>NC_087472.1:89321915-89946915 GCF_036321535.1 Camelus dromedarius | reverse complement strand
ATGAGAACAGATTCAAACAATGACATCAATCTCATTTGTATTATGATTTTATAAAAGTGATTGGTATGCTGGAAATTGCCCCTGGCTCATATCATTTCATATAAGCTATAGCCCATGATGGTTATATACACTGAGGGAAGTTTATCTGGCATGTGAAGAGAATACATTTTATGTGCTGGGAGTGAAACATGGCCAAGCAATGCTGCTATCTAATAAGAAAGAGTTCTTCCTTATCTGGACCATTTTCCTAGTAGCCATTAAGGATTACCCAATGAGACCACGAGAAAACTACAGCAGAGCTTCCTCGGACACTTTCATTAGATGTAATGTTGCCTCCTGTTCAGCCTGCTAAGATAACTGACTTGAAAAAAGAAAATCCTACTGTCAGGAGTTGGCATTTTATAAACCTGATTTTAAATGTGTTTGTTGAGTTGCTTAAGTGGACAGATTCATTATTAGTTGAGTATAGTTTTCTTTTTTAAAAAAACAACCTGGAATATTACTGACTTTAAAGGGTCAAGAGTTTAATATTCAAACCTTAAAATAATTGCTTTGATATATGTGGAATACTGTGTAGTCTATTATTTCTTGATCATTTTAGAAGAGCTAATATAATAGGAGGCAGCTCTCAAATGGAATAAGGAATTCATAATTTGTTATAACTGAAAAGGAGAGAATAAAATGACAAGGAAATTACTAAAATACAGTATATTTTCCATGTGAAAATAGATTTCCAGACCAATCTCAAAATAATGATAGCTTGGGTTCTTCTCTCCAATAAGATAAATCACCCCCATTTGTCCATTTTTACCTTTCCCAGAATTACTTCTTCCACGAAAATTGCAACTATATAATTCTTTTAATCTTTTACTTTTCAAAAACAATAGAAATTTAAATTGGGAATTAAGATGCATTTAATTTTCAATTTAGCATTTTAATCTTTGAAAATAACCCAGCCACGGGCAAGGTGCATCTGAAAGCATCAATGACAGCAAACCAAAAAGGGGAAATCTGTCAGCTTTGAAATATAAACTTGTGGTTTGACTTCCAGTAAAGCGTTGTCCCTTATACTCTTTCTCTTGTTCTTCTTTCCCTCTAGCTCTTGCCTCCATCAAAGCCGAAAATGCCAATACTACTTCAGGAAAAAAATTTCACATCATTTCCATAAAACCAAAGGAAAATCTTTAAGACTATATATTACCATAGAAGCTATGTTTTAATTTAACATTACATTTCATTTGCTAGTTATATATATGTAACTGTAAATGATCTTTTGATATTTTCTGTATACCAAAATGTGTATATATATATCTTGCAATACTTTACAGTCTCATTATGTGGAAGATAAATCTAGTATATTCTCAAGCCAAATTGTAGTTTGTAGTGTTATTCTGGATGATGCACCATAAATGAACTCCAAAAGGAGAGGTGAACGTGAGCAGATTTCTCTGGCCTGGTGACACTCTACATCTCATACTAGGTCTTATGAGGAATGTATATACATACAAACTTATACATAAATACCACATATATATATACACAAATAGTCTCTAAACTTTCTTGCTTATGTAATCTCTGAAGAACAATTTTGAAAAACTTGTTACCGTTTGCAGATTTTAAAACCTGCATCTGGAATTTTTCATTCTTAGTTTAAATGATTGCAAAGGATATTATTTGAACCACACTGTAAATATAGATATTTTAAAATAAAAGATAAATATTTTATGCTTGAAAGATTTTACTGATCACCTGTCATAATTTTCTGAAATAACAATATGTATATACATTGAATATATATTTTCTGTCACCATAAGCTCTAGTGTAAAAAAATTTGGATTATCATTATAACTATTAATAGTACATAACTGATCAAAGTGATATAATACATTATAAAATTTGGTAAACAGTAAACATAAAAATGAAGCTTTATTGAAAATGCTTCTCTTAATAAGACAAATGGGGATTTAACAACTAATTCATATACCTATAGAAGAATATACATTATGTCTAGAATTGGGAAAGTTTCAGTATCAATTGTATTATTTTTCGTTCTTACAGATGTAATACTGATAAATCTTACTCAGTTAAGTGAGTAGAAGGGAATGGAAGAAATTTTACTATAGTACTGCTGCCTAATTCTTTGAGCCCCTTCTGTGTCAAATGGTAAAAATACATAGTGATCCATCATCAAACCTTATTTTTAATGATCCATCAGTTGACAACACATTAGGTCTTCTCTTTGGGTTTAACTGAAAGCAAAGAGTTAGCAACCACCTTCATTGTAAGAAGTATTACCCACTCACTACAGTCATTCCTGTTTTTGTTTTTTTGTGTGTTTTTTTTGTTTGGTTGGTTTTTTTTTGAAGAAGGCCAGGTAAGATTCTAGATGAATGAGAGATAAGCTTTCTTTCTTAAAGTGGGAGAAGTGGTTTAGATAAAGGAGAAACAGCCTGATGTCTTGAATGCAGGCATCTTTTTCAGGAAATTCAGGTTCAGTGAAGAGTACAAAAGAAAGCTTAAGATCTTGAAATAAAGTCCTTTAAAAGTACCTGTGCCTACTCCTTGGAAGGCCTTCATGGACCCCTGGGTAACAGGTACACCAGTGTGAGGACAACTATTTTAAGAAGTTCAGTCACTGACTTCGACAAAAAATATAAACTGGCATACCCAAATCACCTGATAACTTGTGCGTGCACTTCTTCAGTTGTATCTTACAGCTAAATAGTTATGTGTTGAAATAAGGAAAGTTGCGGTTATGAAGGAAATAGCCCTATTGAAATGTGTGCCTAAGTATAATTCCTAACTCCCTCTCTCCTATCCTCTAGCCTTTGAATTTGTTTCTTTCAGTAGAAAATAATGCAGTTATAAGAGGTAGTCCTATAGAGTGGAATGTCCTAGAACAGGGAAGCAGACTGTGATTTAAGGTCAGCATTACAATAACTGTGTAGGCAAGTTTCTCAACCTTTCCGAGCATCGGTTTCTTCTCAAGGGTTCTTAGCCAGGCTGCACTTTAGACCCAGCTTTAAAGAAATAATGATACCCTAGCCTCATTCCCCAGGAATTCTGATTTGACTACTCTGGGCTGGGGCCTGGACATGTATTTATTTAGAGCTCTCTGGTTAAATCTAATGGGAAAGCAAAATTGACAAAAAGTCAAGGTTGGAACCACCATCCATTATAGTCATTCTACAAAAATGTAGTAAGTGCTTACTGTAAGCAATGTTGCAAGTTTTCTGTTAAAAGAAAAAGTTGAATGCTACTTGAAGAAAATAAATGGTATACTTGGGCTTATCAGCCTTAAAAATCTTTTATACAAAAAATAATGCAAAGCAGAGGGGGCAATTGAATCCATAATGGCCTTTTTAAAAAAACTGAATAAATATATAGCACAGAGAGACCCACAAATTTTGTTGTTAATAATGCTGCATCATGGTTTTAACTTAACATTGCATACAGTGGAATGTATCCCTTCATTTGGAGATTTATGAGTGCAGTAGGGTTTCATAGTTCCACTTTTTCTGGCTCTCAGAGATCTTAAAGTTAGTAATAAACAATTAGTTCCACTCAGGATACATATCAAAATCTATTTCTTTCTTCTTATCCAAGAAAAATCTCAGAAGGAAAGTAAATCAACCATTCAAATGAACAAGATCTGAAGTAACTGAGCTAACCCAAAAAAGAAAATTCCCTCTGAGGTGAGTAATTTTTTAAATTAAAAGGTGAAATCTGACATACCACACTGCTTTTGTTACTGTTGTTATTTTTTTCCATTACCCTGGTGCTCACAGTGAAGAAATCTGAATGTATTCTATATGACTGCATTTTATAAACATACACGTTCTACTTTACTTTTTTCAGTTCATCTTTCCTTAAAATATTTGAACTGGCACTTTAAATAAATTGAACTCAAATTTCTCAGGCAAAGTAACTCACTGTTACACTTTATATAGTTCACCTGATGCAATACAGACTACCTGATAGATTCTACATTTTTAATTCATCTTTTAATTTATAAGTAAAGATCAACAATTAACTTTAAACATTGACCTAAAAAATATCTTAGCCAGGGCTAAGGGCTGCTTCATGTAAACTATTTTTTAAATTTTTCTTAAAGATAATAAAATACCCTGATGAGGACTGACCAACAATTTTTATTCTAGTTTTTCCACTTCATTTGATCGTTTTGTTGTGAATTCCTTGGGAGTGATGGATGATGAGTACATATGTATGGCTTGGCATATGTGCATTGGGAAGATTTTGTTGAATGCAAGACTGCTGTTTTGCTAAAGTTTGATTTATTTATGTAAGTTATTAGCTTGATACTGAAAAATAACTCTAATTTGAACATCTAATATCTTTGCTCCTGAAATAAACACAGAGATTTAAAATGAATCTTTTATAAATGTCGAGTTGGGACAATACCTGGGGGAGAGGGAGGTAGAGAAGATTCATTGCATAGAAACAAAGCAAACAAAGGCAAAACTTGTGACGTTACGGAAAACATCAGATTTTATTTTGCAGAATGATTCCTACTTTTTCAGCATTGACTATTTAAAGGGAGTTAGATACTACTATGAAATATCTTTTAAAAAAGTAAAATCAAAAATAAAGAGGTTCAAGTTTTAGCATCAAGTGACCGAAAGCATAAGAGACCATTCTGGAAAAAAAAAAATCTGAAACATTTCTGTAAAAACTATGCCACAAATCAATATTTTAGACACTTTAAAGATCATCCTCTTGCTTTTCAACCTTCACACTTCAGAGACAGGGGATACATATGTTTATATCCTCTCTGATTCTAAAATAAATTGTTTCTGAGTTGGCACCTCTTTTACAGAAGGGCCCACTGCAAATGTCAATTTTCATAATTGACCAGAACCATACCTGTGGGAAATATGAGGAGACAAGAGTAGAGATGTCATTCAGGGTCATTTCATATATTTGTATCACAGGAAAGCATTACATTTTTGCTCTTCATTTCTTAAAGCCGTTCCCCTCCACCCTCACACCTCTCCAGGAAGTATGAGTCAGAGGTGATCCAACTGGGAAAATTCTCTTTGTGAAGGGGTTTATACAAGTTTTAAAAAGAGATATATATTTGTATGAAAAAATATATTGCAGAACACTGTTCTGTGAAGGGCAGTAAATGTATCCAAGTTGGTTTCTACTACGAAAACAGAAATAGAAAGACCATGGGGAAATTTAATCACAATATGCTATCAATGAATTAAAAACCAATTGAGAATAAAGCCTCTAAGGAAAAAAGGAAACTTGCTGTTTTTATAAGGCAATTTAAAAAAATTTACCCTTCTGAGTTGCGTTTCATTACATATATGTATGCTGCATCTTCATTGTCTATTCAGCTGTTGATGTGCACTTGGGATGCTTCCATGTCTTGGCAATTATAAATAATGTTTCTGTTAATAGCAGGGTGTATGTATCTCTTTGAATTAGTTTTTATTTTGTGGTTGGCTTTAGTCCTTTGATAACTGTGTAAGTATAAAAAGCTATTTATTAAATTTACATATATGTAAATTTAAAAGTATATGTGCAGTGAAAAAAAAAAAAAGAGCTATCAAGCCATGAAAGACATGGAAGAAACTTATAAGACACATTACTAAATGAAAAAAGCCAGTCAGAAAAGGCTGCAAACTATACAATTCCAACCAAATGACATTCTGGAAAAGGCACAGCTACAGAAACAATAAAAAGATCGTAGTTTCCAGGGGTTTGGGGAGAGGGACGGAGGGAGGAATGAATAGATGCAGCTCAAGGGATTTTTAGGTCAATGAAATTATTCTGTATGATATTATAGTGGTGGCTACATGTCATTATGCATTTGTCAAAACCCATAGAATGTACAACATCAAGAGTGAACCCTAATGTAAACTATGGACTTTGGTTGATAATAATGTGCCCATGTTGGTTCATCAATTGTACCAAATATGCCACACTGATGGGGGATGTTGAGGGGAGTATGTATGTGTGGGTGGGGAGGGCTATGTGGGAACTCTATTTTCTGCTCAATTCTGCTGTAAACCTAAAACATAAAAAAATCTACCCTTCAAAATAAATGTTTAAAAATTTCAGAACCAGATATTCTTTTTTTTTAAACCTTTAATTAAACATAATCAAATTACTGGGGGGAGAAATGGGATAAATGGCACAAACTGGATGCACAAGCACAGTATTTAAATCTAAATTTGCCATCAAATGTAAACACTTTTCAGTAATGTTCTATTGGAATTGTAAAAAAAAATGAATAAAATGTTATTTATTTAACAATTGCAGCATAATGGTACTGATTGGATCATGTCTGTTTCTGGTAGTGCTAAATTATAATTTTTTAATTGGTTGTAAATGGTTTCATCAAAAAGATAGAAAAAAATAAACCAGAGACATAATATTTGTATTGCAAAATCTTGTGCTTAGTTTCTACTATTGGCAATTAATATTATTTCATATACTTATAGGCTATATATTTGACTTTTATAGTATCCTCTTTGCATATTAGTAATATTAACTCCTATTAGTCATAGATTTTGTAAATACTTTCTGTAAGAACACTATTGATTTATTTTTTACTTTATTTATTGTTTCTTTTGGTACATAGAAGCTTTAAACTTTCATTTAATTCAGTCTGCCAATCTTATGTTTTCCAGCTTCTTTCCTTGCTAAAAAACTCCCTCTTTCATCGTAAGCTTACAGTGGCCTACATTTCCTTTTATCATTTTATGAGTTTATTTTTCTAGTTAGCTCCTTACACTACTTGAAATTTATTTTTATATACCATTAAGGATAGAGGGCTTTTTGTTTCCTCCATATATGAATAATCGGTTACACAATAGCAACAGCATTCATTAAATTAAACAGGCTATTCACACAGAACTGAAATATCTTCTCTATCTTATTTGGATAGTTTTTTTGAATTCTCAGTTTTAGTTCACTGATCTATTTGTCTAGCTCTGTGCCAGTACAGTATGGTTTTCATTGCAATTACCTTCAATCAAAGTATAGTCAAAATCTGGAAAGGTAAATATTTCAGAAACATATTACTTATTCATAAAGTTCTTAGCAATTTACACACACACAGTATTCTCTGTATAAACTTGCAACCATGCTTCCTATGAACTTTGGAGTATTTTATCCAGTTCCCAAAAACACACCAAAGGCATTCTGACTACAAGTGCCTTAAATCGAAATGTTAATTCCATAAGTATTACAACCTTATTGACAGTAAGCCTTGAATCCTAGAACAAAATATTTCTTTGCTTTTACTTTTTGTGTGTGTGTCCTTATGTATATTTTTATAGATTACTTTCCCTATAGGACCTATAACCTTGTTAACTTTACTAATTTATACTTTGTCATTATTATATATGGGATTTTTTTTATTTACAGTTGTAGTTGATAGTATAAAGAAAATCTATTGACTTGATATATTTGTATTGTATCCATTCATTTTAACATATTTTTAGAATTATTTCTCACATTAAATAATTAGATCTCCTGGGTTTTCTTAGTATATACATAAACATTCTATTTAACAATATTTTTTATTCTTAAAAAGTATGTATAATACTTGTTTCTTTTATTCCTTTTAACTTATTCCATGAGCTAGAACCACCAAAGCAAATTTGAAAACTTTGAAAAGTGAAGAAACAGTTTCATAATTTTCAATGTTGAGAATGGTGTGTGTTCATCAGGTATAGTTCTGAAGGTCTTTTTCCTACCTGAATTCTTGTTATCCTCAAAAAATGATTAGGAAATGGGTTGCCTTCCTAACCCCCTTTTACACAAGATAAAACTGGGGCTGAAGATACTAAGTTGGTTGGTAAGTATCTGACCAAGATTTCAACCCCAAAAAGCCTAAATATAAATTCACACTTGTGGGCTAGGAGCCTTTCATCAATATTCCCATAGCACTTACCACACTGTATTAATTTTTTGGTTACCTGTTTTTTTTTATTAGATTGCAGTCATTTGAGCGCAGGGGCCATATTCCACTGTTTCACTAAGACTAAGACTAACATCTAGCACATACCAGCTTTCTCAGCTGTCTCCTCCTCAGAAAGATTTCCCTCTAGACCAGTGGTTCTCAGTCAGGGATGATTTTGATCTCTTAGGCAATGTCTGGGACATTCCCTTGTCACAACAAGAATGGGGGAGCTATTTGTCTTCTAGTGGGTAGAGATCAGGGATATTGCTAAATACCCTATAATGCACAGGATAGAACACTGCAAGAAAGAATTATGTGGTTTAAATGTCAATAGTACAGAAGTTGAGAAACATAGCCCTGGACAAATTGGCTTCTTTCAAATTTCAGAGCTGCTTCTGTGGTTAATTGCACAGTTATTTTATGTCTCTACTTCTCATTCACTGCATTCTTAATTTCATTGTTAATTTCACTTCGGATTGAAAACTCCATCAGGGACCACATCTGTTTTGTTCAATGCTATATCCCCTGTGCTTTACACAATAAGTGACACATAGTAGGTACTCATTAACCATGAGTTGAATGAGTGAATAGTAGACACTTTAATTGAGGTTTCACAGTGATATTGTCAGAGTATCTAAGCACTTAATTAAGATTATTGTTGTCTTCTCACCAGACATATTTAAAATATTTGATATATACTTCACCTCAGGATTTTTACAATTGTGCTTTTATTTACAGAGTCACAGACTCTCTTAAGAGGCATGCATGCATTTCTACCACTGACAAAAGTAAATTTATGCCTTTTATGTAGATACGCCCTAAGGTATTTGTGGCAAAAAATCAACTGAGAAGTATGTTAGAATACTTTGAAACTTTAATTTTTGTTAGTTATTTCTGTGCTGGTGTTGTTAAAGATTTTCAACTAGCTCACCAAGGCTCTCTAACTATAGAGGGCTGGCTCCAGGCAAATGTCTGAAATAGACAGAATCATCCTCTGATCTGCCTTACATTTTCCTCTTACTTTTTGCAGCTTCCCAATATCTTCATCCTGTTTCTCTCAGTCCCACCTTCTGCCCTTCCTTTCTTTTGTTGGGAGAATAAGACTCACAGAATCACAGACTCCTAGAATTCCACAGAACTTAAAGGTCACCTCTCCTAATCACTCAACTGACTCATAAATTCTTTTTTTTTTTTATTACTCCCAGGTTCCAACTTCCCATCATCTTGCCTATGTTCAGATATCTTATGTGCTAGAAAATACACTATTTCTTGAAGCACCCAATTTCTTCTTTTGCAAGTTCTACTATTAGAGGACTTTGTCAAGTCAAAAGTCTGCTTCCCTGAAGCTGAAATAGAGGCTTTGGATCTTTGTACCTCTTGGAGCTATTCAGAACAAGATTAAATTCTTATCTATGTAATAACCCTTGAAATGGTTGAAAACAGCTATCTCATCTCCTCTCCTTTATGCTAAACTTCCCTGATCCTCCATTTGCTTAATGACACAACTACAAGGCCTCTCACTCTATGAACAACTTCCATCTTTTCTCTGCCTGGTTTAAAATATCATGTAAGATTTGACTATTCTTTCATTCTATTCACCTATTCAGGTGAAAGAACAGGGAAAAACTGAGTGAGAATAAATGCATATGGTTTCGTCCACTTTTTCTCTTCCAAAAAATATTTATTTAACCATTGTTCTTTGCCAGATACCAAGAGAGGTCCTGGGAACACAACTGGAATTTATGATATCCTAGGTAAGAAGTATATTGATCAAAACACTGATAGTTAAAAATAAGATTATAAATGTGACAAGTATTACTTGAAACCATAAGAGCAAGTAATAAGGGGCCCTCACTATAAAAATATTGTCTCACATTATCCTCACCATCTCACCATGACCCAAGTAATTATTTTCACTTTGTAGATCAAGAAGCAAAATAACAGAGGGGTTCTTAACATGGATGTAGAATTTGGGCCTCAAGGAGGGTCCCCGGATCCCTCATTCTGTAAGGCATATACTATCCCCAAGATGCAAACCAAGGTCTGCCTAGTCCTAGCTCATGGTGTCCTCTAACACCATGCTTCCTACCAGAGGCCAGGCAGGAGAGTCAGACCGGAAATCCAGATGAATGGAATATACAACTAACAGGGGGTAAGGCTTACTGTCTCTTAAAATCATCACTATGAGAGGAAAAATCAAGAATAAACACACCTATCAGCATTGTCAAAATAGCCAAAGGTCACAGAGAATATGCACAGACCCCCCCCAACTCAGCACAGACTGAATTCATATCCATATGGAGTATCAATATTCAGCAAACTGAGTAAATTTTAATTAAATTTAAAAGATTTACAGTTGACCCTTGAACAACAAGGGGGTTAGGGGTGCAGATGCTACAAGCAGTCGAAAATCTGGAATATCTGCATGTTATTTATACTCGGCCCTGGTATCTGTGGTTCTGTATGCATGAATTCAACCAACTACAGATGGTATAGTAATGTAGTCTTTACTGCTAGAAAAAAGTTGTAGATAAGTGGATCTGTGCAGATCAACTATCTGTGTTGTTCAAGGGTCACTTTTATTTCTCTCTAAACACATGACATACACTCACATGTGAATCTTCATTTAAACATATTGAAGGATTATAGTGATATAAAGCAAAGATTGCTATATTTCTTTTAGTCTTTTTGTCTACTGGCCTTCAGATTGAATATATGTTAACTAGCATGGCTATTTTGGAAAATTTTACTAGTATATGTGGACTATAATAACAATGATTACAGATAAAGTTTCCCCCTTTCCTATTAATCAACCATCTTCCAAGATGCATAACCCAGCCTTTTCTGGGAACGGAGTGAGATTTGAGCTATTAGTATAGGCCCACAAAGTAAACACACTGTTACTGTTAATTTTTAGCTTTTCCCCTGATTAAACACACACATCCCCAAATATACATTCAAACAATGAGCACCAAATACACTAAAATAAAACATTATTTTGAACATTTCCAAAATCTGCCAACATAATTTTATGTCTTTTGTACATCCTTTCAGAGATCCAAGTTCATTCTAACACACCCCTTATATTTTGTAAATTAATTTTAAAATAAAAGCTTTATGGCTCAACCTCAGCATGTGTATTGGTGGCACTTTTAGTGGTACACCTTTGCTGTTCTTCTTTTAACATGTCTTAAATAAATCAATCCCAACTGCCAGAAGGTAAATAACCATTTGATTTGTATTCCTTTTTCAAATACAAAACACTTCGTATAGAAAAGAAAGAAGGTAGAAAGTAGGCTTTAGAACGTGTCTGTTGTGTGGTGGTCAGCCATTGTAGGCCTTTTGACAAATATGCTTTCATTTTGACATCTCAACTTATTCTAGTCCCCAGTAAGAGCCTTTAACCTGGCATCAGTGGACAAGATTTAGGGAGCTCTCTGGACCTATATAATTTATGAATCTTTGTTTTGTAAGCCAGATTTTATGCTCATTTTACAAGTGGAGATATCGAGACCCAACAGCATGTCCACATTGTAGACAATTGGTAGACGTGAGACTCTATACCAAGCCATCTTACTCTCAAACACATGCTTGCTCCACCATGTTGTACCACTTCTTCCCAAAGCTGTTAAGAAGCTGAAATCTCAGAAGCTATTAAAGAACAATGGAGATAGACTTTATATTATGCAGCCATCATAAATACATTTTTATTGTGGGTATAACTTTCAATGATCTAAAATGGACTCAACAACAGGCAAAATTATCACACGATGATGGCTAGAGAATTAATCTCATTTGAATCAAATCTTCAAAAGAACTTCAATAGCTGATACAATTTTGGGAATAAAGATATTGCTCTTTTTTTCCAATTGAGGCATAATTTATATACAATAAAATGCACAAATTTAAGTGTTTAGATTAATGAGTTTTGAGAATTGACTACATCCATGTAACTGCCAATTGATACATAATACAGAACTTTCTGTAACCCCAGAAAGTTCCCTAGGCTTCTGTCAATCCCAACCCTTTCTTCCTTCTATTACCACAAATTAGTTTTGCTGTTCTTTAACTTCAACTAAGTGTTTTTTCATTTGTGTCTGTGTCCTTTTGCTCAGCATAGTGTTTTTGAGATTCATCATATTGTTGCTTCCATCAATATCTTGTTCCTTTTTTTCATTGCTGAGTAGAAGTCTATTAATGGTTTAACATGAGCATCAACTTTTTGTGAGGTAGTGAGGGTAGGAGCACAAGGTGGTGGCATTTCATGTGATTACCTAAATGGAAAGAAGCATCTAACAACATAAAGAAAAAAGGGAAGAGCATTCTAGAAAGAAGGGGAAGGGAAAGCATGTGCAAAGACCCTGAGGTGTTTCAGAAAGTGAAAAGAGACTGGCATGACTAGAATATATGAATGGAGAAGAGGGGCTTGAGAAAAATCATGAAAAAGATAGGAATATAGTATATTCACTATTTTCAGTAATTCAATACAGACTAAGTCATGATAAGGCATTTGGAGTTGAATTGTAAGAAAAGTCCATGAAGGGAGTTAAGTATGGAAATGTCCTTCTCTGTCTGACATTTTGAGATCAGTCCTGTGCTCTATATGTAGGATTAGATAGGAAGAGAACAATAGCAGCAATACTAAAATATTGTGGTCTAATCTGACAAGAGGGTAGAGGTGACCTGGCCTAAGATGGTGGGGAAGCAGAGGAAGAGAAAGCAAATAAAAGATACATTTTGAAGATGGACATCGCGGTGCATTCGTTGCCTATGGATTAGATATAGAAGGAGAAGAAAATTAAGCAATCATATTGATGCTGATTTCTTGCTAACCTAATAGATGATAATAATACATTGATGTAGAGTAGATTGGGGTTGGGGGGCAGAGGAGACAGTTTAAGGGAAATGTCAAAGCTGCTTGTATCAAGGCCAAGAAACAGTATCATAGAGTCAAATGAAAGTGCAGCTTTAGAGCTCAGAGAAATCTGGACTGGAGAGATAAATTGAGTATTCACCAAACTAAAGATGTTATTTAAGTCCACATAAATTGATGCTGTCATCTTGGAAAAGAGAGTATAGCCCTGGGAAACCTAAAGATTAAGGTGTGGTCTCAAATTGTGTTGTGCACATCCCCGAGGGATTCAGTGTAACTGATTGGTGTACGAAAGAAAACTGTTAACACTCCTATATTTATTTTTATTTAAAGTTATTGATTGATAGCTCTCTGTATGTTTGTTTAAACATATTCATATAAAATATATAAATAAATGTTCATTTATGAGAAGAAATATGCTTAAATTTTTGTTCTGATAGGAAAGCAGGATCAAAATCTGGAGAATCAGTGCCTTAAAGATCAAGAGGAGGAGGAGGTGGAACGAGCTGTTAAAAATGAGAAGGAGCAGACAGTGAGGCACAGCAAAAGGTAGGAGAGTGAATATCACAGAAGAAAGAAGATACTACTGTTTTAAGAAGGAAGAGGGTAGTCTATTGGCCTCTCTCTCAGTGTAGTTACGGGAAACATAAGCCCACAGTCAGTTTTTTGCAGGCCCTGTTCCAAACGTCAGACTTGCTAGAAATGAATTGTAGGGTATCGAAAAGACTGCTTGTAAGGCTGAGTATCTGTAAGGTTGCCAAAGAAGTCGTTTGTTTGGAAGTCATTTGTTTGCTCTATCTCTCCATTCATTCACTCAAGTCTGGTACCTCTGCTAGCTATTTGGTTAAGGTGTCTGATTATTTGCCTGTGCCTTTAACAACTACACATTTACACTTGAAAGTATTCCATGAAATCATTAGGTTACTTGTCAGATTTCAAATATTATAGAAGCTATTTTGGGGAAAAATAAAACAATGTATATTTCAGGCACATTTTCAGTTCTGAACAATATAAAGTATTGCTAAGTATGGTATTTAGCCATTAATGCTGTCTTTTAGTTCTGTAATGTAAAGGAAATAATAAGCTTATGACAACTTGGATAATACCCTTAAGCTTCTACATTATTGTTCCATATATCAAAGAAACTTCACTCCACAGTGGTTCTCCCTTTTTGGTGAGCCATGTAAAAACAGCCTTGGCCTTGTAGAAAGAAAACCTGGGTCCAGATGTCAGCCCTAAAGCTTTTTGACTTTTTGACTGTTGTAAGTCACTTAACTACAGTAATATATAAACATTAAAGAGGTATATACATGTAAGGCATTAGTATTATGAAATAAAATGCTTATAATATGAAAAAATTACCCATTACTCAATATTTAGTTTATATCATGTTTCAGAATAATTATGGATTCTACACATAATGTGCATGTCCTGATTAAGCTGTCTTTATTATTTCTTATACAGTATGTCCACTGTTCAATCTATTGATCACATTGAAAGGAGAAGAGTTTAGATCAGTCATGCACATATTTATGTACTCTTAGGATGATGAGATAAAGAAGCCAGTAAGACAGAAGAATTTAAATTTTAATGAACAAGTCAGAGCCCTCTGTTTTTTACTTAATCATTTTGTCACTGTCTCTCCCATCTGGGCTGAAGCACAGTCACTTTCAGTTGACACACAGAGTGTTAGCTTCCACTGGGTCTCTCTGTCTCTTTCCTTAAAAAATTAAAAATAGAACCACCATATGATGTAACAATCCCACTTCAGGATACACAGTCAAAGGAAATGAAAATAGGATATCAAAGAGATATCTCTGTTCTTCCATGTTCATTGCAGCACTATTCACAATAGCTAAGATATGGAAACAACCTATATGTCCATCAGTGGATGAATGGCTAAAGAAAATGCTGTATATACATACAATGGAATACCATTCAGCCTTAACAAAGAAAAAAATCCTGCCATTTGCAACAACATGGATGAACCTGGAGGATATTCTGCTAGATGAAATAAGCCAGTTAAAGGAAGACAAATACTTACACAAGGTATCTATAATAGTCAAACTCACAGAAGCAGAGAGTAGGGGCTGGGGTGAGAGAGAAATGGGGAGGCACCGTTCAATGGATATGAATTTTCAGTCATGCAAGACAAATATATTCTAGAGATCTACTGTACAACACTGTACCTATAGTTAACAATACTTTATTGTGCATTTAAAAATTGTTAAGAGGGTAGACTCATGTGTTCTTACCCCAGCAACAAAAAACTGCAGTACTTATTAGATATTATTGTTTAATGTATCAATAAGGAAGCTCATATAGTAGCACATCATAACAGTAAACCCATTTTTATAATTTTATTTAATTGATGACTTTGTAATCCTATATATTTATGTTCTATACATATATATACACACACATACACACATGTACACACACACACACACACACATACACACACACACAGAGTAAAGAATCCCTGCACTTGTCCCTACCTATTGTTAATTCCCTGACACTGACCCGGCACATAGCAGGGGCTCCCTAAGCCTAGGGTAAATTAAATTGATAGTGAGATGACTCAAGTTCTTTGCAGCAGTACACCACTATAAATCTAGAGATATTCTTCCTAAGTAGAAATTCGATTTTAAACTACTGCTAAAGAAACTTGCTGGCACTTGTATGTTAATCAGGTAATCTGTATTTTACATAGCATATCTATGAGTTCTGACTTCTGAATCCAAATATATGGAACATGTATCTATATGTCTCTAATTCTCTATATTCTTCTTGACCTATACTTAAAATCCTATTTACTTATAAAAGTTTGCTTTATATTTTTTCCTGTGGATTATAATAAACTGGTAGACTGTTTGGGGTTATAACTACTGCTTTTAAATACAAGTTTTCATACCGCTTCTTGGATTAGACACCTTGGCAATTTGTATATTTAAATCTTAAGACTTATTCCTGCAATTTATTTACCTGAACTGTACAATGTTTTTTCTCTTATACCCAAAGGTAGCATTCATAAAGGGTTTTGAAATGATATGAAGTGATAAAAATTATAGAGAGAGAAATTTCAGAGGCACCAAATCAACTGCTTTCCATTTATCATCACGGTAGTTAAAAAAGAAGTAACAAAATCAACGAAATTTATCTTTTAGATGAGTAGACTTATCTGTTCCTATTGACAAATGCGGCTTTTTTGTGATTGGAATCACACATCTTTTTATGTGGTTACTGGAAGTATCCAATTGTCACAATTTTTATACCAAAAAAAGCACTATTGAATTTTAAGTGTCAAAACTTCTCATAATACCGTGTCCTCAAACTGTGAGACAGTGTTGCTGATGTATTTTCTTTAACACTTCAGGAGTTGTAAACATTTGAGATATATTAATTTATGAAGATCTTTAAGCTTTTCCAGTAGAACTGGAAATGGATGATAAATATACAGCACATTTCAACTGTATGTCAAAAATTCATAGAAAAAAGACTAGGAGGAAAAACATTTAAAAAGTTAACAGTACTTATTTTTAATTTAAGAAAAAATTACCCCAAACTTGGAGGTTCGGTCAAAGGATGGTTATATATGTTTCAAAAAACAAAGTAGGGTCTTATCTAAATGTCCCCCACACCATCAAAAGGGCTTCTCCTTTTTCACAGAAATGCAAATCTGTTTGACTTACTGTTCACTATCAACTGGGGTCCAGACATTTTACAACTCGGCGAAGTTAAATGCTAAATTGTAGAAAACGTATATGATGCAAATGACTTTTTATCCAGTAGAAAATACAACCCTAGAGGCTGTAGGATATTAACTGCTTTGAATCTATTTTTATCAATCTTACTCCAGAATTCTTTTTTTTTAAATCAACTGGTTAAAGATGCATTTGTTTCTTGTATCTTCTTTTGAGCCTGCTTTGTCCAACTACTGGCTCCTTCATTATTGTGTGAAAAAAAATCTAATGTGTATTCATCATGATAAGTCATGAAAAGTTTGTTTCTTAACAAAATTTCACTTTGACACTAGGCAATGAGATTATGGACTTCCTAAATTTATACTTCTATTTTCCAAAATGTCCCCAATTGACCTATAACACATGTATAGTCTGAAAATATAAACATTTATCTGAAAAAAAAGTATGGTGTATGAAAATCTATTTAGCTTATGATGCCATATGCATGCAAGATCTTGAATGCCATACAAAGGAATCTAAGTGACTAAAGATGAAACAGCTTTGTAATCGATAGAGTGTTTTGTTTTTCTTTTCCGTCAGTAGCAAAGTGACGTAAGAAAAAGAAAGTAAACTTTAGAAATATGAAAAGTGTATGAGTATTGACATCTGCTTATTGTGAATGTGATGAGAGAGGCGCGTCAGGACAGTGAGAGTTAGGTTCATTACACTGCTTTCTCATACCATAAATGAAAGAATAACAAATATTGGCTAAAATTCAATAACTTCATGGCCAAGATACATACTATAATTTGGACATTGATTCCTTTTGATAACCTTTCTCCTCAGGCACTGTCAAGATAGATAATAATTAGTAGTTCAGCTAGGAGCTGGACTACAAATTTCAGCTTGAGTAAACTACAGGAGATGCTCGCTACACATTCACTTAAAGCTTTGACAGTTGCAAATGTTCCCTGTGGCCAACCCCTCTTGTTTTCCTCTTTAGAATGAATGTTTTCACTGAGCCCTCTGGGATGTGAAGCCACTAGAAGAAGTGAGGACTTGCAGTTGCAAGTTACCAAATAATGCCAATTCCACACATTTTATTCCTATATGAACTTCTGTTAAAAGGGAGGGATCCTAGCAGCTGCATATCAGAAGTATCTGAAATTCCTGTCTCAAAAACATACCCTCCTCCACTTATTCCACAAATTGTACAGTTACCCTTGATCTTGAACAACTTCTCCCTTTTTAAGTATAAAAGCCTGGAGGAGAGTTGAGACTATTTACACTTCTAAGTCTGTTCCTAAGTCAGAACACTGACTGTGAATTCTGCAGTGCTGACTTGGGATGAAAGAAGGAAAAGGAAAAGGCTAGGAAAGGGATGATGCTGGGAAAGTGGAGCAGTTTCTAATCCCTTCTCCTCCCATCCTCACTCCAATCAGCTTTTCCCACCAGCTTTTACAATGAGGATCACTTATTTATTTCCCTACAAAACATCCCAAAGTTTCCTGATTATTAAAAAAACAAAAACAAAAACAAAAACACTTTGGCTTACTAAATAGAACTTGATTCTAAACTAAGCCCATCAAACTCTGAAGAGCAGCATTGACTAACGGAATGCAAATCACATGTGAAATTTCAAAATTTCCAATAGCCACATCAAAAAAGTAAAAAGAAACAGGTCAATTTACTTTTAATAGTATATTTTGTTTACTCCAGGATGACAAAGCAGTATCATTTTAACCTGGAATGAGATAGTTTACTTCCTTCTCTATTCTTATTAAGTCTTCAAAACCCAGTGTGTGTTTTCCACTCACTATCCATCTCAATTCAGATTAGCTGCATTTCAAAAGATCAGTACTCCGTGTGACTAGTAGCTACTGAACTGGACATGGCAGCTCAAGAGAGAGAACTATATTGTGATTCTTAAGATTGTGCAACTTTAGAAAACATTTATCTACTTGAAAGAGACCCCAGAACTCATCCCATGAACACATCTTTCTCCCTAACAAAGCTTGAATCGGCTCAGTGTAGATGTGATGCTGTTAGAACTTGGAAGATACACAAAAACTTTAGCATTCACACAAATGGGACATTTCAAAGTGAGGTAGAGCCCAGGAATTTTGAATATATTGTTCATGGTACAATACTTCATTCCATTATTTCGCAGATGTACTATTAGTGACTACATCACTGCCTCAGCCTGTGTATTTTCTTTTTCCTGTAAGGGTGAAACAATTTCTACACAAGCTGTAGAACTCTCTGCCCAGGAGGTGATAGTTGGATTATCTCCTGGAAAGTTCCTTAACTCTCCAGAATTTGGATTTAAAATTCTTATTTCATTCAGTTATTTGAGAAATAAACGAGAAAATGAGTGAAATGTTGACCATGCAAACAAAGCCAAAGACTGTCTAGGGAAGATGCTAAGGATAACTTTTCTACTCCTGTTATAGCTGTAATTTCTTCTTCAGCAGATGACCCTTCATCTCTCACACTATTCATTCTTCCCTCCACTCCTTCCATCCTCTTGATGGGAGGACCAATCTCCTAGACCCTGGCACCTTGCTTATGGCCCTTTCTGATTGACAGCAATAGCCCAACACTTATACAGGGAAAGTCATTCCCCTCTCTATTTCATGAACAGTTCAGGGCAATGAGAGAGTTGGGCTTCTAAGTTCCTATCAACCAAAAGGTAGAAATGACTGAGAACTGCTAAATGATTATTAAAGTGTTGACAGATATAGTTTATGAGGGATTTTATTTCTCAGAGAAGATTATTTTGGAGGAGGAAATTAAAGATGGGGATATCACTACAGAATCCTTCCCTTACTTCTCTTTTGAGAACTCTATGAGAACACACACTTGTTTTGTTTCACTACTGGATCCCTATTTCCTGGAATAGTATTTAGCACACAGTAGTTCCTCTACAAATTTGAGTTTAACTATATTGAGAGTGTTGCCTGGCAAAATTCAACCAGCTTAGAACCCATGATGGTAACCACTATGCAGGTAACCACTGCCTCTTTTGGCAGCTAGAGCTTAATCTCTGATTTGAGGAGAGGTGACAATGAGATGCAAAAACCCCAGTTTTCTCCCTATGTTATTAATTAGTAATGTTGTCTTTTAATGTAAGACTCTTGAATACTTTATGATCACAGTTAAGTCCATCTGAATCATACTGGCTGCTTTATTTTCAAACAGAAAACACACACACAATGCCTTCAGACGGATAATGAAGTAGAAATAAACCACTTAAAAATTGTTTACATGCGGAATATCTAGAAAGAAAATAAGCACAACAGGATCACAAAATGTCACACATGTTCTTGTTAATAATGAGTTGAAGTTGCACTTATTCAAGAATTAAGCCAGTTTGTCTTTAAAAGTTCTCACCAAAGTTATAATGCAAAAAACTTGGTAGTACACAAGAAACCACAAGTATCCTAAACAAGCTTACCTTTAAAGCTTCAAATCTTGTACAGACACTCCTCCACTTAAAAATATCAATTGCTCATTTACATGCATGTATTTTGTAAGGTCCTTCACAAAGTGTTCCAAAGCTGCCTATCCAGCCTGAACTACCACCTTCCGCCTGAGACCTGAGCTCCCTAAGTTATTGCCACTTAAAGTCATTTCCGTTCTCCTAACAACCTACATTTTGTGTGGCTACCTGGTTTTTGAACATGTGTTCTCACGATCAAGGATACTCTTTCATCTTTCTCCTTGAAAAAACTGCCTGCTTATGGTGAAAAGACTTCGTTAGTCTTCCAGATAGAGCTCGTCATCTCTCTTCCCTGTTCTCATAGGACTTTATAAATACCGTGAGTACAGAATCTCAGAATTGGGTTATATCAACTTTGAGGTTTATATATCTATCCCTCTCTGCACTAGACTAACTTCCCTGAGTGTTGGAACTGTGATAGATTTCTCATCCCCTCACCCAGAGACAGTCTGCCTCCCCTACTGATGTAAGGCCACTGCACATGAAGCGCTGTCTGACTCAGTGTTGACACTTTTGGTATACACCACTGTCCTGACACTTGACAAAAACATGTTGAATAAGCAGAGGAATGTTGATAGCCATAGCCATACAATGTTAAGGGAAAACAATCTGGCCTTGAAGGGACCACATGTGTCATGGTGAGTTTTATCCAGAGAGCATTCTGAAAGGGAGGCAAACAGTAAATAATGGGCTACGATTCTCAAAGGGAATCTGCCCTGAGGGAACTAAGGGCCTTTCACCAACAGGGTTTTCTTGGAGAACACCAGCCCTCACTACACACAGACCAATGCCTATGTTTTCCATATATGACAGCTACTGACCAAATTCTGCCCTTCTACCAAAACTTGACTTTTGTTCCAAATCATGGAGAAGTAAATGGGTGTCCTTGTATTTTCTGTTCCCTCAATAACCTGCATCTTATAGTAATAAAGAATCCCTTAAATCTATATCTCAACAGAAGATTAATATGACAATGTAACTGAAAGTGCTTCATAAATTATAAAGCACCTTATTACATTATGACTAATGTTATTGTCATCATTAACAACCCTAACATCATCTCTAATAATAAAAATAACCCCTCCTAATACTCTGATTTTGATGTACTATGGGTCAAATTATAACCCATAGTAATAAAGATGTTATGTCTCATCCTTACTGATAATGACATAAGAGGGGTTTAATTATGGTTATACTTATCACTAAATAGCATTTTTATGGATGAAAGAAGTTTCATCTTTATTACTTATTATCTGTAAGGCCTCTTAGAAGGGCCTTGCCCTATATAGTGGGTGGTGAATATTATCCTCTTTATTATTTTCCCCAACACTTCTAGCTGATGGTCAGTAAGCAACGTGACATTCATATCCCGAGGTCTTCATTTATTTGCCTTGTGATTTGGGGTAAAATACTTAACTGTTCTGAACCTTATAAAATGTTACATTGTAAGAATACCTTTTCTACTTACTTTTCTGGGTTTTCTTTTGAGAATCACATCAAATAAAATTTCTTATGATCTTTAAATAGAAAGGCACTAAGATCAACTTTAAACACTACTGCAGTAAAATAAACCTTCTGTTACATCTTTCTGTGCATGTTTTTGTAAAACTGATTTTATATCATCTTCCCAAATTAACCATTCTTAAACTGGCTTCTTAAGTTTTTTTAAATAAATTGTTTTCTTACAGTCATCATATTGATACCTTGTGACACTCAATCAGAAACAACCCAACACACACACACACACACACACACACACACATACACTCGATAGAAACAAAAACTATGAAACAGTACTTTCCTGTGTGTGATGAACCCTGATGCTTTCTATTTTGTTTCACTAAACAATGCTGGTAGTGATCCACAAATTGATTTCATGACTCAGAGTTTGGAAAATAACTAGCCCACTAGATTAAAACAAAATAGAAAAACAAAAACATAACCAACAAAAAAGGAAATGAGTCCTAAGCATCATTTCTTTCCATGGATCTATAATCTGCCCAAGAGTACATCTCTCATCATGTCCTAATCATATCACAATTTTTCGTAACACTATCACTTTAAAAGTGTTTTTCCCTTTTTCTGGATGTAGGCCCTGCCCTCATCACCTCCTCTGTGAAGCTTTTCCCAATCTTCTTGCGAGTAATTTATTCTTTTCTTGTCCAAAACCCATCCCCAATGTCCATCAACTTTAGTGAACCTTGACTCCTCTGTGAGTAGACTGGGATTGTGTTAATTTTGATGCCCTGAGCGCCCAGCACAGAGTCTGACACAGAGCAGCTCCAAAGTAAAAGTTAGCTGAATAAATATATTGATTTTAAGGGTTAATTGAAATATAAGGACTAGCTAGGGCTAAATGTTCCAACATAGTGGTGGTACACGAGTTGTCTAAAATACAAGTAATCTTATGGGCAGCTCCATCCCTTGGGTGGGACAACTAAATGTTAGCCTCCTGAGCACCACACATCGTGGAGTGGATGGTGTGATGTACTCTTCTTTGAACATCATTACAATTCTATTTCAAAATTTCTGTTCCTACCAATACCCAAGGAGACTATAAAAGATTCCAACAGTCCAGCCTCATTTAGTGAAAAAAAGATTTCAATAGTCCAGCCTCCTTTAGTGAAATTATCTTGGGTGGTTACGTATTGGTTGAATTGCTTTAAACATTCTTTTAGGAATAGCCCTGATTATGAGATAAAAATTGCAAATTCCTATGGACTATGGATTGGTAGAATTTGCTCACTATAGTATACAGCTCTTAAACAAATGCTTACAAGCCTTTGTTAAATCATACTGTAGAGCTTATTATTTTTTAACAATTGTGCTGTTTTAAAGGTTGTTTCAGTAATCCATTATTAGTATTTAAAAATACATATATTGTCCTTTTGTGAGCACATACAAAAGCCGTATTATTTAAAAACAAAAATTCAAGGATAAAATGTTTGTAAATGTATTATTTAAAAATAGCAGTAAAATGGGATTTTCAAAATAAATCCATGCTAACTAGGATTTACGATACAATATAAGCCTGTACTATTAATTGTAATGCCAGGATTTGGAGAACTATACTGAAACATTAAATTTATTCATTTTCACAGCCTGTAGACATTTTAATGTGTAAGTAGCAATAAGAACAAATTACCTAAAAACTTTTAATTGTGTAAACTAAATTAAGACTAAATGGTAATGCAAAAGTGGGTACAACAGGACAAAATTATGAATCCTATACAATGATCCAACAACACTTAAAGTGTGGAAACAACATCACTATTCTGGAATGTATGACCACAGTTGATCCTAATTGTTTCTCTCTTGTCAAATAGAAATTGCACATCAATCTCAAAGTATTGCAAACTGTTCATTACATGCAAATGGTTGTGTTTTGCAGGCTCTCCAAGGAAAGAAAACTTCTTTACAAAAGGAACCCAGCTAAAAGAAGAGGTTCTCTGATAACAGTAGGTTTCCATTAGAGTTCTTCATTTATAAGCAACAAAAACTGCCTCTGCCAATAAGGAAATTCAGGGTAAGGGAATGGAGGGGTTTACAGGATGGAAGGGTAAATAAAAGAATCAGGTTTGGAACAGGCAGGGCCTAAGAGGGTCACCACAGCAAGGGTAGCATTCTCATTAGAATGGATGAATTCCAACCTTATCACTTACTTTAAGATGAAAAGTCTCAAGAAAGAATATAATTAGCCAGGCTTAGGGTCTATGCTTAGGACCACTGAGATGTAACCCTCTTGGATAGAATACTTGATTGATTGTCTCATGAAGGCTGCTCAGGTACCCAAGAGAAACTGGGGGTACTATCAAGTAGGGAGAACAGTTGCTATACACTCTTCAAAAATGTCTACTTCCACTGCACAGTATTTAAGTGACTTTAAAGTTTCTTTTTTAATTTTAATCAAACCCCTTCTCTTAATGCATGAAGTTGAATGTTGACTTAAATAACAAGCCGATATTGATTTACGTTTTTGTTACCGTGATTTTTGGTGTTTGATGAGCATGACTGAAGTCTATTTCTCCATTATCTCAAGTAACAAAGAATGTTTAAAGAGAGAGTAAGAAGGAATACTTGCATTTTTATCGCAACTTTTCATTATTCTATCTTCTAAAGCAGGAGGTAGCAAACTTTTTCTGCAAAGAGCTACATGGTTAATATTTTGGCCTTTGCAGGCCAGGCAGTCTCTGTGGTAACTACTTATTACAGCCTTTGTCACCAGATAGTAGCCATAGGCAATTTGTAAATAAATAAGTTGTGATTGAGCTCCAATAAAACTTTATTTACAAAAACAGGTGGCTGGCAGGATTTGGCCCCATACGATTCCTCTTCTGAAGAATTTAATATTCATAGGATCAATAATATTTAATGTACTAGGTATTATATCAAAATTCCTTTAGATGCCAGACATCCAAGGGATGTCATAGGTGAGATACCTATTCTAATAATAACCAGCTCAATGTTCCACACAGAGTCCTAGATTCTATGGTAGCACATCAGTCTGTTTCAGCTTCAGTTTGAAATATTCTTCAAAATGAGTCTGGTTAAGTAAAATGAATGACTAAGTGTAGGACAAGGAGGGAACTAAAATTTGCAGTACTGTAAATTTATAAACTAAAATTGTCTATTGACAAATAAAAAGTAATAGCGAGCTAATAAAACCTCAAGGGGGAAATATGCTACCATATAGATATACATTCATATCAGACTCACCAACTATGTTTCAGTCACCCATGTCCTTGTTCCTTGTTGGTTTTGATCAGAAGACCTTAATATAAATTCACTGCTAATAAAATAGCTTCAATTATAGCCTCACAAAAGAGAAAGAATTTTAAAATTTGTTAACTATGATGTTTGCAAACAATCCCAGTTTCTGGCTTGTACCTATAATTTGTATATAGTAGGAAGATTTACTATTCTTATGACTAGATACTTGCTATTCAGCTTGATGAATAGTTCATCCTGAACCAACTCATCTGTGAACAGGCCTCTCGTACTATAATTTGTCAATTTTATCATCGTTCAAAATTTACAACTCATGTCAGAACATTTTCTCACTCTCTTGGTATGACTTGTTCACAACTAGCTCTTTCCTTATGCTGCCTTTTACAGCATTGCTTTTTCCTGTTTCCCAAAGTCTTGTTCTCCCAGTTGAGTTTGGGAATCCCAGAGGTATAATGGAGGAGCGTCAAGAAAGACTAAAGGACACAGATAACTGCTGTAGAAAAATCTCCCATTCCCCTAGGCTGGTTCCAGGACTTTCTGGAGTGTTTACATATTGCCATGTGTTTCTACCTTGGCCTTACTATGCTGAACACATGAGCCTGTGAGCTTATTAAGGGAAAGGGGGCATTTTGTCAAGTCTGTATTCCTAGTAGCAAGCAAAGAATCTGTCTTGCACACAGTAGGCTCACACAAATACTTGTTGAATGGGTTTTGATATTTATGATATGCTTAGAGGGTAAGAGAATGGAGCCATAATGTTGTTAAACTCTAAGCAAATAGGAAAATTTCAAGTACTCTACAAAAAAGAGGAGGGGGCAGCTCAATGTAAGGAAGAATTTCATGAATATGAGATGGAATAAAAATGGGAGAAAGGACAAGTCTGGGGATAGTTTGCGTAAGAAAATAATAGCATGAAAATATAATTCTTTCATTTACCAAATTATTCATTATAATGAGTGTTATATGTGCTATGTACAAAGAGATTGTTCTATGTACTGAAGATATATTGGTGACCAAGAAAGACAAGGTCCCTACAAGACTTACATTCTAGTAGGAAATATAGATAATAAACATGCAAATATATATTATAATTTCAGCTAATGACAGTGTTATGAAGAAAGTAAAGCAGGATAATTTGGAGAGAAATTAAGCCTATGTGTATATATATGTATGTGTGTATGATCTCTTTCAAATACGAGAAATTACAAAAGGCATATCTGAGAAGATAACATCAGAACACAGACATATGTAAGTAAAGAAAAGTGTATAAAAGTCCTTAGAGGAAGGTGATTAGGACATAGGGGATAAAGACTGGGAATAGGGTAGAGCCTCTAGCAAAGAGAAAAGCAAGTTAAGTAGTAGGAACTAGCATTAGAAGGAATATTGAGAAAGTATGCAAGAAAATCAGCAATGAGATCAGTGGCTGGAACATCCTCTTTGCAAAGTAGTATACTTCATAAAAATTGCTTATATTAGCATTAATCCAATTTTTCATTAAATAATTTCTCCTTCACACTGCTTCCATGTTGATGGGAGCAGGGCTTTTTTTTTTTTTCTAATTTAGAATTTGAAATTAGCATGCTTCATTTTTTTTTTTTTTGGGTAGATTCTTACTCTCTTGATAATTTCTTACTTTAAGAATAAGAATCCCTTAGGGATGATATGTTTTTCCATGCATTTTAAGCAGTTCTTTACTGCTGTGGCTATTACAGTAAGTTCTAGTTTTGGTTCTTGCTTCTTTCCCATAATGTATACCAATCTGTCATCTTCTTAGACATACTATGCTGGACAACAGAACTTTAAGAACAAGTCATTTAAATTATCTGAATATTTTAATATATTTATTTTATGAAAGACACATTTGATGGGTACCAATTTAGAGTCCCTCTCTGAATTCCCATTAAATCTGTTATTTACTACTTCTGAAAACATGCACAGGAGCCAAGAAGTTGTACAGGCACTTCTAAGCAGTGATAAAAGGCTAACAATATTTACATAAGAAGGAAATACCCAACTGTTTAACTGTTTTAAGAGACTAAATTCTCATGCCACTAGCAGCTAGTAACATTGGAAAGCTTACTTTAAGGTGTACTCCCATACTTGCACATCACTGCAACACTAAAGCGAGTAACTAGAGACAAATTCTCTTCACAGTAAATTTTCATGCTGATTCCCTTGTTAGTGTACATCATCTAGTTACAGAAATCAGGGTAGTTTTGTGATCACCAAACAAAATCTTACATAGTTTTACTGCTGCGAAAATATAAAGGACCAGCAATAGTATGAATTATTCTTAACACTGGGGTCCCAATGAAGGGCAACAGATGGCAGAAATTTTTATTCTGATGATTTTTCCGTCAAAGTTTCTATCAGCATTTGAATCCCAGCAGCGTGGTCATTAAGAAGCTGTCAAACTCACCAGCCAGCTGGTAGAATCAGCACTGTAAAAACTGACTATACAGAAAACATACTTGTATTCAATTTGGTCTTTTACACCATATGCCTTTTTTCTAGATAGCCTTTGATTCAATCCATATTAATTCAAAGTTAGTTATCTCCTATAGAATCCTTTGGGGAAGTAGATTACTAATTAAGTATTAATGTACACTCAAATAAAAGCAGAAAAACTCACTAGAGCAGAAAGAGTTAGGGACATATATACATCCATACAGCACTCTTTGTTTCTGGGCAAACCAATGGTTTTTCAATGATGGCACCCACTACTTGAGGGCTTTTTAGGCTGCAAGCTCAGAAAGCAGGGTGAGAAGAATTAGAAACTCTGGGTGTTTCCTCTAAGAGGAAGTTACCCTTTATGGACTCACTTGTCTCAAACTTTGGGGCAAGAGTTACCTAACACTAATGTGTTCTTTCAACCTTAACTGTAAGAACTGGGTCCTTTGCAAAGTGCTTTAGAATTTTCTTTCATCACAAATAGCCAGGGTATAGCAGAGCTGAAGAGCAGCTAAACTTGTCTTTGACTCTCTAAGACTCTTCCTTGCCTTCTCTCCTCAAACTCCAAGACACCAGTGCCTTTTTTTCCCCCTGATTTATTTCCTCACCTGAGAGATCACAGTAATGTTCACAAGTTACAACTCTACTGTTTATATGTAATTTTCCATTCTCCATGCAAATTTCCAATTTCAGAAAAGAAAAAGTGTATTTTTCTTAACTAGAACATGCATTTAAGCAGTTTTTTTGAGATTTGATGGTTTACATGAACATTGCAATATGACATACTTGATCCAAGTTGACTTAAGTCACAATGAATTAAAATGTATCATTACATTAAAAGTAAAAAGCTTTTAATTGTATTTATTTACAGTTTTATATATATATATATAAATACACTGCACTTCTACCATATAATATATATTATGGAGGAGTGAAACACAGTAATATTGAAAGATACACCAGAAAACTAATTAAGAAGGTAATATACTGCCTAAAAACAGCAGTTAACTCATGTCACATTAACACATTGCAGTTTCACTCCCTATGTTTGCTTGCCACTCATTGATTTAAAGCCGAAAAAGTTTCATCTAAATAATTCTACTTCTGTTTACTTTCTTAGGTTAATTTTAAAAGGAATTCTTAGGATTTCAAGGTCTCATGCTTGCTCATGGCAACGTTCTTTAGAAAGCGCTGTTAATTTTTAGTATGTTTCACTAAACAGCCTTATCCCATAAAATAAACAGGTTCCATTTCCATTAATAGCAAGAATATTATACTCTTTTAAACATGCGATCTAATAGTGATTTTTATTATTTCTACCATCAACTTCAAGAACTTTGAACTCTGTTAAAATAACAGCCCATGATTTAAACTTATTTCTTTCTACTCTAGAAGAACATGTAGAGCTAAATGTCAGGGCATGGTATGAGTTCTACATTTCTGTTTTCAGCCAATGTTCTTGTTGGCATACCAATTCACTCTGTCACTTATATGAGTTAATATTATTTTCATAACTTCCCTTCATGGTACTCAGTTTTTCCTCTGAAACCTCCCATTAACATTTATTCTTGTTAGCTCTAAAAAGTAAGCAGATGTGTCAGCTTTCTGAGGAAGATTTGTTTGGCTAAACTGGAATTTTCCTCAATTCCTAATCCAAGAACTATATACATCGAAAAATAGTGTAAGTCATAAAAATGAGGTTTACTGAAATTGCCAGGTTATTTAATCTGCATTTCAGCTGTTTGGGCACAGAAAATCAGTAAATACATTTTCGTTCTCATAGATATAGGTTAGTCACTTATGAAGTATGATTAGCTATAATAAGATCTTACATTTAAAGAGCAATTGTTTTGCGGAAAATGCATTTCTAAGTGCTTTATGCACATTTCACTTTTAATACTATTTAAGAAAAGAGAAAACAGAAACATAGAGACTTAAGACACTTTCCCAAGATTCTGCAGCTATTAAAGGAACTACAGGAGCTGAGATTTGAGCCCATACTTTCTGAATCCGGCTTCCAACCTCTTAGCCAATTTTCTAAACGTCCCCTAGAGACGAATGTGGCATGCACTATTTTATGGGTGATCAAATTTTGCTTGTGCACTCAATTACTACTTGTTGACTGACTATTAAATAGATACATAAATAACTGAATAAATTTTATTAACAAACCAATTTTTAGTGGCATGTAACATGTTTGGTATTTTCTCATGTAAAAAAATGTGATGTTTTTAGAGGTTCCCCATGGTGGCATGGCATGGCATATTCTTTGGAATATCTTGAAAAATATTAATTCATATATTTAATTGTATCATTCACTTGTGATGGAGAAAAAAATAGTTGAGTTACATGGAACCAAATGATCTTTCTGGTATTGGTGGTCACTTTATTTTTAATTACAACACCAAGTGTCAATAGGAAACTGATTTGTCTTTTTTTTTTAAGTTAAAAAGATAAATAAAATGAACTTCGACAGAAGTACATAGAGACAAACTTGTAACATGTACCTATCTATTATTTTATTTCATATCTAGATATTATATCTGTGCTGAAAATTATACACACGAGGCTTCAAACTCCAGTGTACCCCTGTATATATCTGTTTAGTATATGCCTGATTGATATTCTTAAAGTAACCATTACTGGTTCAGGGTAACAAATCTGTCTACATTCTGTTAACTAAAATAATTTCTCATCAAAAATATAAACTCTTTCTCTTACTCATTATTACTTAATCAACAATGATAATAACCAACATAGCTGAAATTACCACAGATTCTATTTGTCTTATCAGTGGAAGTGCCTTACAGTGTCTTTCTGAACACTTTTTCTGGGACTCATGAGAATGAAAAGACAATCCCAGGTGTCTTTTGTGCCTGTGTGTCCATGAATGCACGCAAATGTGTATGTGCATGATTCTGGACCTTTCTAATCAAATATCTTAACTCCTTAGAAGATTAGTAATATAATTCACAGTTACTTAGCTAGAAAAAATTTTCCTGACATTCAGAATTCCTTTTCTTATTTTATGTATACATTGAGTAAAAAATAGACTAAATGAAATAATCTTTTTAAAGAAATTCTACAATTAAGGGGAAAAAGTTGTGATAAAATGTTCAAAATTTTAACTAAACCCCACAGTCAAGAAGTGGAGACCTCTGACATTCTCAAGGCAATTAAAATTATTGTATAGTTTTAGAATTGTATGGAAGTAAACACATACCAAAAGATCAAACGACATAAAAGCATTTGTTTTGGATCTCCGCTTCTGGCCAAATTGGAGCAACAGGGATCAGATTTAACTTTTTGGCTAAAAACTGTTAAAAATGAACAAACTATATGAAACAATGGTTTGAAGACATTGGACATTCAGGCAACGAAAGACAGTGATCTCTGAGAAATTAGAAACAAATGAGGTGAGCCCTACAATTGCCCTAGCTTACTGTCTAGAGAGAGTTCCAGGCTATGACAAAGGATGAAGGCACTCTCACAAAGCCAGGAGGTCTCCTTGAGTTGACGAAATGGAGTTGGGACTCTGAGGAGGTCAAGATGGCTAGAGTCATGGGGCAGAGTACCAGAGAGGAGAGATACAGAGAGTGGACATTGGAGACCTACAGAGAGCTCCCTTCCAGTCATCATCTGAGTCCCAATCAGCTCCTAAATGAGAAGAAACTACCCATGTCTAGGGAAAGAACTACACAAAAGGATTAAAGGGAACAACCACCAGAGCTCACATATAGTTGGGAATAGTGCCAGCCACACTGGAAAACATCATTCACAGAGCATCAGAGAAAGTACTCAGAAGGGTTTTGCTTCAGCAGTTGGACAAATTGGCTCTAGACTTCAGTTGTCCTGCTCAAAACTCACAAAGTGTAAAAGAAAGACACTAAAAAGATCAAATTGTTTCCAAGTAAATTAACAGTCTTATAGCACAAAGGTCAATAGTACTTATCTGCACAAAGATATGAAGCACCCAACAAGTTAAAATTCACATCTAGCATCCAGTCAAAAATTACCAGCCATTCAAAGAAATAGGAAAATAACACCCATAATGAGGCAAAAAAAAAAACCCTGAAACTTACCCAAAATAAACACAGATGACAGAATTAGTAGAAAAGAGCATTATAAGTTATAACTGCATTCCATATTTTCAAGAAGGTAGAGCAAAGACTGGCATGTTGAGCAGAGATATGGAAGATGTAAAATTACCCAAATTACACTTCAACAATGTGTTGAATCACACAAAACAATAATGTCCATGTTAAAAATACATGCTACATGGGATTAACTATAGATAAGATATTGAAAAAGATGCTGACAAAAGAAACTGTTAAAAAATTACAGAGAAAAAAAGACTGAAAACAAAAAGAACAGAATATCAGTGAACAACCTAATCATATATGCTATCAGAGTCCCTGAAAGGGGGAGGGGACAATTTTTTTTTAAATAATGCCTCAAAATTTTTTAAATTTGATGAACACACAGATCCAACCAAGAAACTTAACAGAACTCAAGAACAAGAAACATGAACAAAACTATACCAAGGAACATCATAAACTAATTGCTCAATTCCCAAAAGCACTCCTTAATAAACCTTCTGTATCCATTGCTGAGTGAGATGCCCACCTGAAATATATATATACTTCTACATTGCTTTACTTTTCATGATGAGTATATATTATTATAAAAATAAAAACAGATTAAAAATATATAACTACCTTGCATCAGATATCTTTGAAAATGGCAAGAGGTTTATACACCTCCCCAAGAATACTTTATATTTCTTATATTTCTGCCTTTAAGTCAGAGACCTAGGGATGCTTCATTAGCTCAAAATTCACTTTAGTGCTATTACAAAATGTATTTTCTGTAGGATGGCAGATTGGAAATCCATGAATTTCCTCCATCTGCAATGCCAATGCTGACATGTATAGAATTTTGATTGATAGACACATAATTAGACAAGATTTTTACATTATTCATTTTCTATGTTTACACAGATTATACACACATAGGTGTTTAAATGCTTACATTCTTAATATCAAAAATGCATACCTGCTATGCAAGTAATGTTTGAGAATGAAGAATTGTAAAGTTGAATAGGATATCGCTTTTATGAATCCAGCACTTTGAAATGTCTAACTATTTAATAAACTGCCTTTTTCTGTGCTTTCATCTAACCAAATCAGTGTTTTCTGGCACTAAAATCGGGCCACAATTCAAATCTACTTGACTGAAAATTGCTACCTGAAAAATCTGAGCTAAAAAAAGTCACAAAAATACTTAAGATGATGCAATAAACATAGTATTTCTTATATCTAAGCCATATATTTTGTAATCTAAGTTATAACCTCCACAATCAAATTTATCTTGACCTGCATACTCAAAAGACACAGCAAGATGGAATTAAACTATACACTGGTAATAATCCATATGTTGCATTTCCATTAACAAAAAACATAAAACAGTCGATAAGTACTGCTAATTAACTCTGCATTGTTTTGGCCTCTGGACTATCTCAGAAGGCATTCTGTCAATAGAATATATAGAAATATTGCTACATCACCACACATTGTCTTTAGGGAAACAGAACTGTAATTTTATGATGGATATTTCTAGCAACTACATTATTGCTAAGTATAACACACGTTCTCCTCCTAGACAGGATCCAACATAAGGTAAAGACACACACTGCCCCAAAGCCACAGGACACCCTGCTGTAAAGATACTTCCTTGTATCAAAGATTCAATTATGCTTTGCAGTTCATCAGATAAAACCAGACTAACTCTCATTCTGACACAAAATGTCCATTGCATAGTCTTCCCAAATGATCATCAAGATACGTGCAGTGATGACAACAAAAGTCAGGAATTATACATTTCCATTTTCCTTCACAACCTAAACTTAAAGAAGTTAAGCAGTCGTGATGTTGTGGTGAAGATAGACAGTTTGAAAGATGTAAACTCAAAAACTTACCTTAAGATACCATTTGTATTTGGCATGTTCCCAATTCTCAGGAATTTGTGTCTTTTTGAAAAACTGTTCAGCTTCTGTTAGCCATTGATTAAAAATCTTCATATCATAATGAAATCGTCGCCATTTTTCAACAGATCTGTCAAATTGCCTAGAAGTAAAAAATATGGATCAAGAAAAATATGAGTGTATAAAACAAGTAACAGCAACATAGCATAAATTTTTATTGTATTGACAAGAATGTTATTTTGATATTTCTCATTTGTATATTTCAATTTCATTTAACAGAAATAATTAATATTGACTAGAAAGAACAAATAAAAATAAAAGATTGTAATTTTCCCTCTAAAATTGAATATATTTCATAATTGAAACAAAAATAGAGACAGCTATTATGGAGTATTAATATTTTCTTCCCTATGAGCACATTTAATTTTTTTTAATTCTGGAATTTAAAAATATATTAACATCTAATAAATTATTTTGAAGCAAGATACTCAATTTTAAAATATGTTACGGATCAACATTAAACGATTTCATAAAGTCTATCAATTTCAGTATTGCTCTTGACCTGAAGGAATGTATTCCTTGAGATTCTCAAGCATCCAGGATGACAGATGTAACTCACACATAGGCTCAGATGTAAGCAATCTGCCAACTAACAGATAGGCTAGTCTAAAACAGATGATGCGTGTTGTCTTACCTTACCCTTCACGTCTCCTTGTATTCCCTAATACTTTAAATTGGAATGCTGAAGGAATTTAGTGCAAGGTAATGTGTTAACATCTCATATGAAAAGAGTATTAAGAAGGAGGCAGGTGGTCATATTCTGGTGACAGAAGAGACTGAGGCAGAAATTATGAGTAAAGGTTTAATGTTTACCCTAAGGCAGCTGCACATAATAATCACCTGGGGCATTTAAAAAAACAGCAATAAAACACTGATTTCAGGCCATACTCTAGACCAATTAAATTAGTATCTTTGGAGGTGAGATCCTGACACTGGTATTTTTAAAAGCACCCAGGTGGTTCTAGTGTACAGTCAAGGTGAAAAATACTACGTAAGGTAAGTTTTAAAATCTTATGGGGCTCATGATCTACTGGGTCTCCCAGGGCCTCTCCAAACAGGTATTTGCCAGCACTAAAATAAAAGCCATCTTGAAGATTCCTGGCTGTGGGACTGCCTCAAAGGTATGGAGGCAACAAATAAGTCTGTCAAAGTTCTCTGCATTCTACTCTTAAGATGCAATGGATTACAGTTTTGAATATCTTGACATCTTCTCAGATCTCTACCTCCATTTAGGAACTTCAAATACTTTTACAACCCAAATAATGCCACAAATCCCTACTGTTTTACTGGGAAAGAAATGGAATTCACATTTATTAAACATTTCCTATGAACCAGGCACTGGGCTATATGCTTTTATACATTCCATTTCATTGACTCCTACAACATCCCCAGCAACATAACAATTATTATTCCCATTTTCCACTAGAGAAACATGAGATGCTGTATAAGTTACCAAAAGATAAATAGATGTTAATTAGCAGAGAGGGGATTCTAACCCAGATCTGTCTGGTTTCAATGGTGCCTTTTACTGCCTTACATTCTCTTTGCTGGAATTTTCTTTTTTTAAGATGAATTCTCACCTTAGCAGTTAAACAATTAAAAGTGATAATTGTAAAGTTTTTCCCTACTTTTTCTTGTTAATATTCTTCCATCTATTTAATTATGTATTTACCTGTACATTGTGTTCTGTGAGACACTGCATTTAATGATTAACTGTATTTGTTACCTTAAAAATACCTAAAATAGACAGTATTTTGGTAGCATAAAAAGGCAGCCAATGACAGCCAAAAGAGTATCTCTAACTATAGCTAGCTTAAAAATAAGAATTCTTTCTTTAATTATTAATAGCATTTAGAAGGGCCAAGATGGCGGAGTAGGAGGCTCCTAGCTCACCCTCTCCCACAGACTCACGAAAAGTGACAACAACGGACCCACCCAGCCAATCAGAACACCTGCTGAACTTTGACAGAACATTGCCTTCTTCCAAATACAAAATTTGTTACAAATCCGGTAGGAGAAAAGGAAAAAAGAAAGGAGAAAAAAGAAAATCGTGCGAGACCGGTCCCGTGGGGAGGGAGCAGCAAAGGAGGACTGGCGCTCGTTCGCTGGGTCTCCCCCCTCCAATGGAGAGGCCAGCGGGATGGAGGGGGTGCCTCCGAGGCTCGGATCTGCCCTGGGCACCCCTTGACTGACAGAACTAAGTTAAACGGGCACAAAGGGTCTCCGCAAACCCCAGCCCTAGAGGCAAAGAGGCAGGTGGGGGACAGGACAGGCTGCCCAAGCTGGGGGGAGGACTGGGGCGGCTGCACAGAGGCAGCCCTGGGGGACTGCAGGGTACTGTGCGCTGTGGATGAGTGGGTGCACAGGGCAGAACAACCTGGGCCCTTCATAAAATACAAAAAAAGAGCAAAGTAACAGGGCTGGCATGCCCTGGAGGGAAGGGCTAGTAGCCTTTTATCTCCACAGACCTGTGGCGCCATCCGCTGGGTCTTTCTCGCAGCGCCATTTCTGGATCATTCTCCAGAGAAGAGAGGCGGGGCTCAGCCACAGCCCAGGTGGAGGTGGGGTTGAAACCTGAATCCGTACCTAGGGGCTCCACAACCACCTAGGCAGGACCGAGATTTGTTTTCTCTGTGAACTGGCGCCTCTAAGACAAACGAACAAAGAGTAGAGTTCTGTCACAGAGCAGGGGCGAGGGCTGGTGCGGTCTTCTCCAAGCCCGTCTATAGACTGCAGACCCTATGGCAGTAGCAGGCGAGCGACCCGCCCACCTCCCGTGCACGAGCACGGAGCAGAACGCAGCGTTGGGAGGGGGCGTGCCCCGCCCGCCTGCCAGTGCTGGGAACGCGGCACTGCGAGCAGCACAGACCAGGGCCGTGAACGGAGGGCCTCTGGAACTAGCGAGCTGAGTTCGTGCAGCAGGGCTAGGGCAGGAGTGGCGACAACCACAGAAGAAAAAGAGGGCTCCACTCAATAGCCAGGGCAGGCTCTGGCCACCACACCAGCGACATCCCCAACCAAAGGGATTAACAGGCAAAAGGCACGGAAGGAAGACCTGGCAACCAACCATACTTAAGAAGGACCTCTTGAGAAAACTGTTAAGAGCCCACAGCCTCCATGGCAACACACCCACCTTTTTTTTTCTTTTTCTTTAATTTAAAAATTTTTTTAATTTGTTAAAATTTTTTAAATCCCTATTAAAATTTTCTGAAATTTAAAAATTTTAAAAAAGTGTCTCAATTTGATCTTTATTTCTCTTTGTTTTCTTCTATTATTGACTATATATTGTTTGCAAGTCTTTTTTCTTTAAAATTTAAAAAAAAACTTGTCTCAACTTGGTTTTTATTTCTCTTCATTTTGTTCTGTTACCGATTATACTGTTTTCAAAACTTTTTTTCTTTTAAACTTTTTTAGCTTTATTTCCACTTCCACTTTAGATAAATAAATAAACTTCAGGATCACAGTAGATAACTAATACTCAATAAGCTGTAGTGCCAGAGAGATATAAGCAAAATGAAGAAGCAGAGTACTGAAGGAACTAAAAGAGATTGTGAATAGACAAAGAGAATACATCACAAAGGAAACTGAAGCTATAAAAAGGAGCCTTTAAAAATGGAAAACTCATTTGCTGAGATAAGAGTTGACCTAAAGACTGTAAAAAGTACGCTAGATAACGCAGAGGAGCAAATAAGTGTCTTAGAATACAGGACAACAGAAGTCACTCAATCAGAACAGCTGAGAGAAAAACAAACCAATGAAAACAATATAAGGGACCTATGGGATAATATAAAGCATGCCAACCTATGCATAATAGGGGTCCAAGAAGGAGAAGAAAGAACAAAGGGGATTGAAAGGGTATTTGAAGAAATCATCACTGAAAATTTCCCAAACCTAAAGAAGGAATCAGACATCCAGTACAGGAAGCACAGAGGGTCCCAAACATGAAGAACCCAAATAGACTCACACCAAGACATACTATAATTAGGATGGCCAGGATTAAAGATAAAGAAATGATTCTAAGGGCAGCAAGAGAAAAACAAAGAGTTAGTTACAAGGGAACCTCCATAAAGCTTTCAGCTGATTTTGCTACACAAACAGTACAGGCCAGAAAGGTGTGGAAAGATATATTCAAAGTCCTGAATGAGAGAAAGATGCACCCTAGGATACTTTATCCAGCAAGGCTATCCCTTAGAATAGAAGGAGATATAAAGAACTTCAGAGACAAGCAAAAACTAAAAGAATTTACCAAAACTAAACCTATGCTAAAAGAAATATTGAAAGGTTTACTCTAAATAGAAAAGCAGGATGCTACAGAAATGAGAAAACCATAATTGGAAAGGCAATAACTACAATGAATTACAACAGAATAAACATGAAATTGTAAAAGAGGACATCTAAATCCTTAAGGGTGAGAAAGAGGAGCAAGAAAATACAGCTTTTTTTTTCTTTTTTTTTTTCTTTTTTCGTCCTTGGTAGGATGGGTTTGAGCTTATATTACTATGAGTTTAAAATAAACAGATATAGTAATGGGTTAATAGATGTACAAAACAGGGTAACCACAAGCCAAAAGCTTACAGTAGAGTAACAAAAACTAAAAAGAAACCAAGACAATACAAAGGAAAAATAACAAACTACAAAAAGAAAAAGAAAGGAACAAAAAGGAAACACTAAATCAATTGCACCAAACTGCACCAAACAACTGCAAAACTAAGTTCAAAATGGCAATAAACACACATCTATCAATAAGTACCATAAATGTTAATGGACTAAATGCTCCAGTCAAAAGACATAGAGTGAGACTGGATAATACAAGAACCTGCAATATGCTGCATACAAGAGACCCACTTTAGGGAGAAGGACACATTAGCTTGAGAATGAGAGGATGGAAAAAGATATTCCATGCAAATGGAAATGACAAGAAAGCAGGAGTAGCAATACTGATTTCAGACAAAATAGACTTTACAACAAAGGCCATAAAGAAAGATAAAGAAGGACATCATATAATGATTAAAGGAGCAATACAAGATGAGGATACTATACTCCTTAACGTATTTGCACCCAATATAGGAGCACCTAATACATAAAGCAAATACCAACAGATATAAAGGGAAAAACTGATGAGAACACAATCATAGTAGGAGACTTTAACACCCCATTAACATCACTGGACAGATCTTCGAGACAGAAAGTTAATAAAGCAACAGAGAAACTAAATGATACAACAGAACAATCAAACTTGGTTGATATTTTCAGAACATTACATACCCCCAAAATAGAATATACATTCTTTTCAAGTGCACATGGAACATTTTCTAGGACAGATCATGTACTCGCATACAAAAGAAGCCTCAACAAATTTAAGAACACAGAAATTATTTCAAGCATCTTTTCTGACCACAATGTCATGAAACCAGAAATCAACTACAGAAAAACAAAGGAGAAAAAAAATGACAGCATGGATATTACACAACATGCTACTAAAAAACCAATGGGTCAATGATGATGAAATCAAAGAAGAAGTTAAAAAATACTTTGAAACAAACGACAATGAAAACACAACCAAACAAAATCTATGGGATGCAGCAAAAGTAGTCCTAAGAGGGAAGTTCATAGTGATACAGGCCTTCCTCAAATAAGCAATCTAACCTATCAGCTAAAAGAATTAGAAAAAGAAGGGAAAACAAAACCAAAAATCAGCAGAAGGAAGGAAATAATAAAGATCAGGGAGGAAATAAATAAAATAGAGGTTAAAAAAAATAGAAAAAAATCAATCAAAGCAAGAGCTGGTTTTCTGAAAAGAGTAAACAAAATTGACAAACCTCTGGCCAAGCTCATGAAGAAGAGAAAAGAGAGAGCACAAATAAATCAAATAAGAAAGGAAAATGGAGAAATTACAATCAATATCACAGAAATGCAAAATACCATACTAGAATTCTATAAACAACTATATGGAAACAAAATGGATAACCTAGAAGAAATGGACAACTTTCTGGAAACATACAATCCACCAAGACTGAATCAAGAAGAAATTGACCACTTGAACAAACCAATCAGTAGAAATGAAATACAATTAGCAAAAATAAAAATAAAAATAAAAAATAAAAAATAAAAAATAAATCCCTACAAACAAAAGTCCAGGACTGGATGGCTTCACTGTGGAATTCTACCAAACATACAAAGAAGAATTCATACTGGTCCTTCTCAAGCTCTTCCAGAAGATTGAAAAGGAGGGAGTACTCCCAAACTCATTCTATGAAGACACCATCACCCTGATACAAAAACCAGACAAAGATACTACCAAAAAAAAAGAACATTACAAGCCAATATCACTGATGAACATAGATGCAAAAGTCCTCAACAAAATATTAGCAAACAGAATCCAACAGCACATTAAAAAAGGTCTAACATGATCAAGTTGGGTTCATCCCAGGAACACAAAGATGGTTCAACATACCCAAATCAATCAATGTGATACACCATATCCACAAAAGAAAGGACATGATCATCTCAATAGATGCAGAAAAAGCTTTTGATAAAATTCAACACCCATTTATGATAAAAACCCTTATCAAAGTGGGTATACGGGGAACATATCTTAACATAATAAAAGCTATTTATGACAAAGCTACAGCCAGCATAGTACTCAATGATGAAAAGCTGAAAACCTACCCACTAAAATCTGGGACAAGATAAGGTTGTCCACTCTCACCACTTCGATTCAACATAGTCTTGGAAGTCCTAGTCACAGTAATCAGACAAGAAAAAGAAATAAAAGGGGTCCAAATTAGAAAAGAGGTAAAATTGTCACTATATGCAGATGACATGATACTATATATAGAAAACCCTAAAAGCTCCACACAAAAACTACTAGAGCTAGTAAAAGAATTCAGCAAGGTAGCAGGATACAAGATTAATGTAGAAAAATCAGTTGCATTTCTTTACACTAATGATGAATCAACAGGAAAATAAACAAATGATCCCTTTTAAAATAGCACCCAAAGTAATAAAACACCTAGGAATAAATCTGACCAAGGCGGTGAAAGACTTACAACTGGAGAACTACAAAACATCAAGGAAATTAAAGACTTTAAAAAATGGAAAGATATCCCATGCTCCCGGATTGGAAGAATGAATATTGTTAAAATGGCCATACTGCCCAAGGCAATCTACAGATATAATGCAATCCCTGTCAAATTACCCACGATATTTTTCACAGAAATAGAACAAATCATATTAAAAATTACACAGAATCATAAGACTCAGAATTGCCAAAGCACTACTTAAGAAAAAAGAATGAAGCTGGTGGAATAACCCTCCTAAACTTCAGACAATACTACAGAGCTACAATAATTAAAACTGCATGGTATTGGTACAAAAACAGACATATGGATCAATGGAACAAAACAGAGAGCCCAGAAGTGAACCCACAAACTTCTGGTCAATTAATCTTTGACAAAGGAGGAAAGAACATACGATGGAATAAAGACAGTCTCTTCAACAAATGGTGTTGGGAAAACTGGACAGCAGCATGTAAATCAATGAAGTTAGAATACTTCCTTGACATCATATAGAAAAATAAACTCAAAATGACTTAAAGACTTAAACATAAGACAAGACACAGTAAATCTCGTACAAGAAAACATAGGCAAAACATCTCACATACATCTCAGCAATGTTTTTCTAGAGCAGTTTATCCAAGCAATAGAAATAAAAGCAAAAATAAACAAATGGGACCTAATTAAACTTACAAGTTTTTTCACAGCAAAGGAAACCATAAGCAAAACAAAATGACAACCTACAGAATGGGAGAGAATATTTGCAAAAGATGAGACTGACAAGGGCTTAATTTCCAGAATATGTAAACAGCTCATACAACTTAAAAAAAAACAACTCAATCCAAAAATGGGCAGAAGACCTTAACAAGCAATTCTCCAAGGAAAACATACAAATGGTCAATATACACGTGAAAAAAATACCCAGAAGGAACCCTACTTCAAAGAGACACCTACACCCCAATGTTCACAGCAGCACTATTTACAATAGCCAGGACATGGAAACAACCTAAATGTCCATCGACAGATGATTGGACAAAGAAGATGTGGTATATTTATACAATGGAATACTATTCAGCCATAAAAAAACAGCATAATGCCATTTGCAGCAACATGGATGTCCCTGGAGAATGTCATACTAAGTGAAGGAAGCTAGAAAGAGAAAGAAAAATACCATATGATATCACTCATGTGGAATCTAAAAACAACAACAAAAAAAGACAAATGAACTTTTATATAAAACAAACAGTCTCACAGATATAGAAAACACATTTATGGTTATAGTGGGAAGGGGGAGGAAAGGGATAAACTGGGAGTTTGAGACTTGCAGATACTGACTGGTATATATAAAATAGATAAACAAGTTTCTACTGTATAGCACTGGGAACTATATTCAATATCTTGTAGTAGCTCATAGTGAAAAAGAATATGAAAATGAATATATGCATACTTACGTATGACTGAAGCATTGTGCTGTACACCATAAATTGACACAACATTGTAAACTGACTATACCTCATAAAAAATTAATGGCATTTAGAGTTAATCAAATACTATACCATCAGCCACAAAATGGTCTTAGAAGTGTTTTGTATATTTAATAATAATTTTTAAAAATATTTTCAGTGGTATCTAATACACAATGTTTGCCTTAAGAATACATCTTAAGAATTTATTCCCCTTAAAAAAGAATTACACTGAATATGTCTTACAGGCACTTGAATCATTGGAGTCAATGAGTTATTGTTGAATGAGAATCTAAAAATCGACAGGACATAGTTGGCATTGTTCCATCTTGATAAGAGTATAGTTGATTTTAATTTTCATTATATATTTTTTATGTTGCCAAGTTTTTCTACAATGGGCATTTCCTATTTGGTATTCAGAAAAATACAATTTAAAAATAATTTTATTTGCTTATTTATTTTAATTGAAGTATAGCTGATTTACATTATTATATGAATTTCAGGTATATAACATTGTGATTCAATATTTTTATAGACTATACTCCTTTTAGAGTTGGGGCTATATTTTAAATAATGACTATATTTTCCTGTGCTGTACAGTATATCCTGGTTGCATATTTATTTTATACATAGTACTTGATGTCTTAATCCCATAACCATATTTTGCCCCTTCCCTCTTCCCTTTTCCCACTGGTAAGCATTTATTCTCTATATCTGTGATTGTCTCTGTTTTGTTAGATACATTATTTTTTTTAGATTCCACATACAAGTGGAAACATAGAGTGATAACATAGGTAACATCTTTCTCTGCCTGACTTATTTCACTAAGCATAATGCTCTTTAAAAGGCAGTTTCACATGCTAACGACTACCACCTCCAAGTCTCTTACTGTGATCATAACTTGAGAAACAGGGTGAAGCTAACCAGACCACAGAGGAGTTGTCATTTCTTCACAATTTACCATTCCACTGTCATATCAGTCATCAGTACAGTCCCCTTCTTACTTTTCTTTTTCTTCTCCCCTATCACCAGACTGATCCTCTTGCCAATCATTTTAGCTACTCTGAGGTGACTGTTTTTCCAACATCTGTGCCATAAATACCCACTTGTCATTTCAGGCTGCTCCAGATGTGTGGCTCCACCACTCACTCCACTGGCAATTACCATCTTCCACCAGATTCCACAAAGCCTCCTTTCACCCCAACCCTTCTTCCTCTTCACAGTTTACTTTTCCTCTAAATTCCTCAAGAGAAGAAAACCATCAGGGCCCATACAATTGATCACGCCACCCCTTAGTTCTGCAAGACAGAGTTGGAGATAGGAAGAGACGGGAAATAGGCTGAGGGCTCAGGGTTTTCCACTTACATCTGTGTTCCAGGGCCACAAAAAATGAGACAGGATGGAAGTGTCAGCCACAAAGGACTCTCTGAGGTCTTCCATGCCCTGCTACTGCCTCAGGACTTCATGACTTTGTACATTAGTTCCATATTCCTGAAATGCCCTCTTTCTCTTTGCTCCCTTTTCCCTAACTCCTACCATCTAAAGCTCTGCATACTCAAAAGACTTGATGTGAACTACTTCACAATGTCACTTTGTAAATATCTAGAGTATTCAATATAGCCTGCAAATGCTAAAACTTTGAAAACTGTAAAGTTGATTTAATTGTATTATTAAAATTCATGTTAAAGTGAGTAACTCTATTCAAATACTAAAGAATAGAAGCATGTACTTTACATGTGATGACATTTAATGTGAGTAGTAATAGTTTAAACTCCATTTCAAGCATCACATAAAAATTTTAAATATATTTTTCAGCATTGTAATATGTTTTGTTAAAAGCCAAGTCTAAATCTATTCTTGAGTTTCCTATGTAAAATTTCATTTTTTTATCGTGACTACTTTTACACTTAAACTCTTTCCCACCAAAGAAAATTCCAAATGAATAGATATAAATTTTGCTAGTTTTACAATGTCACATTTATAAATTTAATCTCTAATCAGACACTATGCTCCATAAATTCCTCTCATTCCATTAATTCGACTATCCATGATTGAGGAAAAAGGTAGCAACAACGAGAAACACACAGAGATGTTAAAAATAGCATTCAGGGAAATAAATAGAAGTTCTACCCTCTGTATTATTATTAGGAAAAAACAGTTGGTTTTTTTTTCCCCTGGCAGTAAGAGGAAATACAGACCCAACTAAATAAAGGACAAAAAATGTCAGCATAAACATATGGATAATAAATCAAGTGATTTTAAAATTTTGCAAATATTAAAACTCTCATTCACTATGCAAGCAGTATTTAAAATTACACTGCTGCTTCATTTATGTGCAGCATAACTTATTTCCTGCTGTTCTAAATCAAGTTAGTCAGATTATTCTTGAGCATAAATTACATTTAGGGAGTAATTTAGGTACTTTGGGACATACTTTAACACTTTCAGGCCATTAAGGTGGTGGTCAATTCCATGAAATAGATTTAAATAAATAACACCCTGGTAGCCTTCTGACATATCCATTGTGGCTTTATACTTAAGGTCTGCAAACTCAGCACTGGGCTGCTGATTATTTCTACCTACACTCTTCATCTTCAGTGAGGTAAGTGGGAGGGATCTTGGCTAAAGTCTCATGGTCCAAACTGTAGGTGTTGACAAAAGTTTAATTAGTCATTTCCCCCAAACCATAGTACTTTACTCCCCTTCCCACCTCCCCACCCCGTATCCCAATCCTCCCCCTCAGTAATCAAATCATTCACTAAAACCTAAGTATACTAGCAGTTGTGAGCTATTTTATACAGAACGTGGCTCACTCTGAGGAAGTCTCCCATGGCTCCACCTTTCCTCAGCCCTCTCATGTCCCTTTGAATTCTTACTCCTAAGACCCTGCCCAGATTTCTAGTCAAAAGTCTGTCCTCACATGCCTAATTTATATATTGAGCCCAGATCCACACACATACAATTAGACTCCACCCTAGCTGGCTGACTGTCTCACTGCAACCACTCACTGGACACAGGCTTATATCTGAACCCATGACCTTGCCTCCTCATGCAGGTAGAGCACAGCGGTCAGACTGCCGAGGTTGGAATCCTGGCTCCATCATTTACCTTACGGCCTTGAGCGAGTAAGTGACCTCTCTGAATAGTGATTATAAAAGTAGTGCCTCCCTCCAAAAGCTAATTTTGAGGGTTACATATATGAATGAATTTAAATTTCTTAGAATAGTGTCTGGTAGGACTCAACAAATATGAGTAGAAGTTTTTGTTATTATTATTCTGCTTCTATTTGGCTTAGATTTTCAGATGTAAATCAAATTACCAATATAGAATCCAAGCACTATCATAGTCTCTCCTGTGGAGATCAGACATGTAAGAAACAACTTTAAATATTTAAAGTAATTAAACAAACAATGGTATTGTTTATATAAGCTGAATCATTACTCCAGCATAGAATCCATGGCTGACTATGCCTAACTCTGATTACATGATATATATTTATTTTTTAAACACCTTTTTTTTGTAAAATATAACAGAAGAATGTATATAATCCCATGTTTCCATAACCCAAGACAAGAAAATTTTAAAAATCTCCAGCAATCAGAAATCCCTCCTGATTCCCCTCCTAATCACTGTCTCCTCTTCCCTGAACAATATAACCTCCCTCCTAAGTTTTTTGGTAATCATTCCCTTAGAAGTTTGTAATTTAGATATGCACTCCTAACACTAAAGTTTGGTTGTTGTTTGTTTTTGAACTTCTTATAAATGTAACCATATAATATGTATTCTTTTGTGTGATGGTTCATTTGCTCTATATTATACCTTTAATATTAATTCATGGTGTTGCTTATACATTGTTGTATAATATTTCATTGTATGGTATTTTTTTCCTGTTACTAAATATCTAGGCTGTTTCTAGTTTGGGGCTATTATAATGTTGCTATAGACATTCTTGTACCTGTCTCCTTGGATGTGTACATAAGCATTTCTGGAGAATATATACCTAGGAGTGAAACTGATGGGACATCAGTTATGGCTATCTTTAATATTACCAAAGAGTGCCAAATGATTTTCATTCCTAATAGTAGTAGTATATGAAAGTTTACACTCCTATTTACAATTTATAGTCCAAGTAGCATTGTATGAGAATTCCAATTGCTCCATATTCTTACCACTACTTGGTACTATCAGACTTTTAATTTCAGCCACTCTGGGTGGTATATAATGATATCTTATTTTAGTTTTAATTTACGAGCTCCTAACTACTAATGGGGCTGGCAAACTCTCCAGGTTTATTGGCCATTTGTATTTCTTATTTTGTGAAGATGACAAAAGTCTTACTGTTATTGTGAAATATAAAACACATTTGTTATTTACTACAAATTGATCATTCTATGAATACTATTCAGATAAAGATATAAAATACTGTCAGCAGCCCAAAAGCCCTCTTTCTGCCCCTTCTCTCAATTTTCTGTCAGATTGTCTGTTCTTGAAGATTTGTAGGAATTCGTCATGATTATGGATACACACATTATATTAGTTATGCGTGTGTTTCAAATATCTGTTCCCAGTCTGTGGTTTTCATTTTCACTCTTTTGATGTTGCCTTTCAGTGTAGAGAAGTCACTGATGTACAATATAGCCCAATTTATTATTTTATGATTAGTGCTTTATATGTCTATTTAAGAACTTTTCCATTAACCATTATTCATTTACATATTCTCCTTTACCTTGCTGTAAAAGTTTTATTAATTTGCCTTTTCTCATTAAGATCTGTATTATATTTTTGTGTATACTGTGAAATAGAATGCATACATATTTTTCTCAGCAGGATATTCTATTTTTGTTTTTAAAGTAAAGCATACATACAGAACAAAGTAATGATGTACAGTGGGAAAATAAAAGTATGTGCTGTGAAAGGTAAGTCTCTGTCCCACTTCAGACACCCTCCAGCTGCAACTCTGCTAGTTATTCTCTCATTGTAAATAAAACTTTTATAATTTGAAATATATAGATAGCTGGGAAAAGAAATAAACAAATACAGTGTTTTAAAATGAGCTTTCTCATTCAGTTTGATTGTTTTCAGTATATCCATTGCTAGCATTTTTATAGCTTTGTATTGACATTTTATTTTGTAACACCTAGTTAATTTTATCCTTAATCCTCTTAGGTTGTGAGCCTGATTCTCAGGCTTCACCAGTTTGGAGTGGTTTTTTGATTTTAAGTTTCTTGCAGTGGTTATAATACTGGAGTTTAGGACTCATTCTCAGGCCTTTGTTTCCTCTCTTCACTGATGAAATTCTACACATTTTGTTTCCCCTGTTCCTCATAACAAGTTGTCATTTACTGCCATATGAACAAACAGAAAAGACAGGCTTTATCTGAACTGTATCACTGACATCAACACTTAGTGTGACCCTTTTCCAATCACAGGGGACTCTTGCCAAGCTTAAAGAAGACAGGGACATTTTTCTCTCAAAAAAAAAAAATCTAGTTCAACTAGTTATTTACAGTGAACCTTTTGGATTTCTGGTGTAGACATTTCCCTCTACAATCTCATTCACTCTTGAAGTTTGAAATGACATCTATAGCAGGGGTTGGCAAATTTTATCTATAAAGTTCTTGAGAATAAATATTTTAGGCTTCGTTGGTCATGCAGTCTTTCTTACAACTACTCAACTCTGCCATTGTAGCTCAACATCAGCCATAGATGGAACATAAGCAAATGGGTTTGGCTGGATCCCAATAAAACTTTGCTTACAAAACTGGTGTCGGGCAGGATTTGGCCAACAAGCTGTATTCTACCTACCCTTCATCTGCAGACTACCACATAGCCCCAGCTTCTAGCCCTCACCTGAGCTCTCTATCTAGGTGGTTTTTGGACTATCCTCACCAGAACATTCTATGTGAACCCCAAACATGATATGTTTACAATTCCTTATTTTCTCTTGTAAGTCTTGTGATTTTGGTTAATGATTTCCAAGCTAGAAATCTCGAGGTCATCCTTTACTCCTCCCTTTCTTTCTCACCATGCCTGTCTCTATCTCATCAGTCCTAAACCAGAAATGTCTCTTTAATTTGGCTTCTTCCATCTAGCCTCACTGCCATAGCCTTTATTGAGATCTCCTAATACCTTTCCATCACCATATTCCAACTCATCTCTCCCTACAGTCAGTTTCTGACCACTCTCTAACCTATGTCTACACTGCTATCCCTTCTTCTTTGGTTCCAGCGCCAACATCGACAGACATTCACACAGCCCACAATGTATACTACACTTTAAAACACTGCCTATCTCAAAAACTTCCATAACAATCCAAACCCCGCCCCCTTTTACTCTGGGCTTTTTGCTACATCTTACAACATCACTCTGCAATGTTACTTTACTCTGTGAGGCCTGTCTCATCTGAAATTAGCTACTTCCTAAGACAAGCTCCCTTCAGTGTGCAAAAACATCTATTAACATACTATTTCATTTTCTAATTATGTATTTACATAGCTGTCTTTCTAAGTAGACTATGAGCCTTTTAGAGGAAGGATTACACCTTATTCACGTTTGAATTCCTCATACTGAGCAATGTTTCTGGCACATGATAAGTGTTTAATGCATCTTTGAAATGAATGAATGAATACAAGAGTTCATGAGTAATTTGCAAGGACTCCTTATATTTTCCATTTAGGAGCCATGAAGGCTTGGGTACATTTTTTACCTCTTTGAATCCAGTGGTCTTATAAACAAAGCGAGGGTAATACTGCCTATATTACACATCATTTTATTAAGGATGAATGTACCTTGAAATCTATAGATAGCAGTAACATTTTAGTACTCTTGTCGTTAATAATAACCTTTGGTAATCTGAATATATTATAACATTGATAGAGAATTTAGAATTAAAAATATCTTAGTCTATATCAGAAATCATTGACATAAATAGGTCAATATATTTTCAGTGAATTGTTGCTTTTATTAATATGAAACATAAAATAACTTTTAAATATAGATAATATAGCTCAACACCATCCTAGAAAATTATTACACTTTATACAAACTTGCAAAGGTCTTATTTAAGCATGAGGATGTATAGTTACTTAAGAACTATGACTCCTTTTTTCATGGGGGTGTTTCAGATTAAAATAATATTGATAAAATTCACCTTACACCACAGAATTCAATAGTGTTATCTTAAAAACAATAATGATAAAGTTAGAACAATGCTGATGACATTATTTGTAAAACCTCACAAACACTTTAGGTTATCACTAATAATATTTTTTATAAAATCTTAATATTCTTTAGATTTCTAAAGTGTTTTTAAATTTTTCTGGTCTCTAATTCGGCACACACATCTGGATGGGATCTAGAGTCAGTAACAGAGTAGTCACTTTTTCTTACAAATAGGCAGATCTGTGGAAAAGGAGGCTACAAGAAAAAAGCCTCATGGGAAAGCTTGAGTCATCTTAAATAAATAAGGACTTTCTGAACTGTAAGTAAACACAAAATCACACACACACACAGACTCACATATGTATATATGCATACACACAAATCAAAAATTTGACCTAAGTGGATTTTAGGAGTCTGGGGAACCTTGATTACACACACATATTATTTTGACTTAGGGAGAGACACCCTAAATATCCCTGGTATAAATTTATAATTACTCAAATAGTTAGGTAAGGATCCAAATCTTCACCTAAGTTGACATCTGATTATTTAATTAGCTAGTTATAAAAAGAAAAGGAAAAGTGTCTGTGATATTACTAATGTCTCTTGTATTCCACAAATCTCCTCTGCCCTTTTTTATATAAACATCTTTGCTCTAGTCCAAAGTCCTAGCAGGCCAATGAATGTAAAGAGTGCAGTATTTGACAGTTCTGTCATGATGGAAAAATATTCAGGGTATGCTATTCCTGCACTGCTTCTGAAAAAAACAATGTAGGATTATGCTAATATTAACCTAAAAATTATACAATTTCAATTTCTTGATTTGGCACAATTAGCACCCTGTAAAAATACTCAAAGTAGCAAAAATAGTTCTCTATTAGTGAGCTGTAATGTTACCTTTAAAATTAGGATCTTCTGGAGAAATTAACTACAGAAACTGATTCAGCAGTCTAAATAAAATAATTTAAATTTCTTGAAAAGTTTAAGATAAAATTCTTTGTGAGGACTTGATATATTCATGGATCTCCTTTACAAAATGTGAGCATTTAATTTAGTTCTAATTTACATACCTTCTAGTGTCTAGTCCAAATGAGGATAGCACAGTGCTTGACATCATAGCTTCAGAATCTAATGTTTAATTTGTTCGTTAGAGGGGATATGTACAATAAGGATGTCTTTTTCTTCATCAAACACAAACACATGTAACTGACATAGAAATTTTACTGATAAATAGCAGCAAAAGTAGTCACAGCCATAGATATGTGTTAATCACTCTACATAGGTACTTCAGACACAATACAATATTTAATAATTTCAACACCACCTTAGGGGAGGTATTATTATTATATTCAATTTACAGATGGGAAAACTGAGACTTTGAGAGGCACTTGTATATATCTAAGCAGGAACTCAAAGCAATACTATAGCTAAATAAGACTAGCTTATAGTGTAGTACATGTTTGTTTTTACTTAGTGTCATTAGAATCAGTAAACCCCACAGTATCTCATGAAGACAAGAAATCCTACTTCTATAACATATTCTCCTCTTGGGCATAAAGCATGTTGCTATTGTTTATTTTCACTCCTATATTTCTGAGCATCATAAATCTATTTAAAAGGGAAAGGATTAATAAATGACCTAACCTCTTTTTTAAGTAGCATTTTCTTAAACTAACATCTCTTCTTTATAGGCACTTCCAATTTTATTTCACGATGAATATACCAAACTCTCAAATCAAATGGAATTTATCTTGTTTTTCCATGAACATCCTTGAGAGTTCATCTTTTTGTTGTTTACTTCTTTTGTTCATATAATTTCTTATTTTAAAATCTTATTCCTCTTAGATTTTCTGTCCAGATATAACTTCCTCAATGAGAAATTTTCTGATGTTTCCAATTACAAGTAAGCCACCCTCTCTTTCAACTTCCCTATACTCCTTTTGTCTTGCTTTAAAGAATTTATTCCATTCTAATTTATATTGGTGTCATTACCCCTAAACTAAGTAAATGCTCTCTAAGGGTAGAAACTGTGTTGAATCACCATTTTTACCTTCCATAATAGGTACCCATAAATACTGCTGAGCTTCATTTTTGCAGATTCAAAATTTGTCAATTTAGTTAACTAATTTTAATATATACAATTGGTGTCCATTTTGAATTACTACACCTTTTATCAGGAAAATATTGCTAATTAGAAGTCTCAAGCTATCATCTTTCAAAATGAATTCATACTTTTGATTTAAAGCAGACCATGAAACAAGGAGGTTGTACAGCATATGAAATTTGAAGACAGGTAAACATGGGTTTGAAATTCTGCTCTATTGCTTAATAGTGCTTTGTAAATTTTGGTGATTAAATTTAATACTTTTAGAATCCTCATTTGTAAAATACACATGATAATATCCACTTCATAGAACTGTTAGAAGGATTAGAAATAATACAGTAAAGTTTTGTTAAGGACATACTAAGGGCTCAATGTTGGCAATAATGATAATCATAACATTCAGATATATAAATATAAATACAAATAACATGTATATATAATATATATATTCCATGTTACATATATATGTGTGTAATTGTCATGTTTATATCATTAACTCTTCAAATATATATATATAAACACTTTCTTTTCAATATATAACTATAAATGAGGACAATATGTATGACTATTTCTGTATATTTCCTCATTCATACACAAAAAAAGACTGATATCTTCAGATAGATTCAGTATTCTTGTCCTTTAAGACTCAGGCATTTTACTATATGTAGAATGATTTTACTGCTACTGTAATTGAGAAAACCGAAACCCTTATAACAAATGAAATCATATGTCTTTCCTTGTTTCTTTCTGAAAGAGAAAGGGACAGTACACCTGATTTGGCTACAAGAAATTTAACTTCAATTTTTTCTGCTAAGGGTGAATGGGAGGAAAAAACCATTTTATTTTAAAACAGAGGGTGAACATATTTTGATCTTTAGGGCAACTAGGACATGTACGTACAATTATCTTCTCAAAGGTGTTATTAAAACACAAATTCCGAATATGCAGAGTAAGATTAAAAAACAGAAAAGTATGACATTTTGCTTCTCAAGCTGCCAAAGTGTTCATTTCCTCCATAGGCTGTTAGAGCAAATTAAAATATGCCACTTGAGATCAGCTTATAAAAGTGTTTCTTTTTAACGTGGCTACTCATTTCTTCTAACCATGATTAAAAATAAAGATTAAGATCATTGTGTATCTTAGAATATGTTTGGTATGAGAGCACAGTAACACAAATAAAAAATAAAATCAAAACAATTCACTTTTCACTTAGCTTTTATTCTACATGGGCAATTCTATTTTCTCCCTTATACAGTTTCACTGGGACCATTACCTTCCACAAGACTGCTTTTCTTATTAAGGTAGTTATAATTAACAAGAGCCTACACACACGTAACGGTTATCATCTGCCATATTTATGAACATATACAAGCTATTATTTTCCCTAAAGCTTACTACATTTTATTTTACTGGAACCAATCTCAAATGTTGTGTAACTTTAAAAAAGTGACATTTATAATTGTCAATTAATTCTAAAATAATTTTCCAAAGAAAGAAAAATATTCCCACTTTTCCCATTTTACTATTATAAGTTAGTCTTTGAACATGCAGAAATAGTGCCATAGAAAAAGAACAAATTTAGAAGAGCTAAGTGGAGTTAACAGAGAATTAGTGCTAAAATTACACAAGACTAACATTTCAATTAGAAATAGCAAGGAGAAAGTAACTAGGCTATAAGAGGTTGTAAGTAGCAAAGAAGAACTATCTCCAATGGACATGACTTATTTTGCTGGGAGTTCTATCCATAAGTCTAAGAGAAAGTGTCCAAAGGATTTTCTTATACAAGTAGATAAGCAATAATTAATCTTAAGGCAGATTTCTGGTTATGTATATGTGTGTATGTATATATACATTATATACATATGGGGTGTGTGTGTGTGTGTGTGTGTATACATACATATGATCAATGAATTAAATAAGCCAGGGGTTCCCTATTAGGAGTATGGCTGTGATGCTCATTTATTTCAGTCCACTGACCCCATGAATATTCAAAGGATTTTCCCTTGCCTACTCCCCAGGATGGATGTCCTATAGGAATAGGCCAGTTCCAGCATGACATCACGTAGGTAAAACATCCTCACTTCAAATTCACTGAATTAAAATCTGATCCAACTCTAGCAAGTATAACTCAAGGAAACTTTTATCATATCTGACTTACTAACTTATGAATAAATATCATCATAAAAATCAAACCCCTTTTGCCATTTCACATTCCATCTTATTAAAACAGAAGTGCATAAGGGACATATTCTTGGCATAAAACTACTATATTCATTAAAATTTGTCTTTCCTACACCTGAAGGCACATGTCTAAACCTGTAGGGGTTACTTTATTATTTAATTAGAGCAGATTCTTTTCTATCATTTTAGGTGTTTCATCTGAAGTTTGATTAACAGTACTATATGCTGTGCTCTCAGGCAAGTAAATATAACTTATGCAGAAAGAGGAAAGAGCAGAAGTAAAATTTTTTAAAAATACAGAAACACAGGAAATGTGTAAAAAAATAAAACTTCTAAGAAATAAAATGTCAATATTTATAACTCACTAGAAATACTTCATATATGTGTATAAAGTATAGTATCTGCACATTTTATCTAACCATTAATTCGTTCCTTTAATAAACATTTCTTGAGTGCTTAGCACTGGGGCTGTCAGACTGTTAAATTCAGGGGGTACAAAGATGAAAAGGCTCCAATCCTTGCCAATGAGAAACTCACAGTTTAATATGTGCATTAAGTATTGTAATGAGGACATGTGCCAAAATTGTAACATATACAGTACTTAACCAGTGCACATCCCCTTGCATTTCCAAGTATGCTGGCTCAACTTCCAAATGCCAGCTAGATTTCTCTGCCTGAGGACTCCCTCTGGCTGCAGAGGTCTGCTTTGCTCACCTATATGACAATTTGAAACTGCTCAGGACTTGGCACTCCTGGGAGCAACTCTCCAACAGTGATTGATGGGAATTAATGCACACATATCCCAGTTCATTTGGCACCCTCAAGTGGGATAACTCTGAGGTATATCTTTTCATACTGTCTCTCAGAGTTTCCTCATGGGGATTAAGCTCCAGATACCCACAGTGTTAACTAAGTTGACAACACACCTTTTTTTTGGCTCCCTTCTGTTTCCTGTCTGACTTCTCTAAGATGTCCTTGTATCTCCCAAATAACCTGCTTGAACTGGAGTTCTCTCCTCAGGGTCAGCTTTTGAAGGGATCCAAATGAAGACAAAAGACAATGCCAGTATAGAGAATTCTGCCCTAAAAGATTGTGAGAGTAAAATGGAGGAAATTGCTGGGGAAGTCATCACAGTAGATTGGGGTCTAAAAGGGAGAGCAGAAGTATCTCAGAGAAAGTATATGTCAAATCTCTGATAGTTCATTGTTAGTATATAGAAACACAACTGATTTTTGTAAATTGCTTTTGATTATTTCTTTTTTGGGGAGGGGGGTAATTAGGTTTTTTTATTCATTCAGGTACTCAGGATTGAACCCAGGATCTCCTGCATGCTAAACATGTACTCTACCACTGAGCTATACCCTCCCCCTATAAAATGTTTTTGTATCCTGCAACTTCACTGAATGTACTAGTTTTAACAGGTTTTTTGTGTGTGTGTGTGGAGTCTTTAGGATTTTCTATATATAATATCATGTCATCTGCAAATAGAGATAATTTTACTTCTCCCTTTCGATTTGGATAAATTTTATTTCTTTTTCTTGCCTAACCGCTCTGGCTAGGATTTCCAGTACTATTGTGAATAAAAGTGGTGAGAGTCAAAATCTTTGTTATGCTCCTAATTTTAAAAGAAAAGCTTTCAGCTTTTTATCAGTAAGTATGTTAGTTGTGGGCTTATCATATATAGACTTTATTATGTTGAGGTATATTGCCTCTACAATCAGTTTGTCGAGTTTTCATCATGAATGGATATTGAATTTTGTCAAATACTTTTTTCCTGCATCTATTGAGATGATCATATGACTTTCATCCTTCATTTTGTTAAAGTGGTGTACATATTGATTGATTGGGTGGATACTGACCCATCCTTGTATCCCTAGAATAAATCCCACTTGATCATGGCATATGACCCATTTAATGTACTGTTGAATTTGGTTTGCTAATATATTGTTGAAGATTTTAGCATTTATGTTCATAAAGGATACTGGCCTGTAATTTTCTTTTCTTTTCATGTCCTGGTCTGGTTATGGTATCAGGGTAATGCTAGTCTTGAAAAATGAGTTTGGAAGTGTTCTCTCCTATTATATTTTTTGGGAAATTTTGAAAAGGATTGGTATTAATTTTTAAAATTTTTAGTGGAATTCACCAGTGAAGCCATCTAGTCATGAACTTCTGTCCAATGTTTCTGTACTGATTTTCTCTGTGGATGATCTATCTAATGTTGAAAATGAGGTATTAAAGTCCCTTATTTTTATTGTATTGCAATTTTTCCCTCTGGGTCTGTAAACATTTGCTTTATATATTTAGATGGTCTGATGTTAGTTGCATAAATATTCACAACTGTTATATGTTTATGTTGGATTGACCCCTTAATTATTACATAATTACCTACATTGTCTCATTACAGTCATAGGCATCAAGTCTATTTTGCCCTATATAAGTGTAACTATTCTTTCTTCTGGGTTCCATTTGCATGTACTATCTTTTTCCATCCCTTCACTTTCAGTGTCTGTGTGTGTCCTTAAAGATGAAGTGTGTCTCTTGTAGGCAACATATAGTCAGGTCTTATTTTTGTTGTTGTTGTTGTTTTTAATCCATTCAGCCCCTCTATCTCGTCATTAGACAATTTAGTCCAGTTACATTTAAAGTATTTATTGATAGGTGTGGACTTACTATCATCATTTTGCTCATTGTTTTCTGCCTGTTTTGTAATTGTATTGTTCCTTTCTTCTCTTCTTGCTCTCCTCTTTCTTGATTTAATGATTTCCTATAGTGGTTACTTAGATTCCTTTATCTTCTATGTACCTACTATAGATTTTTGCTATGGTATCAAAGCTATAACTCTTAATTAGTTCTTGAGTAGAAATATGAAATGGTCACATTTGAAATTTAAAAATATGATTTTGTAAGCTGCAGAGATTTATGCGCTGGTGATAAGTTAAAATAGTGGTTTTCAATTTTGCTGCACATTGAAGTCAACTGACACTCCCCAAAAATTTACCAGAGTTTGATTTAATTGATCTGGGATATGGTCAGAGCATCAGCATTTCCACCCAACATTATATTATACAAATTTGCAAATGTACAACAAAATTGAAAAAAAATTACAGAGAAAACCTTTATACTCATTACCTAGATTTTACCATAAACATTTCACTATAGTTTTATAACATTTCTATCCATCTATCCATCCCTTTATCCATCCATCGATTGATCATAAGCTTTGATGTACTTCAAAGTAATTATAGGCATCAATATAATACACTTCAAATACATCAGTGTGCATATTATCAAATAGAGTTCAATATTTGTTTAGAAATTTCGTTTCTCTTTGTGAGCAATAGGATTTTTATAAACTCTCCCAAATAATCCTAATATGTCACAAAGGCTATAGATCCCTGGATTAAAAAAGTTAGGCAGCATAAGGATTATTTATTATTTTTGTTGTTATTATCCATTGTATTTGTACTCTCTTTATATTATGGCTATGTCAAGTAATAACTATGCAACAGAGTTATTAGAGAGAAGAAAATAAAATTCAGAGATATTATGTAATTTTCAAATGTTCACATAGCAAGTGAAAGGTAGAGTTAGCATTCCAATCCAGTTTTGATTATTCTTATAGAAGAGTACCCTTTTCCCCCCATTTTTCCCACATGCATCTAAAACTATGGGGTGAAAATGGGAAGAAGTCAAATTAGATATTTAACTTAAAAGATATCCCTAATAATTTTTGAAGGGAGATAAAAAAATAAGGGAGCATCTTATAATTTTTCCAAGTTTTTCTAACATGGCAGTTGGTTTAGATGATTAGTTTATAAAAAAGTCAAGTAAAATTGATCCTTACTTTCTTTTTATTTTAAGTAGTCATTCTTCTTAGAATGCCTTAACATGGGTTTTTATTTTAATGATATCCTCTTTCAATTTGCCATTAAGTGTCTGTTGTTTTTGTTTTGTGCTTTTTAATAATACTCTTTTACTTGTAAAAATAGTGTCACTGCATTTAAAAAAGATGAAAATATTTCCAAACTACAAAATATTAGAGAGACAAGAAATCTGCCATCATTTTCCACCCTAACCCAACAACTGTTGGTATAATACTTTTTCACTTTATCATTAATTTAGTTCTCTAACCTAAATTTGGTGGTATATATTTAATATCAGGATGAAATACAATGAATATGTAACCACTGACAAAATTTTTGAAGGCATGGAGTTTCCTCATCTAAAATTAAAATCGTATATAGCCACTGAAAGACTGATAACTGCTGAAAATCAAAGTTACAATGTTAAAAGCGGTAAGAGAAAACAAACGTATTGTCTTCAAAGGAACAAAAATTAAGACCCTCAACTTACATATCAACAGATACTATGGAAGCCTGAGGGCAAATGAATATTATCTCTATGTGTCAATTGGAATCCTGGAATGAAGGGCATGCCATCTTCTGTTTCACTAACGTATTGCTAAATTATACTCTAAATTGTTAATACCAACTTAAATTTCCACCAGAATTATGAGAGCTTGTGACTTTTCAGAGCCTACACCTTTTTTTTTTTACTTTTGCCAATCTTATGGAAGTGAATGTTATTTCATTTTACATTTCTACAATAATGAGATTCAATGTCTTATCATTGGTCTATTTGACACTCAGATACTTCCTTCTGTGAATTATCAATTATTTTTTACCCTTTGAACTTTTTCATTAGATTATTTTTATTTTTACTAACAGGTCAAAATTTTTCATAAATTCTGATATAAATCCTTTCTTTATAATATTGTAAATATCTTCTTTGTGCCTATGTCTTTTCTTTGTTTTTTTAATGTCTTTGCATTGGAGATACATTTTTAATTAAAATAGCCAAATGTATCAAATGCATCAATCTTTTTGATTTTTGCTTCGCATTCTTCTTTTAGAAATCCTTCCTTTCTCCTAGGTCATAAGAATATTATCATATATATATGTGTATATATGTGTAGGTGTGTGTATATATACATATTTATTGCTTTTGTATTTATTTTTATGTATGGTGTGAGATAGGGATATATTTCCTATGTTTGATACAAATTTTTAAATCTACTTCTGTTATAAATTTCATATACTTCTCATACAACTCTCTGACACAATGAAAAAATCACCTCTCAACACATTCAAACACATCAGATTCTATCAGTTTTACTTCTTTTTTCTTGGTGACATATTCCCTGGAGTGCTATTTCATACTTCATTCTGTACTGGTCTCTCTCTACACCTGCTATACAGCTCTTGTCACAGGATCCTCTCCACTACCTTTCTGGCACTTCCCTCTACCTCCTTCCTGTGTTAGATTCCTTAATTTCTGGATCCTATACTTGATAGATATTACTAGTGCTCAGCTTTATTTCTAATTCTCTTCCCTCTATTGGAAATAATGGTGATTATAATTCCTTGTTCCCTAAAAGTAAGCTGTGGTCTTGTGACTTACTGTGGACAATGAAATGTAATAAAAATGGCATGCTTAACTTCTGGGTAAAAGCATTTTAAGAATCAGGGAGATATTTTCCATGTACTTGTTCCCTGTCATAGGGAACCCTAAAGCTTCTTGTTGTGACGAAGAAATGATAGAACACCAGAGCCTCAATTAGCTGAGGTCCTTGCATGACTATAATGGTCAGAACCCTTGGTTGACTTATGCTGGGTATGTAACAAGGGTAAGAAATGAAGCTTTGCTGTTCCTAGCCAATGATATGTTGGAGTTATTTGTTACAGTAGCATAACACAGCCAATTATGACTCATACACTGCATTCCTCTTTCTTGGTTTCCTTTCTCATTTGGTAAAGCCCTTTCTCTTACATATTTCTGGAAAAAAAAAAGGCTTCATAGAGGTAAATTTTTGAGACTTTGTCCGAAAATGACTTTATTTTCTCCTCACATCTAATTTTGTTTGTCATAATATATAATTTATGTATTGCTAACTAACAGAGTACCCCAAAACTTAGCATCCTAAAACCAGAAACATTTATTAACATTTATAACACAGTTTTTGAGGGTCAAGAATACGAGTGGCTTAGCAGGGCAGGATTGGCATGGTATCTCATGAGGTAGTCATCAGCCTGCAAGATCTGACTGGAGCCGAATGATTCACGTCTAAGCTTTTTCTCAAAGTTTTTTGCAGGAGGCTTCAGTTTCTTATTATATGTGCTTCTCTAAAGGGAAGCTTATGATATGGCTTTCCACAGAGCAAGGAGAGAGACAGACAGAGAAAGAAAGAAAGAGAAACTTAAAACTGAAACTGTAGTTTTTTTCTATAAGCTGAACTTGGAAGTAACATATCATCATTTCTTCATATTCTATGCATTAAGAGTCACTAAATCCAACCCACACTCAAGAAGAGGGGAATCAAGTTTCAACTCTGAAAGAGAGGAGTATCAACAAATTTGTGGACAAAATTTTAAAACCACCACATAGGCTAGGTTAAAAATCACTTGTTTCTAGCAGTTTAAAGACAATACTCCATTTTCTCCCAGTTTCCACTTTTGTTGTTGAAAAGTCCAAAGCAATTCTGATTTTTGATTCTTGAACTTCTTTCTCTCTATCCTTGTTGTTTTGAAATTCCGTATGATGAGCCTTGGTGTGTGCTTTTCTTTCTATACTGAGCATTCAGTAGGCCATTAAATCCAGACTCATTTTTTTCAGTTTTAACAAAATGCATTTTGTCATTTCATAATTTCCTCTCCAAAGTTTCCATTCTTCTTTTATCTGTAATTTCTGTTATTTGGATGTTGGACTACCTAGAGCAAGGTACATCAACACTATTGATACTATGGGCTGGATAAGTCTTTGCTATTATTGGCTGTACTATGTATTGCAGGGAGTCCAGCAGCGTCCTTCCTTGTTATTACACATAAGATGCAAGTAGCAGTCCCCTCTCTAATAATCAATATTATCTCCAGACTGCCAAATTTCCTCTGGAGAACAAAAATGCCTCCAGTTGAGAAACACTGACCTATTATCCTCTAAGATTCTTATATTTTCTTTCTCATTTTACATTTCTTTGGGTTTACATTATTTTATGAAAGATTTCTTCAAATTTGTCTTCTACCTCTTTTGTTGAACTTTTGTTTCTGCTATTCATTTTTGATTAGACTTTATTTCTTACGGCAGTTTTAGATTCATGGCAAATTTGAGCAGAAAGTACAGTGAGTTACCACATACCTTCCACGTCTCCGCACCAACACATAGCCTCTCCGGGTATCAACATCCAGTATCAGAGTGTTATATTTGTTATAAGTCATAAACTTACAGTGACAAATAATAATCACTCAAAGTCCATAGTTTACATTAGTGTTCATTCTTGGTATGTAATATCTTTGGCATTGGACAAATATATAATGACATGTACCCATCATTATAGTATCATACAAAATATTTTCATTGCTTTAAAACTGCTATTAAATTTTTAATTTAAATAACCCTTCTCTTTCACTGAAATATGATTTTTTGTATTCTCTTGTACTTTCTTATATTGTAAATATACTAACCAGTCTTATGCTGAGGTAATGATTATAGTTACGTTTAACAAGTTTTCTTAAGATGTATGTCTTGTCTCTATTTCCTCATTTATTAACATAAACATTTTTTATGTTTTTATAAATATGTACAATAAATATAAATAAATCCTTAGATTTATTTATGTTCTTGATTTGTGTTTTTTTTTTCCTAATATGACTATTTGCTTGTTTTTTATATTGGTTTCTGTCTTTTGTGTTAGAGACTTTTTTCAAATATCTGTAAATCCTTGGTTGTCTTTTAAAATCGAGGCGCTTAAATGCCTATTGGAAGCTCTCTGTGAACATGTGGGGCTTATGAATTGGCAGGCTTCAATACAGGATCATCAGGCAAGGATCTTGTTATTTCATTGGTGGAGTATAATATATCCCTAATTGTAGATCTTTTCTCTTATGCCAATCAGGTTCTGTAGAGAAAAATTTGCAATATCCTGTTCAGAGCATAGAAACTTAAGGGCAGGAGGGAGAGGAGGACTGGTGGTCTTACCATGAAATATACTGACCTTCACTTAATCCCCTATTTTCAGTATGATGGCTCATTCCTTCCATCAACTGATCCTACTGTCTACATGTTGAGAGCTTTTCTCTTTCAGTCTCACCACAAAGCAAACTACTCACTCAATCTGTTGGGATGGGACAGAAGTAGTGTCTAACTACCCTTGAGCCGGACACCTGGCATCTTACTTGCTCCTTTTAGGGGCTTCAAAACAAGCCATTTATTTCTAGTCCCACTCAAGACTACCACCCTACGAAATACTGGATACCTTTCATTCAGGAGTCTTTCTATGGTACTGCAGAACAAAATGGCTTCCCTGTCTTAATTTCCTTCTTTATAGACTTGATATGACTTTGCAGATGTCTCCTCTTTCATTTTCTTTGCCATTTTGCAACTGCATGTTTTCTATTTCTTTAGGGTAATCATAGAATAATTTGGGACAGAGAGGAAATAAATGTATGTTTTCAATTTTCATTTTTAACTGGAGGTCCATTGTGAAGTGTGTGTCTTATTTTCTTTCCTCATATATCCCTATCTAGTATTTTGTAGTTGCCTCTACCTTGCCCCCTGTGTTCCATGCAGTCCTTTCAAGTTTAAAGTTCCTGTACTGCAATGTTATTAGGGATAATTCCAATCCATTCATCAAGCAAGAGAACAGCCTTGACACAGTTCCTAGTTCCAAGCCTATGTCATTACTCTTAGGCCTTAACAGATCCTTAGCTTTTTGTAAGCTAGAGCCCCAGGCTATAGCCTGAAGCAGCACTTTTTTCCCAGGTTTCTTTCATGAACAGAGGAGCCACAAACCAGACTCTGGTTTTGAACACTGAACATGTCTCCAGTTCCACACCTTGCTTGAAGCAATTTTAGTCCCACTTACTCTACAGCATTTAAATTCCTAGTTGCCACTGTTGCTTTGTGGTTCAAAGATAAGCCTGACAGTGACTTCTGCCCCATTCCCTGATTTACATTCCTGTTCCTATAGAGCTGTCTATTTTATGTGTGCGCAACTGTGTAAAATATATCCTTTTTATTTTATGTTTTTTATTGCTATATTTTTGGAGCCGATGAGAATGCCACTTAGATCAGAAATCTCTCATTATAGTTTTACATCATTTCTTTACAGTAGACTCCAGCATAATGTGTACTTTTCCATAGTGTATTTGCCAAATATGGGGACCATTATATTATAGCCTTAAGTGGAAGCTCTATTGAAGACATATATGTCTCATTATAACTTGTTTTATACAGTTCACTAGAACTAGATATATCATCATGCTCCTTTCAGAAAGACCCAAGATTGTTTGGTTAGTCATTTTCCAGTGCATGAAAGAGACTTCCTTTCCTGACAGGGGGTCCTGAATCCTAACCAAACATCATTGGTAACAATACTTTGGCTGGCTACATATTGTTCCAATTCCACTAAAATCCAGTTCTCTAGGGAACAGTGTCTCGTATATGACCTATTTGACATTCTACGCTCTAGGGATTCCACAATTTTGCAGGACTCATAACCAAAGTTATATGACAATCAACTCACAAGGAGCAGCCTGGTCCATGTACGTTATTTTACAGAAAACGAGGTAAGGACTGGACTCATTACTCCCCTTTCTCAAGCTTCAATGATCTTGATCTTCATAACACTCACGCTGGAAATAAGGCTGGCATGCTCATCCTGCACATACTCTATGGCCTGAAATATCACCTTTAACAGTACTCTCATAACTTTTTAACATTTACCTTCCAAAAAGGTGCTATACCTATTTATTGTTTTTGTCTTTTTAAAGGGAAGCTCTAGAAGGGAAGCAGCATCATTATTCTAATACAGAATTATATACATAGAGTATGTTACCTATTTTATTTGGTACTACCTTTGCTATTTTTTCCAAATAAGTAAAGGTAAAACATTCACTTATGTACCCTATAATAACTCATGAAATATTTCGGTTAAATCTGCTTCTCAGTATGCTGATATCTTATATTTACTTCACTTCTTAGGGGTCAGATTATGTCATATCAAAAACAGGAATCTTATTTAGTTAAAATATTAAGGTGTATATATGCATATGTAAGTATGTGTGCGTGTGTGTGTGTATGTGTGTGTATCTAATCACTATATTAAGTAACCTTGAAGTGAGGAGACAGTTGCAAAAGAAGAGGTTTTGGAGCAATGTTCCTCTCTGCTACTTAGCAGGTCTATTCCAGGTAATTCCTAAAGACAAAGTGGTCTAGTAGAAACAATATCAGAATAGGACCCACAGTACTTGGATGACAATCTTGCCATGGCTGCTAATTAACAATGGGAACTTGGGCAAACTTTTACCTTTTAATCTTTAAACCCTACTTTCTACATTTTAAAAATCATGAAGTAGATACAGATCAATTTTCTAATTTCGAGATGCTATGACACAATAATATATACTTTTTTCAAAATTTATTTATGCTAATCTGTAATAAATGATTTAATCTCTAAAACTATCTTCCATAGGTAACAAGCAATTTTGAAACTATTTCTAGACAACAACAGAGATTCTAAGTTGTTGAATTTAGCTAGAAAGGGATATGTATATTATGAAGGCTAGCTAAGTAAGACCTTAGTTAACCAAAGAAACACACATAAGATGAAATTATATGATCTTTAGGTTAGATTGAAAACAAAGAGTAAAAGATCCACAAAATATTTTCCTCCTTTTATAGTGTAAATATGAAACCCTTAAGTACTTGGAGGGGATGAAACCCTGGCAAGCATTAGCTTGGTTAAATGCCAAATAAAAACAATTAGTCCAGAAGCTGGTTTCACATAATGCTACTACAAATTGGTAAATAAAACAAATACTAAAACATAAGGTGTGTATTTACTGGTCTAGATATTATGGATAGGGGAAAATCATATGGTATTAAGTCAGTGGTGTGCTAGTAAATGTCTAACAACCAGCTCTCCTGGGGAGGGGAAACTTATTTGAATACTCTTATTATATTTAATTTCAAACGATCAACATAGCATCACTAAACATGAAGTTGGTAGTGTATCATTATATAGTCATTCCATCATTCAGATACAAAAGAGATTAATGATACCAAGTTCACAGATAAAAGTGAAATGTAGTCAAATAATTAGTTAGCAAAGAGATTTGAGCATCTATTACCTTTGTTTATAATATAATTTGTTGTATGCTAATATAACTTAATTTTAAGAATGGTTATGTTTAATAACTGGTCCAAAAATTCTTGAAAGTTTAACAATTGGTTCTAGCAAACCTGTATAAGCCATGTCTAGCATACTACTGAGTCAAGTTAAACATTAGTGTAGCCCAGTGTGTGAGAGAAGCTTCTTATCAGGACCTACACTCTAATTAAGTGATTTTGCTTATTCTTTGAAGGTATTAGTTTATACAATATTTTCTCTTTTGAAAATGAGTCCTGTGTTTGTAGAAGATGGTAACATGAGGGATCAAGTTCTCTTAATACTCTACAAATCAAGCTGAAATCATGGCTCACGACTAACACCACCTAATGGCAAGTGTTGGAACTGCAGATGCAGAACTCAACTGCTTTTCTACATACTTTAGAATCAACTGGGAAGCTAATTACACACACAAAATACACACATACACCAACACAATTCATTTATGCCCACGCTCCACCCAAGGCCAACTAAATCAGAGTATCTGGTTTGTTTTTTGTATATCCCTTCAGCTAATTTAAATTCAACTGTAGAGCCAAGTTTAAAAACTACTAGCAAAGAAAAAAATAAGCTGTATCCTGTAGTTCAGTCGCACTTCACATTATGAAAATTTTCAAAGATATGTAAAAATAAAGAGAACGTTATGGTGAACCCCATGTACCTGTCACCCAGATTCAATAACTATCAATATTTTGCCAATCTTGTTTCATCTTCTCCCATTACTCCTTTTTTTAAAGTTCTTTGTCAGGTTTGTCAAAGAAAAATCCACATGTCATATTATTTCATCTGAAAATACTTCAGCATGTGCCTGGAAATAATCTTTGAAAATGTAATCTAGAATAGTAACAATGAACACAAAAAATTCAGTAATTAAGTATTTCACTTAGTAAATATTGGGCCAGATATGATGGTAAATGATGGGGATGTGAAAAAATCTTAGTGTTAATTTAGTGACTTGTTCTTAATATGAAGCCAGTAAAATAATGGGATAAATTTGGCCATACTTTAACATATAAACAACGTTTTTTTCACAAAGTTTTTGTAATCTGATTAATCCCTCTTCAATTTTTATAATTTAGTTCAAGGATCACCTCATTCAGTTCTTTCCTGACTGGGACCTTCAGAATGGGTTTGGTGACCAGCCCCCATTGTACAATCACAGCTCCCAATGCAGACTCCACCCCACGTACTCATCACTCTGCATTAAAACTGTGACTTGATCATTCTTCCTTCTCTAAAATTTTTGAGATCAGGGTCCATATTTTATTCAGCCTTATATTTCTAGTCTTTAAACACACTATCAGAATCATAGTGGGGTCACAATAATATTTGCTAAATGAATGATGAGTCTATGAATGATCAGTTCTGGCAGGTTTTAAGTTTGGATGTCAAAGACAGAAGAAAGTAACCCATCCTGAAAATATGAAGATATTAATTTAAGGGCAAAGATTTTATAATCTTTGACTATTAATCATCACCACAATGATTTGTGGGTTTTATGGTAAGAAAGAAGCCATACTAATTATTTTAACTCTTTCATTCCAGGAGCGATTATGACAAAAAAAAAATGAAGCAATTATGCTTTGAAGAAGTCAGAGAAAGATATTACTGGTATAAAATAACTCAAAACATGCAGGTTCTCTATGGCCTCCTTCAAATACTTATGTACAATTATTATTTATATATTAATTTTAGTAATTGATATTTTATGATATAATACTTCTCTTAAGTTTATCTTACACTTGTGGTAGAGAAGATTCACAAAAATGCAATATTAATGTTAGCCAAAATATTTTTACAACTTTTGTTAAATAAAACTTTTGAAGTTATACAGTGACTTCAAATTATTTAGTCCTACAAAATGTATTATATTCATTTATTGAATTGTCCATTTATCTATTTTAATTTCTGGACCGAGAAATTAAAATTTTATTTGACAACAATTAGCAACTCAAATTATAATTAAAGTATCACTTGCTACACATCTAGACAAACAAGCACCCAGATGCCCTCTTTATAGCCTGTTTCTATTAGAATACTAATTAATTGTGGCACTATTCCAAAAAGTGTAAGAGCAGAAAGTAAGTAAAGACTTCATTACAAATATAAGACTAGTAATTGCAAATTCCTGCTTCTCAATAAAATTTGAGTTAGTAACCACATAATTATTAATTAAACTGCTTAATATACTCCACTATGTCATATGAATTATCAAAAATAGTTTAGAGTGACTTTCATTATGAACATATACAACTTTGTTATTCTGGAGTTGTCAGTCTGGATTTTAAACATGAAAATAATAATAAAGGTAAAGATACAGGCATTGCTCTAAAACATGATGATGTTAATCACTACAAAAACTGCGAGATCTTAATTTTCATATCACAATTCTTATATATAGGGACCAAGACTACAGGGTAGAAAAAAGTACTTAAAAACAACTAAGTTTTAAAAATAAGTAAAAAAGAGACATATTTCTTATATTTTTGAAATAATTAGTCAATTCTCATTGAGAAATTATTTTTACACCAACCCAGGAGAATTTCTAATTATCTTCATGCTCACATACTATAAAAATTACAGGTATCAAAATCTGTGTATATGTAAAAATTCACAAATCCTTTTTCTGACTATGCATTAAATGCTTTTTAAATCTGAACAAAATAGTAAAAAAATGTGTTTTGTTGTCACCAATTTGATTTCAGTTACTAGGTCAGAATTGATCAACTCAATAAAATAGTTTTGTAACAGTTTTCTAGTGCCTAAAAATAAAAATCTACCTGTATTTTTAAAGCATAAAAATTAATATCAGAAGCTTATGAAATATCCCACTAAAAAGTTCCTTTGAGTCAATGGTCCTCCATATTCTTCAGTGAATATGAGTTGCTGTTCATAATTTCAAAGAACCTTAAAATAACCAAAGAGGAAATATGCTTGAAGAAGAGACCAAAATATACTGATAAGAATCTCAGAGTATTGCTAGCAAGGGTCAAATTTATAGCTTCATTATCCCCATTTTGCAAAGATATCCCATACCCTTGGATTTGGAAGAATTAATATTGTTAAAATGCCCATTCTATCCAAAGCAATCTATAGATTGCATGTGATCCCTATAAAATTACCCAGGATATTTTTCACAGAACTATAACAAATAATCCTAAAATTTATATGGAATCACAAAAGACCAAGAATTGCCAATGATTACTGAAGAAAAAGAATGAAGCTGGAGAAATAACCCTCCCAGACTTCAGACTATACTACAGAGCACAATAATCAAACAGCATGGTATTGGCACAAAAATAGACATATGGATCAATGGAACAAAATAGAGAGCCCAGAAATAAACCCACAGACCTGCAGTCAATTAATCTTCGACAAAGGAGGCAAGAATATACAACAGAGAAAATACAGCTTCTCCTGCAAGTGGTGTTGGGAAAGCTGGACCACTGCCTTTAAATCAATGAAGTTAGAACACTCCCTACTCCCTCAGACCATATGCAAAAATAAACTCAAAATGGCTCAAAGACTTAAACATAAGACAAGACACTATAAAACTTCTAGAAGAAAACATAGGCAAAACATTTTCTGACAAAAGTGAACACTCCTACACTGCTGGTGGAAATGCAGTTTGGTGCAGCCATTATGGAAAACAGTACGGAGATTCCTCAAAAAACTAGGAATAGATTTACTATATGACCCAGTAACCCCACTCCAGGGTATACATCCAGAAGGAACCCTATTTCAAAAAGACAACTGCACCCCAATGTTCATAGAAGCACTATTTACAATAGCCAAGACATGGACGCAGCCTAAATATCCATCAAGAGATGACTGGATAATGACGTTGTGGTATATTTATACAATGGAATACTATTCAGCCATAAAAAAGACAACATAATGCCATTTGCAGCAACATGAATGTCATTCTATGTGAAGTAAGCCAGAAAGAGAAAGAAAAATACCATATGAGATCGCTCATATGTTCAATCTTAAAAAAAAAAAAAAAACAAAGAGGAAGACAAATGAACTTAAATGTAAAACAGAAACAGATTCATAGACATAGAATACAAACTTACGGTTGCCAGAGGGGAGGAGGGTAGGAAAGGACAGACTGGGAGTTCAAAATTTGTAGACACTGACAGGTATATATAGAATAGATAAACAAGTTTATACTGTATAGCACAGGGAAATATATATAAGATCTTGTGGTAGCTCACAGTGAAAAAGAATGTGACAATGAATATATGTATGTTCATGTATGACTGAAAAATTGCGCTCTACACTGGAAATTGACACAACATTGTAAACTGACTAAAATAAAATAAAATAAAAATAGCCACTTTGGGGAAAAAAAAATTCTGACATAAATCTTAGCAATGTTTTCCTAGGGCAGTCTATCCAGGAAATGAAAATAAAAGCAAAAATAAACAAATGAGACCTTAATTAAACGTATAAGCTTTTGCACAGCAAAGGAAACTATAAACAAAATGAAGAGACAATCTATGGAACGGGAGGAAATATTTGCAAATGATGCAACTGAGAAAGGCTTAATTTCTAGAATATATAAACAGTTTATACAGCTCAATAACAAAAAAACAAAAATGGGCAGAAGACCTAAACAAACATCTCTCCAATGGAGACATACAAATGGCCAATCGGCACATGAAAAATGCTCAATATCATTAATTATCAGAGAAATGCAAACCAAAATTACACTGAGGTATCACCTTAATAACAAAAAAACAAACAACCCAATCCAAAACTGGGCAGAAGACCTAAACAAGCAATTATCCAAGGAAGAAATACAAATGATTGATAGGCACATGAAAAAAATGCTCAGTATTGCTAAGTACCAGAGAAATGCAAATCAAAACTATAATATGGTATCACTTCACAGTAGTCAGAATGGCCATCATTCAAAAGTCCACAAATTACAAATGCTGGAGAGGGTGTGGAGAAAAGGGAACCCTCCTACACTGTTGATGGGAATGCAGTTTGGTGCAACCATTGTGGAAAACAGTATGGAGATTCCTCAAAAGACTAAAAACAGACTTACAATATGATCCAGCAAACCCAGCTCCTGGGCATATATACAGAGGGAACCTTAATTCAAAAAGATACATGCACCCCAATGTTCTTAACAGCACTATTTACAATAGCCAAGGCATGGAAACAAACCAAATGGCTATCAACAGATGATTAGATAAAGAACTTGTGGTATATATATACACACACATACACATACATACATACATACACATATATATACACACACACATATACACATACATACACACACATATATATACAATAGGATACTACTCAGCCATAAAAAATGCCATTTGTAGCAACATGGATGGACCTGGAGATTGTTATACTAAGTGAAGTAAGCCAGAAAGAGAAAAAAATACCATATGATATCACATATGTAGAATCTAAAAAAATGAAACAAATGAACTTATTTACAAAACAGAAAACAGACTCACGGACAGAAAGCAAACTTATGGTTACCAGTGAGGAAAGGAAGGGGTGGAGCAATAAATTGGGAGTTTGGGATTTGCAGATACTAGCTAATATATATAATATATATATATATATATAAAATAGATAACAAGGTCCTACTGTACAGCACAGGGAACTATATTCAATACCATGTAATAGCCTATAGTGAAAAAGAATATGAAAGAATATGAAAAATAATATGAAATATATATATATATGCTGTATGCTAGAAATTAACAACATTTAAACCAACTATACCTCAATAAAAATAAAAATAAAATAAAATAAAATGTTATTCCCATTTTATTAATGAGATAAAATTTGCCAAAAATTCACATACTCAGAGATTGGTCGAGCTGAAATTCAAACTCAGGTCAATCTAATCCCAAAGCTGAGCTCTTAACTGTCTCTGACACTCACTTATTCCTGAACAAACTACAAATCTGTATATTTTGTGTACACAAAATGTTATGATAACTCACAGAGAAAAAAATGTGCCAATGAGTGTGTATATGTCCATGAATGACTGAAAAATTGTGCTGAACACTGGAATTTGACACAATATTGTAAAATGATTATAAATCAATAAAAAATGTAAAAAAAAAAAAACTACAAATCTGGCTTTGTCCTCTTAATATTCCACACAAACTGAAGGCTACTTTTAGACAAGACGCTTTTGTTTTTCTGCTCTTGTTTTTGGTTCAAGGATTAAACACCTAAATATTTTGGAATGGGAGCCAGGACATCCTGATGTGGTACTTTATTCAGAGATGGTGACATAGTCATGACTGCTCTTTTCTTAATGCTTACAATTCTGGAGCAATGCCAAGCTTCTTCAGTTCTCTTCAAAAACTATTCTGTATACAGTGGCTCACTTTTTTGCATCAAAAGTGTGCTGAACCATTCAGTGCCAAAGCATTTTCCTAGAATGATGAATTCAGCTCATCTTGTTCTTAGAAAACATGTGTTTATTTTTCTTATAACAGCAATAATAATTATAATACTTTATCATTCTATAGAACCTTTTATCTTGAGGATTTACAGGAACTTCACATATATATTATTCATTATAGAGTGTTTTTATTGACTGTGTCTCAGTGGAAATATTGGAAGTGGTGTTTTTAACATTAAAATATATGTTATTTTTAAAATTCTACTTTCTCTTCTGCTTACAATCCATTATCCCTCTTCAAAATGATTGTATGTGTTTTATGTCTACTTTATAAACACATAAAAAATGGTAAATGTGGATTTTCCTCACTCTCTTTTGAGCTAATATTGTTGTAAATTTCTTTTCCCTTTCCTTAGTAAGCAATGCTTTCCTTCATTCCTGTTAAACTTGCCTAGTTTAGCCAGTTTTATTTTTCTCCTGTTTACTGTATTTCCATCCACATAGGTCAAAAGGAATTTCTTAAGATCTTGTTTCCTCTGATACAGAATGTTTCTCTTAAGTACATAATCCTAACTTTGTAAATTTGGACATGATTGCAATTAAACATTAATGGTAACTAAACATTTAATAAATTAGGATACATGAGAGGGTATTACACTCATAATCAACATATGGTCACCCACTTCCAGTGGGTCCCCAACACTAATGAGTAATATCACTGATGTCTTAAGCTTATACAGTAGACCATTATATACCACTGCTTCTCTATGAAACTCCATCTCCTGGGTTTCTTCTTATCTCAATATGTGTCTGTTTCCATGCTGCAGTCCCTTATGACTTTGTCCTGATCCATCTTCTCTTCTGCCCACACTCTCCCCTTAGGTTACTGTATCCATTCACATAACTTTAAATAGCATTTCTATATCTATGACTCACACATGTATATATTGACCACAGATAACTCTTCCAGGTTCCGTGTGGATATCCCATAAGTATCTCAATTACAAATCCTGAGAAACCTCAATCTCCAAAGGAGGTGGCAGAAAAGGGTCCTCCTTTTCTGTTCTCCATTTCTCTACTATGTAATATGATCAGGGGCCATCCTTGACACTTCCTTCTCTCTCTACTCAACTACTGAATCCATCACAAATTGTTGGTAAGTCTTCCACCAAAATACACACATCTTAAAATATGTGTTTACTTTCATTTCCATTGTCATGTCAAGCCATCCCTCACCTGGTCTATTCTAATGATGTCCTAAGTGGTCCACTCTGCTTCCATAGAGTTCCCCTATAACCCAGTATCTTCAACAAGAGAATGACTATGTCACTGCCCTGCTTAAAACCATTAATGGCTTTCAACTGCATTTGGATAAAAAAAAAATCTATAATCCCTCATTGGGCCTACAAGGACATATACAACCTAATCTTCGCCACATGCTGGTTTTCTTTCAGTTCTTTGAACATTCGAAGCTGTCTCCCCACATCTTAAGACTTTGCTCACGTGATTCCCCCACACCTGTCTCTCGGCTACAGTCTTTGCTTAAATATCTTTCCTTATTGATACTCTTCTCATCCCCTCGACTACAGCATGTCTTTTTGTTAAAAATCTCTCAAAGCTACTTCTGTTTTTCAATAATAGCAATCAATGAAATTTGCAAATATACATTCACGTGTATGACTATTGCTTCAAAATTTGTCTCCTGCACTAAACTATAAACTCCAAGAAGACAGAAGCAGTGTGTACTCTGTAGGTTTCTGTAGAATTCTTCGGAAAGAATCAGAAGTTACTTATAATTTGTTAAATAAATAAATGGATAAACAAAAAATAAGAAGGTTATGATGTCCTTACTTATTAATATTACAATGCCTATAACATGCCTAATAAATAGTACATGATTTATAAAAATTTCTTGGTGGATTAAATACTGATGAAGAGTCAGGGAAGTGAGAGAAAAACAGTTGTACCTACCATCTTCCAGACATCTTGGTGAATTTTAAGAATGCAGAGATGAAATATATTGAAATATACTATTGAAGGAGCTTATAGAAAAAAAAACAGATTATGTGTGACTCCAAAAAATAGAAAATTGAGGAGGCTAAGGTTTTCAGGAGTTTATGACTCCTTTCTGAGCTCCACCAAGCCCAAAAGAACAGAAGTTGCTTACTAAATGGTCACTTAACTGATTGAGATAGCTTTTCTCTTAGAAGGAAGTTTAAGTAAAGTCTTAAATTACTCAGTGCCAAAAAACATATGCTGTTACGCTATTCAAATTTCTTGAGGATAGAAAGATATATAGGGCAGGTGGCAGAACTGTGTCAGGTGGAAGAATGTGAGCTGAAGATAGTCCTTGAGCTTTCAGGAAATATATATTTGGTGAGAATCACATTTACTTTATACTGTCAACTGCATTTTATCATCCTTACTCATCTGTGTCTGTTCTTTCTTTTAATTGCACTTGGGGAATTCATCTGTACATCAGCTTAAAATTGATTTTATCTTATACAATTTTCTCTTCTTGGTGTCATTATTATTCGTTCTCCTCTCCTCTTCCCTCTATATTAAAAACTGAAAACTTTTTTCCTGCAAAATATCTTCTTGAAACTTACCTATTCTTCCTTGTTTTACATAAGATGTGTAGCAATGTGAGATTATTGGGTGGTGTAGTAGAGATGAAAAGTGGTTGTTGAAAAGGAAAATGAAGAGATATACATTCATTCACTTGCTAATTACATTTACGGAGTCTCTACTATCTGCTAAACAATGAGTATACAGTCGTCATTCTTGAGGTGTTCACTCTGTGTTTGTGTGTGTATCTGTATATGTGTGTATATAGTCTAGGAGGGAAAGGAGAGGGAGAACTGGGAGTTGTACTGAAGGTGTGCATATCCACGATGGAAAAGGAAATTGGTGGATACTAACCAGTGATACCCACTATGATGCTTTATGCAATTATTCTACCATCTTAACCACACTGATTGCACAAAGAGTGGCTATATTTATTGCTACTTAATATGATTATAGATGCGAATGACCAATTTTCAGAACTTTTTCATCTTCCTAAACTGAAACTCCTTACCCATTAAACAATTTCTCATTCCTCTCTACCTCCAGCACTTGGCAACCACCATTCTACTTTTACTTTCTTCAAGAATTTGACTACTCTAGGTGCCTCATGTAAATGGAGTCATGCAATATTTTTCCTTTTTTGGGTCTTATTTCACTGAGCATAATGTCTTCAAGCTTCATCCATGTAGCAGCATGTATCAAAATGTCATTCCTTTTAAAAGCTGAGTAATATTACATTGTATGGATAAACCACACTTTGTTTATACATTCATCTATCAATGGACATTTGACTTGCTTCTACTTTTTGGCTACCATGAATCATGTTGCTATCAACATGCATATACAAATATCTGTTCGAGTTCCTGCCTTCAGTTCTTTTGGGTACATACTCAGAAGTAGAATAAATAAATAATACGGCAGTTCTATGTTAAATTGTTTCGGGAGCTGGATTATTTTTTAAACAGAAAGTTTTATAGAATACAATCACACCTATTCACTTATGTATTGTCTTTGGTAGCTTTTGCACAAATAAGGTAGCCTTGAATTGTTGTGACACAGACCATATGACCTCCAAAACCTAAAATATTTACTATCTGGCTCTTTGTAGGAAAATTTTGTTGATTCGTGTTACAGAAAATTATGTTGTCAATTCTGTGGTTTCGAAGAGGACATATATTTTTAAGGAGTTAAAAGATCTTTTACAAGGGAAGACAGAGGATAATATTATTCTTAGCCTATAGATGAGAAACCGAGGGCAGAATACCTTTCAGAAGTCACATTCTCAAATGAAATTACTCCAATATTAATATCAAGACTCAACTGATTCAGCTAAATCTTGCTTTCTCATCACAGAATTACCAACTCATATCACTATTTACTAGATGGGAAAACCAGGCATAAATTTTCCACATCAAGGCAATATTTTAGGTTTTTTTTTCTTTTATTAAGGATGAGAGTAGGAATACTGCTTCAAATGAGAAAGTACCCGAGTTTGGGAGAGGCTGACCTGTATAACTGTGAAATAATTTGGCCTCCAAATGCTTATCTATGGAATGTATCAGATGCATGTGCTATGTATGACCAAAAATACACTTCCTTTGGAATGCTAAAAACTAGGGTAAAATATCCCTTTTCTCTGTTCTGAACACAACTATAGGTAAGATCATAAAAGAGAACAATTATATAAATAGAAAAATAGATGATTCAGAAATAGTTCTCAGGTACCAAATAGCCAAAATAATTCAATGGAACTATTCTACTGCATTACAAATTGTGTACTCATATGGTATCATATTAGATATAAATAGCAGTTTATTTTACATTATTATAGGGAGAACTGGCTGGAAACTAAAAGCATATATATCTTATCCACAATATTGAAGAGAATTTAGTATAAACTTAAGATAACATAGTAAATCTGTTTGTTTTGCTAATGTAGCTTCTGCTTAGCTTTAAAATCTCTATTACTTAACAGAAAATTTTAATTTCGTGCTCCTAAAACATCACAGGAAATCATTCATCAAAATTAGAACTATTTAAATTCTACCCAGGCACATCATATAATGACTGATATTTTCAGATCTGACCCAACAGAATGAAATACTTTTGAGGATTTTTTATATTTAATACATATCCATGCTAACTTTTCAAATTTAAATCCCCTTCTCTAGAACGCATTCTAATGTGAATATCCCATTTTGTGTTATTTATTGCAATGCTGTTAAGTTTTCTATGATTATGTGTATGAAGGGAAAAATTATACAAATATACAAATTTCTTTAAACACATACAAGATTGTTATATTTTATTTACTTTAAAATAACTTAACAGGGTTTTATATTATTGTATTAAATTTATATTCATGATGAATACAATGTGAATAAAACCTAGAGTAACTTGGAATGTCATAATATGTTATCTGCCTGAAAAGCTAATCAACATGTTTTTATTGAACATCTTCCATGTGCTTTGTGTTGGACACAATTTTAAAGAAGATACCACTACTCTGCCTCAAAGACACTGTCATATATTGAAACCCTATCATGTTTTGGATGCTATGGGGAGATAAAATTTATTAGTACTCTTGATCACTGCCACATAAGAGCATATAATTTATAAAATCAAAAAAAAGAAAAGAAAGAAAATAGAGGACACTAATGAACTCATCTACAAAACAGAAACACTTGCAGATGTAGTAAACAATCTTATGGTTACTGAGGGAAAGGGGGTGGGAAAGGATAAATTTGGGAGTTTGAGATTTGCAAATGTTAACTACTATACATAAAAATAGCTTCAAAAAACAAATTTCTTCTGTATAGCATAGGGAACTATGTTCAATAACTTGTAATAACCTTTAATGAAAAAGAATATGACAATGAATATATGTATATAAATATATGCATGACTAAGATATTATGCTGTACACCAGAAATTGACACATTGTAACTGATTATACTTTAATTAAAAAAATAATAGCTACAAAATCTTGTAATAGGAGCCAGTATAAATAAGTGGAATGTAATGTTCCAAATGAGCAGAGGAGTTGGAGATTATCTCCTAATGGGCTTATCAAGGATGCCTTCACAGAAAAAGGTAACTGAAGGATCATTTAATGGAGATATATACATAAGTATACATATAAATGTTTATATATGTATATATGTATTTAAATGTTTAATACCCTTTCTTTGGTGGATAAAATGAGTGCTCACTGAATTTCCCAGTATTCCCTTATGTTTCCAGCACTCTTTTGACACTGCATTGGGACCAATATAAATGAACACTGAGAAATGGGAATGTGAGGGAAGTGACACATTACTTCATGTTTGAGGCACTTAATAATCAGTGCCCATTCTTCAGTTTTCCTTTGGCAATGCCTGTGAAGTTTACATGGTGAGATGGCAGGATGAGAGATGGGAGCATTCTAGGTCCCCAAGTCACTGTATGGAGGAGAGTTGCCTGTATTACATCAGACTTTATATGAGGAAAAAAAAAAGCATTTATGTCACTGAGATTTGAGGGTTATTATTTTGTGTATGTTTAGCAGCTATCATTAATTGCTCTAACTAAATATCTCAACTTTTTGATTAGTGTACCTTGCTTTTCCTTTCGGGGAAATTAATCTTTCCTCTTTCCACATGATCTTGGGGGGACTTTCAATCACAGTGTTCTGCAAACTCAATAAAGGGGTGGGACCATGACCCAATTTAGGCCAATCAGATTCAGGAATTTGAATCTACAGTTGAGAGAAACAGGGACAGGAGAGTTTAGAGTTAAGCCATTTTGATGGCAGCACCCAGAAGAGTCACTTTCCTTGAGCTCTGAGTTCTCAGTGCTATCCTGGGCCATGACTGCTTTTTTTTTTTTTCAAACATTCATTTCTGTGAACTATCCAGTATCTCCCCAATAGATTCCATTTCACTTAAGGTAAATGGAGATTATTTCTGGTTCTTATAACCAAAGGTTCCTAGCAGTACAGGTGACGAGGACTTGTACGTGTGAAATTATATTCCGAAGAAGTGTATAATAAGGGCATTTTAGAATAAGTCCAGTTTGCTATAGAGCTGTGTGGAACTGCAAGTTAGAGAAGCTAAGTTAGGATTATGCATGCCAGGCTATGAATTTTAGATGTTAGCCTCTGGGCTAGGGGGTTATAAAGTCAAATGCCTTCAGGGGACATTTGGGACACATAAAATTGTAAAACTGTACAAGGTATAAGGCAATAAGTGCTAAACTGATTATGTTGACCAGTTCAACCCCTGCCCTATTTTAGTGCCTTTTAAAGCTCCCTGCAGGCCAAAGAAAACAACTAAGCAAAGCATATCCTCCAGCTCTCTTGTCTCAAGGGGCTACCAGTTTGAAACTAAGACTATCAATAGAGAACCATTGAAGGTTTTGTGCTAGGGAACGTGAAGCAAGATGTGCTGCTTTAGAAAGATTAACCTGTGAAAACAGACAGAGGTTGGGTGGAGAGAGATCTCCTAAAAGGAATCTATTGACTTAAGATTGATGTCAAGAAGAATGAAAAGAAAGTGAGGAAATAAAAACAGTTGTAAAGGAAGTCTATGGAACTGAGTAAATGCAGAAATGTGGAATTAAAGTGCAGGGAGGAATAAAGGAGAGGACAATAAATGTTTTTGCTTGAGGGCGACATGAGAAATAATATTGGTATGTTCATGGAATTGCAGCAAAATCAAGGTACAAGGTTTTTTTTTTTTTTAAGTAGTGGTGCTAATGATTTGGTAAATTCAAGATGTTTTATAAAATGTGTGAGTTTGTAATTCTTCATCTTATACTTAATAGCATTAACACCTCAAAACAACAACCTACAAACATCTCCCTACAGGAATTATGCAGATCAGGTCAGATCCATCAATTGATTGGTCGATAGATAGGTAGATACATTTTTTTCTTTTAATGAATGACTGAACAAGGAAAATGCACTCAAGAGAGCTAGTTTGTGATTTATCTGGGAGGCTCTTTTGTGGTATGGGCAGTAGGACAGAATGTTGGGTGAATACCACTTAATTTCAGGACTAAGTATTTTAAACAGTTATAAATAAAAATAATGACAAATTATGACATTTGAAAATTGGAATTTTGGGAGGAAATATGTTCCACTTCTATACCTGGATATTAGATCATTTTTTTTTAGGTAACTGATAGAAAATGAGTTTATAAAAAGGATTGATTACAAATAAAGCAATAATTTCCTAAACACCAGGGGTCATCTGAAATCTGAGGACTAATCCTAACATAATGGCATATTTCAATATATAATGCAGGTCCATGAGCTAGTATCAGAATCACACTGGAACGCTTTTATTGCCTCATTTAATGTATGGACTCACACAGCAATCATATAAGCCACAGATGGAAGTTAGTAGCTTGTGAATGGAGATAGACCAAAAAAAAGTACATGCTTTATGTTTCTACTTTTATAAAATTCTAGAAAATGCAAGCTCAAGTACAGTGTCAGACAGCAGATCAATGATCACCTGGGGGTGGAGGTGGGGCAGGAGGGAGGGATTACCAAGAAGATGCTTGTAAGGGTGATGGATATGTTCACTATCTTGATTGTGTTAATGGTTTCACTGGTGTATAAACATATCAAAATGTATCAAATTGTATTATTTAAACATGTAAGGTTTGATGTATTTCAATTACATCTCAATAAAGCTATTAAAGAGGTTAGTAGCTTGGCTCTACCACTACTTAAATGCATTACTAGGTATAAAATATTTACTTAAAAACAATATATGCTTCCTCAAAGGATAATTGACTAGTATAGTGGATGTTGTGATGTGTCACCGACATTCACCAATTACAAATGAAGCATTCATTCTAGTTGCTGGAAGTGATATCTACTAACAAATCATAGTTCAGCCCTTCTCAGAAATTTCACTCCGAAGATAGGAACTTCCTTGCCCAAGATTATACTGCCTGAAAGTGGGTAGGTGGGAGACTCATAACCAATGACTGATGGATTTAGGACTACAAAACTCCAACCTCTTTGCCTCATTCAGGAATACTCTGAATGGCCATTCCAACTCCACATGGGGCTAGCTGAGATCTCTCTTGTAACTACAACACAATTTCAATGCCTCCCTCTGCCCAATCCAGCCTCCTTAATTCTCTTCCAGGTGTTGTTTTTAAGAGCACATTCCAATAAAACTTCTGCATCCAAATCTCTGTCTCAGAGTCTGTTTTTTGAGGAACTCAATCGAAGACAACAACCTAATATGTTAAAAATCTGAAGTGCAGAAAACAAAAGTATATACCTGAAGCTGTCATCTAAATAACATCATGAAAATTTCTATTAATATTCATAAAGATTCATTATGTATAACAACAGCCACTTTTTGTTCATTGCTCACTCACTTTGTTACTATATTTCTGGAACAAGATAGATACAGGTTATGTCTTTAAAGAAAACGGAAGAAAGAGATATAGTGAACACTTGGCATGTGATAACAGAGAATCTGTTGCAGAATGTCAGCTATTAGGGACATTGTCATGCTTGGCAGAATAATTGTCATTAAATTTTAGTACATAAAGGTACAACATTTTACTATCAATTTTACCAGGTTCATCCACCATGTCAAAATAATATGAACACGTCAATGGAAATTACATTTCACTACTGTCACTGCCAGAAACTTGGCAAAATGTGGTCTCTTAATTTGTAAATTTATTAAAATAACACCACTAACAAATATGGAATTAACTAGATGCTAACTTTCTGGGGTCATTTTTCACTAAATGAAATTGCCCTTAGAATTCTTTCCTTAGGAGGAAGAGAGAGAATTTTCCATGAAAACCTCAATTGATTTTCACTACCTAGCAATATGAAACACATGTCTTAGCTGTGGGAGACAAATGAAAGAAAAGAAAAGATTCCTCTACTAGAAGTCCATCCAGGATACTGAGTGGCAAAAGACATCTTCCATCTAATGACAGACATGGGGAGGGAAACAAGGCTTTAATAACTGAAGCAGTTCTTCCTTTCCGTTCTATCCACTTGCATCTATCCCTTAGGTATTGATTTCAAAAATCATTTCATAATTTTGACACCCAAATGAAGAAATGTAAACGAAGCTCACTTCCAAACTATCTTCATACAGTCCAAGATACTCGCTTTCAGCAGAATGAAGCTGAATGAAAATCAAATTGTCTATAGGTTTCTTCAATGGAGGAAAACCCGATGTATGTAGAAAAGGCAATTTTAATCAGTACATTTTACTGAGTTTACCTACTAAAGCTAAACAACATTTTTATTTTGACTTTCTGCCTTCAAATTCCCTTATCATTAATAACAGACCATTTGTGAAATACGTATTTTAAGTTATGTCCATTTTTCAGTCTTTGATATAAAGATTTAGCCATCACAGGCAGAAACAGTATCATGAAAATCATTTCGAGAGCTATTTCATGGACAATATTTCATGTTTGACATTTTCTAATATTTACAAAGTTATTCCCTATAAAACAATTGTTGGAAAATATCACTGATAAAAGACGTATCTTATGACTAAAATGCTTCAAAGCAAAAGCAGAATATTGAAGTGTTACACAGATAAGGAATCTCATTTGATGGCTATTGGTGAGACTGATAAGGGTAGTCTTCATACAAGGTATATTTCTTAGTACCTTTTCTCTATTTATAATGTGAAGTAGACACATGGTCCAGTCCAGTAAATGACAATTATTAAATTATTATAATAATAATCGGTTGTACCTTTCATGATTGATACACATCACCACACCCAAAGGGACTGTGAATCAGTCCATTCTGAGGCTAGGGAAAACCTAAATGCCCCACTTTAGCTATGCTGTGATCCCTTTTCTTACTATATACTGAATCCTGAAAACATGGGACTGGAAGTAATTCCAGTGCTTTTAAACCCAATCTACAATTTAATTTCCTTTGTGACCTTTGAAACATCACAGTTATAAAAGTCTAGCTTTTGTAATTCCCCAGATTTCCACCGGTATTTCCTTATTAAGAAACAAAGCAAAACAACCTTCACACAATTTGCAGTCCTCTTTCTTCTCAGTAAAGGGCAGATTTTCACTTAACTTCACTTATCTCATTTTCCTGTGTTCTTCAACCTTAAAATACTTCAAGCCTTGCTCATGTCTCCCTTAAACTTTATACATTTCAAAAGCCTCTCTCTTGATTTTCCTGTCATCTAGCTGAGTTTTCTAGATCTCTAATCCTCATTAGTCTTCATGTTACCACTCATAAACCAAATGACTTTCATGTGGCAAAAATGTTTGATCATGGGGTATAATGAACTAATCAGTAAAATTTGTCTTCATCTCAAGTGAGAATTCATTTATTCTTAGCTCCTCTAGGAAGCTCCTCTCTCCTCTCCATGGATATCCAAAGAATTGTGTTTTAATCTTCCAGGACTTTAACTTTGAAAATATTAGAATGAGTGATGAATGTCTAAGCAATAACATGCATGTACTTGCCAATCCAAACACAATCCAAACAAGTAATAGAGGCCTTCCGGGATTTTGCAACCATATAAAAGGAATCATAATTTTAACTTGTCCTTTGATGCTAGAAACAATACTATTGGAATATATGCAGAAGACTTGGAATAAATTTGGTACACAAATAAAATTTTCTTAAATTAATCCTTTGAGAAAGCTCCCAAATAGTTTATTGATTGGTGATAGAAAAACATAAATTCAAGTTTTTATGCCATTCAAGAATCTGACTTAAGCAGGAGTGTGTCTATGATTTTTAATTTCTAGTTCTAAATGTGTCACTACCTAGTGTAAAATCTACTTTAAAAAAACTACGTCTAAGTCCTCTGTAAATTATAAAGCAAAACTCAGTAATTCAAAGACCTAATAACAGTTAAGTATATACAAATAACAAAGGTAAACATCAGAAAAAGAGTAAACAAACAAGTCAATGACGAATAACGGGAGAGAAGGTCGCACAAACATCAGGATGCAAATTCTTAAGGAAAGGGAGGATCTAGAGACCGCAGGAATTAGAAAAGTAGACCAAATACGCAAAAGAATGAACTGGGTAAGAAAGTGCAGTGGGCCTTAATGGAATAATGCCCCCCTCCTTCATATTGTAGCAGATCCTGTTGGAACTTCACCCATTCTTTTGGCTCTTGACACTCCAGTGTGCCCTGGCTGATGCCCAACAGTCATTAACTATACGTCTCAGGGCTTTCTCTGAAGCAGAGAACACACCACAGCCAAATGCAGGACAGGCTGGAAGTGCTTGCAAAAGACACACTGATCAGCCCTTAAAAATGAGTAGTAAGGGTTGGAGTATAAACATCACATCTCTCTTGTCCCTTTCCTAAAGTAACTACGTTATACCGGTTTTACGGTTTCTTAGTCTTTCTCCATGGAATTAAGCTCCAGTCTCCCATAGCAGTGGCTGACTTGATGAAATCCTTGACAGGCTATTTTCTCTCACTTTCACTTTTCTCACCACTCCAGTACTCTACACAACTTTCTGGGGTCACCTCCCAAATAAATGACCAAACTCAAATCCTTGTCTCAGGATTTGCTTTTGGAGGAACCCAAGCCAAGACAGTCTCAACCCAAAAATGTTTATTAAGACCAAAATCAATCCTTGAGCAATAGTTGTCTGACCTTGTAGACAGAGTTAACAGGAAGCACTTAAATGAACTGGAAAATCCATTCATGCTTTTTAAAAAATGCAGCATGTTCTCTGAGATAGAATAAGTATAATGGGATATACAGAGACAGAGCAGAAGGAAGGAGAAGGTATTCAATGAATTATTAAATAACAACTAATGATAGGGTTTGAAGGATAGGTCTTTAAGAAATATGAATTCTAATGCAAGAAATTAAAAAGTAGCAATTTCCAAGCAGCTGATTCCATATAAGCATACAAAAGTTAGTTATTACCAGAAAGTTGTATCTCATCAATCATAGGCTTTTATTTTGTTAATTTTTCTCATAATATTAAGCTGCTGAAATACAAATTTGATGAAGTCCCTTCCTTGTTACTAAAGTCTGTGGATTTTTCTTTTATTGGTGAGAAAAGAATGTTTCCCTTTTAGAAGTGTTGGCTTAGATTAGAAAATGCTTTATTATGTGCATTGCAAACCTACTTATTTACCACAGCTAGACAGAGACTCCTTTTTACTTTGTAATGCAGCTGCTTGTTTTTAAACAAATTTTGCCAAGAGACATAAACCAGATGGCCTTCTTCAAGGGTATACCGTGAGCCGTGATAGTCAGCTTATGGTAGTTTCAGGCAGCCGGCATCTGGGTATGGAAAGTCATGATGCTATTCACAAATCCAACTTTCAAGTGAGCCGAAGCACAAGGAGACTCTCAAGTTGATAAATAAAATTCTGACTTCAAGTTTGTTTCAATGTCCTATTTTTTCAGGGGTCTTTAAATTTCTGCTTCATAATATTACATTTTTTCTTTTGTGAAATAGAAGTACCCCCAACACACTGGATTAGAGATAAAACTGTGGAAAAAACTGATTCAGGGCTACCTTTTCAAGAGGAGTCAACCAGCTGTAGTTTGGGATTTCTCGGGTGCTTACAAATGCACCATTAAAAATACTTTATTGATGCTATAATACTCTACTAGGTTGGTGTAGTATTTTAAATTGTCAGTCCCAATTTTATTTTGTGGTAGTATTATGTATCCTCATTCCTGACATGGCTTCATGGTGAGCAGTGTATTCCTCTGCTCCTGGACTTTGGGCTTGCCATGTGAGTTGCTTTGACCATTGGATGTGGATGAAAGAGACACTGTGTCACTTACAAGTCAAGGTCTTTAGAAGCATTATGTGCTTCTGCTTGCCCTTCTGGAAGCTTCTGAACTCGGCCATGGGAAAATATGCCCCAAGTATCTGCTGCCCTTCCAGCCTGAGCCCCAGAGGGAAACAATAGATCATGTCTATTCATTCAACCTACAGTCTCACAGTCTGAAACAGAGTTGACTCAGAGTACCCCTGTAAGCATGAGAATAATTATTTATTGTTATTTTGGGGTGTGTTTGTTACACAGAATTATTGTGGCAGTATACAACCAACATTGGCAGACTTTGCTAAGAGCCTAATGGACAGCTACCATGGGTCACTCCTATATTACTGGGTGACAGGGAAAAAGGGATAAGACAAATATGAGAGTTGACACCTGTGTTCTAATCACGGTGTTATTACTTTACAGAAGGTATCCATAGAGATTACAGAATTCTATCTCTCATTATCTCAGAATTCCTTCAAAACAAAGGGCATTAGAATGACAATCCTTAGTTTTAAAGGTTATCTTTCACTATTAGAGGAAGGCAAGTGAAAACAACAACAACAAAAAAAATAAAGCATTTGTAGAGAATCTAATCAGACAAAATTCACCTTTTGTGAAACAATATCAGCTTAAATTTATTCAAACACACAAATTATTCAAATGGTAAGAATATTTTAAATGTCCATCTAAACTGTTATTTACTTTTCTAAGTATCTAACCATTCTAGAAAGGTGCATAGAATATTTTAAAATGTGTTGTTTCAAGCAGAAATCTCTCAAAAACCACATCTTTAGCTTGTAATGGGCAGTTTTCCCTTGAGGAAACTGATGTTTTCAAGAGGAATTTGAGACTGTCCATGGATAAACTAAAACTAATAAGAAAATGATTCTTCTGAGAATCACAAGAATTTGCGATTCTCACAGAGTAAACAGATTTTTTAAAGTGTTAGAATTTTGTAAAGGCAACAAATCACCTCCCCCACCACCTCACCAAACAGTAGGAATTAAAATAAGTAAGCAAGTAAGCAAACAAAAGTCTGTGGACTTCCACCAGAAAGTTATGTTGACTTTAGTGGCTAATGAGTATATTTTCTTTATGAGAATCTATTTCTCTCAAATACCATAATTGTAAGAACATATCAAGATCTCAAATTATTCATAGATTGTCGGATCTATACTTCATAGTCATAATTCAGTCTTATTACAGAAAAATGGAAGTACATATGAGGAAATTTACACTATATAAATATTTTGTTGAATAAACCATAATAGAAATGAAATTCTTATTAACCAAGAAAACAAGAAGCTTATTCATTCCAAAATATTGCAACTTATGAGTAAGCAGTTTATCATTTACATTTAAGGATTCATTAATTTAAAAAATCAATACATATTGAGCAGCTATCGTGGAATTACACTGTGTTTGGCTTAGTGGTGACAGAAGGTATTTCACACAGTTTCTCCCCTATAACAAAAACTCTACTGGATGGTACAGAGTTGCACACAGTTATGTAAGACATACACATTTCTGGTAACCACCTATAAGAGCAGTACATGAACAGAGGGTTCTAGGAACACAGAAAATGGAATAATTGAGTGAGACCAGCAAATGATTCCAAAGATTTTCCTGCATTGGTTCATGAATGATGAGTAGGACCTTGACTATCAAAGAACAAGGCAGGGTTCCTCAAAAACTAGAGGAGATCCTTTACCACTTGGCTTTGCCAAGCATCTTATAGAATCACAGTCTATTTTTCTACAAATATTGAATGTGAAGATAACCACTTTCTAAATACATCTCTTTAAAACACTGTGGTTTCAGACACAAGGGTTTAAAAAGTTTCTTATATGTATCTCTGTTCCTGCTACTGAAGATAGACATCTGAAACAGAGAACATAATCCTTGAGCACAAGTAATCACACGAGATACACAGGAGGAAAGGGGTACAGAAACAAGAGTTCGTAACTTGGGTCAAACTACAAGCTATCACATACATTTTCTATGTGAGCTTGATACAATTATTTGTTCCCTCTAAATCTCAAGTTCCTCATCGGAAAATAAGGCTCTCCTGAGAGTGAAATCATATATGTAAAACACTGAATACCTGCTTAGCAACGTAGGCATTGCTAAAAAAAGCAGCTCTTTAGTCTTATGCAACCCCCATCATACATGCCCAGAAAGGGGGATGTCCTGAAATTTCAGTACCTTGTCATAATTTTAGTTTTAGTCTTATATTCTTCTTTTATAGTGGATATTATCAGAGTTAGTGATATAAACTGCTAAAACTTTTGATTGATCGAACTTTAGTCAAAGTAAGTAAGGAGGGAGTATATAACCAAGGAGCACTATGATAACCAAGTTACCCATCTCTTTCCTTGGCTAAGCAGTGGCTTTGTTGGAAAGAGGGGTAAGAGCTGGGCAAAAGTTAATTAACAACAATTTGTTGTGAGGGTATGAAGACATAGAACAAGTGGGTATTGAGCAATGATGAAAACTTCTACTTTTCTATTGGAAGAATTTAGGAAGCCAGAGTAAGATGTTAGCTGAATCAGAGTTCATAAAATTATGAAAGAAAGTAGAGGAAGGAGATAACCTTCAACATAGCTACACTTTTTACATCTTTCTTAAGGCTCTTTAATGAGCAAAACAAAATACACTTTCTCTGTTGTATACCCTGAAGACTATTAGTTCCTATCCAATATCCATTCTCCCATTTTTCAGAACTACACACTGTTGGCATTCAGGAATAAATGTAACATTTCTCAGCTTCCCTTTCAGCTTAGATATGGTCATGTGACTGACTTCTGGCCAATGAAGGATTAGTATAAGTAAAATGTGGCAGCTCCCAGGAAACTTCCCTAAAAGGCAATTGGTGTGTATCCTTTTCCCAAACTCCTCACCTCCTCCCATCCTGCTTCTTGGAATGTGGATGTGGTGGGAGCGCCATCTTGCAACATGTAGATGAGGGCGCATCATATAAGGACAGCTGGGTAGAAAGCAGGAATGAACAGAGCCATCAAACCTGCTTTGACTGCACACTCCTAGGTTTTTAAGGAGAGAGAAATATGCTTCTGTCTTAGTGAAGGCACTGCTGCCTTGAGCTTTTGTTACTCTCAGCCAAAACAAATTCTAATTGATAGAGCAAAGTGAATTTCTGAAAAAGTTACATTTAGCACAGTGTTATTTTCTTCCAAAACTCATCTATTCTGTGCAGAGGGAACAAAATGTATATTTAGAGAAAGGAAATTTGTGACATGACAAAGCCAAGAAACATAAAATGAGTAAAGTCAAATAGTGTTATTACTTTCCAAATGAGTGTAGTCCTATAGGCATACAGTTGTTTTCGATATTAGAGCCTTTCCCCTTTGGCAATGATGAAAATACAAGTTTATTTAGATAAGAGAAAAGCAAACTATAGCCCCCTGTACACTGAAGAAATAAAATTGACTATGGTGAGGAATGGAAATACGTGTATACAGCTATCCTGGGAAACAAAAATGTTCAATTACTTTCAGAAAAAAGATCCAGGATATTGATCTATGGTTAACTCTGAGATTATGTGAATTTTATATCTAGTCAATTTCTTATCTGAAGCAAGTTTTAAACTAACCTCTATGTGAACTGTAAAGATTTATAAGAATCTGAAAATGTTGAAGATATAAGGCAAATGATCCTGTAAGAAATGGCTATCATAAAAAGCAAATCACTCTGCAACTCTTGAGTGCTTTGAGCTAGCAATTGGAACACACATTAGATAAGCTGATGGGCAGAAACAAACTTATATTTAATGCATTTCAAAAAGCCTTTTTATTAAACAAACACAACAGATCCCCTTCATTCAATTCCTTCACCAACTGTTCTCAACAACTAAGAATTCAGAAGAAATTATAAGTAAACAGGGAAATATAAACCAAAGGGTAGTTTAGGTATCTAACTCAAATGATATACTGTATCATGAATGGCTCATGTTTTAAATAGGGATTAAAAAATCGAAATTGTAGGATAAAGATATTGTTTGTTGATAATTGGTTTGTTTTAATGAGACTGTTTGATAGTCAATATATTAACATTAAATACCTCCTAACACCAACTATATGGGATTAATCTTTTGTGGTTTAAAGCTTTGCCTCTGGTGGTAAAACCTCCACATAATTGGCATCAACAGTCAAACCATACACTTCATTTTGGGCTGCTGGGTGGAAACAAAAGAGTCCTCTATTCGGCTCCCAACTGCTCTCTCAGTGGTGTGCAAAGTGCAACAACTGGCCAGTGAAAGATATTCACAATAGGTAGGGATTAATTTAGCTTATACAGAGCTCTGGCAGAAACATAAGCACTTGAAAGAGCAGCATGAAATAGAAGGTAGTGTGCATGAGGGGGTGATCCCTAAACTGAAATACACAAGAGGAAACAGGGCAGAGAAGATAGTGTAGAGGTTAAGCTTGGTGAAGGAAGATTATAGCAAATGACAGGTTGGTAAGTTTTGCCTTTCCTAAAGTTTTGATGATTTATTTCTGGCATATATGACATGTCAATGCTGTCAAAATAGTTTTCATCATCATCATTATCATCAAATAGTATTTATTAACCACATGAACTGTACTGGGCATTGTACAAGGAAGCAAAATTGATAAGGTTTCTGACATCCAGGAACGAATAAAATAAATCTGATCAACTGATGTAGATGAATGTAGGGGAACAAATAGTGAAGATACACTTGAAGGTTAACAATAATTAACTTTTAAATATTTCCAATGTTTAGGTGATTTGGTGAGTGGTGGGTGGGTCTATGTGTAAGAATGAGTCCTGATACATCTGTGGAAATAAATGATGTATTGTTTTCTTTAGATATAATTTGAATTCTATCAAATCAATGATTTAATAAATAATGATTTTTAAAACATTTTTTGATGTTGAGAACCAAAACAGAAGCCTTCCCTATACACCATGGTCTCAACAGCACAAAAAAAGAGAGACATAAATTGAAACTGTCACTTCCACCTCAATTTAACAAATCTTCCTCTGCAGTGTCTCCATGAATGAAATACATGAGAATCCTTTCCCCTGATCATTACAACATTGATTTTGGAATGAGATGTAAAAAGCTTTCCCATATTCAAGATACATAAATATATTCTGATATATATAATGTAATATATATATTATAATATAATATAATATAAATATAATATATATTTACCTCTTCTTCATTCTACCAAGCTCAAAAACCAACAGTAGAATTACATATTGACACTTATACATAGATCTGGGGGGCGGATATGAAGATCCAGTCTGGCATGGAAATCTTTACACTTAGTAGAGGCTAATTCTAAGACTACAACATGAATCTTTCCTGAGCTGTCAGGATCCTGTGTGTACTTATCATGTATCTTTCCCAACTACATATGGCATTGTGACAAATAAAAGAGGCTGCTGAGGCTGCTAATGCTTCTATAGCTGAATGTCTCATTTAGGAACAAACAATTCTGGAAAAGCTCCCAGATTATGCATCTGTCCCTCTAGCTTCCACTTTGGAGGATAACATTGTATGGTGATGCCATAAGGATTAGTATATTATTCTTTACCTCTGGGGTTAGTGTGTGGTTATTTCCCTCACCTTGACATGAGAGAAAAATATTTACTGAATGCCTAGGTGGAAAAATTACAACTGAGACAGCAAATGCTTATGAGAAAGTTGCATTAGGAGTGGGCTTCAAGAATTACGTGCTTGTTCCCCAGGATCTGAATACAGAGATGATTAATGCACTTTTCCTTCAAATCAAATTTCTTTGGTTTCTATTCCTGTTTTCCCTCCTTTCATTTCTTGCATTGTCTCATTTTCCTTCCTGCAGTACAAGTGGCAGTAAGAGTCTGTGAGCACACTGATACTGTGAGCTTGGTATTAAGGGAACTAAATAAAGGAGAAATCCCTGGGGAGGCAGCTTCCAGCTCTTCCATCCCCAGCATCCTATTGACATGAGACACTTTGGTCCCAACATGACGGTGGTAAATCCAGGAAAGCTTTCTCTAGAGTAGTAGTGCCATAAACTTATCTTAGAGACTGGTGAAAATGCCCAAAACAGAACAATGTAATATGCTTTTCTTAAAGCTACATCTTTAAAAAAAATAATTCTGAGATCAGGTCCTTCCTGTACTTAAAAATATGCATTTGTTATTATTTTTAAACTTTAAGTGTGAATTTTGAGTACAGTATACACACAGAAGAGTATACAACTCACAAGTATACACTTCCATAAACTTTCTTAAGGGAAATGTATCAATATAACCAGCATCCAGATCAATAAATAAAACATTCCTCGGAACTCCAGAACTTGCTCCTGTCCTTGTTAATTACTGATCCCCATGAACGTGAACTATATCTGACCTTTAACCTTTGATATGCCTGTTTTTGAGTTTTATATAAATGAAATCATACAATATACATCCTTTGGTGTCTGGCTTCATTTGTGCAACATGGTTTTCCTATTTCTTATTTTATTAAATATCATTGGTAATAGAATTTGATTTTTTAAATGCCTTCACACCGTCAGACCAGAATCTTGTTGTTACACAATAATGCCATCTTATGGCTATACAGCAATTTGTAGTCTAGAAACTGCTTTCACTTTTATTATCTCATTTTATCTGTGCTATACTCCTAGACTTGAGGAGTAATTTCCTGCAAATGGGGCAAATTTATTAATGCTTTGATAGTAAAGATAGTATCAGAAAGAAAGGAAAGATAACAGAATATCTGGCATTTGGTAGACCCTCCTTAAGTGTCTGCTGAAAGAAGGAAAGGACATTGTTTCTCTAATACTAGGTAGATTTTATGTTAATTATTTCTTTATTTTTATGTGTTTCCTGTAGGTATCTTTTATAAACAATGAGAGACCCACCAAGAAATAGATGAAAACAGCATTTAGCAACAATGTTAATTTCCCATAAAGTTAAATATTTATCTTACATTTATATATATCTATCCATATACATGGCTATGCATATGCAAACATGGGATTCATGGATTTAATGTTTACTCTGTTCACTATTTGTGTTTCCATGGGAAGGAACCACTTTTACTATTTTGAAAATTTGCAACTTTACTGAGATACATGTTGAAATTCTATTTGCTGGAAGACAACATACAGATGTAGGTCTCCATGAGCAGTCACAAATCAATCTGGCTTTTAATTCTCTACTTGCACCTGCCTAGAGAGTAGTGTCTATTTTACATTATGACATTAAATAAAGGTGAGTTTAGCCATTATGGCATTCACGAACATGGTGATTAATGATGGTCTCAGAACCTATGCCTTAGGAATGCCAAGAGACTAATGCATTTTCTCACATTTGTAACTTATTATGAGTAAACTAGGCAAATCTATTAGAGCTATTTTGGTGACATAGAAATATGCAGATGTACTACACAGTATGTGCTTGGGCAAATCATTTAACATCTTTGTGATTTAGCTTCCCCTGTAAAATAATAAAGCAGGATACAAATCACTAAGGTATTTTTTAGCTGTAAAAACCCTTTGTTATTCATTATTAATATCTACAATCATTTGGATTATTATTCAGCAAATATTCATTCTTATTCCCTTTCCACTGTAGGAAGAGACTGCTACCCCATTCTGTCGGTGTCAGGCTTGCATTGGCCAACAGAATGTGAGTGGAATTCATATGATCACAGGCCATAAGTGCTCTTCAAAGGTGAGGTTTACTTCATGCTCTGTCATGAGAAGAGCATGCCACTGACCCTTCATCTTAAATCCAAAATTAAGATATATGTAGTAAACCCTAACCTAACACACCTCCTGGAACCTAGCCCAGCTAACCCACAGCTTGAACAGCTGCCCAGCCACAACATCCCAGGTCAGCCAAAACACAGGTAACCAAAAGATCCACAAGCATGAGAATAAATGCTTGATGTTTTAAGCCATCAAATTTGGAGGTGATTTGTATCACCATATTATGGTAATAGCTGACTAATAGGTTATCATACTTGGATCATACATGAAAAGATAGTAATACCTTCTTATCAGATCAAAGGTATTTTGATTTAACCTCAAGTTGGCTTAATTTCTAAGAAAAAACAATAGATTTTTGTTGAGAACTCTACTTGAAGGATATATACTGGATATTTGTCTATTTAATAATGTATAGCTTCTAATCTCTCTAAGGATTCAAGAATCTGCCATCCTATGGGCTTACTGGGAGATACATTTCTGACTGCTACTACAATGGAATCCAAGTTCCAGTTATTTATTTTTCCTAATCCTGGCAGTTAGAACCCATGACCGAAGCATGCCTTGTAACAAGAGTTGGCAATTTATGGCCCACCAGCAAAATCTGGTCCACCATCTGTCTTTGTAAATAAAGTTTGATTAGAACAAGCTATACCCATTCATTTGTGCATTATCTATGGTTTATTTCACCCTGTAACAGCAGTAGTCATAACAGAGATTATATGACCTGCAAAGACTAAAATATTTACTCATTGGCCCTTCAGAGAAAAAAATCCAACTCTGCTTTATCAGATGTTTCTGTCAGAAACCTTAATTCTAAAATTAGTGGCATAAAAAGAAATAATATTTATGATATTTTTTGGCAGTCATAGCAGCAAGCAAATACAGTGACAATGGTAGCTCTGGTGCACCAGTGGACCATGGCTATGATAGCAGTTTATAATTTAGATGCATCTTGTCTCTTATGATACAAGATGTGTTTCTGGGTGCAAAACTTGGTCTTCCTTGACGATTTCTGCCCATATTTAAACCTGCCTCTCAGGCCTCTCCATTGATTCCATGAGTTACCTGATACCTGCTAACTATATAATTCTACCTAAGGTGACCAGAGTTATTTTCTGTTAGTTGTAAGTCAGAATCTTGAATGGTTCATAGACCTTGCTTTATTCCTGACTCTGAGTAAGATGTTCCTATTCTCCTCCCCAAGGATATTGTGCTTGCCTCCTAGCACAGCTCATATCTATCAACCTGTAATTTGCTGGCTGTTTGTCAATTTTCTCTCTAGGACTGGGAGGTTCTTTAAATCAGGGACTGAATTTAAATCAACTCTCCATGGTTCTCAGGACAATGTGAAGAATATAAGAAAAAATTAACAGGCATGAAGACTATCAGAGCCAGAGACCATTATTTTTATCATCAAAATTGCTGGGCTTTAATTGATTGATTACCATGTATAAACAATCCACTAAGCACTCTACATACATTGTGTCATGTAATCCTCATAACAACCTTATGACTCAGAAAATATTTTTTTCCCATTTTATAGACAAGGGAATTGCGGGGCATAAAGGTTAAGGAACTTGCTCAAGGACATGAAGCCAGACAGCAGCAAAGACAGGATTCCAAAACAAGTTGAACTCTAGAGTCTATGCTCACAGCAATGACTTAAAATGGTCTTATCTGAGACTAGACTAAAAGTCACAGGAAATTTAGCAGCTCCTGATCAATTCCTAGAGAAGCCCAATTAGAGTAAAATTAAGATCTTTTCCAGCCTCTGCATAAGACAAGAGTGAGCCTTCTGGGGTTAGTGACACTCTATCCTTTGCCAGACATAGGAAAGAATCCATCCAGATTTGGGTCAGATTTCAGCTTTCTCTCTCTGTGGAATGCCATAAGCCTGCCACTTCTTTTAAAGTCTATGGTTAAAGGTGAGCTGAAAGGGAAACATCTGTATGACTCTATGAGAAGGGAATACCTAGCTCACTAATCAAAGATGACACAGACAAAATAGGGGAAAGTCTCAGAAAGCAGAAAGTTCACCTCCATTTTTGTGCAAAAGTGGTAGGTGCCTATAGAAGCCAGTAATCACTGGCTACCCAAGAATCCCCCAAAGTTCTTAGGGGATAATGTTGGTTGCCTGGATGGCTGGAAGAAAACACTGACTGAGAGAAGACAACAGAGGAAAAAAAAATCCCCAAAAGAGGATGAGGAAACTGACTTCACTGGAGTAGCTTACCAAAGCTCATAATGACTGAATGTGGGATATTGAGAGGCGTACCAGGATGGCATTATAAGTTTGTGTTTTGCAGTATATACACGGGGTTGCTGAGTTTCTTTTCCTTTATCAAGAAAGGGTTTGGATACCCTCAGACCAGCTGTTTTCCAGTAAGTTGAGATAAAACTATTAGACCATCCAGGGAGAAATATCATCAGGCTTCTTGGAGGAGGCTTCAGTCCAGATACACTGAGCATCCACTGTGTACTCAGTACTATATCAGTCCTCAGCATATCACTCAAAATAAAACATAGCTTTGGTCTTTCAGGAGCTTGTGCAGGAGGCAGAAAAGTTAAAAAAAAAAAAAGAATGGACTGCTATGTGGTAAATTCTAAGAATATGTCACTTTGGAGTATGTAGTCTACAGGAGAGCCACCAAGTCTTGCAACATTTGCAAATACATAAATAGTATATTGACATTGTATTTCATTAAATATTGAAACAATATCTAAGTTTCTGTGAGCAACTAATATTTTAAGGATTTTAAGAAGAAAATAACAACTCAGGTGGGACTTGAAGGGTAGGTAGACCCGAGGGGGCACAAAATATTTGGGAATCTTTAAATCAGTTTAATATTGCTAGAGCAGAATTCAGAGAGGTTGTAGGGCAGGCAGGGACTGATAAACAGGGAGGCTGCCCAGATAAGCAGGGGGTCATGTGAAAGCCTTATATCCCTAATTAATGAGTCTGGATTTTATTCTAAGGGAATTAGATGAAGTTCTTACACTTTAGAAAAACAACTCTGGATGCGAGATAATTGGGAACAAAATGGGGATGGCCACAGGAGGTAACTGAGATTTCTGCTAGAAATACTGTTTTAGGACTCTAATGTAGTAAATAAAGAACAAAAATATAAGTAAAGATGGTTAGATGTGGACAGATATGATAGATATTAAGGAGGTTCCTTCTAATTATAAAAAAAAATGATTTGATTTCCCTTGAGAATAGTGAAGAAGACTGCCATGAGACTGCAGATCTTTGAAACAAAGTGTTTTAAGCCATTAGAACCTTATTTCTTTAAACCTAAAACTAAAAGAGACAACAACACCTTGTGGCATGAGGCTAAGAAATGTATGTGGATTTTAAAAATTTGCTCAAAACTAGGATATTTCAATTAAGGGAAGCAACAGAAATTATTTTAAATCAACTTAAATTCCTTGTAGCACAAAAGAGGGGGCTTCAAAATGTAAAGTGTTGCCTTCAAAACAGAAACAATACATGAAAATCAACTTTGTGTCAATAGCTTGTATTTTCAACATATTAGTCTAAGTATCAAGCTGCTCTAAATCTATAGCACACAGGTTTGACCAAAGATATACATTGTATATGACACAATTATTTAAAGCACCTCAATTAAATAACGAAGTCTGTTTTGACATTACCTGAAATTTTAGAGGATATTATAGTGCTCCAACATAATGCTAACATAAAAATGTGTAGAATTCAGCTGATTAGTCTGAACTGTTCACCAATATATCTTTCCATCCACTTTTTTCCAGTTATGGTGATACTTCTCCCTGTTTTCCTCCCTACTTCTCTTTTTTTACCACAAAGAACATGGAAATGAACTCTGGAGTTCCTGGGACATAGGGACATTCATTTAGTAAAATGAAAGTGTTACCTACCCTTGTCGGTCCTTGTACATTTTGTTAACTCGTTCCCATTGGAAATCTAGGCGTGAGAGAGCTTCCTGGAGCTTTGCTCTTTCCGCAGGCGTGGCACTTTGCAATGCTGCTGGCTTCTTATTGTGAATAACGTCAATCCGACCTGAGATTTGTTGCAGGCCGTCTTTTATATTCTGTAATATTGAAATTTTAAAGCAAGTCAGAAATTAATCAGCTGTCTATAGAAAGAGAAAAAAAAAAGGAAATTTATGAATCCCAGAAGTAATCAACGGTCTTGTGTTTTTAGTTATTCACTTTGAAAAGTCATCAGCCCTGAAGCCCAGTGATTTTTGACATGCCCAAATTCAATGGGTAATTCACAGTCCTTATTTTGATACAAGTGATCACTCCCTCCCTCTTAAAACTGTCTTCATTTGGCTTCTGTAACCTGAATTCTTTCGGTTTTTCTTCCACCTTCTTGTCCACTGCTTCTTAGTCTCGTTTATTGAATCCTTCTCCTCTTACTGATCTCTTAATATTGGAGTGCTCTAGCTTAGTTCTGACACATCTTTCCTTCTTTAGCTACACTACCTGTTATTTGGTCCTATGACTGTAAATAATCTCTACATTAAAATGCCTCCCAAACTTTTATCTACAGTACTGACCTCAACTCTGAACTCCACACTCAAAAATCCAACTACTCTCTTGAAGCTTGGATGTCTCATGAGTATCTCAAACTTAAAATAGCCCTAATCAAATTCTGAACTGCAGCCCCTTATCCTTCTCTCCCCATAGTCTTCCCCATTTCAGTAAATGACAGTGTCAGTTAATAATTATTCAGGTTGGTAACCTTGGAATCTTCCTTGATCTTTCTTTTTTTAATCTCCAATATTCAAATTGTTGGATAATCCTGTTGGCTCTACTTTCAGAACATTTCCAGAATTTGACCACTTCTCAGTATCTCCCTTGCTATGGCTCTGATATAAGCCATCTTTATATCTCTCCTGGATTATCACAATAGCTACCCAAGTGATCCTCCTGCTTCCAGTCTTGCCCCCACCCAGTCAATGCTCCACATGACAGCCAAAGAAATTCTTTTAAAACATAAATCAGATCGTATTACTTCTCTTCTCAAAACCCCTCCAATGGCTTCTCATCAAACTCAATCTTGATCATGGCCTACAAAGCTCTGTAAGGCTTGGTTGTATGCTGCCTACCATTCTAACCTTATTTTTTCCCTAGTCTCCTCCAAGTCCACAACATTTCAGCCTCTTTGCGCTCCTTGCGCATGCCAAGCATATTCTTGCTTCAAGGTTTCAGCACTTGCTGTTCTCCCTGCCAAAAGTACATTTTCCTTCCAGGACATTTATATGGCTGTTTTTTTCATGTGTTTCTCATCTCAGAAGAGCCCTCTCTACCATTCTAGTTTAAGTAGGAGGCCCAACCACTGTGTATTCCCTGTATTCTACATTTTTCTTCACGAAACTTAGGACTAACATGAAATTACATATCTACTGGTTTCTCTATACCACTAGACTAGACCCTATGAATGCAGGGATGTTATGTGTCTTTCTCTCTAGTGGATTTTTTAGAACACAAACCTGTGCCTGGCACAAAGAGGTACCCAATGCATTTCTGCTGAATAAATGAATAAGTGAAAGTAACTCATAAATTAGCTCCATAATTTTTTCTACATTATATTTAAGGGGAAAAAGCACATCATTATGTAATAAAGCATCTTTTAAAGAATTAATTTTTTAAAAATGCTATAAACTTACATATTTGACTAGTCTTACAAGTGTGAATGTGGCTATTTTGCTCATCTGAATTGTTATAGATAAATCAATTGAGCAACCATTTATTGAGCTCTTCCATGTACAAGGATCAATACAGATAAAGCAGAGGTAGGTGAAGCAGTTTTACTTGTTTGGTTTTTTTTAATGATTTTCTCTCTCTATTTTTTTTTTTTTTTTAAGTAGGGGGAGGTAATTTGTTTTAGAAGAGTTACTGGGGATTGAACCCAGGACCTTGTGTATACTGAGCATGTGCTCTACCACTTGAGCTATACCCTCCCCCTACTTGTTTGTTTTTAAGAAATTTTCAATTGATCTTATTCAGGTAGTAAGCGAGGGTGTGGTTTGGAAAACCGAAGGAAACAATTACAGTGTAGAAGTCCCAGCTAAATAACACGAAATTATTTGATGAGTGGTCTAACTGGTACCAAAACTTCTTTTGGAAGTTCAGAGAAGAAATTAATCATGTATCATATTTGGTCATAACCCAAAGAAAGAGCTCATAAAGGAAGTGCCATTTGGGGTAAACATAGCTGAGTAGTTGAAGTGGGAAGGACATTATACTTAGTAGGTAACATACATACAAAGGCAGGGAACATGAGAGGTCATATTTGACCGAATTTTCAGAAATGTACAGGATTAGAGGAAGATAGGTCAGGAAACAGAGGTTAGGGATGATTAACAATGTGCTTTAAAGATAGTGAGTGTAATTCAGTAGACAGTGGGAAACAATTACAGATAGACACACACGAAAATTTCAAATATATACAAAAGCAGAAAAGGAAAACAGTACAAATAGCCCCCATGAACCTATTACCCAAAGCCAACACTTATGAAGTCACGGACAACACTGTTCCATTTTACCTCTACCCTTTCACCTCCTCAACTGGATTATTTTGAAACAAATTGATAGAATATTTTATCCATAATTACTTCAGTGTATATTTCTAGTATATATGAGTTTTTTCCAAGGCTGTTACATATAATAGCATATTTCACACCTAAATTTTTAAAAACTAATATAATCAAATATCTAGTCGACATTCATTGTTTGAGTTGAACTGAGAGAGAGTTTTTGAGAGAGAGTTCTTTAGGAAGGAATCTTGGCAGAATTCATTGACTGTGTGTCAGGTGAAGAAGAGGAAAGACTCGAATGACTTCCAGGTTTCTGGCCTTGGCATCTGGATGAATAATGGTATCACTGAGTAAAAGGCTTTCAGATGGATGAACAGGTTCTGTGTGCATGCTTTTGTGCATGTGTGTGTGTGTGTGTGTGTGTGTGAGTCTGTCTGTCTCTGTCTGTCTGTGCAAGTGATGATTTCCTTTTGAACATGATCATATTGAAAAGCCTTTGTGGTATCAGACTATAGATAATCCAATGGGCACTTGGCACCGGATTTTGAGAAGAGGAATGAAATGGTAACCATCATTGGCCCACACATATTTTCATGTCTTCACATGGTCTGGGACTTCCAAACAAAGAATATTGGCATCTAGGTTAAAGGAAGATTTAATAGTAAAAATACCTTAGAGTTCAGATTAGTGCATTGTTCTAGGGAGACACAGAAACTTATCTTTCTTGGATCCTTTTGCTTACATTCTAAGGATAACAGAACAAGACCTTCCTCACTAACCTCCTCTCTAGAGAGTATTTGTTTACATTCTAGAGCAGAGGTCTCTCATCTGTTTCCCTCTCTCCCCATCTCTCCTTTTCTCTCCCCCTCTTTCTCCCCTTCCCCCACTTTCTCTATGTCTGTCTTTCTCTCTCTCTTTCTCTCACTCTCAGAAGTGCCAGCTGCCTTATATAAGCTCTGAGGTTTATAATAATGGGGTTTCTCTCCTGTACTGCAACTCTGCAAGTACACATAAACACTCAGCCTTCACTGCATGTCCCATGGAGATTTGGGGGATGGGAAACAGTGCTAAAATACTACTGAGTAATTAACGATGTGTTCTCAAGCAATCCTAAAATCTATATGGAATCACAAAAAATCCAGAATTGCCAAAGTAATACTGAAGAAAAAGAATGAAGCTGGAGGAATAACCCTCCCAGATTTCAGACAGCCCAACAGCTACAGTAATCAAAACAGCATAGTATTGGCACAAAAACAGACATATGGATCAATGGACCAGAATACAGAGCCCAGAAATAAAACCACAGACTTATGGTCAATTAATCTTCGACAAGGGAGGCAAGAATACAATGGAGTAAAGACAGTCTTGTCAGAAAGTGGTGTTGGGAAAACTGGACAGCCATATGTAAATTAATGAAGTTAGAACACTTCCTCATACCATACACAAAAAATAAACTCAAAATGGCTTAAAGACTTAAATATAAGACAAGACATGATAAACCTTCTAGAAGAAAACACACACAAAATATTTTCTGACATAATCTTACCAATGTTCTCCTAAGGCAGTCAATCCAGGCAATAGAAATTAAAGTGAAACTTAACAAGTGGGACCTAATTAAAATTATAAGCTTTTGTAAAACAAAGGAAACCATAAGGAAAACAAAATGACAACCTACAGAATGGGAAAAAACATTTGCAAATGATGTGACTGACAAAGGTTTAATTTCCAGAATATATAAACAGCTCACCACAACTTCATAGCAAAAAAACAAACAGCCCAATCCAAAACTGGGCAGAAGACCTAAACAAACAATTCTCCAATGAAGACATACAAATAGCCAATATGCATATGAAAAAATGCTCAATATCACTAATTACCAGAGAACTGCAAATCAAAAGTACAATGAGGTATCACTTCATACCAGTCAGAATGGCCTTCATTCAAAAGTCCACAAATGATAAACGCTGGAGAGGGTATGGAGAAAAGGGAACCCTCCTACACTGTTGGTGGGAATGCAGTCCGGTGTAGCCATTACGGAAAACAGTATGGAGATTCCTCAAAAAACTAGGAATAGACTTACCATATGATGCAGCAATCCCACTCCTGGGCATATATCTGGAGGGCACTCTAATTTGAAAAGATATATATACCACAATGTTCATAGCAGCACTATATACAATAGCCAAGATATGGAAACAACCTAAGTGTCCACTAACAGATGACTGACTGGATAAAGAAGCTGTGGTATATTTATACAATGGAATACTACTCAGCCATAAAAAAGAATAAAATAATGCCATTTGCAGCAACATGGATGGACCTGGAGATCATCATTCTAAGTTAAGTAAGCCAGAAACAGAAAGAAAAATACCATATGCTATCACTCATATGTGGAATCTTAAAAGAGAAAAAAAGAAGACACTAATGAACTTATCTACAAAACAGAAAGAGACTCACAGACATAGTAAACATTCTTATGGTTACTGGTCAGGGGAGGGAAAGAGGGTTGGAAGGGATAAATTGAGAAATCGAGATTTGCAAATATTAAATACTATATATAAAACAGAAAAACATTTCTTCTGTATAACACAGGAAATTATATTTAATATCTTGTAATAACTGATAATGAAAATGAATATGAAAATGTATATTTATGTGTGTGTGTGTGTGTGTATATATATGTGTGTATATATATATATATATGACTGAAACATTATGCTGGACACCAGAAATTGACACATTGTAACTGACTATACTTCAAAAAAAAATCACCCATAACATTTAGTCTTCCTTAAAAAAAATAATGATGTGTTCTCTGATCCAGAGACCTAGGATATATCTGACCTTCAAATAACATGAGGGTTATATATCCATGTATAATTTATAGCTGGAACTCCATATCCACAGTTCTTCCACATTTGCAGACTCAACAACCATGGATTGTATAGTATTGTAGTACTTACTATTGAAAAATATCCACATATAAGTGGATCCATGAAGTTCAAATCAACATTGGTCAAGGGTCAACTGTATAAATATAAACTTTATAAGGAGGATTTCAACCACGTGTGAGATGGAGACTCGGGTAGATAGGGAGTGCCCATTTTTGAGCCTGCAGCTTCCCAGAAAGGAGGCTCTGAAGCAAACTCCACAAGTCAGGTTGGGCAGCAGGAGAGAAGTTACAGATCTTAGGGGGTTCTCCAGCCTCATTCTAAGACGTCATGACTATGGTGCATGAGGACTTGCCTTGGGGGAAGTTTAAGCTATAGTAGCTGGTGAGCATATAGATAATGTCAGTTGTAAAGGGCAAAAGTCAATGCTTACAGTGGGAACCTGAAAAAAGCAGCTGTGTTTCCAAGTCCGCAAATCAGCTAGACATGATGGTTACGAGTGATGTGAAAGAATTTCAAAGATTGTTTATAAAATCCCAAGGTGTTGCCTTCAAGTCCATGAATATCTTTTGATTAGAAGGTTTCATTATGTTTTGTTAAGCATCTCAATTTAACTCTGTGGTAAGAACATTTTTCTGACAGGTCAAGGGTTACCATATGAAGAAAAGGAGAGCATGCCAACACAGGAGTATCCTTTGAGATTACTTCTCCAGAGAAATGCAGGTTAAAACTGTCCTCTGTCAGGATTACATACAGAATTGCTAGTCATTGGAATATACTAGGAGCTGTTTAATTGCACGAGGGATGCTCAAATTGCTCAGAAAAGTCTGTAAGAGTGAAAGAGTGAGAAGAAAGTTTGCCTAAGGATGAACCTTGGTGGAAAGCAGAGGTTGACGAAAAAGATGAGTATGTCCAAAGAGTAATTGTCATCAGACCTTGGAGGAGACCCAGGAGAGTAAAATATTTCAAAATCAAGAGAAGAAGAAATATCAGGAGGGAGAGAGGGAGCTGCCACCAAGTCAAATGCATCTAGGAACAGGAGTAAAAAAAATCAACTGTGAATATTTAGAAGGTGATTGCTGATCTTATGAAGAGCAATTTCAGCATCTTGAAAGTGTGAAAATGTAAATCTGGACAGAGCAGACTGTCTTCCACTGTTATCTTCTTTCCCTACAAAACTGAAAATAGCTTAGTACTACACTGTGGTTTGCTTTATTTGACATAAGACACTTCCTTATGGAGGAAAAGTTTACTATTAATAAAAATAAAACTGATAATATAACAAAAACTTTAAAAAGACAGAATGGATCTGCTATATGTTATCACAAGGCCGTAGAGGTCACTGCACCCAAGCAAGTCTCTTACATTCTTCCTTTCTTTTATTCACCTGGCAAAATTGCATTACCATCTCCTGATGGCTCTAAACCCAGAGCCATGGTGGAGTATTTAGAGCTACCCCACTAGCTGGATTAGGTGATGTGCCAAGAACACACACCAGTGTGCCTTCTTTGCTGCTTCTGCTAACTCTGCTGACCTGAGCAGCCTGACCAACTGACCTTCAACACCATTTGTACCGGCTCAACTCCTGATGATGTAGACTTCATCTACTTTAGCGTGGCTGCCAGCCCAAGAGCGAAAGTCCAGAACTTTTGACAAGTTCTCCAATTGATACCAAGCAGCCAGCTGACTGACAGGCTGATTACTGAAATTCACATTTGGACAACCAGCCCCATTTGTCTGTATCTTGGGAGCCCAAACACTTAAAATGAATAGCTGTAATTTCCTATGGGGGTAAAATTCAAGGGAAGGCAAGGAGGATCTTCCCCATCTGACTAAAAGTAATAGATTTATGGCTTTCATGTGGGGTATGTGCGTGCACGTGAGAGAGAACATATATTCTCTCTCATGATTTGAGCTTGCAAAGCGTCCTGGTTTTAATCCAAATCTCTGGAGAGCTCCCAATTCTCTGGAAAGTGGTAGAATTGCTCAGAATCCAGTTATGAAAAGTTTTAGCAATGCTGGGCAGCATGTTGCAAAAGGAGGAAAACTTTCTATCTTAAATGAGAAAAGCAAAAAGCAAAAACTAGGGCAAGGGATGTCATACTCCCTGGATATCTAGATAATAGCTCCTCGGTGCATTCTCAGAGAATGCTGTCAAAATTGGCTGGAGTCCAGGAAATCCTTTTTAAAGTCCCTACACATAGTCTCGTCCCCGAGGCATTGCACACAGAAAAATGGTATATGCACCAAAGAAAATTCTGTAGCAGTTTCCATAGTTTAAGTCAGAGATGAGATCTTTTATAGCTTTTTACAATTTTAGTTTGTCTAAAATAAGTGATCTTTATAGTTTCTGACCCTCTAAAAATGAAACCATAGTCCCTGTAGTTGCTATGGTGATAGAAAAATCCCTAGGATCACTACAGAGTATATTACTTCCATTTCTATCCCTGAATAGTTCCTTATCTTACCTGAACATATGATGGAAAAATGGGGAAGTACTCAACTTTTTAGTCAACTTTTGTCTTGATTTTGACATGCCCCTATGAATTGACGTCCCCACTCCCTATTTCAATTCTGTAAGATGTTTAATTGTTAGGCACTCTTCCTGGAAAACAAAATTTTAATTTTTGGAAGGCAATTGTACATGAGTATATAAACTTCAAGTCCTTAATATGTTAAAATAGCATCCTTGCAACTCTAGCTTACAGAATGAAATAAGTTATATAAGACCCTTCTTTATACAATGGTAATAGAGAAAAATTAGATCGTGAAATGACTTTCACAGCTGTAAGATGAAGTCCAGATGTGTCAAATAAGGAAAGATAGAAGACTATGAACTATACAGCTTTAATTCACATTTCTAGTTGAAAACTTGTTGTTTAAATAAGAGCTCATTAATAACATGGACATATTAATCTAGGCCTTGACTGTGAGGTAAATATTATTTTAAAACATGGGTCTTCCTTTAAGAAGAGAATCAGTTTTTAAAGGGGATTCATAACACAAACAATTTAAACCTATAAGTACTTTGTGTATTCAAGTATTATGTACTGTGTCTTTACTGAGCTAGTAAGAGAAACTAGAGACTACAGACAATTGATCTAGGGAACCAAACAAGGGACCTATTTGCCAACTAATCTGGCTGAGCTAAAGGTCACAAGTAACTCTTATTTTAAGTATGCTCTGTTCTCTATCATAAGGGGCATATTTCTGCTGTTTAGTTTTTATTCCACTTAATGTAAAGTGACAACTACTCCCTTGCTGTCAGAATGTTTCATTACAGAATATAGCTTTACCCAACTAAATGGTAAATCTATTTATATGAATGTCAAACTAGATACTGTAGAAAGTGAACAGGGCTGGAGTAGGGGAGAGCAATATCAAATAAATTGAACTTACTCTTAATCACTTCTGATGAAAATAAACTTGAAAAATTTAGTGAATTTTTAAAATGTTGTTTCTTACTTATAACAAGTTATTTGTTTTATAAATACTCTGAAAAATGCCTATATGATTTCTATTTCTAAAAGTGTTATTTAAAATAGCATAATTGCTCTTGTACCTTCTCTGTACTCATGAAAATAAATGGGCACTTTATAGATGAACAGCATAAAATTCAATTCAGCACTTGCTCAAACTTCAGACCACAATTTAAAAATGAGGATGTTTGTAACTTATAGGTGTCCTTAGTCCTGTCTTATACCAAGAAGTAACTTAAACAGAGCTTTATGAGTTTACAAGTCTTACCAAGGTAGGGTTTTAAATAATAGGTCGATCATAGGATGTATATACAAACATTAATCTAAAATTTTATCTTCTACTTTAAAGTTTGTAATAAAATATTTAAAATTATATAGAACATATTTACTTCATATGTTGCCAGTGTCCCCTTAGTGAAAGCTTTTCAATAAGAAAAAAAAGCTATCTTAAAATTGAAATAACATAGTTTTAGAGATTTAAAAAATAAGCTAAAATATAAGATAATATGAAATTGATCATCAAGTGCATTTTCCCTGAAAAGTGACTTCCATATTTCAATTATATTTTGGTTTGAAGTATACTGAACTTCATTTAAAAAATTTAAAATTGCTTTCTAGTGATTTCTCAGCTTTTATGTCTCAAAATGACTCACAAGCAGATGGCTATAAACACCTGAAATACACAGTTTTTTTTTTTTTACCATATTCACCTCCTAAAGAAAATTTCTATGTATATGCTTCTTCCTTGCATCTTCCCCCTCCTCAGCAGCATCAATAATGTTAAGCATAGCCTTCTCCACACAGCCCCAAACTCCATAGTCTTACCTAGTTCTGCTATGCCTCAGATTTTCTCCAATTCTCTGAGGGCTATACCTCTGTCTTCATTAATTAACTCAACAAATATCTGTGGAAAACCTACCACGTGCCAAATAAGTTCTATGTACTGGGAATACCAGAGTGAGCCAGAAAGACAAAGTTCTATTTCTATTAGCCTACAAACATCTTACTTTAACTTTTAATAGAGTAAATCATTAAATGGCTGAGTCCCTCCCTCTGGTAGATGTCCCTCTGTTGAGTACTATCAGCAGTGAATCTATGATACCATCTTGACATCATGCCTATCCCATTTTCCACCTCTACCAATAAGGTCCATTGGTGTAAGGCTATATTTAGGTCATGAGAATGGCTGAGATTGTCCACAGAGGCACAGTTAGAGGGGAGAGGGTTGGGAAAGGAGCACAGGAAAAACCCGTATTTTGTAAGCAAGTGTGGAAGAAGAGCTAACAAATTAGCCACCCTCCACCAGTGATTTTGAATTTTACATGTCAAATTGAGACTATCTCATGAACTTCGACTTATATATATCCAATATGGCTCTTTGATATCCACATGCATGTTTAATAGATATCTTAAACTTAACATGTCAAAACTAAACTTACACTCAACCTTGCACCTTAACCTAATCCTCTTGCAGTTTTGCACCTGGTATAATTAATGACAGCTCCATTCTTCCAGTTGTTCATACCAAAATTATTTGTGTTATCCTTGAATCCTCTCTCCATCAGCCCACATGCGATTGGCCAACAAATCCTATGGGCTCTACCTTGAGAATGTTTTCAGAATTTGACCCCGCCATCACTGTGATCCAAACCACCATTTCCAGCTTGGATAATTCTGAATATGGGTATAATAACAGTCTTTTCCTAATAGGGTTCTTGTGGTAACCAGAGGAGTTATGACAAGTAAAGAATTTAGAACACGCCCTGGCACAGAGTAAATAAGTGGTAGCAAGTAGTACTGTCCCAATGCCACTTACATTCAAAACATGGACATTTTAAAGGCTTTCTCCTTTATAAGATTATTCTCAGTTTCTGCTTTGTGACATTGCTTTCTCCTCTTCACAAATTCAGTTACACTCAGGCCTTATACTATGTATCTTGGCTCTATTATATCTTTCCTACTTTTTATTACTTTCTAACTTGTTTGTATAACTCTGACATGTTAGGTTACCAGAGCAAAGGGATCACATCTTACATGTCGTTTTTTAAGAGGGATAAACTCAGTAATTTGGGTCTTAATAAATATGTGTTAATTTGAAGTGAAAAGTTGAGTTGAAGCACTGAATCTTAACTTGCTTATGAAAATCAATTTGAATGCAACTACTGAAACTTTAAGGTTTTTCACACTGCTCTTCAATCATTGTAGATATGCATTCAGGCCCAGACAGCTGTTGTGAGCTCTTCAGGTATCTCCCTGTTTATTCTGTTTCACTTTTACTGGTTATTTAGCTGTTAGAGTAAACAATGGAATAGCAGTCCACCTGTATTTCCTGGCTAAGTTTCTCCATGGTTACCTCACAGTATCTCAGATACCTAACAACAAAGTCCTTCATTCAGAATCCTGCCTGCCCAAGTTCCTCAGAAGCCACAGAGCACCAAGGAGAACAAAAAGAAAAATGTAAAACCTGCACTTCACTGCTCCAATTGTTCCTCATAGACAATAGTTCTAGTCCATCAGCACCAACTAAACAGAAAATGATTCCAAAAGTCATTTTATGATAGGTACATTTTGTATTAAGTTGTACACATTGTGTAAATCATTTTCCAAAAAAAATTTGATAGAAAAATGCCTCTTGCACATAGCAAAGGAGAGTTGTGTAGAAACAAATGCTTTTCTCATCATTAAAAATTAGACATATGATATGCTATGTTTCCAAATTTTTTAGAATCAGAACATGCTTTTAAGTCTTGGGTAACTGAGCAGAGGGGCAGATAGCTTTTAGGGAAAAAAATTCTACAGCAATAAAAGGAAACCTAAAGATTGATTACTGCTGAGGAATGGGATTGAAAAATGTGGACAGGATGCTTTTCTTTCTTCTTTTCGCTTTTTACTCTTTTATCCTATTTATATATGCAATCATGGGTATTTTATTATTTTGATAAATAACTGAAAATCCAGTAGGAGTGATCAAGCAAGTTTACATATAACTACTATTCAAGACTGAATGTAATTAAACCTGGACAAATTAATACAAATGATAATACACTACTTTGGAAAAATAGTGAACATATCTGGTACTATTGTGCCCATTTTATAAATGATTAATTCTGTTGATGCCAGGAGAACATGCTTTTTAATCATAGTGTTTTACATGAGGGATATAAAAGCAAAACCACTGTTTCATACAATTGTTCGAAACCTAAATGCACAAATTTAAGAAACACAACAAACAACAAAACAAAATAAAACAAAACATGATATACGAGCAGGATCTAACAATCTACCTCCTTCCTTTATCTTTTTGGAAACCCCATAAATTTCCCTAATGGTGAGAACATCCTTTAATCTTTTGCCTCAGGTTTGGAAAACTCAATTTGGGAATTGTTCGTAATTGGTATCCATTAATTATATGTGATTTACAAAACAAAGTTCTTGATTTTTTCCTTGACTGTTTAATGATATGCATTAGGATTCAGAAATAAGCAGACTTGGGTAAAAGTCATGTATTAGACTGAACTCTATGCAATTGCCAATAATGAAACATTTTGACTCACGTGGCATCAGTTCATAAGGTTTGACTAAATGTTACTGAAGTATCAACATACTCATGATTACCATTTTAAGAAATTGGATACAGATGAGCTTTTTTAAATGGCAAAAGGAAAACAACAACATAAATAACAAAAAACAAATCTCAGAACTCCAAGGAAAAAAGAAAAAAAAAACACTATTGATTAAACCATCCTTCACTTAGAGCTTCAATGCATTAAAACAGTTTAAGTCATGTTTCTAAATCAGCACAAAAGGATTCTAAATTACTGAAATAGAATTAGGAGGAAAAAAAATTCAACATATTCCACTGAAAAATAAAACTCCAAATAAAGCAACAAACTAAACAATGGCATCATATTCTTGGTAAAAGCCATGGGACATGGGAACTTGGAATGATTTAGTTTGTATCCTCAAGAGAAATATTAAAAAGTGAATTATTCATTGGGCAAATAAAATTAACACAAGAATGGGAAATTTTACCCCTGAGTAAGTAACACTTAGTTTTGGAAATATAGTAATTATGATTGAAAGTAAATCAGATTCTCTAACCAAAGTTTTTGTTGAAAGCAAATGTTTTTTAGCCTATGTGCATTCGCTTCTTTTTCTTTAAACTTTTCTTTTTTTTTTTTTTTTTTTTTTTTTTTTTTTTACCTTTAGGCTACTTGCCAAATCTGGAAATACCTTTATGTATATTTTATGCTACTGTTAACATTTTATTTTAAAGTTGTTTACATGTAAGTATGAAATTTAATGTTTTACCACATTCTTAAAGGCAATTTGCTTTAGGATTATTTACATGGAAATTTAATTTACAATAATTTTTAAGATTTTGAGTATATGATGAATACGGGCTTTACAAACCTTGAAATTTATATAATTATACACTTTTATAAGAATTTTTCCACATAATCCTACATGATTTCACTGTATCTTTGCAATATTACTTCTGAGTTAGGATTATCATTTGTCTAATTTCAAAGTTAAAAACACTGAAACTTAGAAATTTTATGTGACTTGCCCAGGACACAACTATTAAGAGTCAGATTCGGTGTCTAAATCTAAGTCTTTAATGTTCAGATGCAGTGCCTAGCCAATATCTCTAGCCTTTGCCATAACCATATAATGCAAGCCAAGTGATTATGAAAAATATTACTAATATTTTAATTACTCGTGGGTTTCTTGTTACACACTTTCATAAATGATTGGTTTAAAATTCAGTATGTACAAACCTCGAGTAGATTTCTCCATGCTGACAAATATGCTTAATTTTCTAGAATCCACACATCTGGATGACTTCACTCAATAAGTTTGGGCATAATGTAAAACAGGCTAATTTTCCTTCTTTCTTAAAAAAAATCTTGACATGCATTAACATTACTCTATCCTTTCAATCACAGATTTCATACCTAGATTTACCAGACTGTCAATCATTCATTCAACAGATATCCTCTGAGTGCCTACTGAGTGGTAGGTATTGCTCTAGGAGTTGGAGATACAATGGTGAACAAGAAAAACAAGATATTGGCTGTTTTTCCTAGTGGTTATACGTATGATGGATGTTGGTCATCATAGGGAACAGGACAGAAGGAGTAGAAGGCTCATTTGCAAACCACTGCAAATGGTGAAAATGGTATCTTTTGCTGTTGCTGACTATCACCATCTTAATAAATGTAGCACTGCAGGTAAATGGGTATGCATACACTTAAATGCATGAATGTCTGTTTTTAAGTTTATAAAACCCTGCATGATTGTTTTCACATTTTAAGAAGGTAAAAATGATAGCTTTAAGCAGTTTTAGCTAACAAAAATGCCTTGAGGCCCTTTGTAAGTTGGTTAACAGAGGTGTACACAACTTTCATTTCTGAGAAAAAAGGATTAGAGAAACCTATTAGTAGCTGTTGTGACAGCAGCCTTTGGGGAGTAGATCTATCTTAAAATTGAAAAAGAGAAATTGGAACACCAAAGACTCAAACTCCAGTTCATTTTCACTCCCTGAAATTTGTCTTTATCTGACAGATGAAGGCAACACCCTATATAAATCTAATTCTTATCCATTTTATGTCCCATCTAGCTAGCAGGCACTATATTAATGACGTATCAAATTGGGAAGGGTGTTCAATCAAGAAGCATTAAAGTACTTATTAATTAGATTTTTCCTAAAGAAGTTCTTGAAAGTTATTTTTAGTGGCTCTATTGTAAGTTACCCTTTGGATTTTTTTTCTGCATTCATAATGGTCCACATGTGAAAAACACTTCCTAAATACAACTATATATTTTCATCAAAACATTTTTCCATAGGATGAGGCACTGTCTTCACATAAATAATGAATCAGTAATTACATATCACAGATCAAAATATGACATCATAATTGGTCAAAGAACAGCTTGAATAGTTCATGAATAAAAGGAAAACTTCCCCACAACTTAATTGCAACCTCAAAATTTCTACCAGCCTCATGAATTGTAAGTTTTGATGTAGAAGTTTCTGACTTACATCAAATTTATAGGATGGGGATTATCAAAATAGGCTTGCTGGGAGAATGGAAGGAGGAGGAGTGAGTCCTTAAAGTACATTTTAGCAGAAATAGGAGTAAATTGTAGCATGGGAGGCAAAGTAGGACAACTGCTGGGTCTGATAAAATAATGGCTAGAGAAAAGAATGAATAATTTTCTATAAAAGAGAGACATGTAAAAAATATAAAGGGAAACTCTACCAAAGCACATAAAATATGAACTACACAAGGCTATACTGTGGTAAATATCTATAATCTCTTCAGTATAAGAAATGAAAATTGAGGTACTATATTAATAATTTAAGTAGGATTTCAATTATAGCAAATAGATTAATATTTGTAAAGTAGCTCACAAATATAAATAGCAAATGAAACAATCAAGTAAAAAGAATAAAATGATAGTAAATAAATCCCAAATCAGAAAAGCAGTTGAAAAAAAGGAAATATATTTATAGCTGAATAAATATGCTAGTTGAAAAACTAGATTTTCCTCAGAGAATTCATGAAATGATTACATTATTCAAAATGCTATAGTCCAAAAGATCAGTTCTTATAATGTGGTAATACATTAATAAAAGTCATGTTTTTCCATGCACCAAACTATTCAATTAGAAAATTTAAGTAGAATTCAAAAGGCATTTGTAATTAAATTTTGCTTTGACATTTTGTATGCTCCATAATTAATTTAGAATAACTGCAATATCCTTTCATTGGAATATTATTAAATTGGTGAAAAATCTAACCCTTTATCTAACATGGCCCTTTATTATAATGTGCACAGAAACATTATTTTATTTTCTTTCAGGAATTTGGTTCAGATTTGTATATATAGTGCCTTCATATATTATCTAATTCTCCTAATATGAGACTAGAAAAACAGTCAGTTTGCTCATAGCATTAGTTTTGTCTTCATTCACGTGATTGGCATTATTAAATTTGTGCTTAAATGTGATGAAATACATTTCATCACATTTAAGAAGAAGGATTTTGACCAGATTTTCATCACATTTAAGAAGAAGAAGGATTTTGACCAGAATGATAAGATCTCCATTGCCAGCACTTTTGCCCCTGCTTCACAGCAAGACCAGAGTATGGAAGGCAAAGTTATCAATGAGAAGAAATCTTACATTCCTCAAGGGATCTTCTACCAAGTTCATAGGACCCCAAAATTCTCCTGAGCCCTAAATCTGCTGAGAATGGAGATTTATACACCCATGTTCAAGTTTCTGTGTGAATACAGGAATAAATCTTCTATCTCCCTTTTGAAAACACTTCCAAACTCTGAAAATCCCTCCTTACCACCTTAGTCCAAGTCACCAGTATCCATTCTTCAACTATCCTCCTTGTTTCTACTCCCCTACATTTCTGCTCTAAACGGGGCAGCCAGGGTGATCTTGTTAAAGCCTAAGTCCGACCATGTCACTCATCTCAACAATCTACAATGGCTTCTATCTCAGAATGAATAGTAGTCTTTACAACGGTCCACCAGACAACCCCCCAACCTGGACCTCCAAAGCCCCCTTGACTTCGTGCCTTGATCTTCCTGCTGTTCATTGATCAAGTTAGGCATGCTCCCAACAAGCAGGCCTTCCCATTGACTATTTACCATGCCCGGACAGCAAGGCTGCCTGCAAGGCTGACTCCCTTAACCTACCTTCCTCAAATCTTTGCTCAAATACCCTTTCTGCCCTATTAAAAATTGCAATCCCACCTCTTGCCATTCCAACTACTCCTGCCCCCTTAGTAGTTTTATATTCCCTTACCCAACTCTGTATTTTTTTCATACTGTGTACCATCTTTCATATACAACATTTACCTATGTATTATGTGTTTGTTTGTTTGCTCAGATTCTGCCTCCCTCTGCTATAACAAAAGCTACATGAGACTTGAATCCATAGGTTTTGTTCACTGCTTTTTAAGCACTTAGAGCAATGCCTGGTACATAGTAAGAGCTTAATAAATATGTTTGAATGAATGGATACTCATTCCTTACATTAGCAGCTTGTCCTAATCATTCCTTTTAGGTTTCAAGGGCCCTGCAAAAAACTGAACCAGTCAGAGAAGAATGAGCAACTTTGCTTTACAATCTTAGGTTTGTTCAACTTACAAGCTTTCCCCCATGCTGTTGAGTTTGAACAAGGGCAGCCTTGCTTTCTTGATCCTATCTAAACTCTACACTGGGTTCAAGTTTTCCCTCAACATCTGTGAGCTTTCTTCAATTGTCCACACTTCTTGCCACCCTCTTGGCTACTAAAGGCACAAAGCATTTTATTCGCCTCAACCAGAGCATCTATACTATCATTAGTTTAGATGAGACAATTGAAATGATGCATATCCGACTTCCTTCTTTCCTTTCCTTCCTTTCCCTCTTCCTGCCTTCCTTTACCCTTTCCTTCCTTTTCCTCTTCCTGCCTTCCTTTTCCCCTTATTTATTCCCTTCCTCCCTCCCTCCTTTTCTTTTTCTTTTATTGAAATATTAGTTTCAGATGTATAACATAGTGATTCAATATTTTATAAATTATATTCCATTTATAGTTATTATAAAATACTGGCTATATTCCTTGCATTGCATAATATATCCTTGTAGCTTATTTATTTTATACATAGTAGTTTGTATCCTTTAATCTCCTATGCTGTTCCTCCTCCATTCCCTCTCTCCACTGGTCACCACTAGTTTGTTTTCTATATCTGTGAGTGTGTTTCTGTTCTGCTATACTCACTCTTTTATTTTATTTTTTAGATTCCACTTATAAGTGGTAACATACAGTATTTGTCATTTTCTGTGTGCTCATTTCACTTAGCATAAAGCCAACAGTATATGAAAAGATGCTTGCTTCCTTTTATGGAAAGTTTTAAAATTGGCATGGATTCTGAGAGAATTAGAACCCAGTACATTTTTCCTATGAACCGGTCTGACAGACCTCAGTATTCTACCATGTTTTACCCAAATTCATCCTTGCTATGCTCAACAGAGTACCCCAGAAACCATGAAAGGTGGTACAGTATAGTGGTTAACAGTTTAGATATTAATGCTACTTTGCTTGGGTTCAAATCCTTATTTGAACCAATACTAGTTTTGTCAACTTTGTCAAGTTATTTACTTAATATTTCTTCAGTTTCTTCATCTATAAAATGGAGATAATGATTTTAGATACTTCATAGGGTTGTGAGGGGGATTAATTAGTTAATACAGGGAAGTTACTCAGTACCTTAGCACTGTATACAAAATGATCTTCATTACTGTAAAAGATAAAGCCTAGTCATCATCATTATTCTAGGACATACTCTTATTTCGATCCTAGTAATTCACCTTTATCCATGTCAAGTCCTAACTGAGAAACTCAGGAAATCCTTAGTGAGGGAACAGAATAGTCACTGGGGAGTTCTACACCAAATTGCATGAAATGTTTTCCAGTATTTCTGTTGACAAACAGACTGAATAATAAGTATATACGTCATTATTTCTTTCAAAGTTATCCTAGGTTGGGTTCCCCTAGAAACAGATCCTAAGACTAGAACGTGAATACAAGTGATTACTTGTGAATGATCCTAACCAGAAGTGGTAAGGGAGTGTGGAGGGTAGGAGAGGAAGCCAGTAAATAGTGTAATATGAGAAAGCTTTCTACAGTGCACAAGGGGATCTTAATCCTGGTGGGGAACTTTGGGTCACAGTGTAGAACGTGCCTCAGAGTTACCTCAACTGAAGATGTGGATGAGCAGTGGCATTTATCCAAAGAAAGCCATTTGTCATTGCTTGAGATTTGTTGAGAGATGTGGGAAGGCAGGCACATCTGGCCTTGGATGACTAGAGAGAGCCTTAAGTCAGAGTCCCAGGAACCTGCAGTTGGCAGCTGTCAGTCAGGGTGGAGGGAATGTTGAGTGAGGGGGGTGACAGATGAGGCCCCAAGAGTACCTTAGACACTGATGGAACTGAAGTTTTCAGTAGATTTAGGAATGTGGAGGCATTAGGATAAACCCTTTCCATTGGGCCTCTTAAATGAATAATTTCTGCTTTCATGACAAGATTTCAAATGTCTAAGGTTCTCAGGGGCAAAACTTTGAGAAACTTCAAATTGTGATGCTAAAAACTTCTATGTTCATATTCCATTATTTTTTACTGTGAAAAGAATACAACATGAGATCTACCCTCTTAACAAATTTTTAAGTATACAATACGTTATTGTGTTTTTATTATTAGAGGCACAATGTTGTAGAGCAGATCTCTAGAACTTATTTATCTTGCATAACTGAAATTTTATACCTATTGAACAGCAATTCCTCACTTCCCCCTCCCTCCAGGTCCTGACAACCACCATTCTATTCTCTTTTATGTTCATACTTTCATATGAGACAACTTAAAACAAGATTTGATGATTTAACATAGCAATTATATCTTAGCAAATTTTACTAACAATGGGCTTTTTTCTTAAAAATAAAGTCATAGTTATTTCTAACATTGATTGAGCTTTCAAAAATTGAAATTATTTCAGAACTATGGCACTATTATTTACTAGGAAAGATAAATTTATTTGGATAAATAATGGATATCATTGACTTTTTACATATAAACAAATACAATCAATTGACTCATAATGATAATATTGACTTTGATATAAGAATAAATATTACTTATGTGCATGTTTCTCATTCAGTGCTACTTATGCCTTAGTTTGTGTATTAGCTAATAAATGCAGATTTCCATATATAAATAAGTGTTTGTTTATCTGGTTAGTTCTTGTCAAAATGATTAGGTAGCTTTCTAATTCAATACATCTATGGAAATCATCTGTGCTATAATATATTTTTGTTCAGAAAGTAATTATTTTAACTTACTACACATTATTTGTGTTGTATTATATTTAAAAATATGTATGTTAAACCACAGCCATACCTACTACAGTTCTGTAATTTGATTCATGCAAATCTGTCAGGAATAAAATCAACCACAATTTAATTTCAAACCTTCTCAGCCAGCAGCTGTACAATTTATATGCTGTTTTTCTATTTTTACTACTAGATAATGACAATGATGAATGCCTTTAAGAGGAAATACATATTCATTGAAAAGGCTGAGATCAAAACTAGCCCCCTTACAAAAGCTCATAAAGGTAGGAAGTCCATTTGCTTGCTGCAAGAGATATTTTGGGAGTGAGATGGAATTATGCCCCAAACTGGATCTAATGAGGATTCAATAATCCAGTTAAATTAAACCAGCAATAATACCTTTTTATAAACCAGAGTAATCAATACCATCACAATTGATGTCAGCTATAAGACTATGAGTGTAGCCAAGGGTCCATCATTCTGAGTGTGTCAGGTTAAGAGGTATGAAGACAAAGATATTCATTTGGCAACTTAATGAGTTTAGGGTCACTGATCTCCTGACCCATATGTCCATGAACAAGGAAAGGAATGAATATTAGCTCATTAGCAGTGATTTACATGTTGAATGACAATGATGAAATTACAAACTGTGCTGTCATGAGAAATAAATTAATGTGAATAATGACAAGGATGCTGGCATGTCTCCTTTATCAATTGATTGAGCTTCTTTTCTTCACTGTACCCATGAGTAATCTTTTATTTAAAAGAGAATAAGAAATAGCATCATACGGAAATGGATGGAGTAGTTCCAGAGAACCATTCATCTCTTATTTTATTTTAGTGTGTAATTTTATAGCTTACTTGATATAATGTAAGATATTAAACCTAAGTCCCTCAAGATATTGAAACTCTGAGTTCCAAAGCAAACAAATGGCTTTATCTATTTGTACAGTTATGCAGACAAATATGTGATATGAAATGAGATCCCAAGAAATAATTTACAGTATAAAATACTTTAGCTAATAGGTGCTGCTGAGAGCAAACTTATCTTCTGTCTATAATCTTATGCTATTTGCATTGGAAAATACTGAGCTCTGGTTATACTATAATGTTTCATTTTGAGAGTGAAATGTATGATCACAAAAATTATCTTGAGACACACATTATTATGTACATTTTCTTGATGCTACATTCACTTATCTTCAGACACTTCCCTCTAAAACCCAAAGCCTGTTTCTTCATCATGTTTTGCTTTAGTTTGGAATTTAGAAACTTGTAGCTGGTGATTGGAAAAAAAAAGCTGGATTTGGTTGGAGGCCTTTGCCTGGTGATTTTAAAGAAAATATTTTGTTGCTTTCTATTCAGTTAGATTCTATGTATTGTAATATTGATATTAACACTAATTTGAAATTGAATGTATATATTAGAAGTAGAAAATATAAAACTAAAACTATATACAATAGATATAACTTAAAACTTCATCTAATTTCCCTGTTTATGGGAAAAGAAAGAAAAGTAATATATTTGTTGGGAATAAACCATTCCTCTAGCAAAACTTGTTTTTTGGTGAGCCCTTTCTGCCCTCAATGTGTAAGAAACTATTAAGAAACTATTATTTTAGTGTGTTCCTTTGTTTTAGGAAATCTCTCAACAGTAAATATTACAAAATACCTATTCCAATTTATATTTCTCTATCTGTACCAGATTTCTAAAGCTAAGTATCTTGTAAAGTGTTTTAAGACTTCCACACGTAAGTCAAAATGCCTTCGCCGTACACATCTAAGTCAACTGTTCTAGTCCGTAAATGATCAATGCGATCGTGTTGTAAAATCTAAATGAAAATGCTTTGCTTTTTACCTTCAGAGACTCCTCTTGTTTAAAGAGATCTTCAAAATCTTTAGCACAGAGGTCAGGAGCATTGAGAAGTTGTTCCACTTCTGATAGGGCTTGTGAGACATGAGTGATCTCAGTCAGATAAGTAGAAGGCACATAAGAAATTTCCAAAGGCGTGTCTTCAGTCATCACCATCACTGATTCTTCATGGACAGTGTGCTGGTATAGATATACAAAAGAACAATTCTTTTAGTTTCCTAATAATGAAAAGACCTCTACTGAGTTCATACAGATTCCAGTTTATAGCCGACAGAAGGCTGAAAAGTAGGTAAAAATATATGGTGGTAAGTCTAGTAAAAATGTTCTTTATTATTGATATAATCTCTCTTCCAAAAAGTGTTAGAAGCATTTTAATAATAAGAGATACATAAACATTAGCACTATGAATACAAGGATGAAAGATCAAGAGCCATGCGGTCATGAGAAGGGTAGTTGTACCCTAAGAAAATAATACTTTTTACAACCGGTTTTAAACATGTACTCTAACCTTCCTAGAAAACTAGGTATGGGGTGGAATGGCGAGTTCTACGTCTGTGATATTCACATTAAAGGAATCTTTCTTATACTCTTTTCCCATAGTCTTGATTGAAGTACAAGAGGGACAAACTAGTTTTGGCTGGTAGCTACCTTTCTATTAAGGACCCTTCTCCAAATTCCGGCTCCTCTTTTGGATGCTTGTTTCTTGCTAAGTTAAACTGCTAATTAAAGTACTAAATAAGTAGGACTGAGAATGGAATTTACAATTTAACAAGCACTCCAGAAAGCCTGAAATCTAAGGGGGCACTAGCCTCTCCTCTGCATCTGCACTTTCCTACCTGCCATTCAAGGGCTAGGACTGATGGGCATGTGGAGCTCAGAGTCAGTTCAGACTTGGCCAGTAGTGTCTCTTTCTCTATTCCTTATAAGAGTAAGAAATAAATACCATTTGTCATGCAAATTCAAAAAGACAGATGACCTCTGTTCTCTTCTGTCTATACTCTAAGCAGCAAAACTCTTCTAAGTGAAATTAGTTTCTCAGTAACTTTGTTTTGAATTGCTGAACTGCCATCTGCCTGTTGATGGGGTCAGCTGAGGGTCAAAGTGGCAGGGTGTCTTGGGGAGATCTGATGATAAGCTTGCTAACACAGTCATTCATTACTGCACAGCCTTTATGACAAGACTACCCTCATTTTTGCAATAAACGCAATTAGATAGAGTTTAGGATCCCAGACTGAATCCACACAAAGATGAGTAAAAACATACACTGGTCCATTTATGCTTTCTTTTTAATTGTTCAGGTCCAAGATGCTTGTACTCACTTCTTACATAATATAAAATAAAATAGTTCTAATTTAGATGTCTCATCTACTTATGACATGATAAATTGATAAAATTACACAAATTAGCTTACATAATTATCCCTTTTATAATACTTAGTTTACTGTGTATACTTTGACCAAATGCATAATACCTATTCCTTCATGATCAATGGAATGATAATCTACATGCACTTCTAACTTTACATTTAAAATATCAGAATTTTGGGCTAGACTTGGGAGGATTTCGTTCCTCTTACTGCCCTGATACATAGTATCCAGTCATCATAGATACAAGTTAAGTGGTGCATATCAGTTGAATAGGGAAAGCTAAGAGATGATTATGCGAACCTTTATGAGAAATAGAAAGATTTCAGAACAAGTCTTTCACATCACTGGTAAACTGTCAACTCATTTTCTAGAAAATCAGTTTTATAAATTTTGAATATTCTCATGTATTACGGAGTTCTAATAGATACAATAATTTTAATACAGAGAGATGTTTCATAATTTTCATACACAATAAGCTGTCAGAAGTTGAATCAAGAGACCCAGGTATTCGTAGATCTAGTTTACTAGCTACTTCTTAAAATACATCATTCCTTTGACACAGTCATACAGGTCTATAATGAATAAACTATATCCACTAAATGACTTTCAGTTTGGTTTAATAAAAATTTCAAACAGTTATTAAAAAATCAATGTAATTGGAAGTATCGTGCTCATTTTCTCTTCCTTATGCAAAAGCCCACTCATATTCAGATTTTGCCTTTTCATTTGAATTTCATTAACTCTGCCTTGAATAATTATATCCTTCTGAATCCTGATGTGTACAAATCCTGTCTAACCTTTTGAAAATCAACTTGCTTTTGTTAATATTCTTTCTCACCTTATATCATTATAGATATTCATGCATCATTAGCAAGGAAGCGCTATAGCCACACTAATTCATTTTATTTCTCTCTGTTCATATTCATTTCTAATGATATATATACCCAAAACAATATACCTTCCTCATTTCTGAGAATGAAAACCAAGGGATGAGGAAGAACATCACAGAGTACCTGTTTTTATTAACAAATGGAAAGCTCAACTGAGGCTCAAAAAGGATTATTATGGGACAAAGCTATGATTTGTAACACCTAAAGTTGAAATGAAAACTGGTTTGAGATTTTGAGCTATGTAAGTAGGCAGAGCTTTCACTCATAAAATTTTTAATAAACTTCTACTTCTCTAAAACTTGAGTTATCACATTTGTCACTTAAATTTTTTTTCTTGAAGGACCACATAACTGCATGAAATAAAGGCAACCCTGTTTTGAAACAAATGGTGTATTATATCTAAGTTTTAAAACAAAATGTTTTCCTCCATGATTTAAAGGACTTCTCTCTCTTCAATAAAAAAGTTTCAAATGTGTTGTGCTAACTGGCTCATTTCTGAGTTATGAGGTCAAAGAAACTCAAGAAGAAAAAATGTGCTATATGCCATATCATTATGATATATTCCTTTAAAATACCTATATATCTAATATAAATTGGTGTATAGAAAATATGTCAACACATTTAAAGTCTAACCAACAAAAAATAGACTAGTATCTGGACAAAAAAAGTAATGCAGTGACAAAGCATTTTTTTTAGTCCATTAGTGTTAATAAAGACAAAGTTGTGCCAAATCTTCAAAACAAGATTATTCATCAAAAATTTAAAGTGAGCCATCATATGAAAATCTGTTAATTTATATCTTACGTTTCTTCAAAAGGACATTCTTAATTATTACAAATTATTTAAAAATAATAATACAATGGTATATAAACCCCCAAATAGGATTATAGGCTTTTATATGGGTTCTGACAGGTCATATATGACATGGAAATAGGAAAGATTTCAGTTATCTAAGACAGGTAGCTTTCTCTCCTAGTCTCAAAAGTCTTCAGAGAAAAAAATTCCTTCTAGTAAGAAAAATAGTAAAGCTATTTGTATTTATTCCTCTTTGATTATTTATAGAAATTATAACCCTGAAAAGGCAAATCAAATAATCAAATTTGGCCAAAAAAGACTTCATTAATCCACAGAGAGAAAAAAGATGCAACTAATAAGTCACAAAAAACAAGAATATGACAGATAGGTATGGGTTTATTCTTTCCTATTCCCTGTTTTGGACACACGTAAATGGCATGACAACACTTGTATTCTGACAGCACTCAGCCTTGCGTGCTTTTAATTAAGTCACTGTGCAGAATGACCTTAAATAATTAGCCTAATGAGTCCAAACAGATCAGTTACGATCTTACATAAAGAAAATAGCAATGAGAGAGCATTTTCTCTTAGGTATTTCCATCCCTTTTAATTGCATCATCTAGAAAATGATTTATTGTCTATGTGAAGCTATATAACAAAAAAAAGGGGAGGATCAATCCTCAAATGGTCATGAAGCAGCTGATCAATAAATTGTATTAAGCTTATAATTTACCCCTTTAGTTCAAAAAGAATAAAACACACTGAATACACAAAATAATCAGTATAAAATATTTCAGAAAGTCATTCTTTATAGCTACATTATTTATTTTCTAAAATTAGAATGAATTTTTGGTGCAAGGCAGGCTAGCACTGAAAGAGATATTCAGGTAGAGCAGGATGTGCCAGTCTTTAAGAACATCCTACTTCTAGGAGGTCAGGTATGTGTAGTGTCCTGTATAAAGGGTCTGGTTGTACCTGTTCATTGATCTGCCTCATGTTGACTCTTCCCTTCCACATCATCAAATTTACTTAATTCCTCAGGGCCAAGCTAAATTACCATCTAATTAAACCGATAAAGTGAATCTTGATAATGTGTTAATGGCTTATATTGGTTTAAAGTGTTATCCTTCACAGGATAACATTTGCATTTTAATAAGGATTTTCAATGCATTAACATAAATTAGTAACTTGGTAGAATTCTAGTCACTAAGTATGGCCTGTGAGAGAAATGAAAGAAAAGGCTTTGATTCCCACTAAGATAAGCACCAACATAGACAGCCTACCTAATAAGAAATCACCAGGAAAACAACATGACAATTTAACAGATAAGGGTATATATCATAGGTACCCAACAAAGTAAAATAAATGCAGCAAAGACTCATGCATTGCACCTAGCCTAGAATAGGTATTCAAAAATATCTGTTGGATAAATGAAGAAACTATCAACCTTAAAAGGATAATTTTTTGAAATAAGTATTTGGCTAGAATTGCTGGGATCTATAGTCAAAATATAATTTCCATTTTGGAATTCCCAGAAGGAAGCAGGAATATTTTCTTCATTTTATAACATAATCTTCATTGGTATAGATTTAAAAGGTATTTCTGATTTAACTATGCAGCATTTTTCCAATTTAATGCACATTACTAAATGCTATTACACTTATGTGTCTTGGCTCTTCAACTGCCTCTCAGATTTTAATATAACTCATAATATGTGAACAAAAACAAGAATCAATCATTTGAGGTACTGTACACAGATCATTGTAGGAGACAGTAATTTTCACCTCTTCATGAAGATTCACAATACTTCTTAGCAGTTTGAAGTGTCTGAGAAGGCTTGCAGTCAAGAAATTTTCTTACCCTTTCTAACTCTTCCGAAAGTCTTTACATAATACTTCTCATTTATATATCCAGCTTATTTTTTTTTACAGCAAGCTATCCCAATATCAGCTTGGGAATACCTGGCATAGGAAGTTTTTCATTATGTTCAAATGTGAAAATGAACACACATATACATATATTGAATTTATTTGAAAATAAAATTAACACAAGAAAAAATAGGTATGGGGTTACTTTCACCCTACTAAATCACTTAATTTCTATTGACCTGTGGACCTTCCAGTTAGAGTAGATCTTACAGAACAGATTCACAATATTTTTAATTTCTATGCTACACTTCTCAAGCATCTCAGCAAATTTAGCCATCATTTATGTCAACATTATTTAGTGTTACAACTAAGTAACTATATCTGAATATGCATGTGCCATAATTCTGTTTTTATGTAAGATTTTTTCTTTATTAGAAATGTGATAGTGAAAAAGTTTTTAACTTTACTATTCAATATGCTAGTCCCTAGCCACATGTGACTGTTTAAATTTAAATCTAAATTATTTAAAAGGAAACACAAAATTTTAGTCACTAACGAGATCAGAAATACAAGGTGGGTTTTTTTTTTTTATAATAGAGACAGTCAATAATGCAAGGCTAGAATCTTTATTTGTATGTGAAAAACTTTAACAGTGGCACTGCATCTATCGGAAACCAATTGTTGTACAACATCTAGATTGACAGTTTTCCTCAGAAAGGTGATCTAGACTGGCTAGTGAATCCAATTTAAGATGTCAAACACTTAAAATTCAACCAACCTGTCATCATACAACAGATTGATTTTACTAAACTGCTAACATATTTTGATTTCATGTACAATAGCTTCAATGTCTAAGTAACTTCATCACAGTTGATGAAGTTAGTTTAACAAAAGCACCTCCTATAAAGTATAGAAATTATATATGCATGATTTATTTGCTGAAAGCTTATTTATACATATATGTATATGTATCTGTGAGTGTGTGTACATGCAAAAAAATGGAAATGTTGAGATGATAGGAAAATCACCTAATATACACGTTTTTTTGTCTCCCTCTCAGTTAAGTACACTCAACGTCCAAAATAACCACAACTAATTACTAGAATCTAGAAGAATATATGCATCAGGCACTCAGATAGAGAAAGAGGTACAGGTGGAGAGAGAAAGATCATGGACTGGTGGTCTTTGAAACATATGTGATCTCTGGCACAGTCTGGGATGAAAACTATGGATTTGGTGACGTCCAGATGTGTATATGAGGTGATTTGTGGGAGACAATTGATTTAAGAAGATCTATTTGGCCCAGAATGAAGTACCTACTGGTTTCTTTCAGGAGGCACTACTGTACAGTGTCTATACTAAATAGCTGAGGACAGCTTTAACATGTACTTCTTGTTCATGAGATCAAGATGCTTTCCCATAAATACTTATTCTGGGAGATTCTGGGTTGTTGACCCATTCTTCACTGGAAAAAAAACACTGCCATGAGGTTTGTTGCTTCTCAATTAACACTATATATGATAACCTCCAAACTTGACTTCATTTATGCTAAGAACTCTCACGCCCTTCAATTTAAGTATGAGGAAAAAAAAAACACAGGCCATTTCAGGAGACTCAAGGGATTGAAGAAGGGAAACAAACCTGAAACCATGAAGAAGAAACAGAAAACACATTTCATAAAATCAAAGTGAGGAACATAAAAAAGATAATACTAAAGTACAGAAAGCCTAATACCTTGTTTTTAAAAATTCAATAGATAATTTGGGAAAGAGTATGGTAATTGCTAAAATTGAAATGTGGAAACAATGACAAAGGTGATGCTACATCAGGGAAATAATTTGCAAAAATTTAGAGTCAAAATAGTAACATCAAATGAAATATAATTCCAGGGCAAACATTCCAAGAAAACCCTGTAATGATAAAAGTCATAATCTTTTACAAAAAACAAAACAAAACAAAACAAACAACAAAGAAAAACAGTAATTAATTGTTATGCCCGAAACATTTGACTGCTTTTTAAATAGGGGGAAAAATTACTAGGAATAACAGGAGAATGTGATAAAATCAGATATAAATATTAGCTTCCATAAAACTCTTCCAGAATTTTTGGACCAAAACCCAAACTGAAACACAACAAATGAAAAATAAGGATAGAATTGTTTTTTAACCAACAAGGTAAATTTAATCCGTATTTTATACAGAATGAAAAAGCATATTCTTTTTTTTCATCAATGGGACATTAAAGAAAAAGACCATATAGCCACAAAAGAAAGTTTAAGAGGATAAAAACTGGACAGTCACATGTAAATCAATGAAGTTAGAACACTCTCTCACACCATACACAAAAATAAACTCAAAATGACTTAAAGACTCAAATATAGACAAGACATGCTAAACCTCCTAGAAGAAAACATAGGCAAAACATTCTCTGACATAAATTTTAACAATGTTCTCCTAGGGCAGTCTATCCAGGCAACAGAAATAAAAGCAAAACTTAACAAATGGGACCTAATTAAACTTAAAACCTTTTGCACAGCAAAGGAAACCATAAGCAAAACAAAATGACAACCTACAGAATGGGAGAAAATATTTGCAAATGATGCAACAGACAAATGTTTAATTTCCAGAATATATAAACAGCTCATACGACTTAATAACAACAACAACAAAAAAAACTCAATCCAAAAATGGGCAGAAGACCTAACCAAGCAATATTCCAATGAAGACATACAAATGGCCAATAGGCACATGAAAAGATGCTCTATATCGCTAATTATGAGAGATATGCAAATCAAAACTACAATGAGGTATCACCTCACACCAGTCAGAATGGCCATCATTCAAAAGTCCACAAATGATAAATGCTAGAGAGGGTATGGAGAAAAGGGAAACCTGCTACATTGTTGGTGGGAATGTAGTTTGGTGCAGCCATTATGGAAAACAATATGGAGATTCCTAAAAAAACTAAAAATAGACTTACACTACTATCTAGCAATCCAACTCCTGGGCACGTATCTGGAGGGAACTCTAATTTGAAAAGACACCTGCACCCCAATGTTCATAGCAGCACCTATTTACAATAGCCAAGACATGGAAACAGCCTAAATGTTCATCAACAGATGACTGGGTAAAGAAGCTGTAGTATATTTATACAATGGAATACTACTCAGCTACAAAAATGAGTCAAATAATGCCATTTGCAGCAACATGGATGGACCTGGAGAACATCATTCTAAGTGAAGTAAGCCAGAAAGAGAAAGAAAAGTACCATATTATATCACTCGAATGTGGAATCTAAAAAAAAAAAAAAAAAAGAAAAGAAAAGAAGAAAGAGGACACTAATGAACTCATTTACAAAATAGAAGCAGACGCACAGACACAGTAAACAATCTTATGGTTACCGGGGAAAGAGGGAGGGAAGAGATAAATTTGAGAGTTTTAGATTTGCAAATGTTAACCTCTATATATAAAAATAATAAAAAACCAAATTTCTTCTATATAGCACAGGGAACTATATTCAATATCTTGTAATAACCTTTAATGAAAAAGGATATGAAAACAAATATATGTATAAATATGCATGATTGAAATATTATACTGTATACCAGAAATTGACACATTGGAACTGACTATACTTCAATAAAACAAACAGGATAAAAAATAGAGATTTTATAGTTCATCTCTTCTTATCATAATCTAATAATCCAGAAATGTAGAGAAAGGATGGAATAAATTTTGGTTTATCTCCTAAGGCTATTAAAAAGGACACACCAGATCTGTATGCACTGTCTGGAAAAATGTCCCTGAAAGATTGTTATATTTAAAAATCATATACAGACTGAGGCAATATTTTTATAAAGAGGTAAAACATATCAGTCTGTCTATCTATCTATCTATCTTTATATATTTATAGTTAAGAAGCAAAGAGTATAGTATGAAGAGATAATACTCAACTGTAAACATTATTTTTTCAGAGGGAATGAAATTAGCAGTAGGGTGAAATGGAGAGTACTAATGTTTTCTTAATATACTTTTACATTGATTGTACTGTTAAACTAATATTGTACTACATTTAAAATAACTATACAGAGCTCTGAACTAGGGCTAAATAGTAGAAGCAAAAAGATAAGAGTTTGCAGTGGTAAATAAAACCTTTATGTAACCTGTTTATGAGTAGTCATGGCTTTTTCTAACTGGTTTGACCATAACAGGATGTTTTTACTTCAGTAAAGCTGTAGGAAAGCATGTACCATCAACTGACTGAATGGCATGGACGCACAGACCAAGACAAAATGCTTAAGAAAACAGGATGAATGTATTTTTGAAGAATTTTACATTATCACCTAAAAGAACACGAATTACCTCACTGCACACCTAATTGACTAAAGAGGCCTGGCAATGACTGGGGGCTGATTTTGCACATGAAGGAAAGAGAATTATTTTTAGGTGCCTGAGGTTCCTGAAGATGAGTGAGAAACCTTAACAGTAAACAGAAGAATGTCCTCTTATATTAGATCTCTTTTGACTAATCTTGAGTTCAATTTCAAAAAACTAATTAAAATAAAAATGACTAATGAGAAAAATACTTCAGCAAAAACATATTTAGCAACATTGGAACAATCAATAAAATAGGAGACTTTCTTTTCTTTGCACTTTTGAAATGACTACCTCAATGCCTCCCATGCTTTCTAAGTTGCTTTTAAGATGAAAAGGCTTCCTATTTCTTTGGCCTGGCATATGAGATTACGTTTATATAAATGCCCTTAACGTGAAGGGACACTAATAACCTTGAAATATAATGATAATACTATTTACAAAATTAGCTAATTCCAAATTACACGAGTTTGATAATTACCCCACATTCCATTTTCCTTTAAATATTCACACAATCATTTTATAGGATTGTAATAAAAAGTGGTGAGTTACAAAACAGAACTTTTGGAACCTGGCTGAAAGATGGAGAATACACTATAAAAATTACCATCTTAATGAGTTTAGCAGGCATATTTCCAAAGGCAAAATGTGTATTTTACAAAGTAAACTTATGTATGCAAATATTTATAATTATATGCACAGAAATTTCTATGTATATAGGGAAACATATATAGTTACATGTATATGTGCACATGCACATAAGTTGATAACAGATATTTAGAGAGCTAGACATTTAGATAGATGTTTAAATTAGCTGGCAGTAGTATTTTGTGATTTAGGAAGCTGATAGGGCATATGCATTATATATGTTAAACTCTTTCACATTTAGTAGATGAGATTTTTTTAAAATTTACCCTAATTTTATTTGGAAATAAACTTAAAATAATTAAGTTATCCATGAGAAGTATAAATCAAATCAAATAAGTAATAATAAACACAACCTCTCTCTCACTCGTTCTCTTTCTCTCTTTCATTTATGCTACCCTGCATGAAAGTGTTTTTCAAAGCCATGTGTCCCTATACAGGCCCTGTACAGGCCCTTTTTTGCCTCACTTTCAGGCTGTATCTATTATTTTATACTGATGTTATTTAATCTTTTTCCTTTTCTTTCTGGCTTCTACTCTACTTGGGGCAGAAAACCAAGATACTTAACATTTATTAGACTTCTCTCTACAATCAGAGTGAAATTTTTTAAAAAACTTCAAAAAAGAATCTGAATAGTCCCCTCATAGAGAAATTTAAGTAAGCTTTGGACTTCATGAACCTCATCAAATCAATTTAGAGAATCCAAAGGCCTTTGTTCTACTTCTTTTCTGATTCTTGGCTGTGTTCCAGATAATTCATAACACTGTCCATTCAACCTCTGAATAAATTAGGTACTGCTGTGTGTAGAAACTATTATGTTTAGTGTTATTTTTCTAAATTAATATACTTTGCCAAGTTATAAATAACTTTGCAAAAGATGACAGTCACTGAACAAAATCATTTTTTTTTCTTAATCAAAGATTATGCTCAATTCTTTCTTAGGGTTTTGTGAGTTTAATGACACCTTGGGCCTAACGTGCTCCACTTTACAATCAAGATAGTTTCTCCTGAAATAGCTTGTTCTCTGTCAATGTTCCAGAAAATAATTATCATTGTATTTTCCCATGGCAAGAATTCCAATATAAAACTGAACTTCTCTGCCTGGTGCATTTTCAAGTTTTAACTCTAAGAAACTGTATTCACACAATCACTTTTAAAATCGTTTTAGATCATATACTTTAAAACGATAATTAACCAAGGTTTTAATATAACGTTCTATTTCTTAAAATTCTTTGTAAAAGCAACTGCAATAGAAAAAAAGTGTTTTGCTAATAAAAAAATAATTATACTAATTTTCAATCCTCAAAACTTTTAAGAATACTGATTTAATTTGCTTACTTTTTATATACAAACCAAGTTTTTTAAGTATAAGAATTAACTACAATCATGAATGAGAAGCATTTTGCAAATTGTAAAGTTAAGTATTTATCATGGCTACTTACTTGGAAATGAAGAACATAAGAAAAGTGTTCAAACTGATGTAAAACCAGTCCATCTTTCCAATTTGGAAACATGAACATGGTTTTAGTTTTTGGTTTCGATGAAGCACAGGAAAGGTAACACTTCTGTGTTAAAGTAAATGGTCCTGTTTTGGAATCTGTTCATTTTTGAAACAAATAAAAGAAGGATTTAAATCCAGAAAATAAAAATATTTATAAAGGAGCAAATACCATTTTGGTACATTTATTATAAGTCAGTGTATATATTTAAAATATATCAGGCAAGTGTTGTAATACCCTGATTCTACTATTTTTGTACATTTGTTCTTCTATTTGTTTCTCACACGCAACAGAAGAAATTTCAGAATCTTATTCCAGGGGATAATGCTTGTGGGCCAATATTCTTTGCCTGAAAGGCCACAAAATGGGAGGCAATCATCAGTTTTTAGAGCTTTCCTTTCCTTAGTGTCAAACCTTCAAGTAACCAACATACAAACTTAGCAGGAATGGTGCCCCTTCATGTGAATAAGTTTCTCCAAATTGATGGTTCCCAGATTCTGTATTTCGTGGGTCAGTAAAAAACTACCAAAAATGTCAGGGAACCTCACAAAGTTCCAACCTTTATTTTTGCAGTAAAAGACACTATAATGAAATAATAAAAAAGAAAAAATATATATAAAGATGAAAGAAAGGCTATTTTAAGGCTTCCCCCTCCCATGACAAACTGTAGAAAACTATACTTTCAGAAGAAAGGACAATTCTTATATAAATTTAGCTTTATACAAAGTTCAACACATTTGCTACGGACCAGTGCAAACTGTCAGATACTGGTACACTAGGGCACCACTGGTGTAAAAATACAGAGTGAATAACTCTGAACTATACAGAATTCCACAAGAAGATGCTATCCACTCATCAATCCATCCATGAATGCATTTATTCACCATGTTTTTATTTAGCACCTACTCTGTGGTAGAGTCTATATATTGGGACAATAGTAGTTAGTAATACAAAGTCTCTAGCCTCATGGAGGGCATTCTATGGTAGAAGACAGATTATAAACAAAATATTTTCAAATTGTGCTAAGTGCTACAAGGGACACAATATGGCTAATGTAGAGTGTGATGGAGGGGACGAAAGGACATTGAAGGATGCAGTTTTCTACATCTTAAAAGATGACAGAAGATCAGGAATAAAGATCCAGAAACAAAATCCCAAGAAAAGGGAACTTCAATTGCAAAGATTCCGAAATGGAAGGCCTTTTACCAGGTTTGAAGAAGAGGTCTCTGTGGCAATACATTAAAGAGGTTGTTGTCCACTTTAGGGAGGCCAATATAAGAGACGGTCGATATCTCTCAAAATAACTTTCCACATAGGAAATAGTCAAGTGTGTCTATCTATGAGGCAAGCAACTAAAATGCATGTGATAATATTATTGATATGTGTCATGTATATCTGTGATAGTCTAGATAATAATCACAGTACAAAATTTGAATTTTATATACATCACAAAGGGAGTTGCACACATTATAGATTACTGCATTTCTTAAATAACTCATTTATTTCTATTTTGCCACCCAGCCAGTCTATTAGATAAAAATGTAGTTAACTATTATGGAAAACTATTTGCATAGATCTCCTGGAAAACTTCCCAGTTCATTTATACTGGCAATAAATTGCCATGTATTGCTATCCAGCTATATAACTAATAAAGCCTCCAACTTATGAATTAATCTAAACATTTTAAATTTTCACAGATACAGACTCTCGGTTTTCATTTTAGCTGTGCACCTTTTGTGCATGGATTAGTCACCACTAAATATTATATAGTTTTCCTATATTTCCTATATTTAACACACATTTTATATGTGTTAAAATGTTCACATGTTTTACATATGTTAAAGTAGCTATTTAACACTTTCAAAGTTGCTTATGATTATAGAATATGGTGTTAAATTTGAGAATGCAATATGCTTGGGCTTTCATTTACTTATTGAGTACTACACTCAGAGATTAAATAAAAGGGTATGAATAATGGACTGTTTTAACAAAATTGTGTTATAAATGAAGTCTCCATGAATAAATACATTTGTATTAATAAAATAAAACTAAATTTCAAACACACTTTAAGGTTCCAAAGCCACTGGCTCACAAAAAAGAGCAGAATAAATATCAAATAACTTAGCAAACTTGAAAATATTGTAACACTTCTTTTAATTTCACGGAAATCAAAGTTAGGAAAGCTGTATACTTGAATTAATTTTATTCATCTGTTCTAAGAATATATTCCATACAATGAGAGTCTTAAGTAATCACTGAAGAATCAGAATGATTCACAGATGGTGCAAGTGATTTAATTATTTTAACCAGTTGTTCCGGGCATGCTCAGAAGGATATTGCCAACCCCATTGCAGAAGCCATCTGAGCTCCCTTCCAGCTGGTGTTCTATATTTTGAAAGCAAATTTAGATTGGAGAAAATTACACTTTTTATTGTTATGTTGCAAACAGAGGTCGAATTGCTGTGTATAAATTCTTGTACTTTTTTTCTTTTCATTGTATGAGTTATATTTATCAAATATCACGTCTTTTGTATGATTGCTATGGATTCACCAATGTTCTTTCACGTTTTGTGTTGTCTGGCACATAGGAGGCATTAGATAAATGTTTATTGAATGAAAGAAATACGAATTCAATGTATCCAAAATAAAACTTGAGTTTCTCAGTAGACTCCCGGGAAGTGTATGGAATTTCAATTTCCCTTCACCCTACTCATTATTGGAAAGTTCTCCTTAAAAACAAATATAAAAAGGAAGAAACCAATATAATAAAACAACACCTCTCCCCCCAAAAGACAACATCACAAATCTCTTTGTTAATTGACTAATTACAACTGTATCTTGATGTTGGATTCCTTGCCCTTAATTTTACGGGAACTCAGGGAAGTTGCTTGACAAATTTTAGTCCGTTTAGGTTGTTTTAAGGATTAGAGATAGTTTTTGTACAAAACTAGTCTTGCGTGCCTCAACTGGCCTCAGAAGCTCTGTTACCTCACAACAAAATAACTGATAGTCATAATTATTTCCATTAGACTAAGAGAAACTTTGCTTAATGTGTTTATTCACAATTATAAATAACAATTAGTCGAAAATAATTCTATCAAATGTGATTGTTTTTGAAATATTCTCATTCCAAGAGAATATTAATTTTAGTGAAATAAGTTACTTTGATACCAAAAATGAGGTATCTTTAATTTTACTAATAAAATTACATAATAAAATTGCATATATTGATAATGCACCAGACTCCATTTTGTTTTTATCTAATATTTATGAAAACTATATCATTATTTATTTACCATCAGTAATATCTCCTGAAGATTGTAGTAAATTTTTACTTGATAGAAAGATTTTATGCACTTTATTATTATAAGAAAGGTAATGTTATTTTAAAGTTTATTTATATACTTTATACCAAATTGAATTGTGACTGTAGTCCTTTAATGTAACTTTAATTCAGAAGGTGAAGAACATACAAAATTATGTACCTGACACAGCCATAACCTAACTATACAATAACTGTGCATGTTAACATAAGCAGCAAATATAGTTTAATACATTTATATTAATATTTTTAATTTATTGTGCTATTTAGAGCCTATCACTTGAGGTAGTATTTCTGCGGTACTATGTTATATAAATCTTACTTATAAAATCGTGAATTTGTTTAAACTTACATAATATTAACTTTCAATTGACATCTTATTTCATACAATAATAGCTCTGGCCAGGAGAGATTCAGAGAAACCAGTCTTGAGTTAATGTACTTGCTTACTCTCCTTGGACAATTCAACTAATGTTCTTAAAATTCAGTTTCTTGTTTGGATTATTTATTTTATTTTGATAGTTTATATATTTTATTTTTTCTATTTTGAAAATGTTATATTCTATCTTAACAGGTTAATGGTTACTCTAAAATTATTAACACGCACAATGAATTTTGTATGGTCTCCTTCCAAGCATTAAGAAGACCTTACAACAATTTTATTGATAACTGGTTTGTTCGTTCATTCATTCATTCATTCATTCAACAAATATATATTAGGTACCTATTACTTGCTAGTCATTTCTTTTGGTTCTAGGACCACAGAAGGAAAAAAAAAAAAGAAAATTCCTGCATTTTTGCTTTAACCCTAGGGAAGGAGATAAATAATAAGATAAAGAGTGAAAATATTGTAACTTTCCTATGGTGCATTTTATAGAGAAAAATAAATGGGGAAGGGGTTGATGCAATGTGTCACAGAGAAGAAAACTTTCAAGACTTGAACGCAGAGATGGAGGGGCTCATATAGTTATCTGGAGGGACAGTGTTTCAGGCTTAGGCAACACAATACAAAGGGAGTAAGCCAGATATGTTCAAAGAAAAGTGACAAGGTCAAGGTAGGTAGAGCAGAGGGAATAAGTAGTAAAGTACTAGCAGATAACTCCAGAGAGCTAATAGGGGGCAAGGTCATATATCCTTTAAAACTCATGCAAGGATTTCAGATTTTACTTTAAAATAGATGGGAATTCATCAGAGCATTCTCATATGATAAAGCACACCTGATTTATATTTTCAAACTATGTCTCTGTATATAGTGTTTGAAAATAGGTAAAGGAAAGCAAATGTAGATTTTCACCCAGCAACTTTGAAAGGGCAGTGTTTCTGCCCTTTCAGGACAGAAGAGTAGGGTGTTTATAAAAATGTTGTGGTCATGAGCTTCTTATACCTGGTATTAAAGCCATGAGACTGAATGAAAAAAGCAAGACAGGGAGTAAAGATAGAAAATGGAAAATGTCCAGGGAATGAGCATGGAGGAATTTCAACATTACAGGAGAGGGGAAGGTACCACCAATGGAGTCTGAAAATGAACATCCAGAAAGGTAGAAGGTGAATGAGGTGAGGAGCTTCCAGCAATTTCCGTCTCTACTGTAATGTCATTGAGTTCCAGGATTTCAGTCCTATTCTGTATTTTAACAAATTAATTAGACAATCTCATATAGTAAATATTTCTTCAGGTTTTTACATCTGTTTAGCATTTTCTTTGCTCATCATTCTTCCTTGCATCTTAAATCAACTTTCTAGGGTCATTTTCCTTCTGCTTCAAAACCAACCCTGAGGTGCATACATGTCATGGGATATTATGCAGGCTTTAAAAATATTTCCCAGAACTCCTTCTTACTAATACAGGAAAAGACATATGATACAATGTTTAGTGAAAATTCAGGATATAAAGTTACTTTAAAACAACATGAAGATGTATAGGTTGATAGGCGAATATACATTAATAGTGACTAATTCTAAAACAAAAAGAAACAAAACAAAAAACAAACCCAACCAAAGAAAGAAAACAATCCTGAGGACCCTTCAGTGAGACTCTCCTGATGGTTATATCTCTGTTTCTGTTTTGTCCACAAAGATCTTTATTTCAACGTTATTCTTGAAAGAAGGAGAGTTCTTATGAGTATACAATTCTAGGATCATAGGTGGTTTTTCTTTCATCTTTTTGAAGATAATATTCTATCACCTTCTGGCTTTTATCATTGCTCTAAAACCAGCTGTCTTTGTAAGTGTCAGTGTTTTTCTAGGTAATCTGTCTCTTAAGCTGGCTTTAAAATTCTCTCTTTGGTTTTGGAATTTATCAGTTTCATTATGATGGTATGTAAGTGTATTTCTTTATTTGTCCTGGTTGATATTTACTTATTTTCAACCAGACTACTGGAACTTTCACCAGTTTGGGAAAACCCTAAGCAATTCTCACTTCAAATATTGCCTTTATACATCTTCTCCATTCTTTCCTCCTATATTTGATCTTCTCCTCATCTTTCTTATCCTTTCTTTCATATTTTTAAAAAATATTTTGGTCCCTCTGGATTTTAGGTAATTTATTTTATCTTTCAATTTTCTGATTTTCATTTCCCTCATTCTAATCTGATGCTTAACTTGTCGACTGAATTATTAATTTCACTTATTACAGCTTTCAATTACTCTAAGTTCTATTTGATTATTTTCAAATTTTCTTGATCATTATCATCTTATTATCTCTGGTCCTTAATTTATACATTTGATGGAGACTTTTACTACTTTAAAAAAGTTAAACATGCTAATGTTACACTTTGTATCTGATTAATTCATTATCTTGTCTTTAGGAGCTAGATGCTGCTGCTTTTTTCCTCATGTGAATTGCCATTTTAATTCCACATGCATGTTCTTGGAACTCTATCTGTGGGAATTATTTAAAGTCTAGATTAAAGCAGTGTCAACTAGAATGTATTTGTATCAGTTTCTCCTAGGTACATGGGACACTACCAACTCAAGACAACATAATTTTTGGCTTTTGGTTTGTTAGGTAGAAGTGTGAACTCTGGACACCCAGACGTACACACATTGTCCTACAAACCAGTAACCTTAATAAAAAATATTTTAGAACTTCAACATCTTTGGTGATTGCTTGATTGTCTCTCTTAGTTCTGTAAGAAAGCCATTAATGACTTTACCCTGAGGCTCAACTATTTACTCCAAGTTGCATGGGTGATGAGAGATGCAAGAGACAATCCTACGTTTTCTTACTCAAAGCAAAGGAGTTATTACAAAATGTTAGTTCTTCTAACATGAGTTGAATCCACTTTAAATAGTGGCCTCATCTGGATTTTGCAATGGTGATACAATAGAAATTCGGAGATTTATAGTTGACTATTAGAATCTTCAATTAAATAAGCGATTCCTGCTGATATATGTATGTGCCTTGTGTCTTTTATAAGGTATTTATATATTCTTTATGTTCACATAGAATTGTTTTAATCTATCTTGGTTGGGATACCAATGTATTTATTCAATTTATGGATTCATGTCTTCCTTAAGATCTGATAATTTTTTAGCTATTTTTCCTCAAATACTGTCTCCCATGTATTGTCATCTCTTTTTGTAACTATACGACATAATATTTATCATTCTGTTCTCAATCGTTCATATCTTCATATTTTTAAACTTTATGTGGTATATTCTGATAATTTTACCATAATGACTTTCTAATCTTTTCATCTTTGTTTAATTATGTGTTTAACACAAATATTTAGATTTTTAAAATTTCAATGACTAGTTTTTGGTTTCCAGAAGTTTTATTCGATGTGCTATCATAAATAACTATGTAGCTGTTTTTGTAAATTAATGTGTACTTTATTACTTTATCTCTATTATTATTTTGAATATATTGAAAGTATGCAATAACTTTTCTATTAAGTTCATGAAGTATTAATTCTCTTGATATTATGTTACACGACTCTAAGTTAACAATGTATTATTTCTTCATGTGAGCTGTAATATCTTGTTGTGAACCAATCTTCAGTGTTTGTGTGTCTGTAGGACTCTCCCCAAAGAGTGATTTATTGTATGATTCTGTGAGAAGATTCTAAGTATTTCACCAACCTGGGATCAATTTTATGTTAATTTCTCAGTTCAGGAGTCTAGAGGCTTGAGGTTAGCATATAAATTCAGATTCCCCCATGCTCAGTTTTAATTATCTCAGATTTTTTTCTCCACTCAGAATCTTTACCAGCTGAATTGGGCTTGTGAGTAAGATTTATCTATTCCCTCTCTACATGTCAAGGGAAGCCCTTGAAGAGTCTACGTTTAGACAGGTTTTTTTTTTTTTTTTTTACATCTCTAGTAGATGTTGTGTCAGGCTATATATTTTTTTACTAAAAGCCTTTAAACCTTTCTCCTAACCATGCGGCCCTCAATCCAGGTTCAGTATCGCAGGAGATGATGTGCTCATTTCTGACAACTAGGGGAAAGGGAGGTTCTATCATATATTTTGAACTCAGCTATGTGTTTAATGTTTTTAAATTACATTTCATCCACAATTTCCATACATCTGAAATGAGAGGTGAGAAAATCAGTCAGTCTGTCATCTTTCTGGAAGTTGATTCTAGCTTAATATATATACTCTATTTACTAAACAACCATTAAACTGATTCTATTACATAACTAGAGACCAGAAAATAATTATTACAGAAATGGCAATAACTATTAAGATCACAACAGTCTAGAAATACATAGAATCTTGACTTATCTAATATTTTCTTGACTCTTGTGATATGTTAATTACAAAATTGAAGCTGAAAGGAGGAAAATTTTATAAGCAGCCACCTCCTGGTCCATTTCCCTTAGTAACCATTATTAGTCTTTTATAGACACACCTCTATTTACTAAAGAACACTCTGTCTCTAAATAACAAAATTATTTATGTTACCGAATTCTCCAAGGAACTTGCATTGGCAACTGACAATCTTTGCTGTTATTTCAAGGCAAAGAAAAACTCAATGCAGCAATTATGCAAAGAGTATGTCCTCCCTTAGTTTTAGTCTCAACATTAAATGGTTATAATTATGTGATAGAAGCAAATGCACAAAAAAAAATGAGTAGTGAAGAATCAAATCTAGGCGCAGACATTATTTTACATAAGGTGATAGCAGTCAGCTATGTGATTATTTTTGTTTTATAGAGCCGCTTCATTTTAAGAAAATTCAAAATAACAAAAGCATAATGGTAAAGCAATGCTTTTCCTAAATTTTTTTCTGAAGATTAGTTCTTTACAACCACTGAAACAGGAATCCTATCATAAAACTGAAATGAAATTTCTCCCTTTCTACTGCAACCATCCAGATGTGAAAGTCTGCAGAATCTATTCCCCCTGTAGAAATTCATAATCACATTTGCATATCAAAAGCCCTGTAAAATTCTAGACTAAGGAAACTTTGTTTAATCCAGTGTTTCTCAAACTTCTCTGGACACTAGATATTTTTTCTTCCTTTTGAATAATTGCCACAGTTGGGAAGCACTGAGTTCAAGTTATGTATCTTCCATTTCTTACATGTGCCCTTGGACAAATCTCATTAGCTTTATTTAAATTAATTTTCCTTTCTGTAAAATCACAATGAAAATAATACTCAAGAGGGTCATTGGTGGGATCAAACTAGATATATGTGAAAACATTTTGTAGATGTAAAATTCTACTCAAATTCAAACAATTTTTAAAAGTTAGTAGAGGAATGTTTATACTATGAAAGTATTTTCATTTTACAAATCATTCACTTAAGGACTAACTTGTATAATGTGGCATTTAAATAAATCTAACAAAATTAATTTTCTATCAACTTTTCAAGAACTTGTAATATTTTGGCAATGTGCACTTTTAATGTTAAAATACCCTATTACAGTTTTTTTCTGATGTAGTAAAATTTATCCTTTGAAAAATATTATTGTAATTCTCCTCATATTCACTCTTTACCATCTTGGTGCTAAGTTTCAAGAACTTGCCTTTTCTCAGTTTACACACTTCCAAAAGTAACAATAATAAAATTTGTTCTGAACAGTTGTCTTGAACTCTCAATTGACACATTTAATTTTAAGGAGTATAAAATACTTTTAAAATTCAAAAAATAGCTATTAAATATTACCTGTTCAAATTATACATAAAAGTTCTACTAAATGTTCACTGTTTCTAAATGAAAGGATGGCTAAGACTTTTATATAGTACCCGTATAAAAGTCTGTGTGAAAAATGCCCTATGAAGAAACAGTATGTACAAAAGTTCTAAGATGGAAATGATGCTGTGTATTTAAGACCAGAGGAGAAACTTTTACGCCTCTATGACAGAATAATGACAAAAAAAGGAGATAAAGTTGTAGCAATAGAAGTGATAGGCAGGGACCAAATTATATAGAAGTTCACAGGATTTCATTGAAAGGGCAATGAGCGGCAAGGGCTTGACAGAATCTCACCTATGCTTTAGGAATTCCGTGGCTTCATCAGGGAGAACATAGTGTAGGTAGGGAAAGATTGGAGGCAAGAACTAGAGGCTGTTGAAGTAACCTAGATGAGAGATGATATGCTGTAGTCTAGGGTTTCTACAATGAAAGTACTGAGAAGTGGTCCAATTAAAGATGTATTCTGCAGGCAGAGCCAACAGAATTTGAAGTGAATTGTATGGATAATATTAGAGAAAAGAAGAATCATGGATGACATCCAGGTTTTGGACCTAAGTGAAAGGGCAACTTACTAACACCTGGAGAGCTTGGTAGGAGTCAATTTAAGTAGGAGAGAAAATTAATCATTCTTGACTTGGCTATGTTATGTGTGAGATACTTGTTACACATACAAAATAAGAAGCTGAATTAAGAAGCTGTTGTATGTAAAGTGTTGAATATCAGCATTATTCACTTGGTATTTGAAGCCGTAGGATATCCAGGGCGAGAGGAATTGTTGTATTTACAAAAGGGGCATTTCTTTTCCTTCTTCCACTAAGATGTATTTCTGTATTTTGTTCCTCCCTTTCCTGGGATAGGTCATTCATGTATTCCAAAGGTTTACCACATGGCTTTTTTTTGTTTGTTTCCAAGAAACATGATAACTGGCAATAATTCACACCAAACGCAATAGACACAAAACTTATATGTTGCTGCCATCTAGAATAAGCCTTTTATTTACCGTATTCTCCTTGATGTGGGATCAAATCACTTTTACATCTTCATGGTACATTATGTTTTCCTTTGCAGCACCTGCCACAATTTCAGTGGCTAATTACAAGATTTTTTAAACTTGTCCCTCTTTGTATTTAGAAAATAATTTTATATAGCTTTAAATAACTTGCTGCTTCTTTCTGGCTCCATTTCTCTTTTTACACTAGTATACTGATTAGTAATTCTTTCAGCAAGGGTCTATAGATAATACATTCTCTTACTGTTCATTTATCTGAAAATGTTTCTAGATTGGAAAATATTTTGTCTTCATTCCTGAATCATAGTTTACATGACTCTTGAATATCTGCCTTGCACACTGAAGGTATTACTCCACTATCTAACATCTAGTGTTGATGAAAAATCTACCATCCTGCAGATATTTCTGTCCTTGGTCCTTAGTAGCTTTTATGATCACCTTCCTGATCATCAATGTTCTGAGTTTCATTCAGACCATGCTAGGTGGGATTTATTTATTTATTTATTTATTGCAGACCAGCTGTGCTTTATTCAGTTTGAGGACTCATGCAAATTGAGCTTTATTCAATTTGAGGACTCATGTAAATTGAGATGTATTCAATGTTGTTAAATGTCAGTCATTTATATAAGATAATGCCTCTTCCTCAGGCTCTCCACTTTCTCAATCTGGAACTCTTTTCAGGTATATATTTGCGCTGTTTAATGTATTCTCTACATCTTCCAGTATTTATAGCAAAGCAAAGTTTTCCTCAGCTCCTTTCAGTTAATATATTCTTTTTTCTTCTATCATGAATCCACTGTTTAAAAAGTTGTTTGAGTCATTATTTCAATAATTAAATGTTAATTTCTAGATTCTGTTTTATCAAAGCTTCCTATTTACTCTTCAGAAAGGCCTGTTCTTATTTCATTGTAAGAATTCCATTCCATTCTTATTTTCTCAATCTTTTTGAACATTAAAAAACACACTTTAATGTTCCTTACTTACTGTCTTCTTATCTCTAATTTCCTGAGGTGTACATTCTTCTTTCATTTTTTTGGCGTGTTAACATCACTCCTGAAAAGAATTGTTTTCATATCCATTGTAATTTTAGTCTGTGAGCACATTTTCTTCAGGAGTTCCACATAAGCCTAGGGTTGTGTTATAACCTCATAGTGCAATTTCATAGTTGTACTTTCTTGGGATCTCTGAGGTTAACTGTCAAATACAATTAAGCTTAATAGTTGCATAGTTTTCTATTAATACATTTTCAAAGCCTTTATTTTTTTTCTTATCTCTTTATCTTCCCATAGAAGATAAAAATTTAGATAGAGCTCTACTGACAAGTTTATGGAGAATTATGCCTTAACTGGTAGACTAACCAGCTTTGCATGCAATTTCCTGCAAATATTTTGTGACTCTAGACAAAACTACCTGTCTAGGGATTATGGAACCTAATTTGTGATGTACATTGAACAAATATATCTGTTGTTGACATTTTAAACCTATGATACCTACTGAGCTTAATTCTCTTAATGAGTTATAAAGATATTATAAAATTTTTAAATAATGTATTTCATCTCCAATGTTACCTTATATACAGAATGAGAAAGAACATAATTGATTCAATTAGCTTCTATAATGCAGCAGGTATTTTACAAATACTACATATTTCAGTATCACAGATATCCTTATCCTCTGTAGAAATGCAGGAAATCAGGCTGAGAGAGACTGATCGGTGATCATACAGCAGCAGATGGAGTCAATGGGATTCACATTCAGGGCTGCTCATCCCAGGAAGTGGCCTTTTTTACTAGACCACACTGCTGTTACTCAACGTTCCGGAGAAAAAAAAATTCCTTATGTTCAGTTTACAGTTGTTACTTGATCTTCACTGAACAGCCACGTCTCTGAGCCAACAGGAATGATACTAGAAATGTCTTGTATTCCTAACTAGGGCAGGGGAATCAACAGGCTCAACATCTGGAGGAAATCTTCCCTGCTTTCTCCCTGTCTGTTTTCCCTTCTTTATAGTCTGTGGAATTGTCCCGCGGACAGTCCTTTGCAGACGCTTTCTTCTCTCCTGCCCGGCTCAGGGTTGCCTCATGGCTCCCTCAGACAAAGTTCCAGGCCTTTTCTGAGTTTTACTATTGCCATCTCTAGCCCTCACCTGGACATAGTCCCTGAAGTACAGTAATTTTATACTGCTTAGTCCATTTCTGAGTCTTTATCTTTAAAATAAGAAAAATTAATTTCTCATTTTAAACTGAGTTCTCAAATGTTTAAGCACTTTATAGTACTGCCTACAATCTGGAATTGCTATTGCTAAGATATGAAAGACTAACTGAAAATCCATGTGAAGTCGAGAGTATATAGAGAGAGAATAAAAAGGGACACTTGAGAGAAAGAAAGATGAGAGAAATAGAGAAAGGTGATGCACAGAGAGGAAAGGAATTCTGAAGCTACGGCTAACTGGGCTACATCAGGGCCATTGCAGGATTATTCCAACATAACTTGTACTTAAGCTATTCACTTATGGCTATCTCAAATGGTCTCACTGTAGATTAATTGGGAAAGATGATTCTAACCAGAGGACATATGAAACACGTATTAGTAATTGGTGGAATATTAGTAATTGGTGGGATATTTCTCTCTCTCTTCTTTCTATCTATCTATCTATCTATCTATCTATCATCTTTTAAGCCTAGAAAAAGTCCAAAATGTAATTGTAAAGCCTAAATATAATTGTAGTATTAAATCGAGTATTCTTCATGTATATTGTTATTGTTTGTATTCATCATGGAAAATTAACAGTTAACATAAAAATATTTCCCCCATGCTAGCACCTTCTCAATTTTGTATCCCTCAGATAGAAAATCAATAAAAAATGGTTTATGAAGAAACTATATCTTAGTATTTTACTATAATTTATTTGTTAAATTTTATGCTGGTTTTTTAATCCTTACTTCATTTCACCAATCATTAGTATGTCTTACAAAGATTTGTTGAGGGCCTATTATGTGTAAGGACATATTGACATTTTAAGTGAGTGACTTATGGAGATTTTTGATCCTGTGCTTATTTAACTATGAAGTATTAAAACTTACCTTGACCAAGGTGCAAAAAATTATAATCCTGCATTTAGGGTTTATCAAAATATGTGGGAAATGGGAATGGAGAAAACAGTTAGTAGTCAGATAATTCAAAGCAAAGGACTTCTCCCTGAATGATCTATTCTATTGAGGGAATAATATTTTACTTAAATTTTCTTTATGGTTGCCTTAATCTTTCAATTCATTTAGCATCCACAGATACAGGCTTTCAGTTAGTGTAAGCTTGAGTGATTTATGACATATTCTGTCCATAATATCTAATATTAAGGATAATAGGCTGAAATGTGTAATTAAGCTAGAATTGGACTTCAAATGTAATATAGTTTCAGTATCTCTTATATTACTACTTCCAATTTCTCAGAATATTCACTTGCTATTAAATCTTAGGGTACTAGATTTCATAGAAAACAATGTATTCATGGATTACTCCAAGGTGTTAAAAGAAGTAACAAAGATATACAGTATATTTTCCCTTGGTTAAGAAACAACATTAAGAAAATTATATGCTTATAAAATAAAGTTGTGTTAACTAAGACATATTTAAACATTTATCCCATATTAAATGGAATCAACAATATCACATAAGACATTGCCAAGGAAGTCTCATCTATGGATTGAAATAAATGAAATGGTCACTGACATAGGTCATAAGGGTTGAGTATCTATTGGTTTCATATGAGTCAACCTAACATAATTATAAAGCCTCATTTTTCCAGACTTTGACATCCTGCTTTTGCGAGGAGTGCTGTCTTTGCATAATTACAGAGTGGTGACCATTCTGCTTCACTTTACAGTATCTCAAAATAGGAACAAAAATGTATCCATTAGAAAATCCTTATGGTTTATACTCTTACAAATAAAGAGCTAAGAAGACCAAGCTTACGATTATGAATTGCGTTTTTAGAGAGAATCACAGAATTTCCATCCAATTGTTTGAAAGAAAGAAGAGCAGCTGTTCCTTTTCCTTTTGGCTTGGAATATTTCAGTAGTCATAATATTTGATATTTTTCAACCTGCTATCAGTTATCAACAGTCCTACTAGGCATTTGGCTCTTCCAATAAGCCTTTTAACCCATTAAATAGCTAAGCCAGTATGAGGACTAAGCTATATTCTTCAAGTCCATGAGATAAGGCCTTATGCAAGTTGATATAAGAAGATGTTTGACAAAAGATATATTATTTATCATGTATACATTAAGAAAGTAAAATTAGCATGGGATGGTCTCAGGAAAGCAATACGTATTTTTGGATCAGACACTGAAATAAAGTAAATGTATGATAAATTGACAAATTCACATTGCCAATGTTATGAAAAAAAGATGTGGCAAAAGAAATTAAGATGTATCTTTCATTTTTGATAAGGGGGCTGTTTCCTATGATCTGTTAATTTATTAGGTTTTTAATATGAAAAATTAACCACTAGTGTGACAGTGGCCCAAAGTGAGGGGAAACTACTCACTTTCAGAATGTATATTAGAAATTTGAAATCCCACTCCAATTGTTTTCCTTTTGTTAGTAGGCCTCTGTTACCAGAGTAGTAGTTGCAAACACATACGTGGGTTTGCCAGTAACAACTCACAATTTGTGCAAAGTTGAGTCTTCGAAACTGAGCAAATTTGCTCTCAATTTCCCGCCAGCGCTTGCTGAGCTGGATCTGAGTTGGCTCCACTGCCATTGCGGCCCCATCCTCAGACAAGCCCTCAGCTTGCCTACGCACTGCATTCAGCTCCTCTTTCTTCTTCTGCAATTCACGATCAATTTCCTATTGAGCAAAATCAATACAGGGCCCAGGGCAGTTAGCTAACCACATCAACCAACCTGTAAGTAGCAAATACTTGTCTCAGAAATTTCATAGGTTGTTATCATTTTATTGTCGTTTTCTGTAAGTTACAAGTATGGAAGCCATCACTGTCATCTTCACCCAAGAATCCAAATATTATTTCAGTTATCTTTTGGATGCTCAGTTTTAGATATTCTAACTGAGAAAATATTGAAATTGATCTAACATTTTTCTTTCCTCTCAATTCCTCTAGTGCTTTGGGGGGGTAGATCCAAATTGGAGTGATTACTCGTTATTTATTAGGGACCATCCATAGAGAATATAATTTAGAGGGTAAGTGATTAAGTTATTTATTTCCTTTTTAAAGTTTTGAGGAACTCAACAGAGAATGAAGCAAAATAAAAAGTGTAAAATAATAACAGAAAAAAATCTTCAGACAATATGCAAATAAATCTATAGAGATTTGACACTGATGTGTGAAGATGCTCTGATGAAATGAATGTGCTAACATGAGAAAGAAGTCGTCCATATACCGATAAGTCATTTGTTCATCTGGAACAAAGATACACAAAGTCAATTACAATTTTATCAGAAAACATATAGCATTTCTTAATTCATTTTACATTGTCTAAGAATAAAACATTTTATTCATTCAAAATCACGTCAATTGAAAAACACAATACATTTACTGAAACAAAACACAATACAAAGAAATGTGTCAAACTGGGGAGAACACTAATAGAGGAAACAGCATGAACATTTAAAAAATGATCCATACAGGTTAAGTTAAATAAATTAAACTGTAGCAACAAAAGCTGGTATTGACATTCTAAAACAACATTACCTTTATTTTCCTTTCATCTCTGGGTTCAGGCAGGCTGGCTAATTTTTTTTCAATGTCATCCAAGCATTTCAGGAGATCATCAGCCTGCCTCTTGTACTGATACCACTGGTGAGAAATTTCTAGAGCCTTTTTTCTTCTTTGAGACCTCAAATCCTGTTCATGGTGCAGATATTATTAAAATATCAATATATAAGTATATTATACTTCTGGCTATAGTTATTTAAAAATAATTGGGTCCCTCATGTTCTTGTTCACCTTAAGTTAAATTCACATTTAAATGCTAAACACACAAATAGATGATTAAATTATGTGTTTATGCGTCAAGATCCATTACATAAAGCTAAGGAACCTTAACCCACTTACAGTATTTTTTCTTAGCATGTTCAAACCTGTTTAGAAATCTTGTTGTATTTAATTAACTCTTAATGAGTCAACTCAATTATCATGGAGAGTATGTGAAATAGTTTAATATGTGAACTCAACGGCGTTAACTACACACTTGGACAGACTTATTGAGTTTCTATTTAAATTTTAAAATAGGTAAAAATTCTGAAATTTTTATCTTCAGCCCTGGGTTTATCAATAAAATTTCAAGTTATATAGCCAAGCAATTTACATTCATGATTTTAGAAATCCCTATAAAAAGACTCTCATAGGCCATTAGCATTTTGTGATTAGAAATATAAAGTCATCTTCATTATCACATAAATTGCTTCAAGCTATATATGTTCACACGTGAAAAAATGTATATCTGTGAGTGTACATAAAAATGATAATTTAAATGTTATAAAATGCTTTTTCTTTCAAGGCTTGCATGGCCAACTTTTTCTTATTACATCAAATCCAAATGCCAAATAGCAAAATTATTTAGAAAAGGGAAAATGCATGATTTCCAATCAATCTGATGAGATAAATAAGGATAGCAGCTTAATAAATCAACAAAAGGGGGAAATTAATCATCTTACTCCTTGCAAGCCCACCCAGTGTCTTCCCTGGTCAACAGAATTTGTCATAATGTCATTTTATGATAACACAAGAGAACACCAGAGCTCAGAATACAGCTTTCATTTCTTCAAAGCAGTAGCAATTAGGGTTTCGTGTACAGATTTAACTGGAACAAAAGAAAATAATGAAATCAACAAACTGCTGAAATATTCACTGCATTGGAAAGTTGTTACCTTCTTTGGAATATTTCAGAAGGACTAGAATTGGAACCACTTGGCAGACTTAACAATTACTGAATTTGGGAGATTAGTTTGGCAACTGGAATAGATTTTCATTAATTGCTTTTAACATATATTTTCAAAAAAAATGATCTAGATTTCATTCTCCATTTTGTTTAAAATCGGGAATGTACATTTTATGGCAGTTTACATTTTTGGTTGAATTTCTAAACCTCCTGTGGAGGTAATAAATGCTTGAGATGACCCAGATGGAATGCTGCTTTTTTCAAAGGTACCAAGATAGAGCCACGTGAATGAGAGTTGAGCCATGCCTTACTCATAACACAGCTTATATCTTTGCAAGAGAAAGGGCTTGTGGTCATAAAATCTGAAACTCCTTTTATGTCCTAAGCACAAGATGATGTGTAAAGATATTTAGAGACATTAAAGAGATTTCTTTACAGGTATGCCAGATAACCGTTAAACACTGCTGTTCAGTAGGACACATATCATTATATGACCAGTGTAGATGCTTCTAAAAGCTCGGTCACAGTTGGAAGTGGGTGAATTACACAGCTTTCTGATTTTCAGAGCACATTATCACTTGCTCTTATACTCCCTTGGGGAAGAGGCCTTTTCTATTTGCTATATTTATCAGCAGTTACCTTCAGAACACCTGCTGGCCAATTAGACTTCCCTTTTGGATTCCTTGCAGGCACAATATTGTGTAATTACATTCTCAGCAGTGTTTATTTGGTTGTCTGACTATATGGGAAAAGGTTTTATACTCTTATTTGCATATAGAGAGCAGACTCTATTCACCTACAAGGTGGATCCACCTACAGGGCTACATAACTCTAAAAGAGTGATTTACAATGAAAAGCTCAGCAATTAACAATATTAGAAAATCAGCCATGCATGCAAACAGTGAATATTGAAAAGCACATTAAAAAATAAAAGGTTATCTCACAAAATTCTTCACATGGCCAGTCTCACTCAAGAACTTCCTACATATCATTATAGAAACACCAGTACTCTTTTTTGTCCTTCCTGTACAAATCCAGGTGAGTCACAGGAGTACTAGAAGCTATATACTATCGCTTGTTAACATGAGAGTACCAGTTCAGTTCTTCACGGACATTAAGATTACTTTAGAGGGTTCCTATATAAGTGAAATTAGGCTGTTATAGATGCTTAGTTAGTTGCAAAGAGTGACTCTCTTAAAGGCAAAATGAAGCTAATTGAAAAAAATTAAGTATTAAACAATTATGAGGGTACCAAAAATTGGACCTACTCTAAATAAAATCAACAATATATCAGAAGTAGAGAGCCTAAAAAATACACAGATTGGTTATTCTGGCAGTTAAGCAGATTTTTCAAGACAAAAGTAAAAATAAAATAAACTATATTTTAAAAATAAACACTATGAATGATGCATGTTAATATCTTTCAATTATTACTCAGAAAAATTTGTCTAAGCCAAAAAAAAAAAAATCCCAAAAGTTTAAAGCAACACATCTTTCAAAATCAAAGACAACACTCAAAAATGTTAAATAAAGCACAGATATTGAACAGAAAAAAATGTATTTCTGGTGACTAAGATTCTTAAGCAGAATTTATTTATGCACAATAGATTTTTTTCCTACACATGAAAAAAAACACAGGCAAGGTATATTATAATTTTAGCTCTAATACCTTGAGAGCATTATGTTTTGTCTGTAACAGCTGCTGTTTTATCTTTATTTCCTCTCGCTTTCTCTCATCTGTGATTCTTTGTTGTAAGTTGTCTCCTCTTTGCAACAATTCTTTTACAGTACCCTCATTGTCTTCACTCTGATTAAAAACAACAAGTACAGTCTTCATTTTGGTTTTAAAAAAGCTGTACATCGTTAACAGAGATAATAAAACATGTTATTTAAACACACAAAAAAATCCAATTTAAAACTTTCAGGGAGTGTTATTATAAGATACTGTGCTCATAGTTTTTTCTTTTATACATTGTACTTTAGCTTTTAAAAGAAGTAAGTTTCCTCCTGTCTAGTTCAAAAGGACACATGTGATTAGGGGCAACGTAGGAAGATGGGAGAATAAGGTACTTTATCATTTCAGACAAGTGCATTGCTGTGAAAGCATTCTTTGACTTTGATTTTTAGTGTATTTCTAGAAATTAAAGAAAAGGTTTGAGAACTAAACTAAACTTGTAATTTATAATGTTAACTAATTCACATAGGAATATAGATGTGGCTGTGTGTGAGATAACATATCTTAAAATTTTAACACACACATTTTTAAGTGAAAATGTTGTTTCAAATGTACACTCATTTCTATCTCATAATCTATTCTTTAAATAAACTAAATGCCCAAATTTAGGATAAATATTAGGGCATTAGTAAAAAATGATGTGTTCGGTTGCTGTCATAGTACAGATAATTAATTTCTAAAAGTATATCATATAGGTATATTATTTTTAAATAAATACAATCAATTAAATATTAAAATATGGATTATAAAAATAGTCTTAAACATTTTCAATATGAATTTTGGATTTTTAGGCTCCAAGAAAGTATTTTTGTTTTATTTACTTTGAAATTAAATTATTTGAATAAGTGCTAGTCTAATATAGTAGCATATGTGACCATGTAATTTTTCACCTCCATTTTCTTATCTTTCTTTCAACTCAGTAATATGAAAACTTTCTATCAAGGAGGTTCACCATGAAATTAGTACCCAAGGTACTCTGACGAGCAGAGAATAACACATAGTAGACAATTTTTTTAAAGTCACATGTATGTATGTGTGTATCATCACCCATGGTATTCAGTGTTACATATTTAAATGTGTATTATATATTTAAACTTCTACACACAACTGAGGAACTATTCATTTTTTTCGAGGAAATGGGATTTTTAGATGAGATGTGTCAGTTACTGGTCTAGTGAAATAATGTAACATAGACATACAGGTTTATGGTCTGTGAAAGACCTTACACTTTTAAATATGTCTTTTAAAAGTCTATAACATTTCCTGGGGCTGAGGACAAAAATAATAAATAAACAAAAAAACCCACTTCACTTTCTTCCCCTCATCAAAGGGCTATAGGGCAGAGGTGGTGAACAGCCCAAGAAGTAAGCAGGACTCTTTTCCACCTTGGTGCCCTCTTGTTTCTTCTTTGACATGAAGTAGAGGTAGTCGTAACTCAGCATCTAGGAAAGCCTCTTCTTGTCTTTCTTTCCATGAGCTGGGTTGGCAAGGCCACCAAACCCCATACACAGGAAGTAATGATTTAGGCAACTCCAGGAAGCCAGAATTGACAACAGTGAGGACCAAGATTAATGGAAATGATTTTCCTATTGCTTCATATGCCTATAATCTAAAATTCATAAATTGCCTTTTGATGTCATTGTCAAGCATCATCTGAGAAGTCTTTATCATTGATATATATCTGAGAAATCTCTAGCATGATATACATTAAGAATGCCATATAGGTGATGGCTGTGGAGAGGGGAAAGGAAATTGTGAAAAGGAGGTGGAGGGAGGAAAAAAAAGTCAGTGAAAAGGGATGTGATGCAAAACTATTCAAGCCAGAGAGAAATGTAAAAGACACATTGAAATTAATCAAGTTTGAAGGAGAAAGTTATGAGTTTGGGAATAGCCCCATGGTTATATTTCTTTACTCCCATGAAATAAGCAGCATGAATTTATGCATATTTTAGATAAGCACTGTACTATTTGTTCAACTTTTTTTGTAAAACGACTTTGTGGTAAGCTTTAATAAACAATGTGTATATTGTGTAATCTCCCCTTCTACAAAGTAAATGTTATATTATCAAAAATATGACTGGCACAAAACAACAGCCATCTATGATGGCTGTGTTTCTTGTTAAGTTTCTAGTTTATTTTCTGATTTGACTCCATTTTTCCCCCATTGCATTTTATTCTCTGAACATAGGTCAAAGCAAAACTGCTAAGCAATTTATTAGAATCTGTAAATGCTCATATATGACCGTACCACAGTAATTTGGCATTCATAATAACAGTTCAACAAGAATACTTTGTATTTGTAATAAAACATTCAAATCACGAAATGTACAAGGTATGCTCTGAGAATTTAGTTGGAGACTTGAGTTATCTCATTTCTTTCCAAATATTGATTCATTTTCACTCCTAGTTCATTCACACTTTTATCACAACCAATTTACCATATCTTTATTGAAGTCTTCCTCTTTCAGATTCACCCCCTGCTGAATTTCAGCCTCCAGTGGTTCAAGCAATTTTTGTATATCTGAGTTAAACTGCTCCAATTCCTTCAAAGGAATGGAGGCCTAAAAAAAAAGATAGTGCTAATTTAAATCAAAATTACTTTTTATTAGAAATATAAACCAAAAAATACATTAGTTCTACCTCCTGTTGCTAAAATAATGACATACATTATGTTTCCATATTATATTTTATGAAAGTTTTGAAATACAACTGGGAAAGTACCTGGGGATGCAAATAAAGACAAACATTTAACATCATCAGAGCCAAACAATCACACATGCAATGTAATGCAACTCATCATTCTGTTTTTTCAACAAAAGTCAATTTCCATATATTTGACTGGTCTAACTGTTAAGATTCTAGGGTTGAATATGATTTTATTTTACATATTCTGATATAAATAGCATTTGGGTAAATGTGTCTTATCAGAAATTGCCTCATTCATCAAATAATAGTAACATCAGGTGGAAATGCAGGATGGCCTCCTTATCCTCAGAAAAACTACATGGAAATCTTCCTAGATATTTTAAATGACATTTTTAACATGTCAAAACTGACAGGCATGCTCTCTCATAAGACAAACAATGCCATTAGCTTGCCTTAGTAATGCTTTATTTGGTAGTACAAAAAGTTCAAATGAATGAACCCTGAATATTTCACATGAAAAATCTGAATATATGTTTTCCAACCATATAAATATCAGTTTCGTTGATTTTGAAATTCTAATGACCATAGTCTCAAAAACCTTAAAAATCCCTTGTTTTCTACAGAAACCAACTGAAGAGGAGTGATGAGTGAAAACATACTGAAAATCAAATATATATTCAAAAGAAATGGCAAGATTTAAAGTCCAAACAGTTAACAACATGTTTATTCTATTTAGCTATACTCTGCATTTGATATCTTTTAATTAAACCACTAGAAAATATTTTATACCTGATGGCTTTTGAAAACTCATAGGTGGCATAGAGAAACCTTATCTTCTTACAGAGCTAAACATTTTCCATTTGTAAAACCAATTCAGGAACCACTCACTGTCTAAGGCTGTATGATGTATTCATCAAGTTTGGTCCCCACCTACTCTTCCCCATCACATTCCCAGTCATAGTCTTACTCTTTCTTTATTAGACAGCATCTCGAAGAGGACAATACGGATAAGTGTTCAAAGAAAAAACAAATATCTGAAGGTATTTAGTTACTAATGAAGAAGTGAATCACCAAATGCTATTCATGAGAACATAATTCTCACAGGAAACATGAATATACACTTATCTTCTAGGCACTTCTACACATTCCAGAAAGAATTTATGGCCTCTTTTTAAAGTGACTTATTTTCAGTACTACTTTTAAAATCCTAATGAACATTTGAAATTTGAAATACCACAATTTGTTCTTGAACCAGTACAGATTGGTAGTTATTATAAATAAGCACTTAAAGGTTGTTTCAATCTCTATATTATTAACATACTTCTATACTTTACAATCATATATTTTACAGTGTATTGCAAAAGTAAAGATTAATAGCCTTGAGGATCATAACTACATGATATTAATTTGAAGGTATTTTGTTATTGAATTGTTCACATTTGCTAATATTTAGTAAGATCAATGACACTGTTCTACATTATTTTGTGAACATATGAAGATAAATAATGTTTAAAATAACTTTAATTGAGTACTTGGATGTCAAAATAGCATGGGTCCATTTGCAGGCAGATTTATATTTTACTCCTACACCTGCTTCCTCTTTAGCTCATCCTCTCTCCACATACTTCTAACATAGTAGTTTCAAAGGCTCAGAACCTGAGCATCTGTACCACTTTTTCAACATTGCTTCCCTGATAAACTGTACTATCTTCCAGAACTTAACTTCAATTTCATAATATCTTCCAAATATTCATCTTTAGTTGTGACCTCACTTTTGAATTCCAATCTAGACTCTTCAATAGCCTGCTGACTTCTTACTTGAAGTTCACCATGTCTAGAAATGAGCTTATTATCTTTCTCTCAAATTTCTTGCAACACCAACTTCCCTGGTTCTATAAATACAAGACCATTTTCTGAGTCATGCACGCAAAAATATGAGTTATGTTATTTTTCAAAACTTTACTCTAATGTCTAATAAGTATCGAGTAGTTGTCAATTCATTCACCGTGATTCACTTGTTTTCTTTTCCCGGAGATACCATCTTAGTCCTCACACAAGAGCTAAGGCAATAACCTCCATTCGGGGCTATTATCTCCTTCCCACCTCACCAGTTCTACCCTGTGCATTGTGATCAGGTCAATATGTTCCCAAACCATGGCTTTCATTACATTATTTCTCTGCTCAAGAAGTACAAGTAGAATGAAGTCCAAACTCCAGCATGATAGTCAAGGCTTCCCCTAATCTTGTCCCAAGGACATTTCTAACCTTATTTAAGTGGTCCTAATATCAACCTTTCTTACGGGTCTACTGGTGAACTTGTGGTATCCCTCCCTCAAGGCCATTAGAATGTTTTTAACCTTCAGGGAAAGAGCCTAAAGCTCCTAAATTAGAATGGCTGGCTTGAATCTGGGCTCCACCATTTACCAGCTATGGGATCTTGGGCAAGTTATTTGTCCTCTTTGAACCTCAGTTTCTTTATTTGTAACATGAAGATAAGAAAAATATCTACCTCATAGGGCTGTTATGAGGATCAAATATGTTAGGATGTTGTTTGGTATTTAATAAATGCTCAGTAAATACTGGCTCTTATTGTTTCCTCACAAAATTGTACCCATCCAGTGGCTCAGTTCAAGACCTTCCTCGTTTGAAAACATATGCTTTATGAAGGATAAAATAAATGGTTTTTGACATGGTATTTTTATTTTAACAAGTAATTTGACAAAATCATGAAATTCTAATGGTGAACATGGAGAAATTGAGATTCCAGTTTCATAAAGTGGTATCACTCTGAACAACAAAACTTAATGAATGAATCTGCATCAATGTAGATAGTGGTCAAGGAGGATGCCAAAGAACCTTGCACTTGTTCTGCCCTGTGCAGTGGTTTCAACAGCAACTATTTGTAGACCAAAAACTATGCAAACAGCACACAGTGAGAGGGATGAATTCCATAAACATCCCATGACAATGAGAAATTTGTCTCTGTTGTTGAATCTAGATTCATGCTTAGTACAGAGCAGGCACTCGTATATGAACATTTCCTGAAAAACTAAGAGAATGCAAGGCTCATCATGGGATAACAAATTAAAAATTTCAAGGAGCTCTTGAATGATCTTGAATTTTAAATAACACAATTTCTATTGTATAAAATTGAAGAGACTTGACTGGTCAGCACTTTATATGTCGATGTATGATAATCAATGGTAAAACGCTAGCAACAACATGATACCACCAAGTACAAAAATAATGTAAGCAGATACAAATAGATTTTAGGAAACACTAGTACGGAATAACTAATTATTCAAGCAAAATAATGCATTTGTTAAAAAGACCATTATGCATTAGGGATCAGAATTATTCTGTGTGGTTCCAAAGTGAATAACCAGAATCAATGGGTAGAAAATACTTGGGGCTTGAATTTTAGTTTAAGATAGGAACAACTGATTAGTGTTGCAAATGTTTTGTTTTTTTTAAAAGCATTAATTTTAAAATAGTGAGTTAATCACTGCTGAAAGTATATAAGCAGAGGCAGGATGATGATGTATTAGGTTATATATTAGAAATAAGACACTTTTCACAAGTACACGTCCCTAAAATTTTATCAAGTTACAATAAAGTCTCTCCCTTGTATTCAAAGGGCTTTGTTTACTATAGCAATGAAGCTACAAAGAAATATTATTGCAAGCCATATATGTAATTTTAAAGGTTCTAGTTACCATACTAAAAAGCAAATAGAAATAGCAGGAATTAGTTATAATAATATATTTACCCCTTAAGTCCAAAACATTTTCACATAAGTCTATAGTCAATATAAAATTATAAATAAGCTATTTTACTTCATTTTTTTTACATGAAGACTTCAAAACCCACTGTGTATTTCCCATTTAACAGCACATCTTAATTTGGAGTAGCCACATTTCAAATGTTCAACAGCCATATGAGGTCCATGGCTCCTTTATTGGACAGGACAGATCAATAGCAACTATTATAACCACAACACTGAAAAGAACTAATAGTTGATTGTTAGTTTAAAGTATGTCACAGGAGTAATGTCTTACTAATAGTAGTCTAAATGTTTATGTTTTGTTTTGTAAATTTCAGTGGATTTAGATAATTCTTACAATGTCCATCTCATTCACTTGCATTCAGGTATGTTTTCAGAGGGGAATTTTCAGGAAGCTCTCTGGGAATAGGAAAATTTATGGGAATGAGTTCAACATGTTATATTAGGAGTCTCTCTTCCTCATTTATGTATCATCCTAGGTTGTGTTGCAGTATCTCTTATATATTAGAATATAATATTTCACTTTCAAGCCTTTATGCTTTGTCTTACCAGTAGATTTCTAATCCCTGCAGTTGAGAACATATCTCATACTACTCTGTATTTTCCATAGGAAATGTAACTCATTTTTTTTAAACAGAAGATGTGCTTCTCACCTCAATTACTAATTTTAGGACATCCAGTAGATAAATCAAATTAACCAGTAACCAATTTCCCTAACCAAAATAACCATAACTACTCAACTCAATTATTTTGGCTATGCTATTGGCAGGATGAGACCAGCCATTTGACATCCATGTGTTTAATACTCTTCAAGGAGCTGGGAAAATTTTAATCGCTTTGACTTAAGAGTTCACTGGTTCACCATTAGGCCATGACTTTCCTGACCAATTAAAGTTTTACATATCATTCTTTGGTCTTTATTTTCTCTGTAATTTGGAATTCTTATGAAATTTTATATAAAAAATGCACAGTAACCAAGTATCCATAATTGAATAGCTCACTCTTGAGTCACTAAAGTTTAAGCCATATAGAGTTTCTAATGCCTGACTTTTTAATTCAGAATTATGATTTGAAGAAACAGAAAACAATGGTGGATAAATCATCTTAATTTTTGCATACATTACCTCTATTAACTTTAAACAAAGTATATGACCAAAGAAGAACTAGAATCACAATTAAATCACACATTAGACAGTGCACATAAGATAGGTTTTAGAATACATAGAAAAGAATCAAACAAGAGTTATAATATTGCAGGAGAAAATATAAACTAGGCATACATTTTGTACAATGTTTTACTTACCTTTTCATCGTAAGAGCTTTAGCATGACTGTGTAGTCATACAAAATACAAATAAAGTAAAACATAGGGAAGTTTAATAAACAGATAGATAAACGGACACAAAAGAAAGAAGAGACAGAGAAACTGAGAAAGACAACACTTTGTTTTCCTTGATTTTTTTTAATGTGGTTTCAGATTGCTTAACATCTATTAATTGTGCTTTACTGTATGATTTAGAATTAATTAAATTTAAGGCTTTGTTAAAGTTTTAGCGTTAATACTGACTTATATTTATATAACAAGTTAATAAACAACAAGACTGAAAAAAGCAAAACCAATTACAAATTGATTCATCGTAACTTAAAGCATTCAAAATTACTCAGATACACTTTATCATTTTTAAAATGTAAGCTTACTTTTGGTTAAATATTACTTCAAACGTGCATAGATACACTAACATAATAATGACTGTGTTTACACAGACAGTAAAGTAAACATTTGTTAATATGGACTATGTAATCTCAGTAATCATGATAAACAGCCAATATAATAAATTACACTAAAATCTAAATTGAAAATTAATCCAAATGCTACAGATTGGTGTAAAATTGCTTCAAATCAGTCTCCTCTTTCCATTCTGCAGCTTTGAAAATTTATTTATCATTACAACATTGGTTTAGAAAAAATAAAGAATAATTCACGGGAACCAAAATGAATAAAAGTTTTAAGGACCAGTAATATCCTATAATACAGAAAAGACATACTGCTGATATGATATGAAGAGTTATTTCAAATCAAAAACCCAGAGAGGAAAGAAAACTTACAAAGAGAAATAAGCATATTGAAAAGATCTGTAAAGAACAAAGATAATCAGAAAAAGTAGTTTATAGATTTATTTACTCATTTATTTTAAACTCATAAGAGCAACCTCCAAGAAACATAAGAAATAATAATTTTTAAAATAAAACAAACTGAGTAGGATTAGTGACATTTCATTGGCTGAATTCTTTGATATTAGGTAAGGTATTGATTTATCTTTGATACTGTGAAGATGAAACTGTGAAAACGTAACTTTCCAAATCTGTGAGGCTAATTAAGAGGCATTACCCAGTACATCCTGTTGGGTTTGAATTGATTAGATTAATAGCATTGTCATACTTTTCAGAATTGGATACAAAATATACTGATTGGTTAAAATATATTGGTGGTTCAAGAATTATTCTACTGTCTGTTTTTTGTTAAGTGCAACTTGGAATATTTCTATACCTCATGAGAACATGAGTTTAGTAGTAGCAACTGAAAGAGAAGGAGAAAAAAGGATTTAACTCTAAAATACACAGAAGAGACAGATGCATTAGAACATATAACACTTTGGACAACTTTCTTTTTTTTCAGTTTTTTTCTTTTTTCCTTTCACCTCCCTTTATTCCTCCCTTGTTTCTGGTTTTTATTTAATTATTTTTGTTTTAAATACATAGAAGTATACTGAAATCATTGTGCTTTAATTTAAGTTAAATTGGACATGTTTATATTAACTTATGATAGACCAACAATAAATATCTGATGATATAACTAGAGGTAGTAATGTATGCTGAGAGTCAGCATTTGGAGTGAACAAAACAGTGAACTAGGATCTAACATTTTCTAACCAGGCTATCTTACTGTGAGAACTTGGGCAACTTACTGGCTCTCTCACAGCCCCCTATAAATATCTAAAAGTCCTTGGTCCAAGGAATGATTACTTTTGCATCTGTTGATTGACTGGATGAATCATTTTCCTTTTTAAAGGATCACAATCAGAAATTACCAAATAGATTTAATCATTTTAAATGTCATGCTAATAAGACCCAGTTAGTTCTAGCAAATGACACTGCTCACCAAACTCAATTAACATATACCTTGAAAACATCGTAAATGATTATAAAAGGCACGTATTATCAAAATTCCAACAGAACTAAACTTGTTATAGGGATGTTAAATTATAAATGTGAAAATGTTGTTAAAATAGAAATTCTATTGCTAGGTTCACTTCTTATTTCAGTGAAACAAAATTAACAGGTAGAGTATTACAAAGTTTGGGTACTAAGAATTACTATTCCTTGAGGATTTTAGCTGTGATTATTACATATTTAATACTCTACAAATTATGTGATGCCTACAAATTTTTACCTAAGTTTTCATCTATACTTTTCATTATCATTTCTTTGCAGACAATTTTGTTAAAATATATTTTTATAATAAGAATAACTATACCAATTAATAGACCATGCTCTCTTCTGCCACTGAACATATTAAATAAGAAATAGACTACAAAGGAGGAAAAGATCAATATATTTGTATTGATAAAAGTAATTACTAAAAAATAAGTTTCCATTAAAATTCTCAAATTCAGTGAATCTTATTTTGACATCCTAGGTCATATTCATAAGACGGATTTCCCACTGATGTTTAGTAGAGCCACAGTATCTGTCTAAACTATCTTTAAATTATTTATACATTACTTTTCACATATAAAACCGCTATTTAAGATAAAGCAGACCCATTCATGTGTTTTTTTACTGATAAATTCTACACTAAATGAGAAACTCACTGGCTCTCTCATAGCCTATATATATAAAGGTCTCTGATCCGAAGAACAATTACTTTTGCATCTGCTAACACTGGCTAGAGGTAAAAAAAAAAAAAAAAAACTTAACATTTTATAATTATTACAGCAATAAAATAATGAATATTTATATACATGATGCCAGATTGTTCAAATCTCATGTTATAATTAGATATATAATATAATTTTATAATATATATATATATATACACACACACACACACACGGATTTTAAAAGCAATTTTAAGGCCCATATGGCTCATATGGAAATTAAGGAACGTATGATATATAATACCAATGGCATATAAATCTTAATAAAGAATTGAAGACATAGAAAACAAATTCACCAATTGCATGGCCAATAATGTAACATTTCAGCTCCACAGAAAAGTGAAGTATTTTTAAATCTCTAGAACACAATATAACTCAGCAAATTATGTGTTTAAGCTTCACAAAATTTTGTTACAAAGCAATTGGCCTATATTAATAGTATATAGCTAGCTAAAGTCTGTTTATTCAACATTCTTTTAAAACTAAGTATTACAATGAGACAAATATATCTTGATGTAATTTTTATTCTTGAAACACATATGGAGAGTTTCGTACTCATTTAGTACTAATTCCTGAGTCAGTTTTTAGTTCATCATTTTCTTGGCCCTCATATGTGATCATTGAACTCTAGGCTAGTTCTCAATGTCTCTGGACCAGTGGTTCTCAGAGTGTGGTCTCTAGATTATTAGCATCAATATCACCTGAAAACTTGTTAACCATTCAAATTATCAGGCCTCACCCAAAGCCTATTGAGTCTTAGTCTGCAGGCAAGGATTGGGGGAGGCAGCAATTTATTTTTCAACACTTCCTCCAAGTACACAAATGTTAGAGAGTCACTGCTTTAGACTGTCACTTCCTTTCCATTTCCACAGATACCCCATTCACATGGATACAGTAGACCAGTCACTGTTTTTCATCTAGACTATTGTAATGACTTCCTAAGTGGTTTCCCCACTTCTTGTCATTATTCAGTTGAATTCTCTCCACGACGACTGTTGAGCTAATCTTTCAACAGTTCATGAAAAAAAAAATCAAAACTCAATGCGTACTGAATTAAGCATTAATTATTAGTCTGGTTGTCATGACCTCTCCCTACACTGTATCTAATCAAACTTTTCAGTCTTAGGATCCACACTAAGCTAGATTGCTCAAGTGGCTGCTAAATTCACTCAGCATAAGCTCATTCTCAGCACAGCATCCATGAACATATTTTGCTCCCTGATTCAACAGTAAGTTCCTTGAATCTATCACTTCTTACCTAGCGATTGAAGCACTGCAGTACCAAACACTGTGAACTGAAAGTACATGGTTGGTAAGAGCTCATTCAGATTTCTCCCTTGGTCAACCTTTTCTTCATTAATTCTTTAAGATCTACCTCAAGTATCATCTCTCCCAAATTGTTGACTCTCCTCTCCAATGCAGCTTCTCAGAAGATGGAGAGGGGTAGAACTTCCATAAGGAACAGGGCTAAGTAGTCAGTTTATTTTTGCCTTCCTATTTCCCTTTCTATGCTTCTGTTTCCTGTCACCTTCCTTTCCTGATAGTATCTCCCCAACTACCATCCTGCTATGCTACCACATTCAGATGCCCTAAATCAAAAAGGGTAGAATAATGTATTTCCCCACTGATTCCATCGACTTGACCCAGGGTTCTGAAATTAAAGCTAATTCATCTTTATAATTCTGACCCTCCCCATCAAAACTGCTATTTTCTCAAACTGATTTTATACATATTAGGAGAGATTAAAGCTTTCTCAAAGCCATAAGATACTACTGATTAACCTAAATGAAATGGTGAAGAGAATGGGAAGAGGTAGCATTTCATGTATTTTTATGGACCCCATTTGGAGCAAGCAGAACTTTCCAGTTCTTCTTAAACTGGTCCACTCGATAATCTGCAAGGCTGGCTCTTGCAATGGAAATAGCAAAAACATGTCTTCTTGGTTGCTACTCATTCCAGCAGAGGCCAGAAAGAGAAATCAGCCATTTCTCCATTTCTTTTTCCCATCAATTTCTGTCTCAACCTTCAAAATTTGGCCATTTAAGTCTAACATATATAATGATGGAAATAATTATTGATATTAATGATTTTTAACCATTTTATATTTATATAATTTACAAAAAAATTTAATGTATGCTTTCACGTATCTTAGATCATTTGATCCTCACCACAATCTTGAGGTTAAAATAAGACAGGAAACATCTTACCACTTTTCTGGATTGAAATGAGGCTCTGAGAGGTAAAGGGTCAAATCCAAGATCACATTCAAAGTATTGTGGCTTGTGGTCAAGAACTTTCCCCTCTCACCATACTGCTCTTCACTGATGATTAAAATGACCACTGCAGAGAACTGCATCTGATGGGCAAGTTCTCAGCCAACCTGAACTGAGGAACCCAATGCACATTGACTTCTGGAATCTGGAATTTCTTGTCATGGACAGTCCTTGCAAGAGACAAAGATTTCCTATTCTTCATCAAATGGTGAATCCAGATATTATCAGTGAGTTTTCAGGATAAAATTTTGCTCTAATCAACTGCCCTTTCTAGGTGACCTTTAAAAGGATCCTGAAATTAGTTTTTATACTGAGTTTTATCCATATTCACTCCCAACCTTTTATTTGTCTATTACCATAGATTTTTCCCCCCAGTTTTTCTCCTAAGTGAAAACTACCCATGAACTCAACCATTAGAAAATCATATTCCAACTCAATCTTATCTTGCTAAGCCCTACTATAATAGGAACTTGACTCTGAAATCAAAGGCCACCCCTGAGAATTCCAGCACTGCCAGAATTATCCTACTTAATCAGCAGATACACATACGAGTCACTATTTTAAATTTCTTATTGCATCAACAAAAGAACATCAGACTGTCAAATTTTAGAATTAGCAGGGACTAACTAATCACTCCTAATTTTGACTAATCTAACCTCAAAATTTTATACCATGCTCTATGCACATAACTTGTACCTCCTGAACCTCATCATATGAAGGACAAAGATAAAAGGTCACAAATTCCCCTATCCAGTAATTATATTATCCATTTTATGTATTCTGTTCTAAATAATAACTCATTTGGGGGGTGGGATAGTTTTCCTTTTAAAAACAACTTATCTAGTTCAACTCTCATATCTTATAAACACTGAAATGTAACGGCAGAGAAATTACATGTTTTGCCTAATGCTGACAAAGTTTAGAATTCAATTTTCTATATCCATTGTTCTTCCTATTACACTATGTGATTGCTGGGACCACCTCATCATTACCTGGACACCTCCATGAAGATGTACTAGTGTTAAGCATATTGTACGACTGTGGTAAGTATTTAATTTGTGTCTGTAGACAAATACATTTTGAACAAGTACCTTTTACATTATATCCTTGTATATTCCCATACTCACTAGCACAATAGATAATCATTATCACTAGTTGACACAAGGAATAAATAAGTAAAATGTCAGATATACTTTATGTCCATGTTTTTTATTTCACTATGATGATAAACATAATTATCTCTTCAAAGCCCCTAAATGAGGTCACTATTGCATCCAATTGTCTCTATCAATTTAGAGAAAAAAGAAGACTTTCAAAGTAAAAATGTGATTGTCGCCAATTAATATATAATTGAAAGTAATGATTTAAAAATGTGTATGCTGTCCTTCAGTATGGGAAATAAAAGCATCAGGTGGCTCACCTGACGCATGATGTCTGGAAATACACTGACATATCTGTACAGAATACAGAATGACAATTCACACACTTCTCTCAGCCATGCTATGGCTGTCAGCCTTTGTAGGGCAAGATGACTTCTACTTATTTTAAAATACCTACAAGACATAATCTTGTGACATAATTTATCTCAATCTACTATTGAAAAATCAAGAAAATAATACCCTGTTTGCTCTTAAATATTCTATAGTTCAGTGATTTACTAAAAAGTATGATGGGAAAAATACATAACGTAGTAATGAAGTACTAGCATTCATCTTTTAGATGGCTGAAATAACCTTTGGTTTTTTAGATATTACACATCTAATGATATCTTCAGAAGTGAAAACAACTGTCTTTTTTAAACAGCAGAATAAATTCTTACAAAAAATAACTATGAACTGAAAATAAAATTTTAGAGCCTGTCAGATATTTTTCAGGTCAGAATGACTTTCTTAAAATAATATATAAACGAGTAGAACCAATTTGTTAACTCTTACAAAGAAGAGGCAATGAATTAAGGTAAGCTAATACGTCTTTGCTTTGGGAAGGTGAAGTTTGAAAGATAACTATGTTTCACGTGCATAATGTCTTTAAAATTCCTATCATATTCCATATATTTTAGAAATTCCTTTAAATATGTGCTATTATATGCAACAGTGATACAATGTAATGCCTTAGAACATGCAGCAACTGTAAATCATGCTATTATTGGGAGTCTATAGTTATCAAAATATCTTTCAAACATATTCTCCTATTCCAGGATTCAAAACTTACCTGATATATTACATCATATTTTCTCACAAATATTTCAGTGTTTTTCTAATTTAAGATTATTTCTAGCAATTATTTGTATATGTAAATACATGTATTTTTTACATACATTTTTTTATTTGAAAACATAAAATATATATTGAAAAATGTGTCAAACTACATTTTATAAATTTTGGAGGTAATTTCTTGCATTCTGACACTTCCCTAAGGAGCTGGAATTCTATAATACTGTATTTATATATTCTGGCAAGTTACCTATTAGATAAGATTTTGTCTTCACCAAACATTACACAAATATAAAGGGTTATCATGCGAAAGTTCGACATCCCCTGGTTCTTCATGAAATAAATATAAATAGACATATAAAATTACAAAAATTAGGATATGTAAGCTTTGCAATTATTGGTTTTCATGGCTTGCATGTCATTATAATCTAATAGATTTTATCACATTAAGTATCGGGAACTAGCAAGAGCAAGTTAATTACACACACATACACACTTGTGCACAACCAGTAAAGATGTACAAAAACCCTAGATCATGCAGAAGATGTACAAGACCCCATTAGAATATTTCATCTGTATTATACACAAGCAATATTATATTTTGCAAAATATGTCAGTAATGCTTTCTTTAGCTGTATGTTTTTGTGCTTTGTTGTTGTTGGCCTGCAGCATGCTATTTATTACTTTGCTGTAGGCTACCCCTGAAAGTACATATGTAAACCAGTGCAGAATGCAGTTCTAGAGTAGCTGTGCCATGAAAAAGAAAAACAAAAAAAGACAAGCGTGATGGGTGGGAGAGGGAGGGAAAAGGGGCGAGAGATTTATCTCCCATGAGATTCAGCGGTAAAATTTCCTTAAATACATTTTGGCCTTCACTTTCTTTTTGAAAACCTTGCTGTAGGGGTGGCTTGCCCCCTTCAGAGTATTGCGCAACCTTCGCAAGAGATCATTTATCACTAGTTTCCACCTTGGAGCAGATCTTCCTACCTTTCCAGTCTTAATTCTGTGAGAAATGGCTGCGAATCGATGGTTGAGCTCTGAGATTTTGGGCTCTATTACTTTCCTGCAGTGGTCGCCGCGGTTTGCCATCAAGTTTGCTGCTTGGTCACGCGTGGAGTCCACCTTTGGGCGCATGTCATTCAATTCAGCCTTTAAACGCTATATTCCATGAGCAAGAGACAGGGCTTGAAGTTAGTAATTAAATGGAAGTTGAAAGAGAGCAAAAGAGAGTGAAAGAGAGATGGAGGAGGGGGAGAAAGAGAAAGAGAAAGAACACATGCAGAGAAAACAGAGAGAAGAAAAAAGCCAACTTCCATAAAACAGGAATAGAGTGAGAATGTGTGCAATCTCAGGAAAATAGGTCACTGTCCCAGCTTAAGTCTGATCTGTGTTTATTTGAAGTATTTACTTAGTCTGAGGAAGTACAAGGGATATTTTCCTGACTTTTCTGTGTTGCCTGCAACCATCACAGTATTTTATACTTAGTCTTATCTTACCCTGTCTTCACTGAATTTCATAGCTGTGGAACAACCTTAGTATGTGCTTATGAAGGAAGGTAGCTGAAGAACAATTTTCTATTCCTTCCTGGTAGTTCACTTTTTCTTTATCATATCAAGTGCCATGGGGGGAAAATGGACTTTCTGACAGATAGGGATTCTGTGTCACAGACAGACGGACCGAGGAAGTTTCTGCCTGACTCACGGAGTTGGAGAGGGCTGTAAGTGAAATAACTCTATAATTCCAAAGGCCCTGAAGGAATTTCACCATAAGAGGACATCCCTTAACTACAATTAAGGAGAAAAAGAAGAGCAAAATGAGTTACAGACAATAGGGTAAATATGTTTTGAGGATAGCCTGAAATACATTTACAGCTTTTTCTTTAAAAAGGAATTATAATCCTTAGAAAAGATCAATTTCATAAAAAAGAAACAAATTAATTATATAAATAGGAATTACAATTTTTGAGCATTCTTTAAATAATAATCCACTAGTCCAACAAAATTATTGAAAATTTCAGCAAAACAAAATAAGGAATTGTTAACTTCTTTGAGATTTGTTAAAATGCAACTCTTCCTATTTAACTGAAAAAGATGCCATCAAATAGAGCTAATACAGCATCAATAAGTTATATTTTCACGTTATATCTTTCATATCCTTCTGCAGGAGTCATTTTTTAAAAGTAAAGACTAGGTTGCCTTTGAGATAGCTTAGAAATAAATGGTTTCAATACGAAAAGAGAGAACACAAAGCTTTGTTTACATATAATTAAGAATGAAAAATTCAGTTTTACATAAGCTCAGTATTGTTACTGGTTACTAAGATTAACAAGACATTGCAGAGGCAAAACGTCCACATGATTGAACCTCAGGTGTTTACTCTCATGGGCTATGCCAGGAAACTAATCTGTGTTAGATACAAAAACATAGTAGTATGGGCGTGAATTTGCAATATAACACCAAAATAAATCCAAGAGCCTTTTCTCATCAGATTTTAAGTTGCCAGTGATCAGCTTAGAGGTGGTTATGGACAGATATCCACATTACAGAACTCTTCAAAGTCATTAACTCCCATTTAAATTAAGAAGTAGGGAGAGAAGCAAAGAAGGGATTAAGGGAAGAAGGAGAAAGCGGAGGAAGGAGGCAGAGGAAGGGAAGGAAGAAGAATTTTTTTCACTCTTATTAAGAAGTCCTTGGTATCTTTTAGGACAAAGATGATTGATATAACTGTTGTGCAGTTGGAAAATTACTTTTCATAATATTTTATTTGCTACCTTAAGCACGTCTTCTTTTTGCTGTGGTTTCTTTTTCTCAGATTCATCCAAAAGTGTATCAGCCTGAATGATCCAGTGGGTGATGTGATCCACATTCTGGTCAAAGGTTTCCATGTGTCTCTGGTATTCCTAAATTTGACAGAGACATATCATGCCATATTATTAGTTAGATGATATTTTTTAAATACTCGTCCTAACATTTCCAACAATTTTAAAAGACAAACATTTAGTATCATTCAAATTACTTTTAGGTGCAATCTCCATACTATATAGAATATAGTACAAACATGGAAAAACATTAAATACAGTTGTAGATGAAGAATTAAGAGCCAGCATTTATATGGAGTTGAGAAATTTGCAAACACAAATATCATTATTGAAAGCTTATGTAATGTCTTTCCCATGATAGAGAGGGTTTGAAAATCTTCTAGCCTCTTACCAACAAAAGGTTTAACCATTCTTCTGCTCGGGAAGTGACAGCTATCCAATTACTATTCAGAAGACTCAGTTTATCTTCAACCAAGGTCTCCTTCTTGCCCAAAACAGTTTTCAAGGCCTCTCCTAGCTCTGTGATGCTCTTCAGGTGAACCTTCTGTTTCTCAATCTCTTTCTGAGTAGCCTGTGAAAAGAACAGTATGTGAGCTTCAAGTAATATACTGTAGTCTTCAGATTTAGTGCTTTTGAAATGGCTATGTGTACACTTACTATGGTAAGATTTTTCAAGAGTTTAAACTTTCAACCATGTCTTTATGAATGATAACAACCATACCATATACATTATAGTTCCTTTATTGTGTGTATATGAATATATATGTATGTATAAGCATGATTAATTTCATATGTATTTATGCTTGTACATACTTAACAATAAATATACCTATTGTCCACCTAAATTTATTTATATTTACTTAATTTGCAACTGTAACTGTATTGGCTAAAGCTAGATCTTAGAAAATTCCTCCACAAATAAGCAAATGCTTTTAGAAAACTTAGCATTTATAGTACTCCTATATTTCTACAGCAGGAATTTTCAGATTTTGGGTGCCACAAAACTATTTGGCATCTGGTGTCACTTAAGTACCATTTCTCATAATAATGTTTTTAAAAACAATATTAAATACACTGGATTTCAAATAAAAACAATTATACTGAAATAAAATATACAGAAATATATATACATTTACATTTGTAAGATAGTAACCTATGTTTTGCTTCCTAACATGTGTAATTACAATGATGTAGCATCAGATCTTTAACTAGGATAATTAGTGATGAGCACAACTGGTGTTGTGAAGTCATATGAAATTACTAGATTGTGATTTAAAATTATCTGTCATCCCTACTGGTGACAAAGTCATAGAAACTACTGATGTTACTGCAGTTTGTTGCTCACACTTATAATTAAAAAAAATACTTAATTTCAGTTACAAGTCAGTTAAGGATACAATATTAAAATTCCCTGAGAGCACCATCACTTCCTAAGACTTAATTTTCAAAACATGAAAACAAGCACATTTAATATCAAAATTTATGCACAGAGTTGATGGAAAATTAAACCTAGTAAGAATGTTCACTATCGGCTCTACCTACAGCCCCCTTGTTGTTACATGTCACAGCTGACCACGTTACTGTCATGCACTTCCCTGCCTCTGCCCCTGACCCCTCCGTCACCCACATACAGCTGTCAGAGATTCACCTGTGGATAAGTCAGAGCCAAACAAATACTCTCTCAAGAAGTTCAACTGAGAGATAAAGAGACTATGATAATCCACCCACTGAGAAGTCATTTGAAGTGGAGCTGATGTCTTCACCATAGCAAGCAAAAGACGTGGTAAAGCAGAATCACTGGGGAGCGACAATAATAAGAAAGTGAAGGGAGACCTCCTGTAAAGAGGCAAATGAAAATATATGCACAGAGAGGAACAGAAATGGTCCAAGTAAACGAGAGCAAGACAATCTCTATGAGGCCAGCACATAGCTTTACTCCCAGATACTCTCAAGGTGCCTTTTCTATCTTTCTAATATACCAGAATAATAGTTACAGTCTAGGCACTGTGGATAAAATGATAGAGAAACAAAATCCCTATCCTTACAAAACTTGTATTTGAGTATGTGTCAAAATATGGAAATATATGCAAATGAGCATTCCCTACTTCCTATATTCCAGACTAGGTTTTTAATTTAGGAAATATTGTTGCAAATAGTTCACGGATACCAAACAACTACTATGTATTAAAATCTGCCAAAATTCTCCAGTAATTTTCTTGAGAAAATGTTTTCTATCCAGTGATGCTTCATTCACTTAATGAGAACAAGAAAATAGGAAATGTGGACTAATTTGTGGTATCATTTTAGGTTCTTAAGTGTCATAAGACAAAACTCAAACATGTTAAAGTTAACACCATCATAAGCATGAGCTTGGAAAAAAACCAGTGTTCACTGTGGTGGTTTGTAACTGCTTATGGTCAAAAGTAACTTGGGAAACAATTTACACTCTTATTGTAAAAAGACCTAGAGTTGAACCTTTAAATGTGGTATTCAAGAATAAACTGGTATTTAATCATTTGTATAAATACCATTTTGGGTTAGGAAAAATAATGTGCTTATTTAATGATTTTTTTATTTTTTCCTACAAAAGTATTTTTAATTAAAGATACGACTTACAAATAAAAAGATACTGGACTTTAAAAAAAGGCTGATCATGCTTTCTGAAGATCTTACTTAAATTTCAGTTAGCCAATGTGCATCAGGTGCTCAATACCCACTCTGTACTGGCCCATTCACTGCCAGAGATAATTAAGGAGGTAGTCTTTGCATACCACAATCTAATCTTATCCTTAGTGTAGCTGCAGAGAAAAGTTGAAATGCAATCAAACAGTTTTCTATCAGGTTAGAAAGAACATCATTTTTGGAAAAAGCTAATTCATGGCTGAGATAAGCATAAATGGATTCAAGGGAGAGGTGACACTTGAAATCAGAGTTACCATAAAAGACTGGATGGTTGAGAGTTATTAAAGACAAAGTACAAAATAATTAGAAAGTATAAAGTTTGAAATCAAGAGCCACCCAAAGGGGAATACAGAGTACTCAGTGGAAACTAAAAACACACATTTCATGATGGCAAGGAACCATTTTCCTGTGCTTTAGAAGTTTCCCATAACAGAATGTCTATACTTGCAGATGTATTTAGAACTAAATTACTGAATTGAACTATAGCAACTGCTGTTGGCCATCTCTCTATACCCTTACGTATTACTATTTAAGAAAGGTAGATTTATTTGTGGGGTTGGTGAGATGGGGAGAAAGAATGGAAAATATATTTCTTCCTCTTAAAAGACATTCAGTCCTCAGCACACGTCTTCTGCTGCTGCTTCATGGGGTGAGGGGTGGAGAGGGTTCTGGAAGGTCTACACTTCTGAATGGGCAAGTTCAAACTCAATGATTAAATTGACTAAACTGTAACTCAGCTCTCTTAGGTTTTTGTCAATCATTCAGTAGTGTGACAGCTTCTAAGGTTGATTTTAGGGTTGGAATAAAAAGCAAAATCATGGACACTCAGTTTTATTGTGACCCCTGACATGGTCATAAGTCTAGTTTCAGGAGTTTCTACAGCAGTGTAATGTGTGCTATATACTTGGTGCTCCGGGTTTTTATGGTATAGGAAAAATGTCCAATAAGAACAGAACTCAATGTAAATATAAACTGCCACAAAATCTAACATTTTTTCTTTATTTTCTGTATCTTTAATTTGTAACATTTGATAGCTCCAGAATAGTAAAAATATGAAACACTAACCTCTATGATTTTCAAGAAACAAATTGACTCTCTACTTTTTCATAGCTGTAGCACTTTTTAATGTTATTCCAGTTTTCTTACAATAAAAGAAATGGGTAGCATAGGTTAATTTTTCCTAATGAAGACACCCACCCATGTATTCATGTGAAGGATGGAAATGACATTCCGATTCATCCCTCACACCTAAAAGTTAAATCACCTGAGTCTAATTTTAAATGGCATATGAGGTTCAAGATTCCACCATCAGTCATCAACTCACTTCCCTGATGAGGTAGCAGGATGGGAAAACCTATCCTGCTGGTCTCTGTTGATCATAAAATGATGTGATGGAAACATCTTCCTTAATTTATTTAAAGCTAAAATGGCAAAAATGTTGGAATAATTATCTGGTCTCATAGGATACACCCACAGATATTTTCCAACAGGGGCAGAGAAACATAACCTACTTGGGCTTGACCCTCTTTCCCACCCATTTCACATTTTCTGAAGTCCAAAGCCCTCCATAAGTTATCCTGGAATATCCTAGGGACTTATATGCTTATGATAACTTATCAGTCTGACTTCCTATTATTCCTACCTTCTCCCTTTTTTTCTCTCTTAAGTATTCCCTGTCCCACAGATTCTGTCTTCACTCAGCCCCACATTTGGTCAAATGTGTTCCATAACACCATTTCCATATATTGTCTTATCTTTACTAGGATGCTACTAAATTCCTATTTATTTGATCTCTTCCTTGCTCTCTCGTGCAAGTTCCCTCTAATGAATGAAGGGTTAACTAATACACCCATAAAAGGTATTTTAAAAGGTCACCCTCCCTAAGTTAATTCTGCCTTCAGTCAGTCTGCATAAATATTATACCATTTCTTGTTATCAGGAATAGGAAAGAGTTCTTTCACCTTTAGCTACAAAATATATTCATGGGAAGGAAATGAACAAATTAACATATCACTGCAATTTCAAGATATGCATTTGTCACATATTAAAGTTTCTGAAATTGAGATAAAATTTACAATTTATATTTACTTTTAATGTGGTGGTGTTTATTTTGATCCACAACAGCTGTAATTAAATCAACAGTGTATCATACAATCTAATATGTCTTAAATGTAATAAAATATGGTATTAACTTTTTCAGGTCCTTACGTTACTCTGTCATGGCTAGAGGACTAGAAAATATTTTATTATTAGGCTAATGTGATGGAATAATATAATGATACATTTTAAAAGAATATATAACATTAAATAGTGGATTTTATAGCAATGTGTATTGACTTTTTATTAATAATGTATTGTCTATTAAAAAAGAATTTCATGAAAGCAGAATGTGCAGAAAAGAAATTATAGCTATAACTATAATGACAGTGAATAGTGACTCCAGTGGCATTTAACAGATGTTCTATTTTCTAAGAAACAGCTGCTTGATGCATTCATTGTACCAAGTTAATGATCTGCTAGTGTTATTTCACTTCACAATAAACTACTGTGCTCTCTTTAAAAAAAGATATGTAATTTTTCATGGGAATGATAGTGTAACAGACTTTAGAAATAAGTAATAGTTCTCATGCTTTTATAGTGAAGAGGAATGATGAGTTGAGGCAATTATCCAGATAATCTAGGACTAGAGGCCAGATCTCTTTAAATTGTGAAAGGTGATTGTCTAAAAAAAACACAGGATATGGTTGGCTGAGCTGAATGTAGATCTCATAAGTCTGCTTGCACTGCATTAGCTAGTGGTTTTCAAACTTTGCTGAATATGAGAGACACTGGCCATACTCAGATCAATTAAATCAGAATTTCTAGGGGGTGGGCCCTGGCATTGATAGCCTTTTAAAGTTACCCATGTGACTTCCACGTGCAGCCAATGCTGAGAACCACTGGCAAAACAGAAAGATACACTCTATCTTGAGATTTTATTGGATGATTGTCAAATTTTAGGACTAAACTGACAGAAGAAGAAGAATTAGGAAAGTTGTAACTGTTGTTCCCAATGCTGAATATTATAAACATTTTCTCTGAAATGTGAAAATCATAGCTTGTTATGTGACTATTTAAACATCGATTATTTTGCATTATTTAATACACTGAGTTAAATTCAACATTTGTGTGTGTGTCTGTCTGTGCATGTGTGTTTCTCTCAGGCAACTCCCAGTACCCTAAGAATACTGTTAATACAAAGTAATGGTCAATTTATGAAAAATGGTAGATGTGAACTATCCAAAAGGTTGATGTATTTAAACTATTAAAATACCAAAATCATTTCTATGGGATAATATTTAACCATTTTAGTTTTTAGATAACATTGTGGATATTAAAGGGCTTTAATGTAACTGAATCATTTAACTGGCTTTGAATTTTTGATTACTGAAATTAAATTAGGAATAAAAGAAATCTGTTAGTGGTTAAATTAGAAAATCATACAGATTAAACATCGCTAAAGCTTTTATTTTTCAAACGTAATGATCATCAGGGATATAAGCTTCTATTTAATTACATAAATATTTATTTTCCTATGGTTATATTTCTGTGCTCAATTCATATGCTAAACAACTGTGGCCAGAAATGGGAGATTCAACACTGATTTATTTACATCCAACTAATCAAAGTGATTTCAAGACATTAACAAATAATATTTAAAATCTAGTATCACACCAGTGGCAGTAGACTACAGACTAAGATAGGTGATAAATGCACATCAGATTTTCATTTTATTATTTTCACATGGACTTATATATTGACTACTTCAAATTTAGCCATGGTGTATTTTAATCTAATTGTGAATGATGAATACCTTTTTGCTACTTTAGATACCTTAAAATCAGAGTTAGTACTGGATTTTAGTTGCAGATTTGCTATGTATCAGGACTTCTATTTTCTCATCTATAAAATGGGAGCATTTGATCAAATGACTGAGTCTGTTTGTTCTAAAACTTACCATCATTTTGGAAGCAAACAAGTATTTTTCTCTTCTCTTGAGAAATGCTTTTACATTATGTTTTAATTTTTATCTCCTAAATTACAATTTATTTTATTTAACAATGTTCATTGAGCATGTACTACATGTCACATATTATGTTACAAGCATTGGAAATACTAGTGAAGAAAAGAGATATTTTCCCAGTCCTTTTGGCAAGTGAAACTTAATTCCCAAGGAGTTGTCTAAGAGAGTAGGGATTATCACGACAGCTGGAAGATCCTGTACAGTGCTGGTACTCAAACTCCCCAGGTGCTAGCAATCTCCCCTAGTTTGCCTTATCCCCTCCTTCTGTTGTCTATGTTGTCTATGTCTCTACTCCACAGACATCAGTGTTTCTCACCTCAACCTGGCAAAATCCATTATCAGAGATTTGTAAGGTATGAAGGGAGAAAATATCTGATCATTCATGGTGTGACAAACATCAACAGTTATGGTTTTCTCGAGTCATCTCTGTTGTCTAGACCATGCAGCTAGGAGCAATCTATGCTTTGAAAAAAACTTTATTTTTCCCTCTTTATCACTACTCTGATGGAGGCAGATCGTTTGAATTTAAAACCAGAATGAAACCACTACTGGGCATTAGGAATTTCAAAGTAGCATTAACGCTTTTGCTTTTCAATTCCCTCTATAAATTTTCATCTCATTTATGCTATTATTATTCTAAAATGTCCACTTCCTATTATTTTAATGTTTTCTTTCACCTTTTAAAATCTTTGGGCTACCTTTTAAATTTATTCATTTTTTTCCCTCTAGGGACAATCTAGATGCAAGGTCATATGGTAGGAGCTGACAGACTTTTTTTGCCTCCAACTGTGCTACCAGTTAATCAACCTCACCATCATCCAGAAGTGCCCCCATTCTTTCTCTCACAAAACCACTAAAAATCTAACCTGTGACATCTAAGAGATGCTTGGGTTTATAGTCCTCTCCAAGTAGATGGTACTTTGAAACATCTGGAACTGTGTCACGCACCACTCGGTATCTTTTGGAAGAGCTATCTGTTCTAATATCTATAATTTTAAACATGTGACTATAGAATTTCAAGCAGGAGGAAAACCTGGTTGAGAGATATTTTGGAAAGTTCACTTCTACAATACCTGTGGTCTATCAAGCCAATTCTGCAATGCCAAACTCCTGATACTCATTTATAAAGAAGACGTGGCAAAAGTCCAGGATCAAGTTCCTGTCACAGTTAATGCATGGAGGCATGCTGACAGAAAAATGGCAACACAAACCCTTTTATTATGTTTAAGAATACTATGTATAAGAGTACTATGTATAAGAATATTATGTATAAGAATACTAATAAGGATGCTATCTCATTCATGATCCCACTTTAGTAATACCTCACTTATATCAATGTATAGATCATCCATAAAGAAAATCAATAAGGAAAAATTTGCCTTAAACAACACCTTAGCCCAGAATTGACTTAATCAATATATACAAAACATTTTACCCCAAAGCAGCAGAATACCCATTATTCTCAAACACACATGCAACATTCTCCAGGTGAGAGTATATGATAGGCCAAAAATCAAGTCCCAATAAATTTAAGACTCAAATCAGAGCAAGGATATTTTCCAACCACAATGATTTGAAACTAGAAATCAATTACAAGGAAAATTCACAAATACGTGGACATTAAACAACATACTACTGAACAACCAATAATGTGTCAATGAAAAAAATCATAGAAATTAAAAAATACCTTGAGACAAATGAAAAAGGAAATACAGCATACCAAAATCTCAGGGATGCAGCAAAAGCAGTTTTAAGAAGGAAATTCATAGTGACACAAGCCTACCTCAAGAAAGAAGAAAGATCCCAAATAAACAACCTAATTTTAGACCTAAAGGAATGAGAAGAAAAAGAACAAAGCCCCAAATCAGTAGAAGGAAGGGAATAATCAAAATCAGAGCAGAAATCAATGAAATAAAGATAAAAAGAAAACAAAATAAAAGATCAATGAAACTAGGAATCTGTTCTTTGAAAAGATAAAATAAGACAAACATTTAAGTAGACTCACTAAAAGAGAGAGAGAGAGAGAGAGAGAGAAGGCTCAAATAAATTAGATCAGAAATGAAAGAGGAGAAATTACAACTATTGCCAAACAAATAAAAAGGATCATAAGAGACTTCTATGCACAACTATATGACAACAGATTGGACAACCTAGAAGAAAACGATACATTCCTAGAAACAAACTATCTCCTAGCACTTTATCATGAAGAAATAGAAAATATGAATAGACCAATCACTAGTAAGGAGACTAAATCAACAAACAAAAGTCCAGGACCATACAACTTCATTGATGAATTTTACCAAATCTTCAGAGAAGATTTAATACCTATCCTTCCCAAATTCTTCTAAAAAAAACTGAAGAGGAGCAAATGCTCCCAAACTCATTTTATGAGGCCAGGATTACCTGGTACCAAAGCCAAGGAAGGACACCTCAAAACTGCAGGCCAGCATCTCTGGTGAACATAGTTGCAAAAATCCTCAACAAAATACTAACAAATGAATTCAAGAATACATTAAAATGATTATACATCTTGATGAAGTGGGATTTATTCTAGGGTTGAAAGGAATGTTCCACAACCACAAATCAGTCAACATGATATGCCACATTAACAAAATAAAAATAAAAATTATATAATCATCTCAATAGACACAGAAAAAATACATGCCAAAATTCAACACTCATACATAATAAAATTTCTCAACAAAGTGGGTATAAAGGGAATGGACCTCATCATAATAAAGGCCATATATGACAAGCCTGCAGCTAAAACCACACTCAGTAGTGAAAAATGAAATATTTTTCTTTAAGATCAAGAACAAGACAAGGATATCTACTATCCCCACTTTTATTTAACAAAATATTAGAAGTCTTAACCAGGGGAATTAGGCAGGAAAAAGAAATAAAAGGCATCCATATTGGACTTTCACTATTTGTGGACAAGGTGACTTTATATATCGAAAACTCTAAAGATTCCACCAAAAATCTTTTAGAATAAACGAATCAGTAAATTAGCAGAATACAAACTCAGTATTCAAAAATATGTTGCATTTTTATACACTAAAAATAAAATGCCAGAAAGATAAATTTAAAAAATAATCTCATTTAAAATTTCATTAAAAAAGAATAAAATACCTAGGAGTAAATTTAGCCAAGGAGGTAAAAGACCTGTACACTGAAAACTGTAAGACACTGATGAAAGAAATTGAAGAAAACACAAATAAATGGAAAGATATTCCATGCTCATGGACTGGAAGAATTAATGTTGTTCAAATGTCCATATTAGCCAAAGCAATCTACAGTTTCAATGCAATCATTATCAAAGTTCCAATGGCATTTTTCCCAGAAATAGAACAATTCTCAAATTTGTATAGAAGCACAAAAGAGTCTGAACAGACAAAGCAGTCTTGAGAAAGAAGAACATAGTTGGAGGCACCATGATACCTGATTTCAAATTATATTTCCAAACTATAGTACATCAAAAAAGGATGGTATTGGCATAAAAAGAGACACATAGATCAATGGAACAAACTAAAGAGTACAGAAATAAGCCCACACATACATGGTCAACTAGTCTATGACAAAGGACCCAAGAATACGCAATGGAGAAAAAATATCTCTTCAGTTAATCATACTGGGGAAACTGCACAACTGCACAGAACTCTGGAAAGCTTCTGGACATCAGTCTTAGCGACATATTTTTGCATCTGACTCCAAAGGAAATGGTTACAAAAGCAAAATAACAAATGGGACTATGTCAAACTAGAAAGCTTTTGCACCATGAAGGAAACCATCATGAAAATGAAAAGACAACCTACTGAATGGGGGAAGATATTTGCAAGTCATATATCTATCTGCTAAGGGATTAATATCCAAGTATATAAACAACTCATCCAATTCAGGAAGAAGAAAAAATCTGATTAAAAAGAGACAGGATCTGAATAGACATTTTTCCAAAGATGACATAAAGATAGGAAAACAACCTAAGTGTCCCTTGATGTATGAATGGATAAACGTGTGGTATGTATATATACATACACACACACACACAAACACGATGGGACACTACTCAGCCATAAAAAGGAATGAAATCTTTCTATTTGTGACAACATGAATGAAACCTGAAAGTATTATGTTAAGTAAAATAAGTCAGACTGAAAAAAATTACAGTATGATTTCACTTATATATGGAATCTAAAAACACAAAAACAAACAAAAATAAAACAAAACAAAACTCACAGACACAGAGAACAGATCGGTGGCTGCCAGAGGGGAGGAGGTACTGGGGTATAGGAGAAATGGGTGAAGGATGCTCAAGAAGCACAAACAGACAAAGACAAATACCATATTATGTCACTTATATATGAAATCTAAAAAACAAAACAAACAATGAACAAACCTAATAAAAGAAACAGAGTCATAGATACAGAGAAAAAACATGTGGTTTCCAGAGGAGGGGGAAGATGGGGGAATGGGATTAAGAAGTACAAACTTACAGTAACAAACTAAATGAGTCATGGGTATGAATTGTACAGTGTGGGGAATATAGTCAACAGTAATGCAATGTGTTTGTATGGTGACGGATGGTAATTAGACTGATCACGGTGATTATTTTGTAATGTACAGAAATACAGAATCACAATGTTGTGTACCAGGAACTAACATACTGTTGTAGGGTAATTATATTTCAAAAGCAAACAAAAAAACTTATAAAAAAAGAGATCAGATTTATGGTTACCACATGTTGGGGTAGGAGGCAGAAACTGGATGACAGTGGTCAAAACCTACAAACTTCAAGTTTTAACATAAATAAATACCAGGGATATGGTGTACAATGTGATTAATATATTTTACACTGCCGTATATTATATTTGAAAGTTCTTAAGAGAGTCAACCCTAAGACTTCTCATCACAAGGAAAAATATTTTTTCTTTCATTTTGTTTATATATGAGACAATGGACATTCACTAAATTTATTGTGGTAATCTTTTCATGATGTATTTAAGTCAAATCATTATGCTGTATACATTAAGTTTATGCACTGCAGTATCTCAATTATATCTCAAAACTGGAAGAAAAAAGAAAAACACCAATGGCTGCTGAACTACCAAAACAAAGAGCATTTTTTTCTTCCTAATGCAGTAACAAAATTCTGCTAGAAGCATCCTGATCTCAGGATTTTTAGTGCCGGTGATGATGTATGAAGTGGAAAGAACATGGCTTGATTCTCTAATAAGTGGTTAAGCTTGCACTACAGACTACATTATTGAAAAAATAAAAAGAACTTGGGAAATGAAAAAAAAGAGGCACAAACGTTCAGTTATAAACTAAGTCATGGGGATGTAATATACAGCATGGTGACTATAGCTGATAATAATGTACTGCAAATTTTAAAGCTGCCAAGAAAGTACATCTTAAAAGTTCCCATCATGGGAAGAAAGAATTTTCTAACTCTGTATGGTGACAGATGGTAATGAGAATTATTGTGGCAATCATTTTACAATGTATACGAATGTTGAATCTTCATATTGTATGCCTTAAACTAATAGAGTGTTATATGTTGATTATACTTCAATTAAAAAAAGAAACCAAAAATAAATGAATGAATGGATGAATGCTCAATGTATTTTGAAAAAAATCTGAAATTTATCCTTTGAGATGGCAGATGAGACTAACAGTTTGAGTCGAGTTCTCCATTTACCAAGAAAGCATGTGCAATGACAATGTACTAAGGAGTTATGAGGTTTCCTGCGTAAGAGTTCTTTTTCTTTCCTTTTAAAAAAGTAGAATCATTACCATAAATGTAACAGCTTTACATCTGTAGGTCACGTGTTTTTATTACATGATGGTGATTTTTGAAAAAGCTTCAGCACCTTTCAAATGAGTTTCTTATAAAATGACATAATTTAGATGTAAATGTTTGTACTTTTCATTTGACCAGTAAGGGATCTTAAAGTATATCATTAGCAGCTTAGTGCTTCAAAAGATCCAGAAAGAGTGATAAATTATCACGTAAACAAAAATGCCAGTTTTCTAAACATTTTTCTTACTGGATCTCAAATGAGTAGTGTTCCCTGGTTTTATGGAAGATATTTCCCAAACAGACTCAATAAGCTGACACATCTCCAGACCACTACAGCTTTCTAATATGACAAGGATAATCTAGAAACATTGCCAAATTCATTATCTGATGATATTTTAATGACTTTATGGTGTGGTTAAGGTAAAAATATCTCCTTAGGCAACACATTCAATGACTTTATGAGGAACCTTGAATTTTGAGTACATGTGGCATACTTCCACACCTCAGTCAGTTATAAATTATAGTCAGAATTGTTCAGATTCCCTGAATGTCTAGCTCTGGTCCTTTGTACGCCATTATGTTAGCATTCCTCAGTATATTTATAAAGCCATCTCACCATATGGGCTGAACTGTGTCCCCTCAACATTCATATGATTAAGTCCTAACCCTAGCAGTTCAGAATGTAACCCTATTTACAGACAGGACATTTAAAGAGGTAATTAAATTTTAAAAAAAAAGGTCATTAGGGTAGACCCTAATCCCATATGAGTGGTATCCTTAGAAGAAGAGAAACTGGGAGACAGTCCTGTACAGAGGAGATAGGACATAAAGACAGCTATTTACAAGACACAGAGAGAGGCCTCAGAAGAAGAAATCAGAATCAAAAACAAACCAAAACCAAAACCAAAACCAAAAACAAACCCCTCAACCTCCAGTCTCCAGCCTCCAGAATTGTACGAAAATAAACTTCTGCCGTGTAAGTCGCTTAGTCTGCAGTACCTCGCTAGGCAGCCCTAGCAAACGAACATACCCATTAAATTAGATATGAACAGTCAAATACATTGTGCAGAGCACTGAGGGGAGGATGAAAGAATGAAGTCTGGATCGTTTTCATAAATCCTCTATATGTACTACTACTTGCTCCATGCATGTTTTATCATATTTCACGCTTTTAATAGATCTTAAATATTTTCTGGGCTTTTTTGCTTATGAGTACTTTGGTAGCAACTGCCATCAGTAGGTCATGTGTATTTATAATGAGAGAGTCAGACCATACAGATCTGGTCTTTATCTTATGATGGAAAAGGTAAAGTTGATACTGCTCTGGGCAAAATTGCTATCTGTCCCCAAGAATGCATTCTCTCTTCACTTTACTATAAGATTTACTCATCATTTCAGCAGGACACATTGGCCATCCACCCAGTTAGAGACCATCTTTTGCCACTCTCCCTGAAGGTTAAATATGATCATGTGATTACAGTCTGGCAAATGGAACATGAACAGAAATAATGCATGGGGCTTTCATAATATACCTTTAAGAGAGCAGATTGTCCTTCATTTCCTTTTCTCCCTTTCTTTTTATGGGCTAGGAGCGAGGTGTTGTGGAAGTGAGAAAGTGTTATCATGAGAATACAAATACCCAGAGGACTACAGAACAGTGGAATGAAAAGGACTTAAATCTTGCAAGAATTTCATGAAGCAAAGCTGCCTCCCCTAATCAGAACCATCTATACTATGAGAGATACAAATAAATCTCTATTTTCTCAGAGACATAGTATTTTTGGCTTATTTCTCACAGCAGCCAAGCCTACACCTAAATATATGATTGTCACTGATTTCAACTAAATGATCACGAAAAAATATATTAGTTTAGGTGATAAGGAAAATGTAAGGCCAATGTAATTTTTAATCTGGACCCTCTGTAGACTCGCTACTATAATAATCTCACAACATATATGATCCTGAACTAATAAATACGATTCAATATCTTAGCTCTAATAACAAATCTATTCTAAATGGCAAGAAAAAGAAATTCATTCACTCCTATTTATTTAAAAAAAACTTGTTTGTAACAAATTTTACGTTTACTTGTCCTCTGAGTCTACATAAAGAAAATCAGTTTTCTTTATGTAGACTTTGGTCTCATTGCACAATTTTAAGTTTTTACAAAATGCAATTAAGATTTCCCAGATTTGGATAATATAGACAGGTTTGTTGAATTAAAAATAAAGCACAGATTTCTTAAACATCTATTTCATACAGGCAAGTGTTTGTTAATAAAAAAAGAAGGGGTACAGTGTGCTATGATTTATTTTTTTCCTAAGTGCCCAAAGGCTTGGCAAAGTTTAAGGTAAAAACACATTACTAATATCAACTATTAACTTTATATAAACACATTTTCAAGTAATCTGGCAATAAACTGACTGAAAAAATTAGGCTGAGTGCCTTGACCTTAAATTGTAGAGAGCAATAATGTCTGATTGACCATGAGAGAAACAGCAGGAATTTACCAGCTAAGGATTAAAGGAAACCCTATACCATTTGGTAATGGAAACGATAGAGCTGTACAGACTCCTTGAGATTTTTTTTATGATTGTGACATCGGTAGTCTGCTGACCGTGCAAGTCTGTCCGGCCCAACTGTCTGAAGTCTCTCTCTGCATCCCGGCCCTCTTCATGGGTGGGGTCCATCTGAGTAGTCTGTCTTAGAAGAGCTAGGGAACACAGAATCTTATTTTTGGACTAACTTTCTGACTAATATTGTATATATCTTTAAGAACTCTTTCATATCCTGCCTAATTCTAAATAAGCTTTGGAGAGACTCTTGCTCAGGCTTCCCAGTGGTATTACTGTAGTCCTGAAATATACAGTCAAACTACTGATGAATTTTTGAGGAAAGGGGGAAAGGGAAAATAAAGCAAGATAATATTTATAATTCTTTTATTGCTGCACATTAATGGTTCTTTATAAAACCACATTACTGTATAGTCTCACATATGCTAAAAATAACCTTTCAGTGATACAGGTTTTACCTTTCCCCAGGCTACTTCAGAATCCAAATTACTAGGCATTCCTTCAACTGCTGATCTCTTTGTCAATTCCATATCTGTAGCTGCCAGCCATTCCGTCAAGGCATTCATTTCCTTTCGCATCTTACGGGACAATTTCAAGCATTTCTCCAACTGTTGCTTTCTTTCCGTTACCTGAAAAAAATGATAATAAAATGTAATTTGGTTTACTTTTTCGATTCAAGTTTAATTATAGCCACTTAGCTGGAACGTTCATATTTTTGTCATTTTACAATAATCTCTTTCTTACTTTTGAAAAATAATATTTTAGGAAAAAATCATATATTCTGGATATTAATAGTGAATAAATAGTCTAAGGAAGACAAGATCCATTCTCCAAAAGATAGTGCCCTGTACTGGGTAAAAAGAAAAGCTATACTTATTTTCTTTAATATAAATTTTAAAATAATTTATGGCCAATATTTGTAAATAAATAGAATGATGTAAGTCAAACTGAAGATATGACACATTTCTTTTAGGAAATCTTCAGTTATCTGTCATAGAGATGGGCAAGAATGTTCACAATCCTCTATATAGAAAAGAAGCTAGCCCTTGCTGGTAAGGAATCAAAACAAACAATATTACTTCTGTCCAGAGGCAAAGGTATTTGTATAATACTTAGAATAGTCAAACTTATTGTCATTGTATCTTTAAACTGTCTTACTTTTGCAGAAAAACAACACAAAGAATAAGTCATTTTCTCCTTAAACATACTTTTATCATCCAACAGGGGCAAAAATTTAATAGCGTTAACAAAATTTTTACTCTCCTTAATAGAGAAAATCATGACTTGATCCTGTGTTCTAGTTCTCAGTGTTTAAAACTAAGACTCTCAAAATCAGATTCTTCCATGTTCTCACACAGAGAATGAACAAATTTGTTTTCTCCACCTACATCTTCTAAGTGAGTCAGTTGGTTGGTTTAATAAAAAGCCCAGAATCTCTTTCATAAATATACATATATATGTGCATATACATGTATATTCCAGATGAATAGATATATTCCTGATAAATAAATATATTTACATATATACAATATAAATATATTCTGCAACCAAAATAAGAATCCAGCCATAAGCATGAAAAAAATGCCACAGTGAAGACAGGTTAAAAGAATTTTAAATGCTGCAATAAAAATACCCTGAAACTTCAAGATAAATTTCAAATATTCAAAAAATTTTTTAGTTTCACAGAGGCAAACATACATTTAAAAAATGTTTTGTTGCTGAGGCTGTAAATTTATTTTCTTAACATATTTTCCCTCCTATTCTTTCCTTTAGGGAAGTGAAAGCATTTGCCCTTTTGAGTGCAAGGGTTTTAATTGTGTGGGGGAGAAAAAAAATACACTATATGGTGTGTTTCTGTGTATAGTTATTTTTTCTATGCATCGCTGGTAGAAAAAGAATTTCAGATTCAATATTTCAAAGATATTTTATCTTCCCAGAGATAATGCATTAATGATTTTTATTTATTCTATTTTGTTTATATCCAGTTAAATAGATTTTAATAAAACAGGAGACACTGCCATCTTAAGGAAAACGGAGTTTTATACTTTTTTTTTTTTCTGGTGGAGAAAGAATACATTTAAAAGAGTGCCACCTGCAGCTAGAAAGTTTTCAGCAATCATTGTTCCATGAACACTTACAAATGTAAGTGAGGCTGAAATGAGTATTGAGGCATTGAGTATTTGAGGCTATTTACGTATACTGTCATACAAATTAAAGCACACAGGACCCACACAAGGAATTATAAGTATTATGATACCTAGGGTGCTAGGTGTAATATCTCTCAAGAAAATTAAATAGATTCAGATATATGAAATGCTTCAATTTTTATTCATTGAGCAATTAAGCTAAGTTGGTGATATTAACCAAACCAATAAAACTGTTTTAAGAAAACTGCCAAGGACTGAATTGAAATCCCTCCAAAATGAATAAATTGAAGTCCAAATCCCCTGTGCAACTGTGTCTGGATAGAGGGTGTTCAGAAAGTAATTAAAATGACATGAGATTATAAGGGTGGGACCCTAATCAGTAGAATTGTGGCCTGACTAGAAGAAGAACAAAGAGATTTCTCTTCCTCTTCCTCCCTCTCTCATTCTCTTCCTCCCTCCATCCCTCCCACCCTCTCTCCTCCACCTTGTGAGAACACCGTGAGAAAGTATCTGTCTACAAACCAGGAAGAGGGTCCTTACTAGGCTGAAACCTTGATCTTGAACTTCCCAGCCTTCAGAATTCTGAGAAATAAAATTTTCTTATTTAAGCCACCTAGTCTATGGCATTTTGTTACGGGAGCCTGAGCTGACTAATAGCAAAAAGTAATCCATATTGAATTGAGGCTAATGAAATAATACAAATTTTGAAGATGATTAAAATGAAATGGTTTGTATTTTATCTAAAAAGAATAATATATCAAGATATCCTTTATTTCCTTAGATTTCATAAAAAAAAAACCCACCACTGTTGAAGATGCTTATAAGATTTAAACATGGACAATTTTTTTCTTAGTAAAGGAATACATGACATACTTTTATACGAGAAGAGTTATACATATTCCCTTTATCATAAGTGTTTCTAAATCTTTATTTCAAAAATAAATGTCTGCCCTACATTTTTGTGGTGTTCTGTCATCCTACGAAAGCTAAGTATGATTTCTTAGTAATCGTTCATTTTGCTTTAATGATATTATAAAGTCCCAAATGGTTAAATAAATATATACTTCCAGATATATTTTTTCAGGGATAAGTCGGTCTTTACATCTTCATTAGAATCACTCACTACTTAATAATAATCAACTCAGGGCACTAACTGCCTTCTAATGTCATTTTTACTGTGTTAAATTCTATAAGATTTATTCTCCATTATTTTAAATTTACTCTTGCAAAGGCAAACACTTTGTGCAAATTCCAGGCAAACAAAAGGCCCAGGCAATAATTTAAATTTGAAAAAGCGAATTATCTTTCAAAATATGTGAAATATAAATTAGGTTTTTAAAATATAAAAATAAAGACTGTCAACTAATATAGATGGTTTTTTTAGATTTCCATGTGAATCTAAAATTCACTCTCTCTCAGTACTAAGTAATTTGCAATTTGTAGCTTCAAGACGTAACTTTCAATCTAATTTTAGGTGAAATATGAGAATTCTACCCCTGAATGGCTACTTTTGACAGCATTTATGTTTGTGTCTAAGATGGAATGACAATTTTCTCATTGATATAGTTATAGTCAGTAAGGTTGGAAACCTGACCCATAAAAATACACTTTTCTCCCCTTAGGTCTCAGTAAAGCTCTTTCTATGTAGAATGTATCAACTCAATTGTACCTAAATATAAGTAGGTATATTAGTTTACAAAATTTACCAGCCTTTGAGTCATCACAAGTAAAAGTGCACAATGAAAAGAAGAAGCAAGTTTAGAACAAAGAAACGCTTTTAGCAGTATCTGATGGACCAATAAAAATTTTGCTAAGCTTTACATATTTTTTAATGTAGACTGGAAAGAAGATCTTCACTGATTAGTTACTGCTTCCTAATAAGAATTGCACATGGGACTACATCTATCTCTACCTTTGTCTATGTATGTATGTATGTATCTATGTATCCATGCATCTATCTACTGAGAGTAAATGATTTAGGACTTTCTGAGACATTAATTTTACATAATTACTGCTTTTTACTTTACAATTTATAAGGAAAGAGGGAAGTAGCTAGTGCTTGTCATTTCGACACACACACACCTTTGCCCCCAGCTCATTATACTGCAATTTCAAAGCAGTTACTCTTTCATCAAGCTCCTTAGGGTTTTCCGTCTGCTTCTTCTGTACAATCTGACGTCCAGTTTTGATCACCATTTCCACCTCAGACTTCACTTCACTCAGACTTTTATATAAGTTCTAGATTAAAACAGAAAACAAAACATAGTAATAAGCAAGTGTCTAACTCATACTATTTTTAATAAAAAGATATGGGAGTAGAGAGCATCTGAGTTACTCTTCCGTGGTTACAGTTTTAATGGAGTAGCATTTTGCAGCTGTGATCAATAACCAGTGTTTGCATTTTCTCTTGACTTAACTCTTCTATTTATATGTATACATACAGACACGCATATTGTGTAGTTACCTTTACTAAAGTAAGAACATGTCTTACATACATCTTATTCTTCATTTCAAGTTTATAAAGATCATTTCTAAAAGTTATATGATTTCTATTTTAAATGTTATACTTATATAATTCTAGTTATATAAGTTTCAAAAATTTCACTTACTCATTCACCAGGTACTTATTGAGTGCCTCCTTATCCTAGACAGTATTTGAGTCACTTAGACAATCAATGGTGGCCAAGTCAGACACGTTCAGTATTGTTCTCATGGTGCTTACCTTTCAGTCAGGATGAAACATATTAATTTCCAGATCATATTTTTAATATATATTAAACCATATATAAGGAGAGAAGGTAATTTTAAATATATTAATTATATTATACACATTTATTTTCTTGATGGGATTGATCAATTAAAGGTAGATTGATAGAAAATACTATGAAAAACTCACATATATACAACAAATATAAAGAAAACATATACTGGTTCACAAAAGTATGTTGCCATAACAAAGCCTCATGAAACAAGTGTCATAGTTTTCCCTTGTAGTTATTTTTCTCAGAATGATATGTGTGTTTGAATGTATGTATGCATGAATGCACATGTGTGTATATATGTATGCATGCATATGTAATAATTTACATTATACTTTGCTGCATTAAACTGTTTAGCAATGAGTCTGAACAACAACCACTTATTTTATTGGTACTAAGAAATAAAGTTGCTAGTAGGTAACTTCTGTTTTGGGGGAGTTAGGACAAATATTGGGTTTGCTCTTTCTTTTCAGTTTAAAATCTATGTTTAAAACAAAATATTCTGTAAAGGCTAAGCAATTATCTTATTCATAAAGTCTACATACATAATCTATTTCCACCTTAATCCTCCCTTTGATGATTTCTTGATGTTATTATTTCTTTACTAAAAATTGTGAGTTCTTTCTGAACTTTCCAGATGATTTTTTTTTTACTTCATTTACTTCTATCTTAGGACTTACAAATATATCTGGGTATTTAGAATCATTTAAATCATTAATTGTCTCACTGGGAATCAACTCTTGACTTCTTGGAATCAGATATTTCCAAATGATTTACTAATTTCTATAATATTTACATTTTTATTTAAGCATAGTTGATTTACAATATGTTAGTTTCAAATGTATAGCAAAGTGATTCGGTTACATATACGTGTGTACATGTACACATATAGTTATATATAATGTATAATTCTTAGGGTTCTTTTTCATTATAGGCTATTACAAGACATTGAATATAGCTCCCTGCACTATAGAGTAGGTCCTTGTTGCTTATCTATTTTATACATAGTAGTGTCTATCTTTTGATCCCAAGATTCTAATTTATCCCTTCCTCCTTTTCCCCTTTGGTAACCATAAGTTTGTTTTCTATGTCTGTGAGTCTGTTTCTGTTTTATAAATAAGTTCATTTGTATCATTTTTTTTGATTCAACATATAAGTGATATCATGTGATATTTGTCTTTTTCTGTCTGATCTGCTCAAATGATTTACTATTTACATTTTTAAAAATCTTAGTGATTTAATAATGAAAGTTCAAAGTACTGATAGCCATTAACAGCATGCCATTAAATAGACAGAGAAAATATTTGTCACTAAGAAACGAAAATGGTCTTTATATTTGTTTGTGTTCATATCAGTAAAACTTTTTTTTAACAGAACAAACATTTCTTAAAGCCAAAGTCCATGATTACAGTATATGCAATAGAACATCTTAAGTAATGAAAAAATATAAAAGTGGTAAAGAAAAGATACCCTTACAGAAGGATGACTTGAACTGGTCCTGACATTTAAACCAGAACCAGAAACAGATTGAGCAACTACCTTGAGCTGTTTCGTCTGTACTGAATCAGGGTATAGTAACACCTGGGTGTAAGTAGGGTTTTTTCCAGTTCACAGTTACTATCAGGCAAGTTTTATGAAGTACCATTAGAGACCTGTTCCTAGAAGAGAATGAACAGCTCTGCCTTAGCGATTCTATTTAGCCATAATGACAATGTACTTGGGTTATTTCCTTTTCAATTTTTTTTTGTAAAATTTAAGATGAGATATGTTTTCATGTATTCCTAATGTTATTCATCTAATATTAGCTAACAGCCATGTATAATGTGATTCAAAATTTCTTTAGGGGTGAGAATATTTATAATAATGAGGCCACTAAAATGCAGCCTCTATTATTAAGCAAAATTACTGAACAAAAAATACTTCATAATTTTTCACAAAGAAAATTTTTGTTAAAAAAAATGGTATTTTCCCATTCATAATGATACGACTAAAATGAACCTCAGGGTTTCTCTTCCGTTTATGTTATGGAGTAGAAGCAGAAATACTACTTAAACAAAAAGTACTAAATAGACCTATTTATCTTCCTTTTAATGTTAATGGCATTCAGTGTTTTTATTTTATGTGAATGTTCACCCTGATACTACATAGTACACATAGATTTATAATAATACTTATATTACTCTAGTAGATGACCACATAATTTAACTTTATGTTATGAGAGGACTTGGTGAATTTTCAATAATTGCAACAAATTGCTGCTGGAAATCCCCATAGTGAAGATTTACACTACAGGCTAATTATACCTTCCATGCCTCTTTAATCCGACTTTGTAGTCTGGCAGTATTTCAGTCTATTTCCAGCCCTGATATTTCATGGAAAGATGCTAGGGTTTGGAGTAAGCGTGCCTAAATTGGAATCCTGCTTTTGCCCTTCACCAGCTGTTTGTCTTTAAATTCTCTCCTTTAATCTGTGGACTTGAGAATTAAAGGTGACTTGTGTGGATCACTTAGTTTCCAGGGCCCTCATTTCTAGAATGGTTTTTATCATTGAAGGTACTGTTGTTGTTGCTGTTTCCAGAATAAGATATTTCTTTTCAGGGTTTCCATTTAAAAACACATTCAGAATCCCATAAGAATTAGATACAGGCAATTTCCTTTGTATTCTGCACAGTACTTAAGAGAATTATAAATTAAAAAAGGACACCTATTGAAGAGGTATTAAGTGGTTACTCTTTCAGTAATAGTTCTTATCTCTCAATACACCCGTGGTCATTTTTATTCTTACATCAACTACTTAATAAGGAAAGTCAAGGAGTAGCTGAATATTTGCCATCAGAAATACATACCACACAATGATTTAACTGTGACTGTACTACTTCCTGTTCAACGCTCTTTGTTTCCAATGCAGGCAAGTGCATCTTCACTTCATCTAAAATCATCTTACTTTCCTGTAGACGCTGCTCAAAATTGGCTGGCTTCTGGAATAATCGAAACTTCATGGAAACTTCTTGCAATTTTTTCTGTGAAGACAATGTAAAAGAAAGCACCGATTTAATTTTGCCTTCCAAACAATAACCAGCCATATTTCTGTTAATATATTTTCCTTTATTCTGGAAGACAGACAAGAATAACAATAAAAACAAAGGCATCTTTTTCTTCATTTGTCTGGCACAAAGAATACATACATTTGGGAGAAGAATTCAGTAATTATTCTTAATATGATCCTAAATAAAAGATAATTTATTAATCTACTTTATCCTTAAAACGTACAATTCAAAATAGCCTGTATTATTTATACAGCACATTGTAGTTTTCAAATAATGGCTTTAATCTCAATTTGGTAATAAGCAAGTTATCTAAATTAGACTATATTTTAATGCTACACTAAAACAAGCTCCTTAGTTAAGGCAATAATATGTACCTGTGCCACTTCAATCTGAGAAAGTACCCTTTGGGCAGCTTCCTTTCCCTGGTAATGTTTCTTCATTTCTTCTAAACTGATCTCATGACTTGTCAAATCAGATTGGATTTTCTGTTGGGAGGACAGCATTATTAGTCAGCAGGCTCTGCAAGTTATTGCACAGAACAACTCACTTTCCAAGGAAATGGAACTCAGAAACTCTCTCAAAACATTATTACAACTTACCAAAAGTTATCAAAAATGAAATGACTTATTTATCTCCTATTTGGGTTATTATAAAAAAGAAATTATCCTTTTGAATCAGTGGTAATGAACAGCTATTTCAGATATCATTTTCAGCAGGAAGTATCTATTTATATTTAATATGTGAAATTGATATTCTTTTATCTTTGAATTTACACCCAAATCTGACCAAAGACAAGATATTAACCTTTATAAAAAACCTGTGACAGCAATAAGAAATAATGAGAAAGCTGTAGGTGGACAATATTCCTTAATAGTGATCTTTACTCAGAAATTCTATGCCATATTTCAGTTAAATTTCAGGGAAGCTATGGATCTAGGAAAGGGAAGTTAGATGCCTCAACTGGCCTGGCTTTTTGTCTGATAGATACTTGACAGCTTCCTACAGAGACTGATTTTTGAACTTTAAATAATTATAAATATTTCTATATTTTCTATATTGAGCAAAGATATTTGATCAAGCTCTATGTAAATGTGTATATTTGACTTATACACTTCTTTTTTTTGGGGGGGGAGGTAACTAGGTTTTTATTTTTTTTAGAGGAGATACTGGGGATTGAACCCAGGACCTCATGCATGCTAAGCATGTGCTCTACCACTTGAGCTATACCGTCCCACCAACTTACACACTTCTGAGGCAGTTACAGGAGTACGTCAAATCCTGTAGTATACAGATACCAACACAGTAAATTCATTCATTTATTTCTATCAGATCCAGCAAAAATCAGCTTCTGGTCAAATTATTCTAATTTAAAATTCAGTCATTGTCAGATTATCATAGATAAGTTAGAGAAGAAGAAATTAATTAACTTGTAACACTGGGCCCGTAAAATTTTTATGCAAAACACTTTGTATAATGCTTATTAGTATAACCTAATTTATACCAATTGTACTCATTCTGGTACATATTACTAGAAAATAACATCAGTTTGCTTAGCAGTTACCAGAGACAACTACAGCCCTGAAATGAGTAATCAGAATTATCCCAAGAAAACAAGTGGTGAAGGAACTACTTAGAGTACAAGGTTATAAATGTACATATAAACTTAAGCATTATTTCTCAGCCTATCAATCCTAACAATTATAAAGGCAAAGTAATTATGACTTAAGTAATTAGAATTCTGGTTTAAAATAAAGAAGAGCAAAGACTCATGTAAATGCATATTATTATTATTATTATTATTATTATTATTATTATTTTACTATATAGAGTATCTTCAGTGGTTGAATTACTACATTGCATAGAAAATAGTGGTATGTACCTATTCTCCAGGATCCATAGACTTTAGAGGTTAGGGATCAATTTAAGTGCATAATATTTTTCATAGCCTTAGAAATACTAAGGAATCTACAAATTTAATGGCATAAACACAGGAGAGTAACACTTAATAGGGGAGTTAAGAGATACAATAGGAGAGGTAATGTTAAAGTAGAACTCTGAATAAAGAATAAGCATTGCTGGGAGTAGCAGATGCTTTAGGAGGTTTATGGTCACGACTTCTAAGGTCGAAGATGTCACTCATCTCTTTGAGGGAGACTGACCCCCTCAATACGGTGGGTCAATAACAACCAAGTCTCTGCTACATAACTCTGGCCACTCCCAAGTTATGGATCATTAGAACATGAACAATGCTTGTGCCCAGGTCCATCAGATTCCCTCTCAGAACTGACAGGAGAAAGTCTAGTCAAGCTCTGTGGGTGCTTAGAACTCTGTCAGGTATGCTAAGAGACTGTGCTTAAGTTCCTAATTTGCATGTTCCATTTAAGAATAGCAAAGGTCCATGACCAGAGAGAAAATAAGAAAGAGATGCATAAAAAGAGAGGAAGAAACAAAAATACTGATGGCTTTCAATCATAGGCTGAAATAGATGGCACCTATCAAAGATGGCTGCAACCATAGTGCTCATACCACATGCTCCTCTTACCATTCCCCCATTAAGAGGTGGAGCTTATTTCTTCACTCTTTAAATCTAGACTGTCTTAACCAAAATAACAGAGCAAAAGTAATGGTCTACCACTTATAAGAAAAGCCTTTAACTGGGCTAGCAGCTTCCACTTTTGCCTTTTTGGAACGCTCACTTTTAGGATACTCCCTCTTAGAACTCATGTGACAAGCTCTGAAAAGCCTAAGCTACATAGAGAACTGTGGGGAAGTGTTTCAGTAAACAATCCCAAGTGAGCTTTCAGCTTACAGTGAGGATCAACTGCTAGACATGTGTGAGCCTTCTTGGACGTCCAGCCCTTTTGAGCTTCTAAGTCACTGTTGTACCGGCCAACAAATGCCCACAATCACATAAGACACCCCCAAGAAAGAACCAGCCAGTTGAGTCTTTTCAATCCACAAAACCATTAAAGAAAATGACAATTTGCTGTTGCAAGTAAGCAAAACACCGGTTTATATTCCCCTCTTGAGTCAAAACTGTATTCTTCCCTTTAGTTTGTGTGAGACATCCCTGTGTACTTTTGACCAACTCCCCTCTCTCATTTTTGTTTTTGCTTTAGTTATTTCAGTTTTGTTACTTGTGCCAAAGCGTCCTAAAGAGTATACTGGATATGCAAGGAGATGAAAGTTTTAAAAACAAAGGAAAACAAGGTGTAGCGATGAAGCACTGAAAAGCATGAAGAGTTTGGGAGACCTAAAATAATGCAAAGAGAATGAATGTACATCTGCAAAAATGGGTTGGAATGTGGTATTAAACAACCTCCTTTCCTAAATGAAGTTTCCAGTATTTTTAATATGAATATAAAGTTTAAAATTCTAAATGGATCAGAATCACAGATATCACAGATAATAGTTTTACTGCTAATACTTAATCTCAAAATTAAGGCAATTTGTAATGAGAGAATTCTTCTGTAAATTCAATAATGCTTTGATTTGTATTTATTAATTATCATATATAAGTACATATTTGTGTATCTTTTTTTTTTCAAAAAGCAGTATTGATTTTAGTGTACTCAAACATTAGAGGGAAGTAGAAACAGAGGGCCAGGAGAGAACCATGGAGAACACGGGAACTGAAGGGATGGTAGAAGGAAAGAACTAAAGAAAGAGAAGGAAAAGTCTAAGAGAAGGAGAAGACGAACAACCAAGAAAGAGAGTGCCGCTGAAATCAAGTGACATGAGAGTTTTAAGAATGTGGGAGAGGTCAGCAATATCAATTTTAAGGCAGATTAAATGAGATAAGGACTAATAAGTGCATATTAGCTAGTCATTCATCACTATAGCTTGAATAGAGTCAGTGAATTGCAAGGGCAGAAAATAGGTTTTCAAAGGTTGAAGCCTGATTAAGGATAAGGAAGCACTCTTCTAAAAATAGTTTAAATCATTTTGGAAGACTTTTGTCTTTCCACATAATGAAATTTAGGTCAATGAGAATTCAACATGTATTAAGGCCATGTGAAAGGAACCATGGATGAAGTATTTAGAAAAAAAGATAACTGATTAGAAAAACTCCATGGGAAATAAGAGGAAATTGAGAGAAGGGCAAAGGTCAATAATCAATGGAAAATAGTGAGGTTAGAGAGACGGACCTTTTTCAGAAGCCAAAGGTAAGACATACAGATCATCCTGGTTGTGGAGAAGCAGGAGGTGGAATGCGTCTTACTTGATATGCCCTGGGAATCAGAATAATGTTAAGAGAAATCTGGATTTAAATTTCTGGACTCAAACTTGCCATCTGGGCAAAACACCAAACTTTTCCAAGCCTCAATTTTCTCATCTCTAAACTGAGGGTGATAATGACAAGCCAGCAATGAAGTATTATCATAATGTGTAGGCAGAGTATCCTAGAAAATTCTCATGTCTGCAGTAGACAACTACATTCGTTTTGGTAAAAAAGATTAGATGTGATGGTATATGTAAAATACCTGCTCAAGCTGTCTATACAAATATCTACTCAAAAATTGTCAATGTCATTATACATCATTTGTTTATAAGCATGAGCTCTTCGTTATCTGGTAGGAATGAGAGAGGAGAGGGTCAAGGAGGAGTCAAAAGGAAAGTGATGAAAGTTGCACAGCCATTAGAAAAACTGGGAAAGGAAAATGATGAGGGAAAAATTAAAGAGATATTCAGAGAGAGCAGAGGGCCCAAATTATACATCCTTAACACTGTCTGCCCACATGTTTTTTAAACTCATTCATCCATTCAGTACTCAAGATATATATAGCAGAGGAAAAAGTGAAATATACACATAGTCTTTTATACTAGCAGGGTGAGAGAAGAGCACTGAAGGAAGTCATCATTTTAATCATCACCAAAGCAGACATCTGTGTGACCTTATATACCAACAGTTCACATAAATTCATTTAATTACCTAAGGTAAGTATTTACCACCCTTATTTACAATGACAAACGAGGGTAGAAAATGTTGACTTATCCTAGGTAACGTTAGGAAGTAGCAAACTCCATGCCCTTTAAACAACTATACTACCTTTTAAATTATTAAAAAAATAAAAGTATCTTCCAAATGGACATTTATCAGAAAAAATACATTTAATCTTATTTGTATACTAATACTGTTTAACCTATCAATTCAAGAAGGAAATTTTGCATCTACGACCCAACTCCACACAGTGGAACAAAATCAGTGATCCTATTCTTAAGGAATTCCTGTAGTAGAGAGACAGAATATAGAAATTACAAAGCAGAAATATGAGCAATATAATAGAAAAAATCATGCTATGAGATATAAGGGAAAGAAATACTCACTTCCATTACAGAATCTGGCAAAGTTTTAAAAAATTAGCAAAACTTAAGTCCCATATGGCTGATAAGGGGTTTTTGGAAGGGTAGATAAGACAATAAGAAAATGAGATTTCATTCCAGGTTGTGACAACTAGGAAAGACTGTGTTTGGAGTATGCACAGCGTGTAGACTTAGTTTCATGGAATGAAGAACTGGATGTGGGTGGAGTAAAAATGACTATTTAGAGGAGGAATGAATGTGAAGCTTTGAACATTAAGTTTCAGGGTCAGACACCTGTAAAAATTCTTCTACAAGAGTGTTTTAATTTTCTATTTGTAAGTTTGTTTTGTTCTGTTTTCCTTAAAAACTGCCTCCTCAAAACTACCTCTACTGATGTGGCATTACAAAACAAAGGCAAGATAACTTAAGCGATCATCAAAACACAGCTCTTCTGATGATAAATTCCACATTTTTCCAGATGAGCCATACTGTTGTCATGACTTACGATATAAACAATAGGAACAACAATGAGTACAAACACACAACCAAAAACTTCACTTTTATCTGTCACCAGGGAATGTGACGGACCACATAACATGTGAAAGTAAAGTTTGGTAATTTGAAACTTTCAATGCAAAGCATTACATGCACTTTGAAATGTTCATATTTAAATCAAGCAGTTAGACTGTTGAGAGGATGAATTTCTGTACTCTTAGAAAGGTCACCACTACTAAAATCATTAATTGAAAAAAAATGATGGCTGAAAATCAATTGAAATTGAGATTTTTATCTTAATTTATAGGTAGCCTTTCTAGAAAAATTCTCATATCTATAGTACTGTTCCAATAGGAATAGAGATAAAAATTTCTTTATAAATTAAGTAGAGTATGCATGAAAAGAGCCCAGTGGTCAGAAAAAGAAAGAAAAATACCATATGATATCACTTATATGTGGAATCTAAAAAAAAAAGACAAACAAACTTATTTACAAAACAGAAATAGACTCACAGACATCGAAAACAAACATGGTTATCTGGGTGGAAGGGGGCAGGAAGGGATAAATTGGGGGATTGAGATTTGCAGATATTAACTACTATATATAAAATAGATAAACAGAAAGGTCCTACTGCATAGCATAGGGAACTATATTCAATATCTTGTAGTAACTTATAAAAGAATATGAAAATGAATATATGTGGGTTCATGTATGACTAAAGCATTATGCTGTACACCAGAAACTGATACAACATTGTAAATTGACTATACTTCAATACAAATATATACATACACACACACACACACACACACACACAAAAGAGCCCGGGGGCTAAATGTATTTTGGAAATTAAGGATAAACATGTGTCTGTAATACAGAGCTTTTCAGAATATTTTATATATTAATATGCACTGTCATATTCAAAAGGAGAGAGTTTTTGCTCAAATTAACCGTTTGCTTTTTTTGGTAGAGTATATCATACAAGTAGATTTGGGAAAAGTTATCTTATATACTTAATAAATATATTCAGTGGCAATTCAATGTATTATTCAAGTTATAAAATTTTAAAAATGGATATGTATTTCTAATCGATTCTGCTTTGAGAAGGCTGTATAATACGCATCACACTTAAATTTAGCTAGCACCCTTACAAATTAATTCTACAATTCTTACTTTCAACTGATACTTCACTTTTAGTTTGTATTTAGAATATCTTCTATCACCTACTTTATTTAAATTCATCAGGTTATTACTCTGGAACCACATAATTTAAAAATCTTTATCACTGTAGGGTAGGCTGTGAAATAGATAAGCTATGTGTTTAAATAAGAGAGTATTATGGAAACTTCTAGGCAAAAGGGAGAATCTCCTATTTACCAATTCCTCTAAAAAGACAAACATTACAATCATTTTTCCTGAAGTTATGAATAGACAATAAAAAAATAACATTTAAAAAAGTTTCATAATATAGAAGCAAACACTGGGAATGGAAGATTTCATCTAAAGGGTAAGGATTTCTACTGTTGGCTACCAGATTTGTAAGACATGCTAAAGATCTAAAGAGTGTACAATCTGAGTTCTATTTTCACCTAAGATATACATCTACCAGAACATGGATAAGAGTTTCAAGAAAATAAACAACAGATCTTATGAAATTGTCAGCTTGGCTTCATGTAACATTAGTAATTTCCAAAAGAAACAAAAACGAAAGGAAGTACCAAATGAGAGCCCCTAATTTGGAATACCCATGTATGCTCTAAAAGGAGTTCTCAATCCAACACCTCTCAGTATCACTAGATTTTTTTCATAAAAGTGAAATAATATAAAGCAAATTACATCATCATGCCATCAGCAAAAATGACATTTGACAATATAGTAATTATCCTCATAACTAGCATTATGTATTGAAAGTAGGAAACAACAATGGAAATGAAAATAACCATTTTTCCATTAAAGATGGTAAAGGGCAAATTATAAAACTAAAAATCAATCAAACATTAATGACATTTCCAATATAGCACTTTACAATTAACTGAGCAGAGAGCAGGGCTTTTTATCATGATTTACCTCTTCAGACCATTCTCATGTATCAAATGAGTAACAGAAAATGTCAGGCAAAATTAAGCTGCAACTGTTTAAAGTATTTAATGGAATAAAGGAAACTTTATATCAAATAATTATTGAAACTTTTCTGATGTCAAATAAAGAAAATGAGTCCGAAGAAAATAACTAAAATATTTCAGAAAGGAAAATATTATAAGATGTCATGTTAAGACTATGAATGGAGAAATTTAACACTGTGAGGTAAGTAATTTTTATACAAATAGTAATTTGGATATTGCATGCTCAAAAAAGGGAAATGGCTGCCCCATATATAACACATACTCACAAAATTAAAGGAAGAAAGTATACTAAAGGATCTTAGATAATTTGTACTTTTAAAACACAGGAGACATGAAAAAAAAAGTAATCTTTTGCATCTTCTGCAACTCTTGCTTGTTCCTATTTCCCACACTATTAAACACATAAAAATAAAAATAATAGTCATTCTATATGGGAAGTAAGCATTCCTATAGAGTAACACATAGAGGCAGTATTTCAGTGTTAGAACAGATTTAAAATTAATTGCACTGTATTTATCATTATATCTACATTGCTGGGTAAAAGGAAAAGAAAATATTTCTGCTATGGTTATGCTGAGTTTGACATTGGAACCCAAATATATGTAACAGTTCTCCATTTTCTTGCTTTGTGGTTAAAGTATTTCATTATTACATAAATCCTGAATAAATTCCCCTATGCGGTTTATACTGCCTAATTCATAAATCAATGAAGTAGGCTATAAAGTTAGATTGCTCTGAGTAGTTTGCAATCAAATGTTCCTATTTACACTATAAAAGTCTTTTTTATTCCATAATGGAATCATAAGCTTAATCTGATAGACCAAAATATGCATTTAGGTCTTTATTTTTTAAGCCATTGATTTTGATAGCTTGGAATGCTTCCATTAAACTATAGCCAAATATATTTAACGTGAGTTAGCAGATTTGCTTCAGTAAACACAGGAAGACCTCAATTATGAATTATTTTTATGTGCGGCTAATGTAATCATCTTGAATTAACAGCTTTCTTCAGCAAAAAGAAGATCCCTCTTTTCTATTTATTGATACTAAGTTTTAACCACATTGTCAATGGGATAGAAAAAAGAGTTGGAAGGAAGACATGTGGTCTGTAGTAAGCCTCAAATACCCAAAAGTCCTAGCTTGATGAGCAAAATACAGGAGCACTTTTCTATGCTGATTATGAGGTCCTCTCCTTTGATGACACTTTGTTTCCTAGATTGTTCTATTTCTCCTCTCTACTCATGGACATAAATCTACTATGTGGGACACGAGGTTGTAAAAGATGGGATAAGGAATCTGAGGGACAAAAGAGATAGAGCAGGTTAGTTACTGCTGGCCAGGCAACCTCACTGCTTCTTGTAATTTCAGTAATGGGGTCATGTTCTCCTCTATAAAACGTGCATCATCAGCACATGATGACATCAACAGGTACCCATGTTAGATTGTTCTTACATATTGGTGATACAAAATATGAGATTTCTGGAAAAGAGGGAAACATACAGATTGAAGTATCTTTGTAATTTTAAGAATTACAGGCATTTAAGTGGCTATTTAGACATAGTTATCATGGCTCCTATTAGGGACATATCCAAACTAGGTGGCACAATAACCTATGTGGAATTAGAGGGAAAAAAAAGAAGAAAATAAGAAAAACAAGCCAAGTTCATCTTAAAACATCCATTCTGAAAATTCTATTTGTCTAAGTTCATTCATTCATGAATGACTTCTCAGCTATGTTTTCTTTCACTCATTTCCCATAATAGAAAGGGAACAATCAAAATAGGAGAGAAAGCTACCAGAATCTGATTTCCACCTCAACTCCCTCCTCTTGAAAACCTGATAAAGCCATAGGTGAGAATCTTTATCAAAAACTGGTGAGAAGTGTGATGTGAAAAAAAAAAAAAAAGACAGGAGCAATTCAGTCATTACCAGTAATGAACTATCACCAGTTCTCACCCTTAGCTGCACGTTAGAATAACTGGAGGGAGTGGTTTCCAAAAGTTCTGACGACTGTGTCCACCGAGAGATTGTGATGTGATTGGCCTGAGGTGCACACTGGGGTACTTGGAATTTTCCTCCCAGACTTTGAGTGATAAAACTATATCTCTGCATTTCACTATGTTCTTCAGGAAAATTAAGGAGTAAACAACTCCATTCATGCCATGTGTTTATCTGCTGTTATATAATTTGATGATTTTATTCTCTAAAGATGTTTCAAAGAAACATAGTTTTTTTTTGTATTTTAATCATACTACTTTTGAAATACATCTTCAAATCCTGATTTCTATCTCTAGAAGATAAATTTTTATACCTAGAAGACCTTTCTCCATTTGTTTTATTTTACTTGAATTAGTAAGATGTCATCTTAATTCTGTACTTTAATAAAAACCTCCCTTTAAATGAGCTGGCAGTGGACAGCTGATGCTGTGGTCAAATGATTTAAGAATTTGATTTGGTTAAGAGTCATTTTTTGAAATAAAACACTTGGATCAACCTATGCTCTGATATCCTAGCAGTAAGCAGTGTTACTGTGTAAAAGGTTAAACTTTACTCCTGTAAGCTCATGTCACTAAATTAAAAAGCAAAATATTTTTAACCAGATTTAGAATCAGAAGGCCCAGATAACTGGTCATTTAACAAGCTGAAAAAGTGAGAAGCTCATTTTTGCCCTACAGTTATAAATGCAAATAGAATGCAAGGAAGTACCTTGATCTATATCTAATTTTATATATGAGTATACCCTTCAAAATGTTACACACATTACATACATTTCCTTAATACTGCATTTTTTTTTACACTTGAGAATCTTAAATCACCTCAAAAGGCATAAAAAGGAGACTCTTTTTTTTTAACAGATTTAAATTTAGTAGTAAAACTGCCAGTGTACCACACGGTGGAGTCAGACATCCACAAATCTGTGAAGCCAATTATGTGACAAGACATCTGAGCACTTATGGTGAATGGTTAACACCATTCACTCTGTCTTGCTTCTCCACGATCTATTAAAACAAGTACTCAGTTTCTGAAAACGTAACCATTAGCTCACTAATCTTTTAATTAGCAACGACCTTTTTTTTTTTGCAAATTTATACAAACACATTGTGTGTAAATGTTCGTTTATACAAAGTGTTGAAGCTAGCCCTGATTATATATACTTATAAAAATGTCATTTGGGTGACATTCTTAGTAGGTTCTTTGTCTGACACACTGAGCTTAAGTTTTTATTGCACAGAAAACCCCTTTAATCTCTCCTTGTTTCTTTCAAGGGAGTTTCAAATTGAGCTGCAGGAAATGCAGTCCTTGAAGTATATCTGAGTACTGGATAATTCTGTTCCAGAAAACAATTCACTTTGCTGTCATCTTAAAATAAAATCTTAGAGAAGAAAGTTTAAATAGCTTTGGGGTGGCTTGCACTTTCTAGTATTATATATTACCATTTGGGGAATTCAAAGTCAAGAATTAACTTAAAAATGCAGGTACAATCAGAAGTGTAGGGAAAATGGATTTGAGCTTGTTAGTACTCTAAAATCTCTTTTTTCAAGTAGATCTGCAATTTCTAAATATACTTGTGTGCTGTTATCTGTAAATTTTGAACCATTATAATTAATATTTTTACTATAGCTTTTTTAATTTGAGGAAACCAAGCAAAATTTTTATATTACATTATTAAAAACTAGTATGTTATAGCCATGTTTATAGAATCATACATGCATATCTGAAATTAAAAAAGCACTCACAGTAAATAAGCTTTTCAGCTAAAGATTTTTTTCTAAAAGTTTCCATTTTTTTCCTAAGAAAATAAGAGCTTTTGTCAATCTCAAATTTGCTACTCATTGTTTCATTCTACAAGCCTCAAAAAGTAACTCTATATATTTTATAGTGCAAATATCCAGTTTTAATATTTAGTGTTTATACTGTTCAGAATTTCCTAATTACATTCAGAAAGTTATGAGCAGTCTTTAATCAAACATTCCTCCAAACTCATGTTACTAAATTTAAAAAAATAAGCAGTTCTACTCTGCCTTTAGTTTATAATCATGTAGTTCTTCTCAATTGAGTAAAAATGTCCCATTCCTGTCATGCATATTTCTAAAATCTGTCTATAAAATTTTGTTAGTGATTCAAATTGGAACAGTCTTGGAAGTAGTTAATGCCAGATAACTTGACTAGACTATGTAAGTTTGAAGAAATGTACATACTGGGAAGGTTATATACTGCCCCAGGGAAAAACTATCATGAGAACTTTAACATCAGGATTCACCCCAAATGTCACTTTCTTCATCTCCTATTACAATAGTCAATAGGAGCCCCTCTACCAAAGACTGTTTAAGTCTATCCAAACTACCTGTACTCGGTCTATCTCATACTCTCAGGGACTTTCCTTGTCAAACTTAGACAATATGGTAAACTAACCCATGCTATTGTGTATACTGATTCTCTGATACCAATTTAACTGTGATTCACTGTACTGTAATTGCATCTTAACCATAATTATAAATCCAAAATTTTACCCCCGAATTTATTTTGACACAAAAATATTCAGGTATTTCCACCTATCAGTAAAGAGGGGGCCTTGGGGATGGACAGATAACCTAATGCCTGTCATACCATAGCATATTGGTCTGAGTTATTCTTGGGTGTTGGGTTCATAATACGCATATAAGATTTGAAAAGTAGATACATTACCTTACTACCAGAAAACCGTAAAGGCATTTAAATAAATAATACAAATGATACTTTGCATACATGTAAATATTATTTAAAAATAGAAAAACAGCATTTTCAAATTACTTCCAAAGGTGAAAGGTAATTTAGATATAGCCTGAATTAACTCAGTATAAAGTTGACTTAGATTTATTTTCATTACCATTTAACTCCCATTCTAGTAAAACTACTTTAACACATTTCATAATTCAGAGTGAGTAGGTTGAATGTATATGTGTGTGAGTATACAGGAGTATACAGAGTAGCATTAGTAGTAGTAAAATGCAAAGTCATATCTCTTTCTTGTTATTAATGACTTGTAACACATTAAACACAGAATATAGAGATCATATGACTTCTGATTCCAAGATAACAAAGATGAGTTGATAATAAAGTATTTGAGGCTGCATTTTATTGTACATTTTCTTTACAATTTATATTGCTATGGTTTCCCTCGAGCCAAGTATAGCTTGAAAATATTGATGAAAAGAAAACTTTAGTGTGCTATTGTCCCTGTATTTTAAGTGTCCCTACTTCAAATTCTTCCATTATATACATTTAAAAATAAATCTCAGTAGAATACTAAAAAATAAAATAATGTCATTTGCAGCAACATGGATGGACCTGGAGGTTGTCATTCTAAGTGAAGTAAGCCAGAAAGAGAAAGAAAAATACACTGTGCTATTGCCTTTATGTGGAATCTTAAAAAAGAAAAAGAAAAAAAGACATAAATAAACTTATTTACAAAAGAGAAACAGACTCACAGACATAGAGAACAAACTTATGGTTACTGGAGGGTAAAGGGGGTAGGAAGAATAAATTGGGAGTTTGATATTTGCAGATACTAACTACTATATATAAAATAGATAAACAACAAGTTTCTACTGTATAGCACAGGGAACTGTATTCAGTACCTTGTAGTAACCTATGATGAAAAAGAATTGAAAATGAATATATATATCTATATGAATGACTGAACTATTATGCTGTACACCAGAAATTGACACAACATTGTAAACTGACTATACTTCTATAAAAAAGAAATATAATGTTGTATATATTGAAGCTTATATAACATTATAAGCCAATGTTACCTCAATAAAAATCTTTTTTAATTCTTTTGAAAAAAAAATCTTAGCATACTGATCTAGAGCTTTTTTGTTTCCCCCTTATCTCCAAATAGTTGAATCAGTCAATCAAGTAACTCTCTGGACAACCAGCTGAATAAATTTTAAGTTAGAAAATCAGCAATGTGTTGTTCAGATAATAGAAACAAAAGAAGAGAAGCTCATTCCAGGTTCTACTTGCCTGGGCTTCCTGAGGCATCTGAGCTGCGTCGACTTTGTCAGCACTATAAGTTGCCAACTGCTTGTCAATGGATGAGAGGGACTCCTGAATTAAATGTAAGGATTTTTCGATCTCCTGGGCAGACTGGATACTCTGTTCAAGCAGCTTTTGCCTCCTCACAGCCTAAAGAGAAGAAGAAATAAGAATGAGTAAGTTCAATGTTTCCTTGTGATAGTTTTTCTGCAATCCTGCTGCAAAAGTAAATGACGATTCTAGATTCTTCTCCAATCACCTTTTTGTAAGATAGATTTCGCAGCTTCCTGCCACTCATTCAGCTCTACTTACAAAAATGAAAATAAGGGAAAAAAAAAAAAGAATCAGCACACAGAACTGCAAGATCGGGAATCTGTGCAGGACAAAACCACTGTATTATGTACATTAAGGAAAGAGGCTGGAAAAAACATTAGTGAAATCATCTCCGTCATTGCAGTCTGCCGTTCCCAGGCCGAATGTTCCTCCTGATCTCATTATGTAGTTCAAGAGATTTGGTTTACTTAGAATAGGGTCATCGTCATCAAAATCCAATTCAAGACAGATAATCCACTTCCACCAGTGAGACACATATACAATCTGTTCAGAATCAGCTCCTTCTCGAAAGAATTTTAGATAACCATCTGGTTAACGATTTATTTTGAATACCATTTTGACCAGTTTTGAATGGTCTTTTTTCCTTTACTTTCTTTCACAATTTGGATTATGGAAATTGTTTGTACAATTGGATTTGTGTTACTGATGAAGTAGAACAAATAATAGGTAATCCTAATATAGCTGCAATTAAACTTGATTATTACTTTAAGTATGATTAGGATAATTTAACATTTTTTAAGTATAAATAGCATGCTGAACAGACTGCAGAGTCTCCCTTCGAGTATCTGTTCACCTTTAAAAGAGTGGTTATAAAAGGAATGGGACAGGCAACTGATTGAGAATTCCTTAAGTTATGCATGATAATCAAGTATTTTTCCTCATTATACAATGTGTAGGCATGATTATCTGGTACAATAGAACTATCCTTCCCACAGACCATGATTAGTGTTTTAAAAATAATACTGCTTTTTATATTATATAAAGACTATCAGGCATTGTATCAAGAATATAAATGTTGGCTCTTAAGCTTAAAAGATACTGGAGATGTCAACGTTTTTTAACGAAGTCAACTGGGAAAATGGCATTACTCAAGGAAGAATAAGACTAAAGTCATCTGGACCAAGGGAAAAGGAGCTGGAAGAATTGTGATACTGCAGAAGCAAAGAGGCTGTTCTCAGTATTTCTACCTATACCGTAAACCTTCAGGATTCTGTCCGAGGCTTTTCTCTCTTCTCATTCTACCTGTACCCTTAATTTCAAGTATACCTCACATGCTTACAATCCTCAAATCTACATTTCCAGTTCAGTTTTCTCCTGTGATCTCCACACCTGCATATATATTATCTTACTTGACACTTCCATTTGGATGTCACCACAGCCACCAAAACAACAGGACCAAATATGGACCCACCGTGTATCCCCTTCTCACCTACTTCCCACATCCCCAACTTGTTTTTGCTTTTTCTCTGTATTTTTCTTCCTACTACAATTATGTACAATTAATCATTGCTTTTATTAAGCATAATTTTGGATATTCCATCTTCTATCACGTTCTTCACCATTTTGCATTTAACCAGTCCATCAATCACCAAGCCTTTCTTCTACCTTCTAATGTCCCTTGATGACATCCTTTAGTTCCTCTCCCCACCATCATTACTTTACTTGATATCACTAGTATCTCTTGCCTTTAACATGTTCCTAGAATCTTGGCCGGTATCCTGCCCTGCCACTAACCATCTGCAAAGCAACTACATTGTGTTCTTCCCAAAATAAAATAATGATTCTCTCCTTTAAATTATTTTGTGATAACTTATTTTCCTTAGGATAAAAGTCATGTTCCTTAACATGGTTCAAAAGTGCCTTCACTGTCCCTGTGCTGTCTTCTACTACTTGCCGGAGATAAAAAGAAATACTAACTTTAATTTCCCAGCATATATTATATCTCTCTTTATACTTGCCCTTAAAAATGTTGGTTCCTTATCTTAGAATAATCCCAAGCCCAGTTTCCTTTTATTGACTAATTTACATTTAGCCTTTGAGTCTTACCTTGAAAATGTGGACATGTCCCTCTCCAGCTGGCTGTCTCTGACACCAAGAGTTCTCTCTTGCACTTTGTATTTCTGCCTTAGCACATATCACACCATATTGTAATTTCCCATTAACTTCCTCTACTTCAGACTATAAACTCTAATGAAGTTACAGATTATGGCTGTTTTATTCACTGTTGAGTATCAGTTCTGAGAAAAAAGGCCACTAGTTTTGCTTATGGCTGGATGAATGATAAAACAAGGCTTTTTAGTGGGGAAAACAGAAGAGTTCAAGTAGTCTAAGGCGAAAAAAAATGGATTTCAAAAGAACTGGGGGGAAAATTTCACCACCACTTAGAGATATATTCTTCCAATAACAGATCTTCATGTTAATTTTTTATTATTATTAAATCTGTCAGAATAGGTTGAATAGATTGAAACATTATTGGGAGCAAACTTTAATCTATTTCTATTAAAATACTTAATCCAAGCCAGTGACCAAGACCCTGCCCTGTACTCTAACTCAAATATACTTTGCTTATTATTTTCCAGGCAAAACATAAACAAAAGTTGCATCACATAATAACTTAGATAACAGTGCTCATGGCTATAATCAGATCTTTCTGTGTTACAGAGCAGAATGTCTGTCGCCTACCCAGAGTTTCTCCAGAGAAAAGGCTCTCTAATGATAAAATTTCACCATTGTGACAGGTGACAAGAGAAACCTCCCAATCACAGCATGTAGTGATTGTCTACCCAGGCATTGTTTAAATCTGGTCCTTTATCTGGATAATGGCAAAAACAGCTTACTCTTTTGTGCACATCTGTAGAACATTAATGTAACTGAGTAGGATATACTATAGCATAATATTAAACAGCATATCAAGACTCAAAGTTATTTTTTTTGAATCTAACTGTTTCTATTCATGAGATTCTTGGGGTTGAAAGAAGTGAAATGGCCTATGAGATGATGGCAGAGTTGACCTCAGGTGGTTTGGTTCTTTGCCTGGCCTGGCAGTCAATAAGAGAGACAGATTTATACAGATTCTTTGATTATCTCAGGGAGTGAAAAGAGTTGATGTCAATCCAAGCTTGCAGAATTCTTTGAACTAGTAATGGCATTAGCAGCCTTCTATTTCTAAACATCTTGTTAGGCAGACCCTGATGGGATGCCAAGCCCGTGGATTTTCTAGGATGCTCAGCACATTTGACCTGTGCCGTCTCACTGAATGGAGTTGGTAGGATGTCCTGAACCGTAACTGGATTTTTCTTGTTGTTCCAGAATACTACTCAACTGTTGTTTTAAAATGTTATTTCATGTCTTTAGCTAATCCGCTCAGCAATAAAAGGAACCATACAGTTAGACAAAAACAGCAAAAGTGACGAGAGTTAGAAAGACATTAAAAGACTGGCAATCAACAACAAAAATATAAAAGTAGAAAATTGAATCCTAGTAACAGTTACCAAGAAAAAAACATAATGAAAACACATTTAATTTGATTTTTCAGAGAAAATTCAGAAAACTAAGATTTAAAAAAAATCAACATACATGAAAATAAATTATTCTTATTTCCTCAAATTGCTCTGCAAAAAAACATCAAAAGTTGAGTGACTTTTGTTGGCAATGGAAAGTTGTCTTCACAGTGAATTGATTGTTCCTCACATTCCTATTTTTTTAAATAATGTATTAGCCCTTGTGCCCCAATATTACAAACACTTAAATCAGAGTGCAGCATGCCTAAGAAACTGAGGAAAAATGAATATTTCATTCTGGAAGAATACATTTTTCATGTGAAATAAAAACTAGGAATCTGCCCCAAAATATATGTTTTTAAAATATGAACACAAACTTTAAAATAGAAAAAAAAAATTAGACAAATTATCCCATTGATTTTTTATAAATCATCATTCATTAAAGGAGGTACATATCCTTAATATATTTATTATACTCATTATAAAATATAATACATTTTGTTTCATTAAAGGGGTGATAGGCAAACTCACGGTTGCAAATTAATTAGGAATTTGGGTGTTTCACTATTAAAATAGGACCTGAGGAAATTATTACATATATTTTCCTTATAATTAAGCTTTCTAACCAGCAGTAAATACTTGTTAAGCATAGAATATTTTGAAGAATTAAACTATATGTATATTCTCTCACTATAGGAAGACTGCAACCAAACTAGAAAAAAATCTAGTAGAATGCAAGGATACAACATTTTTCAGCCAAAGAAAGAAAGAAGAAAAACAAATCTACATTAATGAGTTAAAGAATGGCAGAAGAGTGCTTTTGTTCAAAATTCCTAATCCTACACTGACTGAAATTTCTCTCTGGGTCACATATTCCACAAATTTTATATATATATAGATAGATAGATATTTATACACACACACATACATACAATATTTATATATTATGGATTACAAAAACTTTCCTAAAATACATAGTACTGAGAAAGTTAATTCATAATATAGCATGAGCTAGTTTAAGGCCATAAAAATAACTTTCTTCCAGTATCTGTGAGATCTAGGAGTGGGAATCGGAAAAACTCTCATTGTTTTGTTTCTTCTTTTAGGATGTGTGTTATTGTTTTATTTGCTTTCTTTGGGAAAGAATGGGGAAATGGGATTCTGATGTCCAGATATGATTGTGGAGAACCCATTGGGTGAAGGAGGTTTTCATGAAGAAACCCTTTGCTGTGGAATCCCTTGTGGAGGATACAAGAGTTATGATAGGGGTCTTATGAAATGGGAAGCATAAGCGTGGAGAACATGTACTTTGACTTCTTGGTATCTTTCACAAACCTTTGTTTTTATTCAATTATGTAATAAATATTCCTTGGTTGCCTCCTATGTGGTTGCCTGTTGCCGGGCAACAGGGGCTCTCAGTTTTTCTTTTTAAATTACTCAACAGATTCAGGCTTAACATTGCAAAATTGACGATTTCATTGGCCCTATGTGAAAAAGGGAATTATTTTAGCAGACTTTTGAGAGACATTTGGTTTCTGAGAAGTCTAGAGTCGGGATTTTCTAAAGAATTATAAATTCTTACCGGTTCTGTTTCAATTTACAGAAAATTTCAGGCTCTTAGTTCAGACTAATTACCTAGGAGGTTTTTTTTTTTTTTATTACTCATTTATATTTCTAGGAAATAAAGAAAAGCAGAAATAAGATGGCTGATTTAAAAAAACAGAATATGGTTCAGATCATCTTGCAATAAAATATACACTTATTTATTTTACTTATTTATATTTTTTATTTCTAAGTACTTGCCAGTGAGATCTGGATATGTCAAATATTTTTATTTCCAACATTCTTTTCTTTTTTCCTAAGTAATAAATATTTTAGCCAATGTTAAAATTAGACATCATTTCTTTGAGTGATTTTTGTAGTAGATGAACTAAAAAACAAACATAGAAAAAAATATATGTCCCAGAAGGATGGTTCAACATACGTAAATCAATCAATGTGATACACCACGTAAACAAAAGATAGGACAAAAATCACATGATCGTCTCAATAGATGCAGAAAAAATACTGGATAAAATTCAACACCCATTTATGATTAAAAAAAAAAAACTCTTACCAAAGTGGGTATAGAGGAAACACATCTCAATGTAATAAAAGCTATTTATGACAAACCAACAGCCAGCATAATATTCAACAGTGAAAGCCTTCCCACTAAAATATGGAAGAAGACAAGGATGCACACTCTCACCACTTCTATTCAACATAGTCTTGGAAGTCCTAGCCACAGCAACCAGGAAAGAAAATGAAAGAAAAGGTATCCAAATTGGAAGAAAAGAGGCAAAATTGTCACTATATCTGGATGATATGATACTATATATAGAAAACCCTAAAAGCTCCATACAAAAACTACTACAGCTGACAAAAGCATTTGGCAAGGTAGCAGGATACAAGATTAACATATAGAATTCAGTTGCATTTCTTTACACTAATAATGAAATAGCAGGAAAATAAAGTAAAGAAATAATGCCTTTAAAAAATCACATCCAAAGCAATAAAACACTTAGGAATAAATCTGACCAAGGAAGTAAAATACTTATACACGGAGAACTACAAAACATTGATTAAGAAAATTAAAGATGACTTAAAGAAATGGAAAGATATCCCATGCTCTTGGATCAGAAGAATCAATAGTGTTAAAATGGCCATACTGCCCAAGGCAATCCACAGATTTAATGCAATCCCTATCAAATTACCCAGGACATTTTTCACAGAACTAGAACAAATAATCCTAAAATTTACATGGAATCACAAAAGACTCAGAATTGCCAAAGCAATATTGAAGAAAAAGAATGAAGCTGGAGGAATAACCCTCCCAGACTTCCGAAAGTACGAATGAGCTACAGTAATCAAACAGTTTGGTACTGGCATAAAAACAGACATACGAATCAATGGAACAGAACAGAGAGCCTAGAAATAAACCCACAGACCTATGGGCAATTAATCTTCGACAAAGGAGGTAAGAATATACAATGGAGAAAAGACAGTCTCTTCAGCAAGTCGTTTTGGGAAAACTGGATAGCAGCATGTAAATCAATGAAGTTAGAATACTCCTGAGTGTTCTAAACTCAAAATGGCTTAAAGACTTAAATATAAGACAAGACACGATAAACCTACTAGAAGAAAACATAGGCAAAATATTTTCTGACATAAATCTTAGCAATGTTCTCCTAGGGCAGTCTACCCAGGCAACAGAAATAAGAGCAAAAATAAACAAATGGGACCTAATTAAACTTATAAGCTTTTGCACAAAAAAAGAAACCATAAGCAAAACAAAATGGCAACCTACGGAATGGGAGAAAATATTTGCAAATGATGCAATTGACAAAGGCTTAATTTCCAGAATATACAATCAGCTCATAAAACTTAATAACAACAAAAACAACAACAAAAAACCAACAACCCAATCCAAACCTGGGCAGAAGATCTAAACAAGCAATTCTCCAATGAAAACATACAAATGGCCAATAGGATCATGACAAAATGCTCAATACCACTAATTGTCAGAGACACACAAATCTAAACTATAATGTGGTATCACCTCACACCAGTCAGAATGGCCATTATTCAAAAGTCCATGAACAATAAATGCTGGAGAGAGTGTGAATAAAGGGAACCCTCCTACACTGTTGGTGGGAATGTAGTTTGGTGCAGCCATTATGGAAAACAGTATTGAGATTCCTCAAAAAGCTAAAAATAGACTTACCATATGATACAGCAATCCCACTTCTGGGTATATATCCAGAGGGAACTCTAATTCAAAAATATACATGCACCCCAATGTTCATAGTAACACTATTCACAATAGCCAAGCCATGGAGACAACTTAAATGTCCATTAAGAGATGACTGGATAAAGATATGGTATATTTATACAATGGAATACTACTCAGCCATAAAAAAGAATAAAATAATGCCATTTGCAGCAACATAGATGGAGCTAGAGATCATCACTGTAAGTGAAGTAGGCCAGAAAGAGAAAGAAAAATACCATATAACATCACTCATATGTGGAATCTTAAAAAAAAAAAAAAGGAAAGACAAAAAAGGACACCATGAACTCATCTACAAAACAGAAACAGACTCACAGACATTGTAAACAATCTTATGGTTACCAGGGGAAAATAAGTGGGAAGGGATAAATTTGGGAGATTCAAATTTATAAATGTTAGGCACTGGGGGGAGGGTATAGCTTAACTGGTAGAGTGCATACTTTGCATGCATGAGGTCCTGGGTTCTATCCCCAGTATCTCCTCTAAAAATAAATAAACCTAATTACTTCTCCCCCCACCACTGCCAAAACAAAATAATTAAATAATACAATAATAAATAAATTATAAAAAATAAAATGTTAAAGTTTTTTAAAAAGCATTTAAATGTTAGGCACTATATATAAAAATAGATTTTAAAAAAGTTTCTTCTGTATAGTACAGGGAACTATGTTCAGTGTCTTGTAATAATCTTTAATGAAAAAGAATATAAAAACGAATATATGCATGTATATGCATGACTGGGACACTGTGCTGTACACCAGAAATTTACACATTGTAATTGACTGTAGTTCAATAAAAAAAAAGAAAAAAATGTGTCCCAAATTCTAATGCAAATAAAGGAAAACAAGTATAAATCCTTGAAGTTTTTGCTTGTGGGAGAGCTTTAATTGCCACCTTGAATGCTGCTACCTTGCACAAGATGGCACAATAAGGAGTATTTTTCTCATGGACAGTGGCTACAAGTGGGAGTCTGATAAGATGTGCTAAAACCAAATCCAACTCTCCACAGCTCTTCAGAAACTAACATGGAGACCAAGAGAGGTCCTAATCCGCTTGTTTAACAGCCACACTCGACTACACAGATTGTCCTGACCAAGAAGTTCTGTTTTCTGGAGTTTCAAGTTCAGGGGGCCAGGCAACTAATGCAACTACTTCCTTACTGCTTTTCTTTGTTACCTACAAAGAGGCTGTAATTTGTTCAAGTATCAAATAATACGAATACTTAATTTGACTGAATTATGTTGGTAGGTTTGAGAACATGTTTGATTAGCTGGTTCCTCCTGTCCTCTTATTTAACTTATTAGCTACTCTGAAGCTCCACTATTACGGTCAAGAATACACTAGACTCTGTTCTTTTAGAATTCTGGCTATAGTCCTCAACTGAAAACAATAAGTACTAAGTTCCTCTCAGCCTAATAAATGGAAATAAAAGATCTATCTCAAAAGGGCTTACAAAAGAGGTGGGAAAGCTGGCCTTTCCATCATTACTCCAATCTTACTTATTTTAAAACCTTCTGAAAATTTAGGAGAGAGCCACAGTCACACTGAATCCATGGCCCAGGGACAGAGTGTGATGGCTTCTTCTGTCTACTCCTCGAGGAGGAATAAAAGGTGGTACTTCAACCCTTCTGCATAGAGTCTACAAAGTAGGAAGGGGATGGCATCTAATCACCAACTCGAACTCTGCATATGTAGCTGAGTGCATTATTTGCTGTCTATGACTACTTAGGGGTTAAAAATAAGGATCTGGAAATGATGGCATAGTGAGGAGAGGGGGCATGTGTACTTTCCAATGCTTGGTGTGGCAAAAACATTTTGATAGGTCAAGTGGACACTGAAGAAGGTAGCCATGTTTGAGCTGTCGAGTAGGAATACTGCTTGTGGAGCAAGAGTATTCCAGGATGAAGAGGCTCTAAGATATCTTTACATAGCATGTTTTTCTTGTTAAAGACACAGGAAGACAGAAGAACTTCTGTAATACCTCCTAAAGAACCCACACTTGCACCCTAAAGAAAGCAAATGTTTTGTGTCCTTACATGTAATCCATGAACATCATAAAGATGCTAGTTAAGAGGAGACTTTTGCCTACTTCTTCATTCCTACTTCTTAGGTCAATGGAGAATAATGCAACCCAGGTTGGGGTGAGTGAATGTGGTGAAAGTGTAGGGAGGAAACTGATCACTCTTGGCTTCCAATGCAGGCCAGTTAGGCATGGTGTTAAGTTTGAGCTGAAAACAGAACATTCAACTAAATATGAGATTGAAATTTTAAGGCAATTTAAACTGAATTTAGCGTTTTTAATATCATAGAGATTGGAAAACAATGGAATCTATTCAGGATGCCAATAAGAAAGATGAATCAAATGTCTGCTTGAAGCAACACCATTTCATGTTTTTGTTCTATCTGGTTCAAACTATGCAGCAAACTACTGACACCGTCCACGAATTCAGCACTTGATAAACTGAGATAGAGAAAGAGGAAAAAGATGGTTGTGAGGAACAGCTAGAATGTGGTTCCGGGAAAGACAGGACACAGTTTATGGAAGGCTTGAAGAGACAGATAATGAAGGACACAGGAAGTGTAATTTGAAGCACTGAGAATTATAGTAGTATGGCATGATTAGAAGACTTATAAATGCCTTTGTTTTATACAACAGCCAGCAGATTACACGCGTTTTATACCCATCTACCAACGTTCCATGTAGTAGACCACTGCTACCATTAAATGCAATGCTTGGCCTACTGATGAATAATTTCAAGGAACAACCAATTAAAATCTCAGAAGCATAATTTGAAGGTCTTTTAGGATGGATGCCATGAAAATGTCAGAAATTATTTAAGGATCACTAGGAATGTCCTATTTGTCTCAGAAACAGGTTCTCTCAACTTTAAATTGTTCAGAACTGGCAGGAGAATGTCATCCAAAGAAGGTGAAATTTGAAGAACATCCTGGGTCTCATTGTAGACTTGGATTTCTTCCAGGCTGATGAGCAATAAACATTTCATTTTTCATGATTTTGTATGGAGAAGGAAAAATAACAGATCCCCACAATGTTGCATATAACATTTCTAGACGGTTAGGCATGCTTTCAGCAGGGTGAGGAAATGTTTTTAAGAAAAATCAAGCTAGTATTTTGCAAAAAGAATTAAACGGATATTAAAAGAAGAGCAGAGGAAAAAGAAGATAATTTATAGCAGGAAGGACAATTTACAACTGCTCACAATCTCAGGAACCATCAAAAGCTTCAGTTGGTTCCTTTTTTTCTTTTGTTTTCAAATTAGTCTGTCCAATTTTTTCCTGAAGAAAGGAGGTCCCACACAGTGTTCCTTAGATAAGAAAGACCGAATAAATAGAAAAAACTGCTGCGTTAAGCCACTTTACATTTAACTCATAAAGGGTTCTGGCACAGTTGGTTTTTGTGGCATATTTGTTAATGTACTTGACAGAGATGAAGGCTATAAATAATCACACAGATGCACACGTTTGTATACATATTCTTTAAATATAAAAGGATGTTACATTATTTACAAGGGCTTTTAGATTCAGTTTTGTTTATATCACTTAGTTTAAACCCACTGTACAGAAAAACCCCAAAACCATGTGCATAGAGCTCCCTATAATTTCCTTTAGAGGAAGATTATAAACATTAAAACCACTGGTGTCACGGTTAGTTGAAACTTCATCTGTTTTAGGTCTGTGCAGGTCCCTCGAGTTCTCCTGTGACTTCTGGGGGAAGCATGCTTGAAAGTAATGTTTGGGAATCACTTTATCAATGGAACCTGACATCAGATAGCCATGACTTTCAAGTAAAGCATTGGTAGAATGGTCAGTGAGCTGTACAGTAATATATCTTAAGACATTTCTGGATTTTTGCTGCATCTATTCATCTTCATGGGTAGACAAATGAAATTGGTCTTCTGCCTTGACAGGAGCAAACTGATGCATTATTTCAGCTTCAAAAAGAAAGTGATGGAAGTAGAATACAGTAAATCCAGAAGGAATCTACAGAGTTCATCTTGTCCCAGTCTTTTCAAGGTAACAAACACCACCGCCCGCTGCCCCGGTCAGTAAAGCCCCTGGGCCAATGGTGAGGTGCTCTCTGGTTGCACATGTGCTCATAATATTGCTCCAAACTCCAGACAATAATTTATTGACACTGTAAATAATTAAAGTATCACTGAACAATTCTCCTGATACAGAATAACAAGACAGAATCAGAGTCTGGGGATAAATTGGGTCAGGATTAAGCACAAGATTAAGTAACATACAGAGTGTATGTAAGAGTAAAAATCCAAATCTTGCGGTAAAATCAAGTTGTAGAATGAAGCAACGACTGGAGGTCAGAAACAGAAGTAGGGATGCAGCCACTGAGAAACTTAGTTGATTTCTGGCAATTGCTTCTGTTGCTGTCCCAGAAAGCCACAAATGCAGTGACTCTCCCCTAATCCAAGTATAGGTGGAGGAAGGCAAGGTATCCCAATTAGAAAAACCATAGGCGGTACTTCCAAGCTGAAGTATGCAGGTAATTACCCCAGTGGAGAAGGCCTCTAGTGAGGGAGAGCCTACAGAGACCAACAGCAGATAGACTGGTAGTTGTGTCAAACTGTCACTGTTATGTAAATGAACCGGCCACTTGGTACTCCTTGGGTCAGGGTAGTGATTTCCAGCGGGCACAGTAATGTGACAGAAACATCAGAATGGAAGAGCTCTTGGTGCAAGTCAAACTCTCCATGCGGGAACGCAGACCCTCAGGATAAAGCCTGCACACGGTGTTTCTGGCCTCCTGGACGTTACACGATATGCAGGAAGCACATCCTTCGCAGTTCCTTTCATAGAGTGGCTAAGGATGGCCACAAGGTTTGGTTATGAATAAAATAGTTTTCAGTCTTCAGGCAGGTCAGGTAGTCTCAAATACAGCTTCAATAACCAGAAATGGTGCTTTTCTGATGTACCTTAGTGATCTCCACTAGATCTCTTTTATTGTGATGTTGGCCCATAATAGTCAGAAACCAGTGTCCAGGTTCCCTTGAAATAAAATGCGCTAGACTCTGTTGACCTCTATGGTCAATCACCAGTGGGGTTAAATTATACTCATATTGGTACCAACTAAAAGTGGTATCTGAGAAACTGAAGAAATACTCTTCTCTCCTGGGATATCTGGGATGACTGCTTTTCATCCTTTCTGGAGGCACGAAGATTAGGAAGATGAAGATGTTTAGTTATCACAAACATTTCACATGATAACTATGGTTCTGGAGAAGTTGTAGAAGACAGTGTGGTTTCCTGCCACCCTATTTATCCACACTACACTGAAAAATTCCTCAGGTATAGATCAGTAAATAGCTGCACTGTTGTGTCTGAAGGCTATTACAAGGATTTCAAATATTGTGTTCTTCAAGTAGAATAAGATAGACAAGACTACAAATGTGTACCAGGAACTCCTGCCAGAGTCTTTGGCTGTGGTATGATTCATTTGGCTGGGATGTGCACCTTAAACAGCAAGAGCAAGATGTAGGGAACAGCTGCTTTTGCTTTTACTTGCCAAATATGCTGTAAACTTACTGAGAAGTAGGCTGGGAGTGCAGAAAGAAGACTCATGTGCATTGATGTGGGCACGAGGAACAGATAAACACTGGCAAAGTGGTGTATTATACTCAATTGCTTGTTAGAGACCAGGGTCATCTGTCACTGAATGCTACTGTGAGATATTAAGCTGGCTGAAATAGACATAAACTGTTTCCCAACTTCCTCCTCTATCTCCACCCCCAGAGGCATCTTCTCAGCATCCATAGATAAAATTCATTGTTCTGGAGTTGTTTCGAGTAGTAGAGGAAACAGCAACCAGCAACCAGCTCTCAGGTGGTACGGCCTCACTCATAGGATTGTTGCATTTGTCATAAGTCAGATAGAGCTGACAAGCTGTGGAAAATGGTTACTAGGGTCATGCAGAACTGCTTAGTGTCTTTCAAACTGGTCCCACAGGGAATGTCTGTTCCATTAAGGTTGTGGTCTGGGAGGGAGAAAGAGGTAGCATATTGTGGAACATGGTGGTACACTTTCTATGCCATCAAAAGTTTGGTGTAGTTTCCTAAAAGTGCTCATTCTACTCCAGCAGGAGATTGTGGCCTTGAAGGAGAACCATTTTTATCTGTGCTCAGTTTAATTGTTCAGGAATTGAAAAGGAGCTTCATGTCTGGAATAAAGAGATCACTCAACTCTAATGAGCAGTGGCTGGACATGAAAAAGTTAATGGTCCACTCTGGGAATGAATCTGAGACCTAGGTCACATTAGCAAAGTGGACTGCCATTAAACAATTCATGCTCAGGCAGAGGTCAAGGTCAGAGTTCCAAACCTGAATAATCATCAGAATCTAGAGGAAATTTTCAAAATACAATTTTCAGTCTCAATCAAATTCTATTAAATTAGAAATTCATAGGGAGTCAGCAGGGAATATGTATAACCTAAAGTTCCTATAACTCTTCCATCTGTGTGATTTTGATGACTAGCTAGATTTGAAAAGAATTATCAAGAGTGAAATTTGAAAGAAAAGATGCCTTAACCAAGAATTAAATAATAACAGATAAATGCAATTAATTGGGCTCCCAACAAAGAAGAGGAAAGGACAGAATACTACTAAATTGGCCATTTCTTAATACAGATCAGAAAATGTAAGGAACTTGGTAAAACAGAAGCAAGAAAGCACTTCTCCAATTTTCTCTGATACTTTCAATGGAAACTTCCTAATGAATATATGTTTTCCATGACTGAAAAAAAACAGCTTGATAAATCTGAAAAATATTTTTATTCCTTATCCCATACATGGATTGCTCTAAGATACTAGAATACATTGTAAGGAAATGTTCTTGATCATTCTTTCTCCAATTTCTTTCTTTTTTAAAAAATGAAACTATTATTATACTAGCACCAAGTAATTTTAGTGCAGATTTGTCTGAATATTAAAGACCAGTTTTGATCCTTCAACTCAAGAATCTATAAGTTATTTGAAAAGAAAATCAGTTTAAAAAGAATCTAGAGTGGTAAAGTAAGATGGATGAGATAGATGAATCTTTACCTTGAGAATAGTATTTTATAAGACTTAAATATTAGTTGTAAGGAATGATGGACAGAAGTAAAAGTTATAGGAAACTCTCAAGTCTCATTTACAAAAAGAGAAAACTCTCAGGGATGTTTATGAAAATGTACATATAAAAAATTAAAGGAAAAATTTCTATATAAAAATTCATTTCTAAAATGCTACTTTACCAATCTATACTACTAATTTAATTATTGCAATTGATTAGTTAATATCAGATTTTTTCATTTATATATTAACTCTCTCTTTTGCTATTCCAACTTTAGAGGAAAGGGTTCAACTACTAAATTATAAGAAACTTAAAGACAATATACTTTTAAATAAATATATGTATTCACTCTCAGTCATAAAGATTTTAAAGCTCTCTCAAAGCATTAAAAGCAACTTGTCTAGTGTGAATATATATTTAAATGTTAATTATGTATTAAAATACAATGAAAGTATAAGTATCTATATTTATATATAAATATATACAGAAATATACATTCGCGTATGTGTGTTGATGTATCCCTTCGCGTTTAGATCAAAGAAAGTGACTGTATTATATTTGGTATGCATACAGACAAAAACATTTTAACTGCTGTCTTATAAAAACATTTCAGAAATGTCAATACAAATGACCCAGGAAACACTATTTACTGAAGTAGGGTAAATTGTATTTAAAGATAATTATAGAATTGCTACTTACAAAACAAAACAAAAAATAAATCTCCATGATTCATGATGATTAAAATAAGAATGAAACTCATTTATGAACGACCTCTGTTCTTCTGAAGGTTATATAATATTTCAGTTTCTGTATCTAAAAAATAGAGGACAATTAAACTCAAAATACAATCTGCACGTTAAAATGTTATTAAACACAAGAATTAAGGATCACATAATTGGGAGGGGGGATGGGTATAGCTCAGTGGTAGAGCATATGCTTAGCATGCACAAGGCCCGGGGTTCAATCCCCAGTACCACCATTAAAAAAAAAAACATTAAAAAACTCCAATTTTTTTAAAAAAAGAGTCACACAACTGATGACAGGAAAAGAAAGATACATTTCTCAGGTAACAAAAGATGATACAGTAGGGGAGTGGGTTGAGGAGTAGAAAGAAATAAGTAAGGGAGATTAATAGGTACAAACTTTCAACAAAATAAATGAGTCACAGGTATGAAATGTACAGTGTGGGGAATATAGTCAATAACTATGTAATATCTTTGTATGGAAACATATCATACGTAGACTTAATGGCAGTAATCATTTTGAAGTATAAAGAAATATTGAATCACTATTTTTGTGTAACAGAAAATAACACAGTGTTTTAGGTCAATTATACTTCAAAAACAAACTCATACAAAAAGAGATCAGATTTGTGGTCACAAGAGGTGGGGAGGAGGCAAACTGGATAAATGCTTTCAAAAGGTACAAACTCACAAGTATAAGCACTAGGGATGTAATTAATGTACAATATGAGAAATATAATTAACACTGCTGTATGTTACATATGAAAATTGTTAAGAAAGTAAAGCCTAAGAGTTCTCATCATAAGGAAATTTTTTATTTCTTTAACTTTGCATCTATATGAGATGATGGATGTTCACTAAACTTACTGTGATAATCATTTCATGATGTATGTAAGTTAAATCATTATGCTGGATATCTTAAACTTACAGAGTACTGTGTGTCTTATACCTCAATAAAACTAGAATAAAAAATAAAGGATACAGATAAACTGCCATCTAAAGAGGTATATATGGTAATGTCTGGAGGAGTTCCAAGCGCTGGAGCCTATGTCCCTATAGTGTTAGAGTGTGTCACCCTTCCAGTGTTGATGTGTTCACCAACTTGGAAGCTTTCTGAACCCCATACTACTGGGATTTTTAATGGAGGCTTTATCACATATGTGTGATCAATTATCAATTCCATTACCAGCCCTTCTTCCCTCTCCAGAGAATGGAGAGTAGGGAAGAAAGTTCCAAGCTTCTAATTATGCCTTGATCTTTCCAGGGACCAGTCCTCATTCAGGAGCTACCATCCAAGAGCAACCTCATTATATAACAAAAGATATTCCTATCACCTGGTAAATTACAAGGAGCTTAGTGTCAGATGCTCCTATCACTCAGGAAATTACAAAGGTCTTAAGAACTCTGTGGCAGGAACTGAAGTCGAAGACTAAACATCAGAACAAATGTTTTTCCTAACATTTCTATACAGAAGCATTTTAAGAGCACTGTGTCAAGAACCAGAGGGAGAGACAAATATATGAACTTCCTAAATTAAAACAAGCAGATACAGCAAACAGAGGAGAAAAACTATTTTATAATTAAAAAAATAAAAAGCATATACTGTCTTGTCTATTTTTCTTACATTAATGAGGGCATTGCTATTGGATTTATTACCCATGTGTAAATATTACACAGTTGAGATTTTTCTTTCAAAATGTAATAACTCTTGTCCAATTATTCAACTAAAATTATTATGAGGGCAAGTTGCATATTCGACCACTCAGCTCAAAAATAAAGACACCTTGAACACAGATGTTTGGCATAACAGTCTGCTTATGGTGCACTTTTATTTAAAGATAACAGTTTTATCAAAGAGCATTCAACCTAGGAAAGTCAGAATTCAATACATTAAATATCCTTCTTCCAATGTAAGAAAGAAGGCATCAAATTTAAAACGTGGAAAAAATGTAATCCTAGAAGCTGTATCCATTAGCATTCTAAGAATTAGAGTAAAATTGTACCTTTCAAAATATTAAAGCAGTTATTGTTGGTCGAGCATTTTCAGTGAAATATTTTCAAACAATGATCTTCTGCAGAAATGAGTCAAAGTTCTGTAACTCATGCATAATTTTAAAAGCAATTTGGGCGTAAAATTTACCAAATGTGTAAAATGACAATTGGGGCTGGCATCATGGGCTTTTAAGCTGGCAGTCATGTGAGACTCCATACTTCTAGGACTCAAGCTTGGTTTCATGTTCTGTTATACCTGTCCTGAGATTCTTAATTTTAAAACAAGGAGCCTGCATTTTTTTTGGTTCTGTCCCTAAAAATTATAAAGTATCTGATCCTGATTACAATAATTTGGGGAAAATGGCCAATAGCTATAAGGTTGAAATAAGAGTCTAAACTATCCAACAGCACATAAAAAAGATCATACATCATGATCAAGTTGGACTCATCCCAGGGATACAAGAATGGTTCAACATACACAAATCAATCAAGTGATACACCACATAAACAAAAGATAGGACAAAAATCACCTGATCATCTCAATAGATACAGAAAAAGCACTGGATAAAATTCAACACCCGTTTACGATAAAAAAAAAAAAACTCTTACCAAAGTGGGTACAGAGGAAACATATCTCAAAATAATAAAAGCTATTTATGACAAACCCACAGCAAGCATAGTACTCAATGGTGAAAAACTCAAAGCCTTCCCACTAAAATATGGAATGAGACAAGGATGCCTACTCTCACCACTACTATTCAACATAGTCTTGGAAGTCCTAGCCACAGCAATCAGGCAAGAGAGAGAAAAAAAAGGGATGCAAAGTGGAAAAGAACAGGTAAGAGTGTCACTATATGCAGATGACATGATACTACATATAAAAAACCCTAAAAACTCCACACAAAACCCAACAGAGCTGATAAAAAAAAAATTCGGCAAGGTAGTAGGTACAAGATTAACATATAGAATTCAGTTGCATTTTTTTACACTAACAATGAAATAGCAGTAAAAGAAAGTAAAGAAACAATCCCTTTTAAGATGGCATCCAAAGCAATAAAATACTTAGGAATAAATCTGACCAAGGAAGTGAAAGACTTATACATGGAGAACTACAAAACATTGATTAAGAAAATTAAAGATGACTTAAAGAAATGGAAAGATATCCCATGCTCTTGGATCAGAAGAATCAATAGTGTTAAAATGGCCATACTGCCCAAGGCAATCCACAGATTTAAAGCAATCCCTATCAAGTTACCCAGGACATTTTTCACAGAACTAGAGCAAATAATCCTAAAATTTATATGGAATCACAAAAGACTCAGAATTGCCAAAGCAACACTGAAGAAAAAGAATGAAGCTGGAGGAATAACCTTCCCAGACTTCAGAAAATACTACAAGCTAAAGTCATTGAAACAGCATGGTATTGGCATAAAAACAGACATATGGGATCAATGGAACAGAACAGAAGAGCTTAGAAATAAACCCACTGACCTACGGGCAATTAATCTTCGACAAAGGAGGTAAGAATATACAATGGAGAAAAGACAGTCTCTTCAGCAAGTCATGTTGGGAAAACGGGACAGCAGCATGCAAATCAATAAAGTTAGAAGACTCCCTCATTCCATACACAAAAATAAACTCAAAATGGCTTAAAGACTTAAATATAAGAGAAGACATGATAAACCTCCTAGAAGAAAACATAGGCAAAACATTCTCTGACATAAATCTCAGCAATGTTCTCCTAGGGGAGTCTACCCAGGCAATAGAAATATAAGCAAAAATAAACAGATGGGACCTAATTAAACTTATAAGCTTTTGCACAGCAAAGGAAACCATAAGCAAAACAAAATGGCAACCGACAGAATGGGAGAAAATATTTGCAAATGATGCAATTGACAAAGGCTTAATTTCCAGAATATACAATCAGCTCACAAAACTTAATACCAAAAAATCAAACAACCCAATCCAAAACTGGGCAGAAGACCTAAACAAGCAGTTCTCCAACGAAGACATACAAATGGCCAATAGGCACATGAAAAAAATGCTCAGTATCACTAATTATCAGAGAAATACAAATCAAAACTATAATGTGATATCACCTCACAGTAGTCAGAATGGCCATCATACAGAAGTCCACAAACAATAAATGTTCAAGAGAGTGTGGAGAAAAGGGAACCCTCCTACACGGTTGGTGGGAATGTAGTTTGGTGCAGCCATTATGGAAAACAGTATGGAGATTTCTCAAAAAACTAAAAACAGACTTGCTATATGATACAGCAATCCCACTCCTGGGCATATATCTGGAGGGAACCTTAATTCAAAAAGATACATGCACCCCAGTGTTCATAGCAGCACTATTTACAATAGCCAAGACATGGAAACCACCTAAATGTCCATCGACAGATGACTACATAAAGAAGTTGTGGTATATTTATAGAATAGAATACTACTCAGCCATAAAAAAGAATAAAATAATGCCATTTGCAGCAACATGGATGGACCTAGAGATAGTCATTATAAGTGAAGTAAGCCAGAAAGAGAAAGAAAAATACCATATAACATGGCTCATATGTGGAATCCAAAAAAATTTTTTAAAAAGAGGACATTAATGAACTCATCTACAAAACAGAAACAGACTCACAGACATAGTAAACAATCTCATGGTTACCAGGGGAAAGGAGTTAGGAAGGGATAAATTTGAGAGTTTCAGATTTGCAAATATTAGCCACTAAATACAAAAATAGATTAAAAAAGAAATTTCTTCTATATAGCACAGGAATCTATATTCAGTATCTTGTAATAACCTTTAATGAAAAAGAATATGAAAACAAATATGTGTATGTATATGCTGACTGGGACATTGTGCTATATACCAGAAATTCACACATTGTAACTGACAGTGATTCAATAAAAAAACAAAAGAGTCTAAACTAAATTGGCTAAGTGAGAGAAATATTTTTTTACAAAAATACATGAAATTCAAACTAGAGGCACCAGGACACAGTGACATACTGGTGGAAGAAAAATGAATACCAAATGAATGACTTCCAAATATGAATATAATTGCAAGATAAGACTCCGAGCACCGGTCTCATAGTTGTTTCAGGATATAATCAAATACAAATAGGGGATACATTAACTGAAGATAATGGAAATAAAAGTCTCTTTTCTTTTGATCGTCTACTTGTCTGTATGTGTGTGGTTGTTAATAAGATGATTATTTTGCTGAAAACAATGGGAGATAACGGCATAACTGTTTCCACTGCAAACTATTTTTACTAACTAGTACTGAATCTACTGTATTGTTCACTAATACTTCTGCTTATTTTGAATTGAGCTTTACAACAGGAGACCTCCTATTGCAAGTGTTTTCCATGCTCACTTTCTCAAATGCACCAGTTCTCTAGTCTTCCATCCCCACGTCGTGCCACCAACCTGACACATCCTAAAAAAGAGGCAGCACTCTCTCAGGTATGAAGTCTTTCATGAGTAAATTTTCTCAGCCTTCCTACTCTTTTCCTGAAAATATTTTCATATTATCTCAATTCTCTTTTTTTCCACTTTCAAAGTTTGTCCTTCCATTTGCTCACATATATTCTGTAAGACTTTGCTTTTACATATTAAGTACATATTTCTGTAAGCTCTCCCCTCAGATTCCAAACATGCTCAAATCTTCACTGCCCTGAAAGTCAATAAGGCATAAAATTAACTCTGTCCTATTGTTTACGGCACTAGGCCTTCTCTCTGATTTTTATCATCACCAAATGTGTTTTTCTTTCATTTTCAAAAGCATGCTTATTCTTTTTTTCTTGCTTTATTGAGACATAATGGACACATAATATGGTATAATTAATTTTAAGATGTACAAGGTATGTATTTGAGACATCTATAAAGTGCAAACTGAAATGAAATGTAAGTAATCTGATTAGTAATTTAATATATAGATCAATTCTTATTGGCCTAATGGTTTTGCTTAAAATTATACTTGAACAGTAAAACAGGTGAAGGAACAGCACCTGAAAGAAATATTTGGCTTCTGTAATCATCTTGAACATGGGTTTAATATCATCTCTTTATCATGACAGCCTACTTATAGAAAAAGACATTTGACATTTTTTTCCTTAAGGACACACAAGTATAAAGACATCTAAAAGTAGACTGAGTATGACTGAAGTTCAAAGAACCTAGTTCATAAAGAAAAATATGAGTGGCATATATACCTCTTATTGCTTGACAGACCACATTTAGATCTGCTAAGACTACCTTTCAGATCAGCTGGAGAGAGATTGGTGAAGAAAGGGAAGAGCTCAAGATTACCTTAAGATTTCTGGCCTGAGAACTTTAGAGAATGAGTTGACATGCTGTTTTCAAAAATGGCTGCACAGAACGACATTCCAATCAACAGTGTACGAGGGTTCCCTTTTCTCCACACCCTCTCCAACATTTATCATTTGTGGACTTTTGAATGATGGCCATTTTGACTGGTGTGATATAGTTTTGATTTGCATTTCTCTTGTAATTAGCAATACTGAGCATTTTTTCATGTGCCTATTGGCCATTTGTATGTCTTCATTGGAGAATTGTTTAGTTAAGTCTTCTGCCCATTTTTGGATTGGATTGTTTGTTTTTTGTTATTAAGTTGTATGAACTGTTTATATATTCTGAAAGTTAAACCTTTGTCAGTCGCATCATGGAAAACAGTATGGAGATTTGCCAAAAAATAAAAACAGACTTACTATATGATCCAGCAATCCCACACCTGGGCATATATCCAAAGGGAACTCTAATTCAAAAAAGATACATGCACTTTAATGTTCATGGCAGCAATATATACAAAGCCAAGACATGGAAACAACTAAATGTCCATCAACAGATGACTGGATAAAGAAGTTGTGATATATTTATACAATGGAATACTACTCAGCGATAAAAAAGAATAAAATAATGCCATTTGCAGCAACATGGATAGGACTAGAGATCATCATTCTAAGTGAAATAAACCAGAAAGAGAAAGAAAAATACTATGTGATATCACTCATGTGGAATCTAAAAAAAAGAGAAATAGAGGACACTAATGAACTCATCTACAAAACAGAGACACTTGCAGACATAGTAAATAATTTTATGATTACCGAGGGAAAGGGAGTGGAAGGGATAAATTTGGGAGTTTGAGATACAAATGTTAGCCACTATATATAAAAATATATTTTAAAAAAATAAATTTCTTCTGTATAGCACAGGAAACTATATTCAATATCTTGTAATAACCTTTAGTGAAAAAAAATATGCTCACAAGAATAAACTTATGGTTGTACACTTTCAAATGATTATAATTATTCTATTACTTTTATATTCAGAGTGGAAAGAGAGAGAGATGTATTTTTATATTGGTATCTTTTCAAGACAGAAAGAATATTCCCTTGTCCATCATTCTGCTGAAGCTATAACCCCAGTTTTATGTAGAATCTCTTCACCTCCCCCCATTTGCTTAAGCCTAAGGTTTAGATTTCTATCCTATCAAATGGCTTTATCTGACCAAAATCTGGGATTCTAGCATTAGCTCTTAGCACAAAGGCAATACAAGGGTCAGTGCTCATAGCTGCATTACTTTTATGGCTTGAGTTTCATCCGAATTTATTTTTTGTCCTGGCCTTTAAAGGTTTACTCATACTTCCTTGCAAGAGAAAAAATATTTCAAAGCATATTTGTTGGAAATTTCCCAGTATCTTGGTGGTTTGAAGAGAGTATTTTAGAATATTCAATCTGCCTCACCCTTGGGAATGGAACTTAGCCTCTTCTCAACATATGTGAAGTGACCTAATCAAATTTACCTCATAAAAATAATGTGGGGATTGAATTTAATCCTGTTTATAATTGCTTAGCACAAGGACAGACATAAAAATGTACCTAACAAATAGTAGCTTTTCCTATTTGTATTATTATATACTGATATTTTCTGAGAAGTAAACATACTGATGAAATGATAAAGCATAATTTTTTATTAGGCAAATGGCTTTCTAATACAATTTTTGGCCTCATGACTGATATACTGTCACTTATTTTCCTGGATTACTTTACAGTTTTCCTTCATTCAATATATGTCTATTCTGGTATTTTTATGTTAAGGTAGATGTGACACTGAGTGACCAATTCAAAGTCATAATTACAAGAACAATTCATGGGTCCCTCAAGCTATCATGAAAGTTACTATTAAAGCAGCATTAACCAGTTTAGATTTTGCCTCTTCTCTTTCACTGTCTGCTATTTAATGACAGGTTGAAAAAATTTATAGATTATTTTGAGAAGGACAGAAATGGGGGCATTAATAACATACAAGAAAAATGAAATAATCACTAATCAAGAGAGCTGGTGAAAGCTTTGGACTTCTAAATATGTAATTTTACTATTTATGAGTCTAAATTTTTTTGAAATGAGTCATCCTTAATACTTTTAAGCTCATGCTGTAAGCTTTCCTTAGAAATTGGGAGACTAGGTTTCTTGCAATATTCACTTCTTATCAGGCAGTTTTTATTTTTAATATAAAGAAATGATTACTGAGATTGGAGGTAGTGAGGTCAACCAGTCATATGCCCGGGCTCCAAGAGCAAAGAGACATGAGTCTAAGCTTACGAGTTTTGTGGTCTCTGTTACTCTTTCTATTTCTATAAAATGGGAATGTAGAAAATCTTACACCATGCGGGTACTGTGAGAACAAACAAGAAAATGCACGGCCGACGTTTAGAGCAGTGCCCGAGCCTTTGTAACAGTTATATTATTATTGCTATTATTATACAGTTTGCTGTATCACTAACACATCTTCTGTAGCTTAGTTACTCTGTAATAAGTTGAAAAATTAGATCATTTGGTATAATTTTTCGAGCTGTTTTTTCCTGGTTTGCTAACCATCTCTCAAATCATTACTTTGAGTAGAAAATATAGTACCATATGATTATGAAGAGTGAAAGATGCCTTTTCAAGGAATGGAAATAATTTATTACTTATCTGAATGCAAACTCACACTTTGAAATTAGGAATAGGATCTAGCATATCTCTTTTAAATATTCATAGGCAATAAAAACTCTGGCTGTTTGATTGATTTAACAGGCAATTGAATGTTACCTTTGCTCTGCATAATTGCAGCTATAAGAAACATTAGGTAGGCAATAAAAAAAAACCCAGAAACCTCTGACATAGGCATTTAATTGAGAAGAAAATGGGCTAAGGCTTATCTTCACGTGAAAAGGCACTTTGTTTATGCCCTTTGGAAAATGGAAAACTATTTTTCTTCAGCCAAAAAAAAAAAAGCAAGAAACTTACATCTTAAAACAAATTCAGATTTTTTCACTATAATAATCTAATGTACAACATATATTTTTAAAAAATCAATTTAAAAAAACTGTTACTGTAATTATTTTATTTCACCAGGTCCTTAGCTAATTTATCCCAAGGCTCCATGTGCAACTGCATCAAAACCCCAGTCCTTTCAACTAAAGCTTCAGTGGGACATACAACTGGCTTAGCTAACAAAGTATTAGGTGTTTCTCTATATACCGAGCACTTTAGAATCGATTAAAGTACCCAGATTATACCCTGAGAAATAGGAAAACCCTGTTACTACCCATTCTTGTAATGCAGCATCTTATTTTTAAAGTCATAGCAGCATATGAAAGACTAGCACAACAGAATTTGACAAGGATATTATCTCTAACATGATGTGTTTTTCATCAAAGCTCTGAGGCACCAAACATGCTTTATTTGCATTGCTAAATTACTCTCAAGTTATTATTGGCTAAATATTTTATATAAGCATAGCCAGGACTGATAGCGTTTTCAAGTTTATTTCAAGTTTATTTATTGTTATTATAGCATTCTGGTCAATTAACTACTGAAGGAGAAATGAAAAACCACTTTCAATTCTAAGAATTAGAGGATGATAAAAAGTCCTCTTGTTAGTCTTCTGCATTTTATTCAAATATAGACGGGTGAGCATTTCATTGTTTTTCATGATGGAATATATGTATTTGTCTGTCCCTGCCTTTGGTGGGACACACACATAGACACACTCACACACACTGCTTTGAGGGTAAATACACACATTGTTTTTGGTAAAAACTAAAAGCACTTTCCATGTAGTATGTTATGTTTTGCTCAGGATAACCCTTCAAAACAAGATCTGTTATCACAGATGAGGACATGGAAGTTTGAAAATATTACCCAAGGATACATAGCCAATGAGTTGTAGGGGGATGTGCAAGTTATCAATTTATTGTCTTTCAATATTCATCTATTGGTGATATTGGATTATTTCTTTGCCAGCTGGCATGATGCTAAGCTTTGTCAGTAGAGGGTGCTGGAGTGACACTGAGAGAGGTAAAGGTTTCTCTGCTCAGTGTGTTTTTATTTCTTGCTCCTACGGCTCTGGGTTGGCCTGTGGGATGCCCAGTGGAGCTCACCTCATCTCTTCCCCACTCTCTCTCCCACAGATCTTAGCAACACCCCCTACAGTTGTCTTCTGACAAGTTCAGCAGATATTCCAGTGGTGAATTCAGCCTGGGTGGCATAATCATGGGCAGAACTCCCAGAATCCAAGCTGGTTTCCCTAAATTAAGCAGCACTTACTGCAGATAGCCTCCCAGTGAGTCCAACAGGCACTCTATCCAGCTTCCAAGAAAACCCAAAAGCATCCCTCACAGGTTACCTCCCTATGAATTTTGTAAGCATCCCACTCCAAGATTCCCTTAATACAAGATTCAGCCACTGACTATGTACTAGCTGAGTCAGGTCCCCAGGGAACTTCTTTGCCTTCTCATGGTCTGGAGACACACTCCAAACAGGTTTGAATCTCAGCTTTGGACAGAACTCCTCACTTTGCAAATCATTTCCTTCCCTAGGTGTTATCCTTGTTTCTAGGGAATTCTTTTGAATTCTCTTCTATTTCCTCTTAAAAATTAATTCCCAGTAAATATGAATACTTATCTGTATTAAACTTTCCCTGTTCAAGTTACGGTGTAGTTTCTGTAACCTGTCTGATCCTAATTAATACAAGGGATTATTCCAACCCCAGTTTTTCTGATGCAATATTCAATGTTTTAAAATTTACTTTGGATACGGCAGAATAAGTATTCAATCAAGGTTTGTTGTTGAGCTGAATTACTATTTATTTGGGGGAAATAACAAGTTCCACAACAAAAACATTTGAAATATAAAGACGTAAGTAGTTTTTGTGTTACTAGAGGTTTCCAAGAGTAATACATAAATGGTGTACTCCTAAGAACAGAATAAGCAGACACTGAAAATTGTTAAAGAATAAAATTCGGGCCTTTCCAAAAAAAAAAAAATTGGGGCCTTTTCAAAGCTTAGCCAATTCAGTTTTACAATGTGCCTTTTGATTTTTTTTTTTTTTTTGCTTAAAGTACAATTTCTAACCTGACACCAACATTTAAATATGAATATAAGCACATTCCAATTTCATATTTAAACCCAAATTTAAATAATTTTTGAACTAGTTGCCACCTTGGGATATCTACTTCTGCTCATGTCCAATAGTTTGATAGAGTCAAGGGCCAAAGGACTGTTTAGAATCACCTATTCCCTGTCCCCAGTCCCTTACACTGATATGGAGAAAGTATGATCAGACTATTCAACAAAGGTAGTGCAGGATTAAGGACTGTCTGGAGGTTTCCTACTCAGGACTTCTTTCTAATGTAGAAACATGATCAAACTTCTTCCCCACATAAATAACAACAGGTTCCCTGTATACCCTCCCAGCTACCACCCCTCTTAGGACCTTTCCTTCCCTTCACAGCCAAGCTCCTCCCAAGGACAGCGCGCAGTTGCTTTCCCCCTTCCTTCTCTCCAAAGTCTTCTGGAACGTACTGTCACCAGAGTCTCTCTATCCCCAGGAGAACTCCAACAAAACGGCTATAGTAAAGGTCAGAAGTCACCTCCTTTTTGCTCAGTTCTGTCTTCATCTCCCCAGGCTTCTCTACTATACTTGCCAGTTTTTTATGACTCCTCTTTATAAACTGCTCCCTGCTAAGCACCCTGGTTTTAACTGGTGTCTCCTCTTCCCTCTTTGATCGCTTCTTCTCGTCTCCTTTGTAGACACTGTTTCCTCAGCCAAAAACTTCATCTGGGGTATAACTCCAAAATGCTATGATTCTTTTTCTTTCGGCTTCTGTGAGGTGACCTCATGAACTCTACAGCTTTAAGTGGCATGTAGCCTGACAGATCCCCTATCTGTGTAACTAGTCTGAGTCATGATCTTAACTTCAGGGCTACATCTCTCTTTCTTACTGGGTTATGGAATACCCCCTTCTGGGTCCTCCATAAATACTGTCGCAGACTCTGCTGACACCCTGCCACATTACCCCTTCACCTCAGAACCTCTGACTTCACCTGTAGCTTTGGTGGCCAGTGTGGGCACACAGTGCTAGGTTCCCACGTTGGGCACCTGCGTTTCTCAATTTTACTGCTCTTGGCATCCCAGAAGTACTGGGATTTTATGCACCCAAGAGGAATCCTCAAACACAAAGGGAGAAAAATTGCCAGATAAATGTTCCAGCCTCCACTAGCTCAGTGAGACAATTCTAAAAAGCATGCTCTCTGACACTGGTGTTCTACATGATTTCTTTAAAGCTCCCGGTGGGACTGAGCCCAGTAAGTTTTAGTGGAAACACATTCATAAAAGTATCCTTTATCACCTTCCAACCTTTCATTTTCCACTCTCCCCACGCCCTCATTTGTCCTTCTTAGTATCATCTCCCAAATAAACTACCAGCACCTCCATGCCTGACTTAGGGGTTGCTTTTGGTTAATATCAAACTTAAGCAGACATGTCAGGCTCAATGGGAGTAAAAAATGACACAAGATCTTTCACTTCCAAACTTGCTTTTTTATCTTACTTACTCAAAGTTGTTTCTGAAACCTATCAGATACTCAATCACCTAAATCAGAAATCCAGATGCTCTCCTGGGTTTTACATTTTCTCTGTACCTATCACCAACAGCCTTGCCTTCAACTGAACTAAGAGTAATTCTTCTGACTTGGTCTCACTGCTTGCAATTCCCTATCTCTTGGACCACCCACTCTGCAGTCTCCTCAGAGGTGATGTAATCACTTCGTGGCACCCCTCTTCTCCTCTCGCCTTTGTTTGCATGTGCTGGTGTCCACTTGCCTGAAATTGCCCTCCTACACTTGTCCATTTGGCTGTCTTCTACTCTACTCATTTAAAAATGTAGTTTACAACTAATCTTCTCTAGCAAAGCTACCACAAATACCTTCCAATGCTGACCCACACACGTGTGTGCCCTTTTTCCAAGTTCCCTAATCCTCTGTTATAACTTTTACCTCAATGCTTTGCATCTTATAAGGCTATTATCTGGTTTAAAGTCCTGGAACACAATAAGAAATCTATGTTCTTGCTTAACTAATCAAGGTCTCTAAGTACTGAAGTATAGGAACTTTTTTTTACTTATTACCAACCCTTAGAACAGTGTCTCACATTGAGAGATGCTCTTAGCAACTGGATATGAAACTAAACTTCATTACAAGTTTTTTTCCTTTCTTGACAAATAATCCACTTTTGATTTAGAAGAGTATATGTAAAAGTGATTAAGAGAAATATCTTACTTTCTTTCAATTTTGATTTGAAAAATTAACACCATGTGTAATAATTTTTAAATAGGAAACCCACTCTGTTATATATAAATAAAAATATTATTCGGGAAAAACAAATAATGTCCACTATCTTCAGTACTCATACAATCACATGTATTATTAACAGATTACATATCACCATAACAAACGTGTATGTGTTTGGATAGAAAGAGAGAGAGAGAGAAGTGACGATACCTACACATATTGGTTAACCTTGCATAAGGAAAAGACCTCTATGGTCAGATAAGATCTGATTTTGAATACTAGATTAACTGTTTACTCTCCTGAGGATTTGAGCATGTTACCATACTTGGTATGTCTTGGTTTCCTATTAAAACCCACACTTCATAAATTTTTTGTAAGCTCAAATGATGCAATACACATGTAAATATTTCAGCCATGTCTGGAAGCTGAGCTAATATTTAAAGTATTCCTCATTTTGCCCAAGAGGCATAAAAGTATTTGCTAGACATTCATGCAAATTAGTTTAAACTCATCGTCATACCTCTTCATGTAGCTCTCTCCAACGAGAATTAAATGTCTCAAGTTCCTCATTGATCAGTTCATCCATGACTCCGCCATCTGTTAGGGTCTGTGCCAATATGCGAATCTGATTCGGGTTATCCTCAGAATGTTGCATCAAGTTTTCAAGTGACTGAAACACATTTGCAATAATTACTATTTTTCTTCTTTTTCTAAATCCACTGAATTAACCCGAAATGCTCAGTATCTCCTGATTTACATATAATTAAGTTATCCACAACTTAAAGCAGTATTTAACTGCTGTAACAAAACATGAAAGATCACTGTCATTTCAAAACTATGATGTTGTTTCATGTGAATCTTCATGAGCTTGTGGCAGAACTGTGCAATGGTGCACACAAAGACTCACAGCCACCTTCTCCTCTTAGGCCCACAATTTCTCAACTTCTCTTATAGCTAGTGATGTCCAAGTGGCATGATTCTGCCAATATATGTATCTAGGGAGAAATTCAAGAGCAGAGTTTCCTTTCATACTCACACTCTCACACACACACACACAGCACAGTCTCTTTAGAAGAAAGTCCTATGCCCTTCACACCTTTCACACATACAAGGCTTAGAGGTAAAGTAGCCATAGTTGGACTGGGAGGCACTAAAAACAAGGATGAGGTCCTTCAACCTGATCACGTACTAGGATAACTGCATTATCACATCCTTTCTTCTGGCTAACATCCTTTCAGTAATTTGGGATAAGTGTGCAAGTTTACTTCATATTTTTTGGAAAATCACATAAAAGGATCACTTTGCTGGTTCACAACAAAATGGTCACTGAACATCTCTGAACAGGACAGGGACAAAATGACAGTCCACCTGAGAACTCTCTTTGTTCTTTGATACTTCTGTCAGGTTTTACAATTCTTTTGCAAAAATAAGGAGGTTGGATATAATGATGTCTAGGTTTCTACTGCAACGTTCTAGGATTCTAATTCTACTCAGTATAAAACATTTTACATTTTCTTCACATCTTGTTAATTTATACACCTCATTTTAGCAGATTTACAAAGGGGTTGCACGACAAATAGCTCTACACAAAATAAATAGGCTAAAACTACATATTCATCATACATAAAAGATTAGCCAGAAGTACAATAAAATGCATAGGACATTAATGATTAATAAAATGTCAGAAGTTCACATAAATCAAAGCTTTATGTGCAAAAACTCCTTTCAATTTTACTGTTTGTAGATCTCCAAAAGAAAACTAGAAAATGTATTAAAATTTTGCATATACTAAAATGAATTAACATTTTAAAGATACATTTCCAATATCAAAGCATGCTCATTTAATACTTTGAAACATTCTGTAAGATATAAATTTATGATCCTAAGTCATTTAAAAATATGTTCCAATTCAATGAACATAGCTTTTAAACTGGAAATGATGTTTTACACTATCATCCCGTTTAACTCTACTCCAACGGAGCAAAATTGTGCATTCATACTGTCTTTGTAGGTCTGTAGTACGCTTAAGTAGGTAAAGAAATGTGTCAACATAGAACTGAGTGATACAGCAAAAGGCAAATGTCCCTTGTAAGAGGTTATTTAAATCCTCTTTGAAACCTTAAGACTGGAAGGTTCTTAGAGGAAACAAAGGGCTTCATCCCAAGTGCCAGTGTGGTTTCCTTTTAATTTGTCTTCTATTTGATTCTTAACATCTTTCAATACGTAATTTATCATAATTATATTAATTCAAAACTTACATCCAGCACCTCGGAGATTTCCTCAGCTCCACCAGGAATATTTTCAGTGGTCTTAAGTTTAAATTCTACTTCATTTAACCACTTGTTTGCCTTCTCCAAGTATGACAATAACTCATGCCAACATGCCCAAACTTCCTATGAAAGAAATATATATCACAGATGAAATATTTTGATAGAAAGTAAACGTGTAATTTGGGTACCTCCATTTTTAAAATTCTTGAAAATAAAACGTTTATTTTACATCTTTCACCTTTCCTTTGCAATGAATCACTGAAAATGCAACTAGTCATTTTGAGCACCTAATATGCCTATAATTACAAATCATTAAGGAAATATTTTATTACATGAATAAATTCAAGATTCAGTGATTTACTTTTTGAAATAAAAAATAATTAATCAACATTACAGTCTGGAAAATAGAAAAATAAAAGCATATATAAAACTGCACAGATAAACCTAACATCCGAACACAACAACTAGTATCACTTTTCTGTGACCTCCTCTAACCTTTATCATATGTAAATAACTTGATAGTTAAAGTATATATTTAATTATAGTTCTCTTTTCACTAAACATAACATCTTGTAATTTTTCCATATTACTAAGAAGGTATATTTTAATAAAAATCTAATGTTTCATTTAAGTGACTATAGTTTTGTTTCCTTAATAATCAACAATGATTGACTAGTTAGACTATTTTTAGTTTTGTTTGCTATTATAAATTTGTGATTATCATCATCATGAATATGGATTTTTCCATATCTCAGATTATTTCCTTGAGATGTATTATCAGAAATATGACTTCTAACTACTTCAAGGACATGATTATTTCAAATGGCCTTTGATATACACTGAAAGAAACTGATTAATATTCAGAAGTACTCATACATGAAATAGTGAAATTTTAAGATTGCTACCAGTAAATACAGAAGATCATTTTTCTGACCTTGGGATATAGAAGAGTATCTCAAATAAGGCATTTGGTAAAAAACAAACAAAACTGACCATTAGAGACAAATAATTTTAATTATATTAGAATTAAAACCTTCCAGTCATCAAAAGACACCATGAAAAAACTGAAAGATTCAAACTTGAAGAAAACAACTGCAAAGTTTGTAAGAGATGAATAAGACTGAAAGGAACACCAAGTCAGTTAAAAGATGAACAAATAACCCAACAAAAAATGAAATGAAATCCTCAACCAGTATTTGAAAGAAAAAGATATATGTAAACCCAATAAAGATATACAAATCTGATCAGACTCATTAGTGATCAGAGGAATATATGTCAGGATTACAATGACATAGTGATAACGTTAACTGACACAAATAAGAAGTTTGGTAATTCCAAGTGTGAGAGAAGAGAAGCATTAACACAAATTTGTATTTATTGCTTGTGAGTGTATATACTACAATGACCATTGTGAAAAACAATTTGTCATTCTCACTAAGATAAATATTCATGTATCTGGCAATCTAGAAATTCCACTTTTTGATGTAAATCCTCAGAGAAACTGGTTTGTATGAACAATAAAGGCAATTCCAAGAATGTTTGTCTCAGCACTCTCTGTAATAACGAAAAAAATTTAAAAAGAAAGAAAATAAGCAGCAGTATTTACAATAATCAAGACATGGAAACAGCCTAAATGTCCATCAACAGATGACTGGATAAAGAAGATGTGGTATATTTATACAATGGAATACTCTTCAGCCATAAAAACCGACACCATTAACGCCATTTGCAGCAACATAGATGTTCCTGGAGAATGTCATTCTAAGTGAAGTAAGCCAGAAAGAGAAAGAAAAATACCATATGAGATTGCTCATATGTGAAACCTAAAAAAAAAAAAAAGAAGAAGAAGAACATAAATACAAAACAGAAACAGACTCACAGACATAGAATACAAACTTGTGGTTGCCAAGTAGGGGGGTGGGAAGGGATAGACTGGAATTTCAAACTTTGTAGATACTGACAGGCATATGTAGAATAGATAAACAAGATTATACTGTATAGCACAGGGAAATATATACAAGATCTTGTGGTAGCTCACAGCAAAAAAAATGTAACAATGACTATATGTACGTTCATGTATAACTGAAAAATTGTGCTCTACACTGGAAATTGACACAACACTGTAAAATGACTATAACTCAATAAAAAATGTTTAAAAAAAAGAAAGAAGTTAAAAAAAAAAGGAAAATGACCTTAATGTCCACTGGCAGGAGAATGTATAAAACTGTATCCTATTTATACAAAAAATACAGAAGCAAAAATACAACTTTATCAAACAGAACCACGTGGATGAGTCTGAGACATAAAAATGTTGAGCAAGAAGAGCAAGCCCTAAAGAAACTATATAGTATAGGTTACCCTTTTTATACCCTCAGAACACACAAAGTTGAGCAGTATATTGTTTAGGTATTGACATGTATGTGATAAAATATTTTTGAAGCAGAGAAACAATATTGGTAAATTTCTGGATCAGGGTTCTGTCTGTTGGGAAAAAGTAGGAAGATGCACTAGAGGATAAGAATATTAAAATAGTCATTTTCCATTAGCTGTGAGATTGTAAATATTGGGCAAACTTATAACTGTATTAGTACAATCACCACCCTCTGCTAGCTGCCCCTTCCCACCTAGCCACCACCACCATAAATGAAGAAAAGGAATGATGTTTTTTACTTTAGGAGAAATCAACAATTCTATCAGATTTCCCCTATTTTCACCTTTGCTCAGAGCCCTTGCAAATGATGGAGGACATTCTCTCTCTAACTGATGAAAAGTATCAGTCTAACCTGCCTTGCTGGCCTACCAATTCTTGCCCAGTATTTTATGTACAGTTTATCACAGAAAGTAAAATTAAGTATTTTGCTTTAAAAAGTGACAGAAATTTTAAATCTGGGTCATTTCCAGCTCCTGCTGGACTACAGGCTGTCTTCCTTCTGGGCAAAGATCCCAGTGGGAAAATATAAATATCCCCTCAAATACCCGAGGGTACTTTAGCGATCTGAAGATAAGGAAATGTGATTGGTAATATGTCTTATTAACTTTGGTACAGATTGAGGTAATGAACTACCTTGCTGATTTAACCATCAGGATGGATGGCCTCTTGTGTCCTCAATGCATCTGAAGGACACAGCTGGAGAGCTTGAATGTACCAGCTTTACAGGTCACCTTTGCAAAATAAAATATGGTCTTGCAGCCTGAATTGGAGCTAAAAGCCACTTAGAATAATTGTTAAGCTTAACAGTTTGGAACTTAAAATTACTTTGAAATCACCAAATTCAAAGTGGCTTTGAAGAGAGTAAAACAAAAAAGGAAACTTCTGGTCAAAATGGTAAATGGAGCTGATGTGGTAGTCCCTCCACCGGTGATTCAGTCATAATGGAATACTAGATAAAATGTAAAGGAAAAAATTCAAATTCATAGAGGATTTATGAAACAAGTATGAAAAATCCTCAGGTGGCAGAAACAAAGAGGGACGTTAAGTACACTAGGTATTAGGTAACCAAGCTTAATAAAACACTGGCATATCAGAACAGGGTATATGACATAAAAGCTGGGGTATTTAAAATTTGGGATGTGAAAAAGAGGCATTGGTCTCATACATTTCAGGGAGATGGAAAAGCATAAAGATGAGTGTCACTTATCCTGAAAACAAGAACTACAAAATCCCCATCCACTGGAGTATAAGGAACTGCCAAGAAAGCTGAGAACCCTTTCGATTTGGTTGGAAAATAAGGATCCACCCAAAAGAAACTAAAACCTAAATTTATATCACACTTGAGGATAGAACATAACATCTCTCAGACTCTGGTAGACACAAATAAAAAATACTCATAAGGACCCTCCAGTAGCCTAGCACAGAAGGGATTGCCTGTAAGATACAATTCCTACTATAGATGAGCTCACAAAGAAAAATTTACAAGCCATGTGAGGAAATTCACTACAATTAGAGGGAACCAGTAGTTCTAAGAAATGGTAGAATCTATACATTGTGAACAGAGGTAAGAGAACAGTTTTAAGGAATTCAATAACAAGTAATTTAATAATAAGTAAGTCAAAGTTGCCAGTAGGATCTACTTTTCTTGAGGGTGACAACTAGAGTTCATACTTAAGAAGTAAAAAGGCTAAGTTCCCTATATTCTATGTTGGGAAAACTTCTGCTGGATGTTTCTACAAGCCCTCATCTAAAAAGAGGGAGCAGATGGGGAAGGCATGGAGGAATATGAAGAGAAGAGAATTTGGTAAGTTAAGAAAGTCTTTTTTCTCACCTTTTATGAAGGTGCTTAGGGGAAACTTATCAGGTACCTTTTCTCTACAAGATCTGAAAGAATACTGTTCATCAACTGGGTGGGTACATTCAGAAAGGGATGGTTGTCATGCCTTCCCTATTGAGTTGCTGGCATGGCAAAAAATGAATCAAGGACAATTCCTTCAAATTTCTCATTCCTGAGAATTATGGAAGATGGGATCTGCCAGTGCCCACAGGCTGAGTTGAGATGTAGTGGGTAAGTAAGACTCCAAGGGATCACAAAAGCATGAGTCATAAAGGTTTAATTTTAAAGGGAATATAATGCAAGGCTATTGGTAAGAGTCAGCCTGAAATTCTTGTTCAATATACCAAGGTATCATATATGCTCAGGAAATCTCTTTTTTAGAGTTTAACATCCCTATGAATAAGACCAATTGTTATCTCCATCAGACCACAACAAGTCTACAGAGAATAAGCCAGATCAGTAGTGATAACCTATAGAGTCTACTGATTACAGACTCATCATCACAGATGTGTGTGGGTGTTAATTAAAAAGTTAATAGCAATTACAGCCAGCCAAGAGACGAACATCAGATTAGGAGTGTACTTTTCATTCCTTACCCTCCTATATAACAATATTAGAAGCTCACTATCCAGAAACTGAGAGGAGGGAACTATAAGATCACTTTTTCTCACTCCCACCTCTGTATAAATTACTGAAGACACAAGATTAATCTGAATTGGTGGAAAACTTTTAATAAAATATGAGATCAAAATTTAAGTGAGAGTAAATTTTACTAACTAAAAGTTAATGAAAAGTTATGAGATCAGACTGAAATACTCATTAAAAAGCCAACTATAGGCAGAAAACAGAGTTTAATATCATTGGTTTTAGTTTTTGGAAAACTAAAACTGTTTAATACTTCTTACTCATTAAGTTGAGATTTCTCAACCAAATAGATTACTTAAGTTTAAACCATTTAAGTAAAGGAAGAAATAGAATTAATTACACAAAAGCAGAGGATTAGATAAGAGACAGATTTGAAAAAAGAACAGCTAAGTAAAACCAAGAGAAATGGAAAACACAGTCTTTGAAAAAAAATACAAACACACATATATAGATAGATGTATATATAGGCAGAGGTGAATATATTTATATAAGAAAGTTATAAACTATGCTTCCAGCAGGTGAAGATAGAATTTGAGAATTGGAAGACAGATTTTAGAAAATTAACCAGAATTCAGAAGACAAAGAAAGAAAGATGAAAAATATTAAAGGGAAGCCAACAATCAGAATATGGGGGAGATTCTTCATAGATCTAATAAAGGTTCCTCTAGGAAGGAATGGAGAGATTGAAAAAAAGAAAATCTTCAAAAAGATAATGGAGACCACCAAAGAGAGAAATGATCATTCTGTTCTTATTAACATACCACATAACAAAGTATAAAGTATAAATGAAAACAAATTACACATAAATAGACTGAAACTGCAAAGCACCAAAGACAAAGAGAAAATGAAAAGGTACCGGAGAAAAGTATAAAGAAACAATAATTTTGACAGCAGACTTCATAATAGCAAAGCATTTCAGAAGACAATAGAATACTGTTTTTCAGTGTTGTAAAAAAATAACTCTTCCCACATAATTATGCTCAGGTAGGCTATCACTACTGAGGGCAAAAATCAAAGGCATTTTCAGTCATGCAATATCTCAGAGCATTTGCTATTCACACTCAGTGAAACAGTAGAAGTAAAGGAAAGATATGAAAAGCAGAAACCATTACAGAAATATGTAAAATAGTATTGGCAAATCTAAGTAAATATTATTAAAAATAATAATTACAACAACAGTGGTGGCAATGGCACTGACTAACTTAGAGGAGTAAGAAATAATGTTCAACAATAATATGGAAGATGGGAAGTAAATTCAGAGTTAAACCATGCCAGTGGTTCTGTTATACCATTGTTAGATGCATATAGTGGAAAGAAATACTTATTATTGCAGGCTTTGTTGATTAAGGTACACAAGATAATAATTAAGGGTCCCATTAAGATAAAGTAAATAGCATATATATTCCAAACCACTGGAGAGGAAATAAAAAGAGGCTAAATAACTTGATAACTGTAATACAAATAGAAGAGTCTAGAAGTGTCATTACAGATGAGAAATAGAAGAATCATTCATAAATGGTCTTGAAAATTTTGTTCTTAACATGAAAATAAAAGATCCCTTTGGGAAATGTACCCCAAAATGGATTTCTGATGGATTAGCATAGTTTTCAATGAACAAAATAAATAAGAGAAAGCCAAGAATAATGATGATGTAAAGAAATTAAGAACATAATATTTGTGTTTTATTTGATTATCAGAAAGCAATTTCCTAGATATAAGAAGTCCTTCCCTCACATAACATGATAGTAAATTAGTTGTGACTTCCTTGAGATTTAGTGCCATCCCTTCCCTTCCCTTCCCATTGTCTGTTTGATACTCTGCACTCACGCAGCACTAACAGAACAGATTTCACTTTATATCCTCAGCAACTATAATAGCTTGTGGGATATAGAAGACACTAGCCAAGTGTATCAGGAGTGAATTAGATACAAAAAAGAACAGGGACTGATAAAGAAGGAATTGGAATTGATACTGGAGAAACTTGGAGATTCAATTTTATAATTACAAAGTTATAATATTGGAAATATCTTGGGTACAGGTAAAAGATCCAGTCTAAATATATTCAAAGGTCTACTCTACTGGTCTGAGTTGTGCCTGCCTTGAAACATCACTCAGTATAAAAAAGTTCCCTAAACCATCATGATTTTCAACAATGATGGGGCACCTAAATTCCCTGTCAACTCTAATCACAATGATGACTCAGTTTACATGGGGGGAGGTGGCTTAATTTAAAGCCCAGCTAGTGTGCAGTATTTGGCAGCATCAGCACTTGGTAGCCGGTAAAGTTCACGTTCTTCATCAGTACACTTCACATATAATCATAAATTGACATACAGTAACTGATAAAGATCAACAAAGGCAAACTGACTTCCAGAGTCTTGCATTTCCCGTTCAGCCTGGTGCAGAGCCACTGGTAGTTGGTGGTTAGTGTGTCAAGTTCCTTTTTTAAGGCCTCTTGTGCTGCAGGTGGTGCTTGAGCTATGACACCGTTCACGGACTCGGTGAGGAGTTTCACTTTTGCCTCTTTTTGCTGGGCCTCTTCTTTAGCTCTCTGAAAAAGAAAGAATCCTCTCTTAATAGCAAGGCAATGACTTCACTCCCAAGATGCATTCCTATATATCATGTTCTTTCTTCCTTGCAACACCTCTGTTAGAATGAGATTAATAAAAATAAATCCAATGCTGACTCCAATCACTTCCATAAATTTGAGTTTAGTTAAAATTGGAAACTTGAAGAAAAAAAATTATAATCAGACTGCAATCTTTATTCAGAATAGTTTGAAAAGTAGTATGTGGGTATGTATTTGTGGAGAATATATATACATATATATAATAACCAAGAAACAAATATTTCAATGCTAACTAGGCTCAAAAATATCTTAGTCTAGAATTTAAATCACTTATGAATTACTCAGATAGATGAATAATACTGAAATCAATACAAATATCATTTAAATCAAAGGATAATTAACATAGAAAAGTCTTTTTAATGCTCTTTTTGGGAATATATTTTGATAAAAGAAAGTTGTGTTCAGTAACTGAAAACACGTAAGTGAAAGAAACACAACAGAAGCTCCTGACATGAGGGTGCTGGCCTGGTATAGCTATGTCTTGGTATCCTAGAGTTGTTTTTTTTTTTTTTTTTAATGAAAAGGTTTAATATAAAGTTTGGGGGTATAGTCATCGTAGACTTCCAAAAAGAATGTTGAAGTCAGATGTTGCTAATCAAACATTCCCCTTGGCTCTTTTATTTTAAGACAAAAGTTTTGCTTACAGGGGAAAGAAAGGAACATTATCATTTTCAAGTATAACACAGGAAAGAAAAATAAATAGAAGAAGGTCTCTGGTTATTATCTGAGTAAATAAGGGAGAGATGTCAAAGTAGGTCTGTAAGTCTCTTTTGAAAATAAAGATAAATTTGCTCTCAATATGAGCACAGCTGGAAGCCTGGACAAGGTACCATCTCTAGCCTCTGGGTGGTGAAACAGACCTAAAGAGATAATCCTGACTGGCATGCAGACAATACAAGAAATGGAATTTTCTTGCCAACTCCCTCTGCTGCTGTTGCCACAGGCTATCTGGGCTTTTCCTCTTTTCAATATTACCCCCATATGCACCAATTTTGTAGCTACATCAGTCATTTAAACATGCAAATCAATGTGTACTAATTGGATGGGCCACTCATTTCAGGGACTCTTCATATATTTTTTAATTAATTTGAGACAGTTTACTCTCCAGCACTAGAAAGAAAAAGAGATCTGAATGAGCGGTTACCCATAAAAGCAAACTGTTCAAAGAATGAGGGAAGACAGCCAGAGCCAAACAAAGGAACCAGGAAAAATGGAGCGGCTGAACACAAGCTGACTGCTGATTATCTAGTTAGGGATCTGAAGCAGTGGCTGTATAGTAATAGAAGAGACGGTGAAAACAGCCATTAGGGGATTGAGATGTGAAGAGAAAGGCAACAGAGGTGGCACATGCTTAATAGAATAGAACTGTATGGAATGAAATGGCACAGGAGAGGGATGGAAGAGAATATATTCAATCCTTTTGGTTCTACCAAAGATAGAGCCTGTGACTATGAGTAAATTATTTGACTTTTCTGTAAATTTCCATTTTTTGATTAGCAGAGAGAAGTGTGTACTATTTTGCTTCCAAAGTACCCTCTAAGTCTCACATTCTGTAATGATACAATTTGCCCAATGGTGACCTCCCCACCATCAAATTTAAAATCATTATAGTCCCTTGTTAAAAATCCTCCAATGACTTTTCCATTTCACTTAGAATGAAAATCCTCTGACACCCTACAAAGTGCCTGTGTCAGCAAATACCTACTCACTACCTCCAAATCATCTCAGGTCATCTATCTCATTTTAAATATAATTCCCCACAAATGCTCTACAAGTCAACCCTGTCTAAAACAGTGTCTCATCACCCCCAACTCCCACCGGAACTCTTAATTATTCTTTATTTTATAATCCTGGTTTATTTTAAGGCAAATTGTCATGATCTCAAATGAGTTTATTTGCATATTTCTTCATTCATTGCTTCCCCCCCCCAACAGGTAGAATGTAAATTCCAAGAAGTCAGGTGGCTTTTATGTACTGCTCACCACTGTATTCAATGTCTAGAAGGGTATCTGGCACAAAATAAGTATGCAATAAATATTTGTTGATAAATCAATGAATGATATATGGTATTGCTACAGTAGAATGCTTTCATAGCTTTTATTACTTCAGAAACTATTACTGCCTGTCCAAAGAGGCTTCCTTATATATTTTAATTTTACTTTCCACATGTGACTAAAGCCACATTACATTTGTTATTTAAACATGATTTTCACATGAGTACATTCTGCTCTTAATTATAATAAATATTCACTGAATGATCATATAACATATATAAAGGACATGTAATTAATTTCTTACCATGCAGCATCAATAATAATAATAATAATGATAATAATAATTACTAGTTTGGGGCATCTAATTTGTGCCAGGCATTGCACTGGGACTTTCATGTTTCACCTTTCTAATAATTCTGAGAAGCAGGTATTTTGATACCTGGATCCAAATGAGAAAATGAAAGCTCACTGGGTTTACGTAACTTGCTCAATGTTACATAGTTGGCGAGGGACCAAGGCGGGTTTTAAACCCAAGTTTCTGGCTCCAAAATGATTTTGCTCTGTTATGTGGCCCCAAACCAAATAAATATCTACTAAAAGTTCACAGAGGCAAATGTGGTTCAATAATGTGTTATTGCTAATACACAAAGATGGTAATTATCATTATAGCTGCAAATCATTGAGTGCTCACGCTGAGCTAGGCAATTTAGTTATATGTAAGTTTCAATCCTCATTTCATACTTTGAAGTTATGAAATGATATGATTTACACATGAAAAAATAGAGGATGACACTGACTACTGGGTTTCCCAGGGCCATACTTGAAATGCCACTGTGTAGATTCAATTAGCAGGCCTCACCTCAAAGTCCCTGCTATACACCAGTTTCCTTGGTCCTAAATCAATGTTATTTTTTTATTCCATTGTTTCAAGAATAGTGTATGTAAATGCAGTCCTTTCATCAATATTAGAGACCATCAGCTAACATATTTAGTGCTTCAAAATTCTAAGAAACCCCTTTATACCACCAAATTAACACAGCCTATTGCCTAGATTTCCAACTGTCATTTCAATAACACTTTGACAGATTTCCAGTTTTAATTTGCATCAGCTAGAGATGTCTAATTCAGTAGGTGATTCCAGTCTCCTAATAGTACATAATTTCAGGGAAAAAATGTTCCAAACAGTGATTGTCAACATTTATGTTTTGACCACAATGCATAAAAATTAATAAATAAAACGTGTAAGAGTTTCACAAATTGTCTATCAAACTTGAATCTAAATTAATCAAAAATCAACCTCTACTATTAAACCAAGAAAAGAGCAGACTGTATAGAATCACAATTTGTTTTATTTGGTTTATTTTACCTTCATCTCTTCAACTGCTGTCTGTAATTCATCTGGGGTTTTATATTCAAAATCTCTCTCTAGGTATTCTTCTTCTGCTTGTGTCATCCATTCATGCATCTCTGAGAGATCTTTCTGAAGGCTTACAGTTTTATCCAAACCTCCCTTTAAGGCCTCCTTTCTGGCACAGACCTTCCATAAAACAAACCAACAAGCAAAGCATGAATACTAAAAGTCACAAAACTTTATCATTGTATTATTATTGAAAGGTCTGTAAATAATATAAAGCTTAGATACAAAAGATGAAACAAGAAGTAAAAAGCTTACATGAATGAGGAAAGTAACTCATGGCAATTGAATACACTTAATTCCACATAAGTGTTAAAATAAGATATAGCCAGTTACTTGGCATAATGAACAAATTGCCCTAAGACCATAATTTAGTTCCTGTGTAGAGTAATGCATTTCTGCAAATGGAGAATAAAGAAAAACATTTTTTTCACAGTATGTTTCTATTGGAAAAATTTATTGGCACACATAGAAGTAGAAATTCCTTGTGCTCTTTGATACAGTTTTACAATTTCAAATATCCTAGGAACATAATAATCTTATACCTACAGAAAACTCTCATAAAATAGAAAGAAAAAAATTTAAAATGGTAAAAGGCACAGTCACATAATGCACAGAAATAAAATTAAAATGAGGTCATATATGTGAAAAAAGATGCTCAGTATCGTATGTGGTTAAATAATTGCGCATGTATAGTTAAATATTTGCACACGTATAGGTAAATAATTGCAAATTAAATTAAGTTAATGCATTTTCAAATGTAAGACTGGCCAAAACTAGTTAGCAGAAATGCCCAGTTTGAGCAGAGATGTGGGGAAACAAAGGTTCTCCAACCTGTTGAGGGAAATATCCAACATAGTACAATCTTTCAGACAGTAAATTGGCAAAATGTATTACATTTTTTAACGTTCATAAATCTGAGTCTACTCTTCCACTTTAAAGAATAAATCATATAAAATGAAGTATACAAAACTGCATATGCACTATTCAATTCAGCTTTGAAAACAGCAATGTACTGGAAACAAACCCAAACGTGCTTTTATGGAGGGTTAGTTAAATATACTGCAGGATACACATGTACATGCACAGAATGGGATACCTGTAGCACCAATTCATCTGGAACGAAGTGAATAAAGTGAATGTTGTTGAGTTTATAATTTTAAATTTAAAAAGCAAGTTGCAAAACAGCAGGTGTGATAGGAGACTTGTGCTTTGTAAAGCGGCATACATTTCTGAAGTACTAACTTTTTACAACAGAATTTATTTCTTCTTAACCAGGAAGAAGGCAATACTTTAAATACCTAAGAGAAAATCATGCATGCTAATGGTTTGCTACAAAGTACCCTATTGTACCACGCTAAGGAAAAATCTCCATTTAGTATTAGAATAATTATATATAGCACTTCTCTTTTACCTTAAAAAATAACTTTAATCAAATGATGTTATTCTTCTCTCTGGGATTAAATAGAGTTCTATCTTTTAAATAACTGAGCTGTAATTACAAAGTCTTAATATATAAGGCACAGGTTTAGCATAATTAAGTTTTCATGGTACTTTACCAAATACTAAATATGTGCAGAACCACCATCATATTAATTTTCCTTACATTGTACAGCCAACTTAAGCCTAATATAGTTAAATTAAAACTATAAGTTCTTTACTCTCGTAGGAGAACATAGTACCTGATCTATTGAAATGTGAGTAGATGTTTCACTCCAACACAGATAGGACCATATACCTAACAATTACACTAGTTAAGGTATAAAGATTATTTTGTGTAATCAATGAGCCTATAATAAGCCCAGGTAAACAAGCTGTTAAATTTCTACTTAGATGCTCTGCTATAATCTTTTGTGGCTGTTGGCAAAGTGACAATAATATTAGAGTGACTAACAGAACTTAGCCAAAGACTTGTAGTAAAAAAAATACTGCATGCTATAAAACTAAACCAGAAAAAAAAAAAAAGACATCAGTAGTGATTATTTTAAAAGGAAAGAAAGGCAGGAAATCATTCTGTGACAGCATTAGCGCATGGGAAAGAACACCAGCTGTGGACCTGAACTCAACCAAGCTAAGTGAACCTGGAAACATCACTTCTTTTTTCTTTATCTCAGCTTCTTAACTAACCTAACAGCTGGACTAAATGATTTCCAAGGTCTTTTCCAAATTTAATATTCCACAGCTCTAAAAATGATCAGGGAAAGAGATGATTTTTTGTGGCTTCGTATTTTAGAAGGATTTCTGTGAAAAGATCTGGGCAAAAAGCACAATTTCTCCCTCACCTTTATCACGTTAGTAATGCCAACATCCTAGCCTTAAATTGCCCAATCTACCCCCAACAGTTTTATCAGATTATATTGCTTCAACTGCTTGATAAAATAGAAAGTTCTTGAGAGAGAAGTTGGTGGAGTAGAAGGATGCTCATAGCTCACCCTCTCCCACAAATACACCAAAACTCACATCTACGGACCTACTCAGCCAACCAGAGCACCTGCCAAACTCCAACAGAACATCGCCCTCTTCGAAAGACAAAGACGCCAAAAATCTGGTAGGAGAAAAGGAAAAAAGAAAGAAGAAAAAGCAAAACAGCGTGGGACCGATCCCGTGGGGAGGGAGCGGCCAAGAAGGACTAGCGCTTGTTCACTGGGTCTCCCCCCTCCAACAGAGAGGTCAGCGGGACGGAAGGGGAGCCTCCGAGGCTCAGATCTGCCCTGAGCACCCCTTGACCAACAGGACTAAGTTAAATGGGCACAAAGGGTCCCCGCGACACCCAGTCCTAGAGACACGAGCTGGCAACTGGGGCTGGGACAGGCCGCCGGAGCCGTGTGGAGGACTGGGGCAGCTGCCCTGCAGCCCTGGGGACTGCAGGGTGCTGCGGGCCGTGGCTGAGAAGGAATAAGGAGCAGAACAACCTCAGTCCCCCATAAATCACAAAAAAAAGCAAAGCAAAATGGCTGGTGCACCCTGGGGGGATGGGCGCCGCAGCCTTTTTCTCCTCAGACCCGCGGCGCCATTACTGGCACTTCTCTGGAGAAGAGAGGCGGGGCGCAGCCACAGCCACCACCTCCTCCTGTGCGCAGCGCCCAGGCGGGGGCGGGGCCGAGCCCTGAATCCCCACCCGGAGGCTCCCTAACGTCCTAGGCAGGACTGAGACTTGTTTACAGCCCAAGGCAGATAGGATCTTTCTGCCCTGGCACCTCAGAGAATTTGCGCCACCAAGACAAACAAGGAACTGAGATTTGGCACAGAGCAGGGGCGGGGCGGTTCTGCGGTCTTCCCCGAGCCCACCTATAGAGCGCTGACCTGAGGCAGAGCGGGCAGCTGCACAGAGCAGCAGAGCAACAAGTGCCAGGAGAGGGCAGGCGGCCACCCCTCTTCCTGGCAGGAACGCAGCACCTGACCACGGTGCTGGGAGGGGGCACGATCCACCCACCTGCCTCACCTGAGCTTAGAATCTCACTGTGCATCTGGAGGGGGAGTGACCCGCCTGCCCACCAGGTAAGAGCTCAGCACTTGACCCAGTGCTGGGAGGGGGCGCGATCTGCTAGCCAACAACCACTGGGAGCAGCACAGACTAGGGCGCCAGCAGAGGGCCTCTGGAAACAGCAAGCTGAGTTTGCTAAACAGGGCAAAGACACAAAGACCTCCCGATAAAATCATTAAGAGCACACAGTCTCCAGGAGAACACACCCTTTTTGTTTGTTGGTTGGTTGGTTTTTTGGTTTGTTTAATCTTTTTTATATCTGTTCCACTTTCTATTATCTTTTTAATTTTTACTGTTTAAACAATTGTATATGTCTACAATTTTAATCCCTTTAAAATTTTTCTTTTAAAATCTTTTTATTATTATTATTTTTAAAAATCCACCTCATTTCATTTTTAGTTCTCTTGGTTTTGATCTCCTGTTATTGACTATACACAGTTTTCAAATATTGTTTTTTGATTTTTTCTTTTTTTAAGGTTTTTAAAAGACGTCTCAACTCGATTGCTATTCTGCTTCAACTTGCTCTCCTATTATTGATTATACACTGTTTTCAAACCTTTTTTCCCTCCTTTTAAAATTCTCATTTTATCTTTTTTAAAAATCTGTTATATTTTCTATTACCTTTTAAAATTTTACTCTTTAAACAATTGTATATGTCTCTAGTTTTAATCCCTTTAAAATTTTTTTCTTTAAAATATTTTTATTTTTATTAATTTTAAAAATCCACCTCATTTCATTTTTATTTCTCTTGGTTTTGATCTCCTGTTATTGATTATACACAGGTTTAAAATATTATTTTCTATTTTTTTCCTTTTTTAAGGTTTTTAAAAGACGTCTCAACTCAATTGCTATTCTGCTTTAACTTGCTCCTCTATTATTGATTATACACTGTTTTCACACCTTTTTTTCTCTATTCTCTTAAAATTCTCTTTTTTTAAGTTTTATTCCTGCATAGGCTTTAGATAGATAAATAAGCTCCTTAAGGACCACAATAGATAACTGATACTCCTTAAGCCACAGTGCCAGAAAGATATGAGCAATATGAAGAAGCAGAGGAACCACTCCCAAATAAAAGAGCAAGAGAAATCCACTGAAAGCACAATCAAGGAAATAGACATTGATGGCCTACTAGATCAAGATTTCAAAAAAGGAGTGATGAAAGTACTGAAGGAACTAAAAGAAATAGTGTTTAGAGATATAAAGTAGGTTAAAAATGAAATACAAGCTATAAAGAAGAACCAAGTAGAATTAGTAAACTCATTTGCAGAGATGAGAGCTGACCTAAAGGCTGTACAAAGCAGGCTACATAATGCAGAGGAACGAATAAGTGACCTAGAAGACAGGACAACAGAGAGCACCCAATCAGAACAGCCGAGAGAAAAGCAAATAAATAACAATGAAAACAATATAAGGGACCTATGGGATAATATAAAGCATGCCAATCTACGCATAATAGGGGTTCCAGAAGGGGAAGAAAGAACAAAGGGGATTGAAAAGGTCTTTGAAGAAATCATGACTGAAAACTTCCCAAACCTAAAGAAGGAATCAGATATCCAAGTACAGGAGGCTCAGAGGGTCCCAAACAGGAAGAACCCAAACAGACCCACACCAACACATATCATCATCAAGATGGCCAGAGTCAAGGATAAAGAAATGATCATAAAGGCAGCAAGAGAAAGGCAAAGAGTGAGTTACAAGGGAACCCCCATAAGGCTCTCAACGGATTTCTCTACACAAACACTACAGGCCAGAAGGGAGTGGCAAGATATATTTAAAGTCCTGAATGAAAAAAAGATGCAGCCTAGGATACTCTATCCAGCAAGGCTATCCTTTAGAATAGAAGGAGAGATAAAGAACTTCACAGACAAGCAAAAACTAAAAGAGTTTAGCAACACTAAACCCATGCTAAAAGAAATATTGACAGGTCTACTCTAAATAGAAAAAAAGCAGGATGCTACAAAAATGAGAAACTTATAACTGTAAAGGTGATAACTACCATGGATTCCAAATAGAATAAACACAAAATTGTGAAAAAAAGACATCTAAATCGTTAAGAGTGGGAGAGGGAAGCAAGGAAAGCCACTGTGGAAAACAGTCTGGAGAGTCCTCAAAAGACTAGGAATAGACCTACCATAGGACCCAGGAATCCCGCTCCTGGGCATATATCCAGAAGGAACCCTACTTCAAAATGACACCTGCACCCAAGTGTTCATAGCAGCACTATTTACAACAGTCAAGACATGGAAACAGCCTAAATGTCCATCAACAGATGGCTGAATAAAGAAGAGATGGTATATTTACACAATGGAATACTATTCAGCCACAAAAACTGACAACATAACACCATTAGCAGCAACATGGATGTTCCTGGAGAGTGTCGTTCTAAGTGAAGTAGGCCAGAAAGAGAGAGAAAGATACCATATGAGATCACTCATATGTGGAATCTAAAAAAAAAAAACAAAAAACCATAAATACAGGGCAGAGGCAGACTCATAGACATGGAGTGCAAACTTGTGGTTGCCAGGGGGGTGGGGGTTGGGAAGGGATGCACTGGGATTTTAAAATGTAGAATAGATAAACAAGATTATACTGTATAGCAAGGTAAATATATACAAGATCTTGTGGTAGCTCACAGCAAAAAAAAATGTGACAATGAATATATGTATGTTCATATATAACTGAAAAATTGTGCTCTACACTGGAATTTGACACAACATTGTAAAATGACTATTACTCAATAAAAAAAGTTAAAAAAAAAAGAAAATTCTTCATGTTTCCTGTTTCAGAATTTGTAAATCTAACATTCAGCACTGCTCTTCCGCAATCCACCTCTTCTCCGCCACACACAGCTTTATTAAGATACAACTGACACATAACATTAAGTTTAAGGTGTACAATGTGACAATCTAATACACCGATACATTGTGAAATGATTACCACAGCAGGATTAGTTAATGCCATCATCACCACACATATTAGTTTTCTTTTTTATGGTGAGAACATTAAAGATCTACTCTCTTAACAAGTTTCAAGTACATAGTATGGTATTGTCAGCTTTAATAATCACGTTGTAAATTAGATCCCAAGAACTTCATCATAAACTGGAAGCTTGTACCATTTGACCAGCATATTTCCATTCCCCCAACTCCCCAAGCCCTGGCAGTCCCCCTTTTACTCTGTGAGTTCAGCCACATATAAGTAAGATCATATAATATTAATTTTTCTCTGTTTGACTTGTTTCACCTAGTTTAACACCCTCAAGTTTCATCCAGGTTATTGCAAATTGCAAGCTTTCCTTCTTTCTCAGGGCTGAGTAATACTCGTGTGTGTGTGTGTGTGTGTGTGTGTGTGTGTGTGTGTGTGTATCACATCTTCTTTATCTGTTCATCTGTAATGACACTTAGGTTGTTTCCATATCTTAGCTATTGTGAATAATGCTGCAATGAATTTGGAAGCGCAGATATCTCTTTGAGATCCTGACTTTATTTCCTTCGAAAATATACCCAGAAGTGGGATTGCTGGATCATAAGGCAGCTCTATTTTTAATTTTTTGAGAGTAATCTCCGTACAGGAATCTCCACAGTGGCTGTACTGTATGAGTGCTGGTGGCTGCAGAGTGGAGTGTCAAAGGCTGAAATTATAAAGAAGTTATTGGTAATGACAATGTCTAGGTTATGAGGCTGGCAATGAGGGGCAGAGGCAGGGTCAGAGAGAATATCACTGGGGGGAGGTATCAAAGAACTGAGGGTTCAGGAACTGGGAGAACCATCTAAGAAGATACTGAAATAACGAAGAATTATGACAGGAGTAACTGTGAGTCAGCTGTTAAAACATTCAAGGAATGGGGCAGAGTGACCCAGGGGTCTGTGGATGACTGCACTCAAAAGATGTACTGACTTAGAGAAAGACAATGATCTGCAAGTTGCCAGAATGACATCTACCTGGCCTCTAGATTCAGGGTTTCTTGATAACTGTACATTAATCACTAATAATTAAAATATATAACCATGCATGATTTATTTAGAAATTATACATGTTTTATAATTTCATATACATAAGTTTATACCCATTTCATCTCCCTTTATTTAAGTATGTACACAGTGGCTACTTTGTGTTAGATACTGGTCTATACACCTTACAAAGACTAACTCAATAATTATTTTAAAATTCTTATCAAGTAGGCATTAATATGATCACACTGTAAAGACTGTGGAACCGAAGCACAGAGAGATTAAGCAACTTTTCTAGGATCACACAGATAGTTTATGGTAGGGGTAAGATCTAAACTCAGGCAACTGGGTTCCAGACCTCTTGGTCTTATACATTATGTTTGCCTCTCTAGCCACTAGAAAGTCTTCTCCATCCATAAGAGTTTTTATTGTATCCAATTTGGCCAAGAATTTGGGGGAAGTGGGTCTGAGAAATCTTTCCATTGTGAGATATGAGTTATATAAATGTCATCTTTATTATTGTGTACACAGTTTATACACCAAGTTCAAATACCCTACTTGAATTCCAGATGCATTCTGCCTACTTCAAAATAAACATGACTAAAATAGAAGTACTGATCATTCTATGAGGCTCATCAATTTTGTTCTTCCCTTAGCTCGCAGTCTTTCCTTCTTTAGTCAAAGACTCAGTATCCAGCACTGTTGCTCAAAACAGAAAACTCTGAATATGCTTTGATTCTTCCCTCTCCCTCCCTTTGGATTCTCTGCAAGTATTCTCCTTTAGCAAGTACTGCCATTTCTAACGGGTTCTGATAAAACATAAAATCAAGAAAGGAATGTGTTGCTGGGATACAAAAAATGATTTTGGGTGGATGTGAGTGTGAAAGCCCTGACCAAAAATACAACAAGGAAAAACTTGCCTAATTGATTGGAAGAAACAAGAAAAATAAGTGACTACATTGAGTGAGATAAGCTTGCTGGAGACTGGCCATGGACTATAAACAAAGTTTGACTCACACAAGTACACCAGTCCAGTTTGCCTAGCAAAACATAGCCCTTCCTCATGTTGATTACTGTGTAATGGGAAATATCCATAAAAACAGAATAAACAGTAATGAGACGGAGCAACAAGAGTTAAAACCAGCTCTAGCTCTATGGAAGAGCTTAGAAAATTATTGGGAGAGGTTTTGACAGTGAATCAAACGTGATGTCACAAGAGGATTACACATTTCGAATTTCTTCATGTCTCTCAATCTCCACTAATGTCCCCCCTGGTCTTTTTCCTGGCCAGTATTACTTCCTACTTGGACAACTGTGATTCCTCCATGCTGCCACTTGTGTCCCTTCAGCCCATTCTTCATATAACAGGAGTTTACAGCAAACTTTTAAACAATCACTTTACATGATGCCACTTTTTTACCTATAAGTCTGATAGCTTCCCACTGTTCTTGACATGAACAGTAAATCCTCACTGCGACTGCTAAGACAGTTCATGACTCTTATTTCCCACCCGTTTTCTCATGGCTTATGCTACTTCACTGACAGTGGCTTCTTTGAGTGCTGCAAATATGCTCACCCCTCCCTCGCCTCAGGAGTTCCTCCCACTTCATTCTATATCCAGAATTTCTTGAATCCACGCATAAAAGTGTCAGGCTTTCCTCACTAATCAGGCACTAGCTTTAATGCCACCTCTTGAGAAAAGACTTCAGTGACAACTCAGTAACAAGTAGGTCCCCACTCCTACTATTCTTAGAGAACTCTGATTGCTTACTTCAGAGCTTTTATCAACATTAAAATTAAGCACTGTGTGATACTGTGTTAACTCATTTATTTTTCATTTGCTTTACTGAACTGTACCCTCCATGAAGATAGATACTATGTTTTATTGTATTCCCTAGTTTATGTGTATATGATACAAAATGTGTAATAATTATGTGTTTAAATAAATATTCTAGTAAGTAATGAAGAAAAATGTTTCTCTAAAGTATTTACATGCATATGAATAATTTCTTTAATAAATACATAACATAATAATATAAAAACATTCATAATTATAAAAGTCCTTCCCTCCCTTCTTTTGAATAAAGTTCATTAATTTGCAGACTATTTTAGTAATTATTATTCTTTATTTTATAAATAGCTAGGATCTTGATATTTTTTATTTAGAGACATAATAAAATTTAAATTATCTCAACTTTACACCTACAAAATCAGATCATGAGATCTCAAAGTATCTTTAAGGCACATGGACAATTCTGTCCCTAATTAGTTGTGTTTTTCAGACTCTGGCATCTAAAAACAAATAAGGAGTTAACTTTAACCCAGGACAGAACAGCACACCCTGATTTTGTATTCAGCCATTTCTGTAGTACAAAGATTTACATTTCATTTCCATTCTCTCTATGGAGTCCCAAATTGGCCCCAACACTGAAGCTTGACTTCCTTGCTTCTACTACATTGTTTTCCCTCTCTTCTTGAAGTCATGATTTCTTCATTTCAAAACCTAGTTCACCTGAACATAAAGTCAAGGCACTGGGCAGAGTGATATTCTAAGAACCAGAGAGACATAAAATATTCTTAGGACAGGATGAGAACATAGCTGGGATCTATGGAATTTCTGCTCTGCAGCATGCTAGTATGTTTACAAACTTCTTTTCAACACCAAATTCTTGGCAAATTTTATAGTAAACATAAAGTATTAAGCAAGGATATTTTAAAAATAGAGACACTTTAAAAACTACACTGGTCTAATACATAAGAACCTTGATACTTCTGTAATATTGTTGATACACACACACACACACACACACACACATAATATGCTCTCTTTCTATAAATAAATTGGTGGTGTTCTTTCTATTCATCCATTAAAAACATTCAACAAACAAACACCTTTCATACTGGCCTTCCAGGAAAACACCAGTGGTATAATCTATTATCTAACTCACATTTTTTTCCTGAACAGCCCTTCTAGAACTGCGTACTCCAGGAGAAGAATGCGAGCTAGCTGACCCAGGGCTATCTCATCTGCGAGTTAATCGAACTGGTGAGCATTTGTCAGTGACTGTATTAGCTGGGTGACTTACCTTGACTTTTACTTGTCTAAATTCTTTGCTTTTTCAAATTTAGTCTTTCCCTTTTGGCATGATTTCTTTTCAACTTTGAAAGGGTACTTAGAAGTAATGAAAGACTGCCTCTAATATGCATAAAATGAAACCTCTCATTAACTTCAAAAAAGGTACTGGTGTATTGAAAAGTAATCATTGCTTTAGGTCAAAATTTCAGCTTTTGAACAAGAAGTATTTGATATACACCACTTGTGTATATAATATTTATTTTTCCAAAGTTTAATCTTGAAATTGGAAATAAATATCTATAAAACTCTCTGCTATATAAAAAATGAGGAACTCAGATGTGAATATACAGTTATTTTATATTTTTTTCTATTGAGCTATTCTTAACTGCTTCCTATTCTTAATCCATTTATTGAACTAGATGTATTGAAGAAGTCAAACTTGTCATTCTTAACAATCTAGAGTGAAAAACATTTCTGTTTGTACATACACGTATATTACTCATTCACTGTATTTCTCTATCAAGTATAGAAGAGTAAAATACCTTTGTTGATCCAACTACTTTTATAAAGCTATGCATTGGAGACAAGATTCCATAAATATAAAGCCTAAGAAAAGGACTTTATTGTTCAGAAAGACAGTTGTATTCAGTATGGTCATTTCAGGACCCTGATAAGATGAATATATACTATTTAAAGTGTCTACTATGAAAATGGCTTATATGCTAGGCAAAAGCTAGTTTTAATTATGCTTTAAACCATCAACATAGAGACTAAACTTCTTAAAAGGGCAATTGTGAAGGGAAACATTAAGAAATCTTACTTAATTAAATAGAAGCAAGCCACAGTTAAAGAGATTGGACATACCTGTCGGCACATGTGATCCCATTGAGCGTTAAGTTCTCTGAGTTCTGTCTCCAATCGGGAAGCAAACTCTGGTTCTGCTTCATTCTTTATCTTCTGTCCACCTTCATTAACACTGTTTAGACTGGGCTGAATTGTCTGAATATCACTGACTAAAAGCTAAGGAAATAATTCAATTTCAGCTAGCTGAAAATATTACAACGTATTAGAAATGCAACATCAATAGGAAATGTATCATTAGGAGTCATGACACTACACATGAATTTCACCCTTTAAAATCTGAAATCTATGCTGCAAAAAAATGTTCAGTAGTTTTTATGGCATGAATGAATAGGGAATTATCTATCTGTAGTCTACTTAGATTAGATACAAAAGTAGATAAGTTGAATATTTCATGTTGGAAAAATGTGCAAAAATGATAGGCTTTTGACATTACTATTTTGGGAGGGATTTGGGTTTTCAAACACAGGATACCACAGCAACTGTTTATAGCAGGATGGTGTTTATAGCTATTTTTAAGATGGATTTGCTTTTTTAGCTTTTATTCACAAAAAAAAGTCCTTTAAAGAGCTAGATTATTTTCTTCCCACTGCCTGACAATGGTATAATAAATATTATTTCAAAATACATATTGTGTTATACAACGGTGCGACATACATGAAGAAAGCAACCTAGTATGACTGATAATCTGTAAAAAGATATAACAAATAGCTCAAAGGATTATTTACCTTCAAACTGCATTTTATCAAAATAACTGTATAGTGAGGGTTGAACAAAAGGCATTGTGGGATATTTAGAAGCATCCCTGGTCTTTACCTGCTAGATCTACCCCACCCCAAGTTATGACAAAAATGTCTCCAGACATTGTCTGGACATAAATACCCGCTACGGCAGGGGTTGGGGGTGGGGCAAAACTGCCCCTGGTTCAGAACCACTGATATAACTAAATAATATTTTCCATATAGAAGTCTTCATACGAAAAGTGTCATACAAAAATCTTACCCTGCACTGTTTCAGCTGTTTTTTAAGAATTTCTGAATCCCCAAGGGCAGGCCATTCCTCTTTCAGGAAAACATCAACTTCAGCCATCCATTTCTTCAGGGTTTTTATGTGATTCTGGAATCAGAGGCCCATTTTAAGGCATTATTGGGGTGCTGATTTCTCCTAACACAATTCATCATGGCGATATGTCTGAACACAAGCCCAGGAACAATTCCCATGTTTGAAGAATGTCCCTGAGTAGCTCTTCAGGAAAAGAATATTTTTACTAAGACTGCATTTTATGGTCTACTGTAAGAGCACTGGTGTATGAAGTCTGATATTGTTAAAAATAAAAAATTACTGCCAAATGTAGTTTTATGATGTTACTCTCAAGAACATTAAATCATATCCCCCTCTAGAGGAATTTTAAGTTACAAAACAACTCATGATAATACTAACAATGTGCCCTTACAGTATATAAAACAAACTATGAACAATAAACTCAATGTAATGATGTCTTTATAGCCTCCCTAAACCTGAACTTCCACAAATTGGTTTACACAGTTGACAGTTTAAATAGTCCCACCAGTTGAGAACTTTCAGACCAAGATTTTGTCATCTTTAAAGAGATAACACTTTTGCTTTTAATTTCTTACTTGCCTGACCAGGTTGAAGTAATAATCAAGTGGAAAATGTCATCTTTTATCATTTGTAAATAGCCAAGTACATCCCATTATTTTTTCACATAATGCCTTTTTCTCCTGCTGCTTTTTGAGGCTACTTTTCAAGTGTATGATTTTTCAAACTTCTTTATTTGCATACAATTCAGCTATGCTGTCCAGATGTGCTATTTTCTCCTTTCTTAATTAAATTTCTATTGAAAATGTGCCTCGCAGGAAGTTTCTTCTTCACTGTGATAAATAACAATGACTTTAAAAGCATTTACTCAAATCTAAGAACTTCAACATTATCATCTTGCTGATGTCTCTCGAGTTCGGTATTGCCCTTCTACCACATCACCATTGTCCTAGTTCAGACCTTATTACTGTCTCCTTGATTACTGCATTCGCTCTTTTTGGTAACTGCTTCAGTCTTACTCTCTACTAATTCATTCTCCACTTAGATGCCAACATTCTTCTCTCTTCGTTCCTCTTATCAAAGTGATGTTTGAAAAACACAAATATCATATCTTCTACCCTTTAAAATATCAATAATAGTTCCACATTATCACTATTTTTAATCCCATCAGCATTAGGTTATAATTCATATTCTAAAACATGGTATCCAGGACCATTCACAGTCTACTCCCAGACCATTTTTCCCCTGTCACATATTTTATTAATCTCTAAATATTTCTTTTGTCTCCCCAGGACTGAACTACTTCCAATTAAGTGAACATATTGCTTCACTTTGTCAGGAACTCTTTCTCCCTCTTTCATTAGCTGCCTAATTTCTACTTCTTCAAGATGTAATCCAGATAATCCATGTTCCAAGAACATTTCATAACCTCTTTCCCAGTTTATGATGGATTTCCTCATTTCATTGTCATAACTTGTTTTAAAGGTTATACTTCATTTATAGTTATTATAAAATGTCATAACCTATATTGCACTGTTTAATCTACTTCAAGTGAATTAAATAATGTGAGTTAAATAATGACCTCCTAAGATTTCATGCCCTAATCCGTGGAACCTGTGAACTGTTACCTTATATGGCATAAAGGAATGTGCAGGTACGATTAAATTAAGGATTTTGAGATGGGGAGATGATCCTTGGTTATCCAGATGGGCACAATATGATCACAAGGGTCCTTATTAAGACATAGGAAGGAGTGTAAGAGAGAGACTGGAAGGTGCCACATGCTGGCTTTAAAGATAGAAGATGGAGACATGAGCCAACAAATGCAGTTTCCAAAATCTAAAAATGACAATGAAACAAACTTTCTTCTAAAGCCTCCAGAAAGGACACATCCCTGCCCACGGAGACTGAATTTAGTCCAGAGATTGATTTTGAACTTCTGACCTCCAGAACCATAAGATAATAAGTGTGTGTTGTTTTAAGTCATTAAATTTGCAGCAATGTGTTACAACAGCAATAGGAAACTCACCCTTCTCCCTCATTAGAATGCGGGCTCCTTGACGGCAAGGACCATGTAATTGGACACTGCTTTACTACCGGTATGGACCAAAATGCAAGTCTCTAGGGATGTATGTGCATGTATGTATGCATACGCATGTCCACATATGTTTACAAGTAGAGACACATAAATGTGGAGTGCTTTACAGAATGTTTGAAAACTGCTCAGTCTTCCACTTTGGGAAAGGTAGGAAAAAACAACTAAGTAGCTGGACTGGGATTTAATCCAGAAGCATCTCGTTTCAATGTTTTTCCATCATGCCATAATGTTTTCAAGATTCTTCCCAGTATTAACTATTTTTTCACAGTAATTTACCACCTAAGAGAGATTTTACCTATATTACCAAATATTTTAAACTTTAGACTACAGTGTAACTGTTGGTTTACTATTTTCCCCTTGGGTTATTAGGTGGCACTATTCAAACAAATTGAGTCAGGAGAAGTTGGTTTGTGGAAGGTGATGGAATCAAATTTATACATAAAATAACAAATAAAATATAATGATGAAATGGTAAGACCATATTACATGATAGATAACGTCTTATCCATCCGTAAACTAAATGACACCTATATTTTAAAGGACAACCAGGCTAAAGACAACATTAATTTTGAAAATTACCAAACTAAGAAGACTTTTAAGTCCTATTGGTTCTGGTGGAAAGAAACTAATTCTAAAGAAAATCTAAGAAGCGGAACTCTCAATAAATGTTTTCTTAAAAACAATAGGCAAAATATACTCAGTTGAGAAAAATTTGTGTCTTTTGGTCTTGTCACTGACTTTGAAGGACTATGGAGGTTAAATGTCTATTTGCCTTTTATAACACATTGTTAGGAGAGAAACACATAAAAATGAATGTAAAAAGGAAAATCTTGAATTACCTGAATTTTTCGGAGTTTAGCCATTTGCTCCTCTAGCTTTTGGCAATGTTCGACCAGCTGAGTAGAGAGTTTCTTCCAGCGGCCCTCAATCTCTTCAAATTCTGATTGATATTTACGGCTAATATCAGAGGGTGCTTTCTTTGACATCTCTTTCACAGTGGTGCTGAGATAGTTTAGGCCATTTTGTTGCTCTTGCAGAGAGCTTTGTAAAGCCTCAAAATTGAAAAGAACAAAGTGTATTTATACTAATTGATGAATACTAATGAGTTTCATTATGCAATTTCATTGATGACTTTCAGATAAGTCAAATGTATTTAAAATGAAAGCTATATGATTCAAACATCTAAAAAATAGGTGAAGTAATATCAGTTATAAAATAACTGGTAATTTAAAGTCTACTTATTATCACAAGTCATTTACACATTACTCAGTAATATTTTACTTAAAAACTATGCCTATTTTATGAGCAATGCCAAATATACCCAAAACTCTGTCTTACTAAACCAAAGAGTTTGAGTACATCTAATTTTATTACATTGTATCTGTATATTCATAACTGCACTGATGATACAGTTAATGGAGTTTAATTCAATTATACTTAGCCTTTAGTAAGACAATTTCTAACCTCCATAGGTTAAAATAGAACTTTATCAGATTGATATATGGAATAAAAAAACTCTGAATAAGTTACCAGATGGATGGTATACTAGTGCCAGTTAATGAACGTTTCATATTTTTCAAAAGACATTGTTCTGTTTTGTAATATCACAGTGAAATTCTAGGGTAATTTTGGGGAGAATTTACAAACTTGGTTTTACATTTATACTCTATAACCTATGCTACCCCTTATAATAGGATGTCTATCCTGCGGTTTCTCCTGCTCAGTATTTATTTGTATGTTATTTTCTGGTTATAAAGTAATAAGGTTTCAAGATAAAAAAGGTAAAAAATACCCATTATATACAACTATTATGACGTTAAATAAACTTCCAGTTTTGTCTATGTAAAATTAAATATTGACTATAGCATCATATCATATACACACATATACAGTTGTTCCTTCTTTTACAATGTGATCTATAACATCCCCAAAATATGTCAAACACTTAATTTTATGGTTGCATCATATCTTGTGCTTATCTTGTGGTATACCAATTTTTTTTTACTTTACTAAGATGTTACCATTGATTATTTAGACAGTATCTAGTATGCACTGAACTACATTTTGAGCTAGGCACTCTATTGTGAGCCTTTCCCCATGTCATTAAGTATTTTTCAAAAACACAGATTTTATGTTTCCTCATTTCCCATTATTAGCTGTATAAACTAAACTTTTCCACTCTTATAAACTATGTTTATGATCTATTTATCTATCTCTGTCTCCATCTATCTCTATCGGAAAAGTTTTCCTCAGCAAAATTCACATTAAATTAACATTCCCACCAGTAAGAGAGAATACAGTTCATTGCTGGCAGACCTGCACTTATTATATCTTTCGGGTTTCTTTGTCTTTCCTTTTTGGGGCAATTTGGTATGTTAAAAAATAGTATCTCATTCTGTAAATTAGTACTATATCCAGTATATATTTTTTAATTCAAGTTTAGCTCATTTACAATATTATATTAGTTTCAGCTGTACAACATAGTAATTCAATGTTTTTATAGACAATACTCCATTTAAAGCTATTATAAAACATTTCTATATTCCCTGTGCTGTACAATATATCCTGTTGCTTATCTATTTTATACATAGTTGTTTGTATCTCTTAATCTCATTCCCCTTTGTAGCCCTTCCCCCACCACTTCCCCCAATGGCAACCACTAATTTGTTCTCTATATCTGAGTCAGTTTCTGTTTGGTTATATCCATTCATTTGTATCATTTTTTAGATTTTTTTTCTGCAACTGAGTATGCAAAAATGGCATCTCATTTTGTACATTTTTACTACATCCTTTGCAATTTGAATTATAAGTTTTCATAAGATTAATGGTTGTATCTCTTTTTGATGACTCCCTTATTAATGACTTAGAAAAATGTTTTCCTTGTCTCACTTTTTTTTAATTGGCTCTGGTGTTTTTCCAATGTTTGTGACTGCTTCTGTTGATTGTTACACTTCTCCATCATATGTTTTTAAAGAGTTTTATTATTTAGGTTTATTAAAATGTTTTTGAACTTTTTAATCTACGTGGTAGTTAGTTTTACTAGTGTAACATTTGACACAAGGTTCTAACTTCATTTTTCCAATTAGTTAATAATTCATTTTCTCAATAATATTTGTAAATAATTTTCCCTTCATCACTGTTTTATTAGTGGAAATACACTCTTCTACTCATCTACATACCATTTCTTTTGTACTTAATCCACTCCCCTAAGTGCTATACCTATATACTCTTATTTTTTTTAACATTTATGGTTCTATTAAGTCACATATTCTTCAAAGTAAATTTTGAAATTATTCTAACTATTACAAACAGTAACATAAAGGGGGGAAATATTAAGAAGTTAGAGGTCATTTGGCATTATAGTAGAGGAAATAGGACTAAATAGGACTGACTGAGAATATACATATACATACATACATACATACATACATACTGGGAAATGTTTAAAGATTTCTTTGAAGAAATACTTCTAAAATTACTTTTTTTAAGATATAATATTTAATTCTGAAAAAAGAACCCTTGATATAACAAGGTTAAATTTTTAACTTTTTCTTAATTTAATTCTCAAAAATGTAGGTATTATCTCAGCTCCTAAATAAAATGAATATGCTTTAATGTCTTATGAAACAAAATGCGCTTAGATATACAACACAGGCTTTTCAGAATTAGTAGGAAAAGTATTCTAAAGTCTCCTACATTATTTTTCTTTCATTTCCCATATCAGCATTTCATATTTCCTAATATAAGACTGTTAAAAATACAGTTAATAGAACTCAAAAACTAATTACAGTATTACATCAAATAAAGGTTTAAATTAAAACTAATTTTGTAACCACACTAATTTTACCACTTTCTGCTTGGAAGTGTGTGATGAGCTATAAATCAGCAAGCAAGCTATAAATCAGAGCTTTTATAAAATTGAAAATCCATATTTCTGAAAATACACACTAAGTGAGAAAGAATATACCTCATAAGTAGACCATATTATTGTTTTCAAAGATGGAATTTTTATCTTATGGAGAGAAGGCACAAATGCATAAAATATTATATGTTTCAAGACTTAATCTTCATTTTTTCAGCTGGCAAACTATCACTTGCGATGATTATTTTAATTCTATTATTATATTAAGGTTACACCAAAATGACTGCTTGAAAGGTGAGATCTGCATTGTATTGTTTAAGACATTCAAATATTCACAGACCTGTAACTCCCCAAGTCTCTGCTCCATGATTTCATATTCAGTGACCATGACCTGAGGTATACAGAGTTTGGTTTCTGACTGCTGGATCCACGTCCGGATGGTACTCATGGTCTCCTGATAGCGCATGGGTGGCAAAGTATCAAAAACTTTATCAAAAGGGGAAAAAAAGAGAATCATTTAACCATTTTATTTATTATTGTATTATTTTAATTATTATTATTTGGGGGGGAGGTAATTAGGTTTATTTTTAGTGGAGGTACTGGGGATTGAACCCAGGACCTCATGCATGCTAAGCATGCGCACTACCACTTGAGCTATATCCTCCCCCCAACCATTTTAAACTTTGTCACTGTATTTTCCTAAAGTGCCAGCAAACTAAATCATACTAATAATTACAAACACTAACAAAGTGAAAACCTGAAAATACAGATTAGAATATTATTATGATGTTGAAGAGAAATTCCTATCTATGTTTGATATTTTGACAGAAACTATGCATATATTACATTGAATCCTCATAATCAGCCTTGCACATTTTGCATTTTAAAATGCATGTTGTTAATGTGAGGAAATAGAGAAACAGAGAGGCTGAGTAACTTGCCCAAGGTAACACAGATGGTAGTTGAAGAAACCAAGTTAATTTCATGTATATTTGACTTTGAAGGCTGCTCTCTTTCTCCATTATCATTCGCCTTTGAGGAAAATATTATCATTATCTACAGCAGCTGGTATTTTAAATTATGTCATTTCGCATCTTATTTTATTAAAAGAAACACAATTTATGTGTGTTTAGTATGTGCCAGAAACTCTAATGATGATCACACACATTATCGTCCTTAATTCTTACAATAAACCTGTAGGATATGCATTTTTATTCTCATTGACATTTGAGGAAACTGAGGCTATAAAAGAAGGCCAACTAATTTGCTCATATTCAAATATTTAGTAAGTGTCACAGCCAGGATATTAAACCAAGATCATTTGGTTTCAAAGTCAAAAGTACCAATAAACAGTGTACTTTCTCTAACATATACATATATATATACATACATATATTGACATACATATATTCTTTCCAAATACATATAAAATTAGGGAATTAAATATATATAATGGAAAAGTAAACGTGTGCATATATATAGTTATATATAAGCTTTAAATCATAAATGCATGTAAGTGTATACATATTTATATATTACTATACATTTTATACACACACACAGATTATGTGACTTAAAGTAGCTATGCTGACCATGTTCAAGGTTGAGAATTTTGGCAGAAAAGTAGAAGCCATAAAAATAGTTTTAAGTGTTTTAAGAAGAATACAAAAGAAATTCTAGAACTGAAACCTGCAGTAAGTGAAAAGTAATAACACAATGGATAGGTTTAAAAGCAGATTAGATAAAGCTAAACACAGAATTAGTAAACCTGAAGATGGGCTAGAAATATATATATACATACATATATATATATAGGCCAGAAATGTGTGTGCATATATATAAACATACATAGTGAAGCATGGAGAGACAAAACAATCGAAAATATAGATGAAACAATAGAAGACAGTAAAAAAAAAAAAAAGTAAAATGAACTAACATAAATGTATCTCAGAAACACAGAAACATAGGGCAGAAGCCACATCTGAAGAGAAAATGACTGAGAATTTTCCTAGATAAAATCACGGTGCAAAATACTAGCTTAAATCATTTTATTAAACAGCTTAAATTAAGCCACATTATTTTTATTAGATAGTACGTGAGTTTCAAATCTATATACTAATTCCTTCTAAGCTATATAAGTAGAATATAGGAAAGTATTTTACATACTAGTTAATGGGGTTTTCATATGGTAAAGATATTTTTAGAAAGTGTGTTAGAAATGGATAGTAAGAATTTTACTCAATGTGCTTACATTTATTTGGGAGTTGAAGTCCAAATTTATTTTAAGAAGCCTTCTCTAATCTGAGCACTTCTGATTTCATAGAGAAGGATTTTCACAGATCTCTGTGATACTTTAAACTTCACTGTTTTCTTTCATATACGTAATGTTTCTCTCTCTACTGACTAAATACATTGGTTTGAATGTTCGATAATTATTAATAACAGCAAAGAGGGATCTCATGAATGGTAGTGAAGTAAAGGAGTGAAGTAAAGGAGAATTTACTTATGATGAAGCAAAGTTTTATCTGAGAAGATCTCTGAGCAAGTGAACTGGAATGAGAGGGGTCTATGGGTAGAGACAAGGAGGTATGTTAGATGGAGTATAAAATATATAAAGTTTGGTTTAATTAAACTTGAACTTGTAGTTTCTGGGAAACAGTGCTTGTTTCCCTTGTGGAAGTAGCTAGAACACAATAAACATTTACTAGAAGCTTGCCAGAGATGATATTAATCAATCTAACTGTACCTAGATGATGAATATATGTCAGGAGAGAAAGCTAAGAAAGAGTTGATAAAGATATTAAAATTACTTTTTATTTGAAAAAGATCAACAGGTTTTTTCTTATGAACATCTAACAGAGTGGCTTCTTCATTCTGATTTTTACAGAAAGAGGCTGTATAGCATGATAATTAGCAAGTCTGATTCTGCAGTTCAGTAAACGTGTGCTTTGGAATTGGCTCTCCACTTACTAGCTCCAGCAAAGTACTTAACATTTTAGCATCTTAGACTTCATTTATAAAAAATGGGGATGTAGAAACTTTGGGGAGAATTAATTGAAGTCATTTATTATTCCTTCATTCAGCCAATATTTATGCAGTGCACCAGGGATGCAAGAAGTAAAAACTTAAAAAGCAAAGCCTTGGCTTTCATGATGTTTAAAATCTAATTGGTGAGTCAGGAAATTAACAAATCAAGAGACTGTAATAATTAATAGAAAGAAATGACAGTGAAGAAAAGTTAAGGTATTAGGAGAGGGTTGGAGAAGATTCTTCCAGATAACGCAATGAAAGGAATTTAAGATAGAGAATTAAGTATAAAAATGTTGGAATAAACATGGATCTACATAAGGGATAGGGGGCAATCCATAGATTCCAATGGAGGCCATCACCATCCCCAGCATTGGAGGGACAATCGGAAGAACTGTGAGATGATGTTACAAGAACCCAATAGTTGGAACTACCCAGAAGGAGCTGAACTCACAGGGAGCTCCCCTTTGGAGATGTAGTATTCCCTGAGGAATGTTGTTTCCAGAGAGGACTAGAAATTTGGAAGATTCATTCTCAGCCAGTGACTGAAATGCACCCAGCAACAATTAGAGGGGAAGAGAATTTTCTAGCTTCTCCCTTCTTCTCAACTTCAGTATCCTCCAAGTGCCTCCCACTGGCTGAACCAAGCAGGTAGCCATTTAAAGAGGGGTCCTAGGGAGTATAGTTTTCATAAAAAGAGCAGTGAATAGCACTGAGAACAGAGTAAAGAGCTGCACCGGGATGATGGTGAAGGTGGGTGCAGAGGGGAGGGAAAGGAATTTGAGAAGGGAGGCAAGGTGCACCAATGGTTGGGGCAACATTCAGTATTTAAGTTTAGGAGCTCAGTATGCAGACTTCTATTTTGCCATAATTTTTTTTTAAATGTCTACATGTTACAGAAATTTTTTTTTAATATAACAAAGGCATTAAATAAAATATAAAGGATAGAAAGTGACTAGACAGTGAATCAAAAAGCCCTCTCCTTGGAAGTACCGCTTGACAAGAGACTTAGAAGTAGTGAAGGAGAAAGCCATGTGAATATGGAAAAGAAAGGTTTTCCAGGTGGGGAATAACAAGTGACACAGTCCAGGGCCATGAGTATTCCTAGTAATGCAGGAGCACAGCAAGGAGGCAATTTAACAAGAGCACAGTGAGCAAGGTGGAGTGTGGCTGGACGTGAGGACAGGAGGGTGGTCGGGAACTCTGACCTTGAGGGCCCTTGGAGACCATCTTAAGATGCTACACTGTATTGTACACTCATCTGTATTTGCTAATCACCACACCCACTGCTGGGTACAGAGTGTATTTGCTGTTCTTTTCAGCTAGAAGAGAGATGCCAGACAACAGGAAGGTGAAGGAGACACTCTCAGGGCTAAGCAGAAATTTTGAGTTTAATAAAAAGTTTTATCTTTGTTAACAAAAGGAAGAAAATCTTTGCTGGGGGGAGAACAAATGCTGAATAGAGACACTCATGTTCTTTCATTTGAGGGGAGGGGTAGATGCCTCTGAACTGATCACATTCTAGAGAACCAGATTCACAGCCAAAGCAAAGACATTGCTCTGAAATGATTTACAAACACACACATGTGAACACATACAATGCATATATATGAATATTCTGACATACACAGTGAATTTAGTAGTGAGTTTCTACTTCATCCTGCAAACAGAATCATGATCAGACCAAAAATTAAATAACAATAATAGATAAAGACCAAGAGACTATGGTATCAAAAAAGATGAAAGTGTTTTATTTCCTTAACTTTAAGTTTATTTAAACAGTGTTATTTGAATACTGAATAATACTTGCTGGTCATTTATACACACACACACACACACACACATACACACACACACACACACAAAAGACAGAGTTTATTACATTTGAGAGAATAAATAACCATGTATTTGGAAAAGTGTTTAGACTGTGTCGAAGATAATCTTGGATTAGTAGCATCCTGGGAAAAGACTGTACTTGTAATTATACCTGCATTAAATGAGAGGAAATAAAGATTTTCAGATTTGTCAGCTTATCACTGAAGTGATTAAGTAGTATGAGCATGGCAAAAGCATCAGTTACTTAACCTACAAGTGTATGTTATAATAGTATAGATTACCCACAACTCAGTCAGCATCCATGTATATAGCTTGAAGGATGGAGGGAAGAAAGGAGATAGATACATAAATAGATGGATTGATAACTAGACATATAGAAAGAAAATGCCATAAATTCAAATAATTCATTGCTTTCCAGTACAGGCCAGCAAAAAACAAAAATCTGTCAAATCCAGAAAGATGAATACTGAAACATTCTAAATTATTAAATGATAAATTTGACCAATTTTCCTTCTATTAACAAATATAATTCTAGCTAGATCTTAAGAAATAATCACAACTTAATACATTCTTTTTCTTCCTGTGAATTTTAACAAAATGTCAAAATACGCATTAATTTATATTATTCTATAAATAATTTATATTCTGTAAAGTCTCAGGTTCTCTTCAAAACCCTGATAAAGTACTGAAGGATTCAGACCATCAGAACATGAGGGCACCGTTTATAATACCGTATAGACAGAACATCTTATTCTATGTTCTGACTCAGGGTGTTTGGGCACATTTCCTCCTTGCTGGCTAGATCCAAAGGAAACCTGGGTGTTTCACAGGTGGACTGCAATGGGGAGGAGCTAGAATTGAAACAAGATCTATCAAGCTCATCAGTTCTGAACTAGATACACCTCCCTGCCCTCCATGCAGGTTCATCAATCAGGAAACACCTCTATTTGAATACCTGGGGGAATAGTTACCCAATGGGCTTTAATCTCACTCTCACGTCTGCCTTATTTCTAAGGGAGACCCTGATTGTACTCTCCATTCTTTAGCTTCCTTCTACTCTATCACTTTAATGGAAGGGGAAATATTTCAGTCTCCGAATGGTTGATTTTTTTTCTGTCTAACTGCTTGTGATCAGTATTCAGATAAAAGCCACAAATTCCTCCCACTGAGAGCTGAATCAACTTTCACTCTATTCGGAGAGAAGACAGAATGACTTGTGAAAAGATCAAATGCTTTGTTAGTATAACTCACAGGTAAGTTACCCAGTACAAGCAAAAGCCCACACAATGGAAGATCCTTCCTAGTCTCTCCATGTGTGCTTTTGCTTCCTTTCAATCTATCTTCAATGCTCAGTTTCTGAAAATGCATAACTGATGCATGATGTTATATCACAGCATAAAACCCATCAATATTGGTTCCAGATATTAACATGAGAAAAATGAAACTTCATCACAGCTCATAAAAGGTCCTTCTAGATAATTCATCTCTCTAGACTCATCTCTCATCACTCTCTCCTCTCCATGCTCCAGAGACACAGGACTTCTGATTCTTAGCTAGCCATCACCTACTACCTTAGTCTCACTAATTCCTGTTCATCTTTCAGCTTCTGTGTCCAGCAGTACATTCTCAAGGAAGTCTTCACAGACCTCCTCAGCCTGGATAAGTTTCCTTTATTTAGTTTCAGAGTCCTGGCCTTGGACTTCTCCATCTAAGCAGTCAGCTCAGATCATAATTATAAAAACACCAGTTTGATTACATGATTAATAGCTACATATTTCCCCAGGTTATAAGCATTATGAGAGCAAGGAACACATGGTTTTAGCTCAATGATCTATCCCCAGTAAGAAGTTTAATGTCATGCAAGGAATCAGTATTTGTTGAATGAATAACTGCAGGTTAAAGAGTATAACCTTGAGCACAAAGAAAGAACGCTTTTGCCAGGAACACAGAAGGAAACCAGTGTTTGGTGAAGCCTAGAATCTGAAGAAGAGGAGAAAGAATTTGCCTGGAGAACTTCGACATTCTTCTCATCTCATCTCCTAAATCTTTCTAATCCCTATGGAACCTTCTAAACTCTGAATAGCTTAAATTGACTTTATCATTCATCTTGCTTATCCTTTCACACTTCAATGTTTCTAGACTACTAAAGTCGACTTTAACTACAATGATTTTTTTCTGGTACAATTCATTTCCAAATTTAACATGTGTTAGTCTGGCTGAAAATTAACAAATAGTAAAGAAAATGTATAGTGTACCTCTTACTGGAGAGACACAGAAAGAGAGAGAGAATGAACGCACGTGCATTTTGGGTTTCTCCTGGGATTCTTTTGAAAAAAAACAAAATTGTGTTCTAAATTCTACTATTTTGGAATAGAACAATTCTAACAATTTTTACAGAAAATAGAACAATAAAGTAACAATTTTTATTACATTGTAACCAGGAATACCAGTTTCTATGGAAATATGAGCACCAATGCATGAAAAACAAACTCTCTATTTCTCTCTGTACACACACTTCTGAATATAATAAATATATGTATGTATTTAATATACATTTAGTACACTATGTTATTTATTAATTTATTATTTTAAGTATTTATCAACTGTCAATTCTATTTCAGCCACTATGATATCTTTTAGCGATGCAATAATGAATAAAACAGAGCCTTTGCATTCATTGATTTCATACTTTACTCAGGGAGCCAAATAATATTCAGTATAGTTTTGATCAAATTGTAATTAGTTTTAGAAAAGAGAAATATAGAGTACTATGACAGTAAATAATAAGAACATCATATATAGACTGGGAGTGCTTAAGGATTAACTTTTGAGCAAAGACCTGAAGAAATAAGAATTAGCTGTGCTAGGACTTCCAGGAGAACATACGTAAGATCTGAGGTGGGAAAGAACATGCCATCTTCAGTAAATGAAGGGTCAATATGAAGTAGGGAGAAAAGAAGCATGAATGAGGCTGTGACTGGAGGTAGGCAACGCCCATATTAAGTATGGCCTTTTAGGTGCCTTTAAACTAAGAGCAAACAGAAGTCATTAAACATACTACACACAAAAGAGGTGACACAGTTAGATTTCCTTAAGAAAAATCATTCTAGCTGAAATACAGAAAATAGATTTCTCATTGTCAAGAATGGATGTGGGGGAGACAATTTAGTGGTCCAGGCAAGAAACCGAAGTAGCCTGGATTAATATGGTGACAATAAACATGAAAAGAAGTTTGGATGTGAGAGCTACTTAGGAGATAAAAATACACAGACTTGGTGACTGAATAGAAATGGGAGAGGAAGTGGGTGAGGAACGGGGAATATTAAGAATGATTTCTGTACCGCACAGGGAACTATATTCAGTATCTTGTAATAACCAATAATGAAAAAAATATGAAAAAGAATATACATATGTATAACCAAAATATTATGCTGTACACCAGAAATTAACATTGCAAACTGACTATACTTAAACATACAATTTAAAAAAAAAGATGACTACAAGTCTCCTGATTGTGCAACTCCACAGATGTCAGTTCTTTACCCTGATATTAGAGGGACCAAGGAGGAAATGGTTGTGGGTTGCACAGTTGCCCACCAAGAGTTATTTTTTTGGAACTTACTGAGTTTATGATAACTTGAGATGTCTAAACAAAAAAGTCATAGAAGTAGTAAGACAGGAATCCAAGCCTTAGAGGCTAGGTCTGAGCTGCAGATCAAATGTGTGACTCTTCTATTTATAAGATAAAATTAAAACCAAGGCTATTTTACTCATATTTTCCTTCTAGATATAAAAAAGCATTCATTAGCCAACATGATTTACATGGTAGTAGCTGAACAGTGATTATAAATGACACACAGTTTATTTTACCAATGATTATAAAACACAGAGTTTATCCCCTTTAAACCAGACATAAATGAGAATATTAGTGAAGAATTACTAGTTCTGTTTCAGATTAAAGAGAATGAAAAAGTCTGGTGCAGAAGCTAGTTGCACCCCAGGGCAAACTTAGTATGAGCCGCTCTACCTACCAGTCAATGAGTGAGTGCATGCTGGCCTTGTGATTTCCCTCCAGGAGCAGAACTAGTCCTGCTCCATCTAGGGAAATTCGCATTCTTCCTTTTATGTAGAAAGAGAGTAATAACCCAACTGATAATCTGCTCTTTATCGAAAGCAATCAGGCAATAAATATATACAAATGAATAACCTACCATGTGAAAAAAATCACAAGAGTTCTATTCACATCATTTGGCCCAGATCAGGCCCACGAAAAAAAAAATGGCCTGAGGATTCAACATTTAGCCATATATTGCTTATAATTACATAACATTCACCTTAAAATAAAGCTTCTTAGGAAACTCTTATGATAGTTTTTTTTTTTACTATTTTATTGCTAAGCTGCCATTTGAAAATATAGATATTATCTTAATGTTTTATGATTAGGGAAACATATCCTACAAAATTAAAATTAATATAAGTGATAATGGTTTTGGAAGCATGTTGGGTGGATTATTGACAAAGTAAATGTTAAGGGATACCATGCTGTACACACTACTGCTTAAAGTAAAAGGTTAAAAAAAAAATTGATCTCCAGTCCGTTAGTACAACCATGTGAAGGACAGCAATGACAAAGTATGATCAAATTGACATCTAAAATTGCTGTAGAGGAGTGTGAAAAACACCTTTTGTATCTTTTGTAAAAAAAAAAAAAAGTCCTTCTCTTTTATCCAACTGACTTTAAAGGGGGAAAGACTTCAGAGAAGAGAAGAGAAAAGAGAAGAGAGCAAAGGAGAGAGCAGGAGAAACAAGGCAATATTATTTCATTATTTAAGAAAAAGAGAGTCATGGGTGGCATAAGTGCTAGATTTTCTGATATACATGAGTCTATGTCAAGGGGTAAAAGACTCCAAATGAAACGCAAGATAAACAGAAACGTACTTTGTAAATTCAGATTTTCAGAGTTATCATAATAAGGCTGAGCTCTCGGAAGAGTAGGTTATGTATGGCACTTTTTGAAAAGAAAAAAAACACAACTATCTGTCCCCACCAAAAAAACGTTAAAACAAAACTACTCAAAGAAAATAAAGGTACTTAAATATCACAGAAATGATGGTAGAGAGAAAGAATATGGAACTATGCTGTCCAACATGGTAGCCACTAGATACATATGTCCAATGAACACCTGAAACATGGTTAGTCTGAGTTGAGATGTTCTGCAAGTATAGTACACAACAGACTCTGAAAATTTAGTATGAAAATAATAAAAAACGTCTTTAATTTTTAATTTTGATTCTATGTTAAAATGATATTTGGATATCTGTCTAAATAAAACACACAAATTACTTTCACCTTCCTTTTTAATATGGCTACTAGGAAATTTAAAATTATGTCCACGTCTCATATTTCTGTTGGTTGATACTTATATAGAAGCTGGGGAAAATGATCCATTTAGAGAGAGAAAGAGTATTTATTAGCAGTCTGTAGCATGATAGTATTTAAGAACAGTGAAACTTCTGCTATGAATATGAAGCTGACTGCAACTTGAATGCCCCATCATGTATAAGCAGAAATTAGTGATGAGTTATATGAGTTTTGCATGTATGTGGAGAAATTGAACTGAGAGCACTGTCTACTTCTTTGATACAGCTATTTAGAAAAAAAAAATGCTCAAGTTGAAGCTTTCTTTTTATCCCATACCAAGTAGACTCCAACTTTTTCCCCATGCCTCATAGTTAACAGAATGATAGGGAGATAATATCAACAGAGACATTCTTCTGCAACTCCAAACTTTATTAAATGACATAAATCTTGACACAGAACAAGTATTTCTTTAAAATGTGAACAGTGGCAGAAGATGCAAGAAAGAAGAGGGGACCCACTGTACATTATGATTAACATACTAGAAACCGTCCTTATAAGACTTAGAAAACTAAGAAATTGTGTATATGGAAACTTGCATTTCCAAAACCAACATATGTTACTTCCTTAGATGGATATTAAAGGACCTTTGTGATTGGAATTCAATGAACGTTTCAGCCCAATTTCCCATTACCATAAATGTTCTCCTATTCCCAACCAAAATCTCTTTCTTAAGTTAAGCCTTTGCACTGATGCCACTCCCCTGCAAAAAGATCAGGCTCCATTCCCACAAAGGGTCCTATGTGTGGTCTGACATGAACAAAAAAGATGGCTTTCTAAGACTTGTATCTAAGATCACCTTAGAATTTTTAAGAAGCCATATCGCCAATGAATCAATTGAAATCTGGGTCTTTTTCACAAGCATTGCTCTTGTATTCACCTCTGGAACAAATGATTCATTTTTCACGTTAATTACAATTTTCTGACCAAGTTTGTGTATACATAAACTACTACACTACTGAAATATTTATTACAATATAAGGTAAGTGTTGTGGGGAGGGGATTGCTACATTTTTTCTCTTTTCCAAAATTTTTTTTCTAAAATTAGTCTTAACTGGTTCAGGCAATCCTATCTTTAAGAACTCCTGTTAAATAAACTTTTTAAATATTTTTTATGCTCCACTTGGCATTTAGCACATGTTCCCAAGATTCTCAATGTCAAAAAGCCATTCCTGTATCTCATGCTATGAAGCACATTTCCAGTTTAAATAAATATGTCTGCTATTCTTGCTCTTGGTGGTGTTGACAAAGGAAACAGTATGAAAAGAAAAGGACAATTTACAAACAGTTTTTCTTCACTTTTTTTCCCCCTAGAGTTTAAGAGTGAAGCAATAAGATTATGTCTTCTAGAATAAAAGAATTCCTTACCTAGATATAAAAGTAAATTAAGTCAATTTTCTGACCTGGAACTGAAAGACATATTACATCAGGTCAACCTTCGTTTCCCTTCCCAATCTCAGCACCTTAACGTGTAATAGTAGTGACTAACAACAAAGATTGAAATTATGGCCATAGAAAGCACTTTTTGCTGATGGCCCTGAATTTTTCTTCTATAATCCCCATAGGAGGCAAAAGTCATTCCCTGTAATTTTGGTAAGAGTATTCCCTACCACACCTCCCCAGATCATCACCACTTCAAAGGCTACCTTCGTTTTTCTTTAGCTACCCTGTGACAGCTCTAGTCCAAGGTTCTGCCTGTATGGCTACAATTTCCCATATCTCTCAGACTCTTCTTAGATCTTTTAAAGACATGAATCAGTTACTTGATTTCCTCAACTGAAATTTCAACTGCTTTTAAAATAAAACCCAAACTTTATACAGGAACCTATGGGAGGACCTAGATGAACTCCACCCTTATTTTGTCCTAATCTTCCCATGATTTGCTAGTTTCCACCCCTCCAGTCCTCATTTCTATCTTCTTGGACATGTCAGTCACTTCTCCATTTTGGGGCATTTGGGCTAATTTCCAATCTTCTTAATGTCCTTCCTTCATCTCCTCACAGAGCTGGCACCTGTACATACTGTATATTTGGCTCAAATGTCATCTCCTCAGGATCGTATTTTGTCAGTGAACATAATTTGTGATAATATAATTCAGATATGCATGTCTTTGTTAACTTTCTGCCTGTAAGCTCCATGAAGACATAAATCTTCCTCTTAATTTCCACTAAATACTTAGTATCCAAACTTCCATGGCACATAGTAGGTGACCAAAAATGTCTACTAAACTAGTGATTGAGAATGTAAGACAGTGTTGTGCCAAAGAGTAACAGATTAATGCAATCCCTATAAAAATCCCAATGTCATTTTTTACAAAAATTAAGAAAAAACAAACCTAAAATTCATGAGGAACCATAAACCACCACAAATAGCCAAAACAATCTTAAGAAAGATGAACAAAGCTAGATGCATCACACTTCCTGATTTCAAAACATATTACAAAGCTAAAGTTATTAAAACAGTATGGTACTGCCATAAAGACAGACACATTGATTAATGGAATAGAATAGAGGGCCAGAAATAAACCCACATATATATGATCACTAAGCTCAGACAGGGTGCAAAGAACACACAATGGGGAAAGGATAGTCTCTTTAACAAATAGTGGAGGGAAAAGTAAATATCCACATACAAAAGAATAAAATTGGACCCTCATCTTACCCTATACACAAAAATCTACTTAGACTAGATCAAACACTTAAAGAAATTGAAGCCATAAAACTGCTAGAAGGAAACAGAGAAGAAAAGTTTCATAACATTGGTCTTGATATTACTTCTTGGATATGACACAAAAAGCACAGGCAACAAAAGGAAAAGTAGACAAACTGACAGCAAACTAAAGTTTCTGTATAGCAAAGGGAATAATTAATAAAGTGAAACAGAAATGTACAGAATATGAGAAAATATTCGCAAATCATATATCTGATAAGAGGAATATTTAAAATATATAAGAAATTTCTATAACTCAATGCAAAAAAGAATAAACTGAATAAACTGATTAAAAAAATGGAAAGGACTTGCACAGACATCTCTCCAAAGAAGACGTACAAGTGGACAAAAGGTATATGCAAAGATACTCAAAATCACTAATTAGGAGAGAAATTCACATCAAAATCACAACGAGGTATCGCCCCACACTTGTTGGGATAGATATTATCAAAGAGAAATAAAATATAATAAACATTGATAAGGATGTCAACTTTGAAACCCATTATCAGTGATGGAAATATAAAATAGTGCAGCCACTAAGAAAAAAGTATGGCGGTTCCTCACAAAATTGAAAATACAACTACCACATGATCCAGCAATCCCACTTGTGGGTACAAATCCAAAAGAATTCAAAGTAATATCTCAAAGAGATATTTTTACTCTCATGTTCATTGCAGCATTATTCACAATAGCCAAGACATGGACACAAGCTAGGTGCTCATCAATGGGTAAACGGGTCAAGAAAATGTGGTATAGACATAGAATGGAATACTACTCAGCCTTTAAAAAGAAGGAAATCCTGCCACGTACAACAATGTGGAAAAACTGGGGGGACACTATGCTAAGTGAAATAAACCAGTTACAGAAGGACAAATACTGCATGATTTCACTTATATGAGGTATTTAACACAGTCAAACTCATAAAAGCAGAGAAAAGAATGGCAGTTGCCTGGGGCTGGAGGGAGGAGAAAACAGGGAGTTGCTGTTCATTGGTTATAAAGTTGCAGTCACACAAGAGTTAATTCTAGAGATCTGCTGTACAACACTGTGCCTATGTTTAATACTATATAAAAGTTTTCTAGGAGAGTAGATCTCATGTAACATGTTGGTATCACCAATTTTTTAAAAAGGAAAAAGAAAGAAAGAAAGAAAAAAAACAGTATCATGCCAGCAATCTGAGGTTATAGAACAAAAGAACATACTTCTGAAGTTTTTGAAAATAACAAAACACTTGTTTTGTCATAACTAATGCAGCTACTTTCCCCATTTTCTGAACAAATCAAACAATAAAAAATCTAATATGATTTTCCTGACACGATTTCCACCTCACAAATGAAATAAATTCAATCTATACTACAAATTTTGTTTCCATATTTACACTGAGAAAGAACAGTCAATTTCTTCCTTGTTAAAACAATAGGTTATCTCTAACTACGTGCTGTGTTTTCCACATTCATTTTAGGGTCGAACATGATCTTTCCAGTTTGCAGTTTCTAGACAATGTTTCTAGCAATTATTTTGGGAGGCAATACTACTCCCTCAATCTTTCAGCCTTAGGCAATCACTAACCTACATTCCATCTCTTTAGATTTGCATATTGTAAACATTTCCAATAAATGGTATCATATAATATATGGTGTTTTGTGATTTGCTTCTTTCACTTAACATAATTTTTTCAAGATCCATCCATGTTGTCACATGTATCAGTACTTCATTACTTTTCATTACTGGATTTTATTGTATGGCTACACCCATTTTCTTTCTTTATTCATCAGTTGATGGGCATCTGGGTTGCTTCCATTTTTTTGGTTATCATGAATAATGTTGCTATGAACATCCATGTGTACTTTCTAGTTCTTATACCATCTCCTATTCATCCTTTTAGTTATTCAAGCTATGTTAGGTCATTTGTGACATGGAGATAATAAAATATATTCTCAGAGGGTTGTTCTCAGAGGACTAAGAAAGAATTTATAAGAAAGTTGTTTGTATACTAAAAATTACTATGAATATAGAATGTATTTAACTTTTAGTATTATTTTCTCATATCACCTTTGCCAGGTACCAATCACCAATTCCTTACACCAATTTTAACTATTCAAAGTACACTTAAAAGTTAAATTTTTTTTCATTGTGATAAAATTAGTAAAGAAAAAAAGGAAAGAGGAAATGAAAGTAAGGATGGATTTCCAGGTCCCGGTGTTGGCTCTTATTTGCTGAAAATTTAATATGTTCAAAGTATCATGTAGTAATACAAGAAATGAGATTTACTTCCTCGTGCCAGTTTGGGGGGAAAACATACATGTGGAAAATTACTTGAAAATAATTATTAATTAACAATCTAAACTGCATTATGACTTGATATGGTAATTTTTTAATTTACTTTTTTATATATGTGTACTTAATACACATATACACATTATATATAAATATATTATATAAAAGTAATTATATTATAATTTTATATAATTATATAACTATATACAAAATTAATTATGTGATTTTATATAATTTATATATAATGTATGTATAATAATGTATGCAATATATAAATTATTTATATATAATTTATATTATGTGTTATATATATAAATTATATATACAAATATAAATTGCATACTTTATAATTTACATATATAATCCATATTTAATTAATGATTAATTAAAACAAGTTTTCAAAAAGAGTAAAAGTGTTAGAGATGTTTTATTCAATATGATGGAAAGAAAGACATTTTATTTAGAGATAAACAGAGTGAAAATGTTTGGCAGTTTTATAAACAATCATTACATATATAAAAGATAAATAGAAGACATGATAATATGAATGGGTAGACTAATGGCTGTAAGGATAGAGAATATATATTACTATATATTTATATTGTAGTATCATAGTCAAACCTGTTATCATCACACATCAATATTCTGAACATCTTTAAAAGAAACAAAAAAGGCTAAACCTTAATATAAGTCTATATAAATTAAAATAATATTTCATCGAATAAGCTCTTTTGCCCACCAGTATAACCATTAACATGTACTTGATTTTAAGGCAGGTTTATAGATTTTATGATAATAAAAATGCATCATTGTTAAATAGGTCAATGTTGGAAAATTTAGGACATTCACAATTTTTTCCCCACTTGATTTCATAGAGCCCAGTAACAAGTATACTGAAATCCACTAGAGGGAGCTGACATTATTGTAAAGCTGTAATACATGCTTCCCTATCAGGAAAATAAACTCTTAAGCAAAACTGACTTTGAAGTAAAAGGGGAAAAAAAAAATAAGCATTTATCTTTCATTCCATGACCTCACCAATAAATAAAAAGGAAAAAAATAGGCAATTGAGGAAAGCTTCGTGTATTACAACACTACACTGATTCTAGAAATGTTATGTGGTAAATTTGTTGCATATTTACAAAGGAAAGCAATTAAACATGTGTGTTCCAACAAATTAAAGTTTTAGTAGAAAACAAATATATGTTCTTGTGCTTCTCATAACAACTTTGAGGATGACTTTAAAAACTTTTTTTTATTCTAATGCCTTAAAATCCAATTTTACTCTACACTCCTTTGTGTGTACATATATAATACCTATGGATGTATGTGTACAGTGAACCAAAAACCCATTCATTGATGCTTAGGAGTGTTCATAAACCTGTTAAGGAATTTTTGTCTTAAAAAATAAGCTGATGAGCAGGGATATTTGGACCAGAAACTGCATGAATATCATAAGAGCAAATTGGTGAGAGGCAAATATGAGAATCCTGAAAAATCTGCTAGTTATATGGTAGACATTTGCATAACTGCTCCACTTATATTGTATTTTACTAGCAAATGAAAAAAAGATGTTGCATAGTTATAGTGATCCAATAGTAAAATGAAGCCCAAAGAATAATTTGTCCTTGGCTGAGTTTCAGTTGCCACATGCATGCTACTGCTATAATAATCTTCATATAAACTGAAAGAAGTATTAGCAAGATGCCTAGCTAAATATCCCTGTACATAAAGCAAACTGGATTTAATGAAAACCCACTGAAAGGGTTTCAACTGCTCTTTTATTTCCTTCAATGTTCAAAACACTTGAATGTAAAATCTGCAGCCCACAAAGGAGAAGTTATGCCTATATACAACATACGCTTTATTTGTTTCTCACTATCATGAACTTATTACGGAGCGGGTAAGAAACAGATATAACCTGTCTGTTTTCCAGCAACAGCATTTCATTACTTGTCACTACTGGCTGTAGTGAGCATGGTTTCTTCAACAGAAATCATTCCTTCATGTTAGTACTTTCTCTTTTCCCCGACAAAGAACTAATTTGGAAAATATCAAGTTAGTCATTATAAGTATTTTTACTTACGTGTCTGTAGTTCTTTCTCTCTGGCCTGCATATCAGCAAAGACTTGGTTAAAATGATTTGTAAAGGCCACAAAGTCTGCATCCAGGAACATTGGCCCTTGTCCTTTCTCTTTTAGGGCTCTGCTTTGACTTTTTAATCGCTCGATTTGAGGTTGAAGAGCTGACAGCCGGTTGACTTCATCCTGTACCATAATTTAGAGTATTAAAGTAAATAACATTTTTACTTTGCATACATTATGTTTTTACAGAGCAAAGTATTAAAAGGCAATGATGCAAGCTTAGCTTAATGCCCTTTTCAAAAAATTGATAAGAAACTTCCATGATGGCTAAAGCTAGCCTCTAGCACAGGTCATCAATTTAAGAACCTTGGCTCTTCATTCAAGAGATATCATCATATATAATAATTTTTAAATTTCAAATTACATCATTTAGAACATTCATGGTCATGAATGTGTACAGCTGCAAAGTATTAAAATGATCTTATACCTTTTCCATAAATCAAACATGAATGTCCCTCCACACCCTTCTTTTCTCAAAGTTGTGTGCCTGCCACTGCTTCAAATTCTAAGCTCACTGGATGAACAATTTTAATTTTTCTTTAAATTAATTTGTGTAGAATTATACACATGTATGTATGTCTGCAAATATACATACTACATTAAATCACAAATATGTTTATACATTAATACTACCACATGTATTATATATACATATATACATGTGTATAATAATACATACAATAATACATTTATCAATATGTAAACTGTATAATTTTTTTGTATATACACATATTTATCTCTATAATTACATAAGTCGTGTTACTTCTCCTGAATGAACAGACAATTACAACTGTTTAAATTAGGGTGACTGTCCACCCTACTTTTCTCTTGTTGTCTGGGCATAATTGTTAATAACACCCCTTTTCACTCTCAAGAGTACTCTGGACACTCCGCTGTGCTGTCGAATATAGTAGTCACTAATCACATGTGGCTACTGAGCTCCTGAAATGTGGCTAGTCCAAATTTAGATGAGCTGTCCTCATAAAACATACAGTGAATTTTGAAGACTTAGTATGAAAATACACAAATATCAACTCTCATAAATAGTTTGAAATAACATTTTTGATATATCAGGTTAAATAAAATGTTATCACTGAAATTCATTTATGTACCTGCTCCTTTGTTCCTTTTTAATGTCATTTCTAGAACATTTAAAACTGCACATGTGGCTTGAATTTGTGGCCTGCATTAGATTTCTTTTGAATAGTATTATTTTTGATATAGATGTTTTCATACTCTATGGTTTCTAAAGAAGTTGCAATTTATATGAATTTGTTATATATATAATTTGAACTCAGATTTCAAAATGTTCTTTTTTAAAGTATTAGTACCATGATTGTTACTTGTAAGTACTTATAAGTCATATCTGTGCTACCTATAGAAAAAAGTACTTCAGGGTTGTTTACCATTTAAAATTAAAACAGGATAATTAAAGTTTTAAAAATTGGGTCACAAGCCAATTACAAGGAGGGGAAAATTGACAGAATTATAGTAATTATGAACTAAATATAAATCTAAGCTTCCTGGAAATTAGAGTGAAAGGGAAAAAAAGTTATTTTTGGACACATGCGTACTCTTTTAGAGAGAGTAACTTCTGTCATAGGATTGAATGAGATAAATTTATCACATAGATCCGTTCATAGTAGAAAGACTACCTAATGGACAATGATACTTATTAGTTTTAGAAGATACAAAAATAACTTTCAGAGGAATTCTGGTATGTGGTTTTAGCAGTATGAGTTGATTCAAGTAGGCTAATCTCTAACAGTCAAATTCATTTGGTAGGTGGAAATGAAAGACATTTAGATAAATGGGAAGGTGATCCATCTCTCTTATTCAAATATAAAGCCTTTCGATCACGTGCTAGAAGGTGGGAGCATATTCATGGTTGAAGAATAAGACAAGAGGTAAAGGGTAATACTCCGTGATTTTCATTATAGAATTACAGACATGTACTTTGTACACCAGGCTTGCAAATGGTAGCACTGACATCTGCCATGAAACATTTAAGAACCTGATTTACATTTGGCCAGATGGAGGGCCGTCATTCTTCCTGTTTAGGGGGCTATAGAGGGATCCTACAGTATAGTAAAGAATGTTCAGCAAAACAAAGGGGACTTTGAAACTAATAAAACATTTGGGCAAATGTTCAGTGGAGACCTTAAAGTTCTGAGAGTAAATAACAGGAAAGATCATTTTGACCTTAAATATTTAACATTTAAAGATGCTAACAAGTACTCAGTATTTCCATAAAAGGGCCTTAGTGTGGTTAGTTCTCCAGAGTTAGGCATCTCCTCTGAGTCTGTTTATCTTTTAAAATTGTATGTTTATCTGCTGGAAAAGCTTTTGTATTTTTCTCAGGAAAGTGTCCATGGATATCTTCCAATTCCAAAATGACTTCCTACTCCTCAACATATTAAGAACCAGTTCTGGCGAACATTAGATTTTGAGCTAAATCTGCATCCTAATCTTAGAAAACATGTCCAAATAACAAAATGCATTGACAAATAGGATACAGTAATTTATTTCCCTATCACTAATCACATCCAAAGAGTATAATTTTAACTGTTGTGTGAATGACATGGAGCTTTATCCTGCTAAATATTTTACCTAACATGATATATTAAATGAATAGAAACCAATGGGGCAGAGAGAAAGAGTAAGGGGCGACTAAGGGGGATGGAATTGCATCATCAGAATTTGGAACTTTGTGGTTGAATGCAGAAAAAAAGAAACAGTTTCACTTAGGATGACTTCTCTAACATCCAGAGAATATTTAAGTATATAACCTCTAGGGATCTCCATTTGCTCCTGAGATAAAGATCAAGGTCCTAGCATGCCCCAAGAGTCCTTGCTTTGTGTCCTATATGCTTCCTATAGGCTTGTCTTTTTGCCTCCATCTTTCATCTTATGATGAATATAAGATTTTTATTGAAAGAAATAATATAGATGGAGTATTACATTAATTCATAGGAAAAATGTCATGGATTCTACACTTTAATAGCAAAATGTGTCTAGAATTCTACAGAACAGAAATTCCTTATATTTGCATATTTGCCTAATAAACTAAATGCCTTTCTAGACAATACTCTTTATTGAAAAATATATTTCCTGAGTTTATTTACTTCCTAGTAAAGCTGTAGGTCCAATATTTGAAGAATTATCAAACCCTTCAATTGATTTTCTTTTCAAAATAGCTTTGAATTTCCCATCACTTTCCAGGTTCCACACTAATATCAAACCATCCCTGTACCCTCCCTATCTCTAGTCTCGCATTATTTAAAAATTCTTTTCAAAGTATGCAGATTAACTCCCATTTACTGCTTTTAATATTAAACTTAGTCATCTCAGTCTATCATTAAGGTTCATCCAGGAAACCTTTTCATCTATCCTGTAATCAATTTCCCTCTTCTCATAAAAAGTGTAACTATGCATAGTAACTTTCTGTAGGAACTAAGCTAAAAGTTCAAGTTACTTATATTATTAAATATCTCGTTTTATTACATGTGCAGAATACTCTTTTACTGTTTCTCAGACCCTTTGGTGACCATTGTATGTTCTCTGCCCCTCCAGATACACTGTCCGCCCTTCTCCTGTGACTCAGGAGAATTACATTGATAGACTACAGCTCCTTGTCCTCCGCCTTCTGATCAGTTGATGGGGAGCTCTGCACAGATTCTGGAGGCAGGGAGGAGAGCAAAGTAGGGTGCTTCCTTTTCTGGCTCCATTCCTGTGTTGGCACTTAGGCTGGCTCTTAAAGCTGCCTTTAAAATGGGCATCTGACTCTCTCCATCTGTGTTTCCGTAACTTCTCTCTTCCTGATCCTTTTTATCCTAAGAATAGGAACAGCTCTGATGTTGGGTTACTATTCTATCCCTTGTGGTTCCTCTGTAGTCCAAGCACATATATACAATAGTTTTTATAAAGAAACATTCCTCAAATTACCCTAATTTAGTGGACTGTCAGTTTTAAAGGTTTTCCTCACGAAACTGATTATACCGTATATCAGCTGCTTGTGCTTGTGTGGTTTCTACATTTTGAACATATGACTGAGTTTTGCTCTTAGCACTGGAGCTGCCATAAGAAAGAGCTCCAGATTACTGGCCACTTCCCACAGGATATATGTGGTTTCCATACCCAAAAATAGCCTCACCATTCTGCAAACTGACAAAATCAATTAACTATGTGTAACTACTCTAAATATGTTTTTCGGGATTTGGGTATCCATGTATTATCTATTTAAACAGATTTTCTTCACTTTTATTTTGATCTTCAGTGTGTTTAACTAAACCCTTAATAGGGAAATTTTATCATTAACTAATGTGCCATTCTTCTGGAAATTGCCAAGAAATCCCTACTGATCATGCTCCAAATAGGAGAAAAGAGCCTTACCTTACATATTTTTAACTGGCTTTTAATTGCTGTTGGCTCTGTTGCGGTCGTGGGTTGGGTTTTCAACCAGTTTTCAGCAGTAGTTGTCATCTGCTCCAATTGCTGCAGCTGATTATAGAAAGCGATGATGTTGTTCTGATACTCCAGCCAGTTAAGTCTCTCACTTAGCAACTGGCAGAACTCTTTCCACCGGCTGTTCAGTTGTTCTGAGGCTTGTTTAATACTGTCAGCATTAACACCCTCTAGAAAGAAAGATTTTAAAAATACATCCACTGAAGTCACAGACTGAAAGACATTATCTGAAAACCAACACCCCTCAAGTTTAAAAGTACTCATATGAATGATTTCATAATATTTGACCATTTATTTACTGATAAAAGAAGTTAAAGTACCAAGATGATTTCTCATTACTGACTGCAAATTATTACAGTTGCATCTTATCAAAGAATATGAATGTAATAAAGTAATAAATAAGGATACATAAGACCTAGAAGAGTAGAATACATTAAAAAAAAGAACAAAAATGGTCAAAGCCCTGGTGGAGGGTGTAAGATTGATCATGGATCAATAACTTTTTGGATGTTTCCAAACAGATGTTAAGTATCACTTATATTATTAAACTGTACTTTCAAAAAGTAACTTCCATTTTTATTTTTAAGTGGTTTTGGAATTAGCTGAAATGTTTTTATTTGGATTTTTTTAAAGAAAAAAAAGTGAGTATGTATCAAAAATCAGTAATTCTGTTTCTGTTATACACAGTCAGAAATAAACAGATCACCCATGAGTCCAAAGAAAGGAAATAAGTATTAGGAAAAATAATTTTTCTAATATGAAAAAAGGTTTTCAAATTACTTACATATCATTTACAAATGTGGAGGTTGATCTGAAAAGTTTTAAAATCAACTACAGCAATACTAAAGCAGAAAAAAAAATCAGTCAAGGGCAAAATGGCAACATACACATATCATTATCAACTTTAGCCTTCTGGAAAACCTACTATGTGTTAGAGAACATGCTCTATCTTTTAACATACACTATCTTATTTAAATTTTTTCAAACTGTGATATACGACTAATGCCAATCCAAGTATATATTGTCCTATGCACAGCATGAAAGTATACCAATGCCAAATAATTCACTCCCTAAAGTGCAAAATATGTAGATGTTCTTACACAGATATACATACACAAAATTTGTTTACAAAATAACATCCTAATAAATTATATAAATAAAAAATATTAAATATGATATGCACATTAAAACATAGCCATAATAGCAATGAAAAGTTTCTAATACTTTTGAAATACCGGATATTTTAATATTTCCTATTCCTACATATAATCACAGGGATATAAGAAGGGCTCACAAGCTCACTATAAGATTCTTCCTTTAGATTAAAATATCTAAGGGTGAAATGATTTATTGAAGACCAAGTTGTCTAGAAGAATCTACCTTTATGAATGTTCATTTTACTCAACTTTCTGGTAATATGATTTAGTTAATGAGCAAGTAAGTCATTAAAAAGCCTGAAGAACATTTCTAGCAGATATGAGGCTTGTGGTTTGGCTAACTGGTACATGCCTACCATGTCACTCTTTTTAAAGAATAAAAAAATATGGATTTGAATTCAACAACTGAATTATTTTATTCTTTCACTTTACTCTGCTCAGATATTCTAATCTTCATTTCTGTCATGATTATGTTATGCTGCCAAATCACATCTCTCAAATCATTTGAAACACAACTCCAACTTCACTAATTTCAGAGTTTGACACTACTCAGGATGACATTGGAAAAAACAAACTTTGCAAATATTACTGGCAACAATTTTTTCCTCCTTTGGCGGATATATTTTTAAAGAAAATAACTGAAAAATTAAAGGGCAAAAAGATAATACATACATGTTTCCATATATACAACTGTAAAAGGCAGCCTGTGGGTTGCAATAATATTTTGTAATATTATTCCTCTAATATTCTCCTAATAGTCAAGGAAGCAACCAGTCTTACTGAGACATCTGGATGTGTTTGTTATGAGATACACTGTTTGGGAGCATTTGGGTTTGAACAGTGACCAAGAATTAAACTGAAATATGTTTTAAGGGATGATGCTAAGTAACTATACTTGTAAAATGATCATGTTTCCTACAAATTATAAGAATCCAAATCTCCATTGTATAGGCCCTCAGTCTGAGAAAAATATTACAATAAAATGCTAATATTATGGCTGGGAAGTGAAAGGGAGTGGTTTAAAAATACATGGGGAGGGATTTTAAATTATGTTAGATAATTATCCAAAAATGTTCCATGAGTCTAAATGATAAGATGTTTAGGAGAAATATTTTCAGCATATGTTAAATATGAACAATCACTTGGAAGAAGGGAGTCCATGGTAGTCCAAGTCCATGAGGAGCAAATAAGAGATGCTAAAATAAATTAAAGGTACTGATAGAATGATGCTGGGTTGAATTCCTTTAGCATCTGTCCAAAAAGGGAAAACAGAGAAAACTATCTCACTGTCCCTGGGGGAGGTCAACCATATGAAGACCCCTTAGCAACTCGCAAAATAAAATAATAAATTAATTCTCAATATGAATAATACATGCTAATTAAATCAGCAAATATAAATTAAACTATAAGGAAGTATCAGGAAGTTCTATGATATCCATTAAAATACAGAGACAGAATTTAATGAGTTCTTGTTGATCATTACCCAAAACTATCAGTTCAATATGTTGTGCCAAAAAATGGCCAGGTGCTAAACATCATTGCAGAAGGAATTTAAATGAGAAAAGTGAGCTTAGTTCAAATCTACTACAAAATCTACAATACTCTCCAGTTAGTAGCATACTGATTTTTGTAAATTTAAAGGCAGTTTAAAATACAATAATAGGTAAAAGAAGCATTTCCATATTAGGATAAATGGTAAGGGCAGGCAAAAAAGTATAAAAATTCACAGTTAGAGCTCCGGCATTAGGCACATTTAAGTTCAAATTTGACCTTTACTAAATCAGTGAATTGGGCTCAGTTATTTAATCTCACTGGGCCTCATTTTTCTCATCCATGGAATGAAGATAAAACAGAATTGACCTCGCAGGATACCTACAAGGGTTCTGAGTCAACATGTGTGAATTGTTATGCCAAGTATGACATATACCAGGCGAGCAATAAATGTTAGTCAATGTTAATATAAAAAAATGAAAAAGAACATGTAAGAAAGTAGGAAAGAGAGCAGATCTTTCAAAGAGTGAAATCAGGGACAGTGGGAGTCATTTTAATAGCTGAAAGGGGTCATTTATGAAAACTTAATGATTAATATTTTTAAAGATAGTGACAGTTTTATATAATATGGCACTGTTACGGGATATAGAAAATATATTTATCCATTTTTAAAAGGAATGACATCAACCAGTAATGAATCCATAAGTTTACCAGGGAATCTTGGAATATTTGGTCATACATCTACCATCATTTGAAATTCAAGTTACAAAGGACAGCCACGTCAAAAATTCAAAACAGAAACTTCCAGATGTCACAGGCAAAGATATGATGTTGATTAGAGAAAATCAGACATCTTGTTATGAAGGATCTATACGGAAATACTGTATTATGTTACTAATCTGTATGTAATATTATATTAGTATAGATCTGCTTCCTGTTCGAGTAGAGTATAACCTGTCTTTCTAAACTACAAACCCCCCTAAGAAAAATGTCTCCACAGGCAGTATCTGATAGAGTTCTCAGCTTAGAGTAAGTACGAAATAAATATACTATACTTGTCAAATCACCCAATACCAAATCAATAGCTTACTTCGTACGAACATAAACATTAGGGTAGCAAGAGCCACAGACGTGAAAAGCGAAACACAAAACATGCACAGTCTCTCTTCATTCAAGTGTGCTTTAAAATACCTGGGGGAGGGTTCAAAAGCCCTGTAATATGTCATGTTACTTAATGCACAGCTCTTAAACTAATATTAAAGATGCTATTACTTCAACTTCGTGAATTAACTGGCCATCTATTATCGAGTCCTACCAATGAGATTATGAGACAGTCCCTTTAAACTTTTGTAGAATAAAGGTACTAAATGTTTCCCCAGTGAATACTCACATATGAATAATTTTATCATTATATATAATTGTTTTATATGTATTTCATAGAATTATGCTTCTTATAGTCAACTGAAAATTGTCTCATGACAGTGTGTAAATGTAAATATCTGCAAAGTTTCAAGTAGCAATCATTTGAGCACCTGCCTTTTTTAAAATTTTTTGTTAGCTACTTAAGAACACAAACACTAACTCACCAGGCATTATGAACAATACTTATGGAAACCATTTTGTAGTAGCACATTAGAATCTCATGGATAATGGATCATAATCCATTCACGTCTCATATTCTAGACAACCTCTGAAATAGTCTATGAATAAATATATTGCACCCAGAGGAAATGGATCATTACTTGAAGTGCATCCATTAATTTTATTACTTGTGTACAGTGCATAACAGACTGTTAGAATAATTTTAATTGTGCACCACCTTCCATGCAAGTACTTCAGAACTGCCACTTAAAGTGAAGTATTCCTCATCGAGTATATTCATCATTAGCCATGAAGCCAGGGTAGAATAATGCAAAGCCTGTGTTTTCAGAGCTCTTGAATTAGAAGAACATTTGGAATAAAAACTTAAAGTCGCTAATAAATAATCTCTTATTTTTGTTGCATATTAAGTGAGGGTCATTACAAGTCCATTTGGCATCCAATGTTAACAGTATAAAATTTACTCAATTCAGGAAAATAAGGTCTGAGTATTGCAGACTAAATTCTAGAGGTTTTTCTCATGACAGTAACTTTTTATAAAGCTGCTACATCATGTATTTTTCTTGAAGTAATAGCTTTTAAAAATTAATAGGTTTATATAAAATTCACATCCTTAATGAATATAATATACAAATTTACTAACGTAACTTTTTAAGTTTTTCTCTTTCTAAACATCATTGAATTTTAAGAGCAAAAAGTCAGATCCCTACTCATATTTGTTTTTGTGATTAATTTTCGACAACAACAATGACCACTTTAATTGCCTTCCTTCACACAGACACACATACAAGCACAGAGTCTCTTCCTATGGAGATTAAACAAAGAAAAACGTGTCTGTCAATTAATGTTTATTGAGTGTGAACTCTGTGTAGACCATTATCCCAAGTGTCATATGGAGAAAGAGGAGCCGTCTATCAAACTGCCTCGAACTCAGGAAAGACTAAGAGGACATGGGTGCAAATGCGGAAAGCTACTCAGCTACTGATTCATGATGGAGGGGCTGGACCACTGCAGATAGTACAATTTCCATGTCCCACTGATATACAGAGAAGCTGCAAAATCTCTTCCCATTAAAATATGTATTTAGCAGAGTTATTGCCACTGAAAATCCTCCACAGTGATGTGAAAAGATAATCAGAGATCTGGCTCTGAGGTGAGCCAAACTGACCACAATCCCTACCCTTACCCATCTGACCAAATTTTGCGCAAACGCAACTGAGATTATTCATGTACAGGACTTAATGACTTTAAACCAAAATACTAAAAATACAGTTCTGCACTTAACATTATAGATAAGAGGAGTACTTGCCTATGTTATCAGTCTATGCTACTTAATTACGATCCTTCGCAGACTTTCTATTAGGTATCACTTTAAACACTATAATCTAACACTCAGGGGATGATAGTTTTTGAAATGTTCTTTTAGTCTAAGATACTAATAATTACTACTTTTATTTAAACATTTCCTTAATGTAACTATCTTCAGGCTCTTAATTAACACACAGAAAACTACAATTACAAATTGAAAGTGAAGCACAATTTAATGTAAAAAACGGCACTAACCCTATTAGATAATCATAGTATCTCCTCTGGAATTTGTGGTGAAACCATTTTATTGCTTAAAGAAGGGGAAATTGAGCTTTGCTTATATATGTTTTAAAATGACTATTTTGATATAATTTTTTCGTAATTTCAGTATCAAAGGAAAACAATTTATCTAAACCAGTTTTTGTATTATATCTGACTGATAAAGAGACTATATATAGGGAGAGATAAATCTAAGAACAATATTTTACAAAAGTAACTAAAAATGGGGTCTAATCCTAAACATAAAAAAGGAAGCATATTTTTAGATTTAAAATTTTTCTAGATTGTCCAGAATTCCCATAATCCCACTCATACACTGAAAAGCTTTTGAAGTAAGCAGATCAGTTAAAAACCTGTTCAAAATAAATCCTTGAGAAAGCAGGATTCATTAATTAAAAACCAACAGTATTGATATAGTAGCAAGATTCTTTACCATACTTAGCTGCTAAAATTTACTAAATTTTAATTGTTGTATATCATTTTGTGTTTAAATATGAAAATAACCCTTAAAGGAGGTTATATTGTATACTTCTTAAGAAATGAAATACATAAAAAATTGGAAATTCCATCTCTCAGTATAATACAGCTACAGGAAACATTGAGTAGATCACTAGGTACCCAATCTAGTCTCCCATTTACTCTCATTAAAGTTCTGGGAAGTGAATAATTTGCGAGACTAAGGCTATTATGCTAATCTTATATATTGACAATAAGCTTAATAAAGATTTTTGCCTGTGAAAAATTTCTCTAAAAATAAGAGGTTCTCTACACCATCCAACACTCTATCACACTATTCCCCAATCTCATCCAGTCAATTGATTAGATAATAAGAATAATAAATCAATTTAATGTGAGTTTAAAAACCAGATAAATAGATAAATAAGGTAAAATTATACCCACATTCCATGTCAAAACCCCCGGAAGATATTTTTTAGGTAACTCTCTGTTAGTAGCACTATAGCCTCCCTTTTTAGTCTATTATGATCATGAAGATCATTTACAATCTTTTAAGAGAACTAGGATATTCATAAGGAAAATGTTCATGTATAGCTTTAAAGTATGCAAGTAATTTATTCAACCTCTTTTTTTGGCTTAAAAAAAGTTTCCAAATGAATGAATAAGAATCTCTTACTCAATTTCTGCATATGATTCAAATATAAATTATTTTACTATAAAATTAACAGTATAGTTGATATTAAAATTCACAATACATTTAATATTAACTATATTTCAATATTCTGCATACACCTCTTATAGCGCAGCTAAAATGAAAATTATCTTCAAACTGATCATAACTTATATGTAACCCTGCGAAACTAAACATGTGTTACAAGACATAGTTGATTTTTAACACAACTTTGCAACATCAAAATCAAAGTCACTTCTTCTACACTAGCAGCATGGTAATCTCTGCACTTTTAACAATCTTAAGACTCTACTCCACCCTGTGTTTCTCAGCACCTTTCTTAAATTCATTCAAGAGACTGCCTTCAGGACTAACAAATTTTGATTTTTGCATTTCTTAAGTGGTGCTAAAAACTAGTGCTTTCAACAGATATTTAGAAATGGCCAAAAGAGATTTCAATATATGTTTGATGTACCATTTTGGTCAACATTGATGTAAATATAAAATATAAGCACTGAAGAATTTTTTTGCATGTCTTAAGAGTTTTGTTATGAAGGAAAAATTTAGAGTTCCAAAATCATTCTAGATATTTTAAAACATACTCTAATCTTATGGTAAATTATTTTAAGTAGAAAATTCAGTTTTCTCTGTGTGTGTGTGTGTGTGTGTGTGTATACATATATATACATACACACAGATAGCTTATGAAGTATTTTATTTAAAAAAGCTATAGTTATGCTACTCTTCATACGTATTTTAAACTGTGAATATGCTAAACATTGTTATCATGGTAAAACATATATTGAATATATATATATATTTGTATTAATTGCATAACATAACATTGTACAAAATGATTTGCCTTCATTTTAATTTTTACAATGTGCTATGTGGTTAAAGGAATAGACATTTACATGAGGTCACAAATAAAGTACTGTGATTCAGCTCTCACCTTCCTTTCTATAAATAAAAGAGCACGGATGTATGCATTTTATATGGTTATGACTTTTATTATAACTCCAAAGCCCCAACTTGAGAAAGGAAATTCAGAACTCGTGAATTTAAGAGCTTCACTGAGTTAACTGTTGGGAAACCTGGCTTAGAGAAACCTCAACTTGTCTTTCAACTTCATGAGCCACATCAGTAAAACCTAGTTTTGTATCTATCCATTAAGTAAGGATTAGAGGTCCCTCTGAAATACACCTAGAAAGGTTCTACAGCCACTTATTACATGTCTGGCTTAACTTACATTTTGCACAATCACATAAAATATATACTATGCAATTTTGTTCTGTGAAAGACAAAACAAAACAAAAAGATAAGTTAGAATCTTTGAGTCTGATTTTTAGTAATTATATAAATTGTTTGATAGAATGGAGCAGCAGAGCTATCTAAGCTCTAGCTATACCCCAGATCTGAGCCTAATCATGTATCACTTAGACAAAATCTTCATTGGTGTAACAAATGAGAAGCTTAAAATGTGATCAATACAGTCAACCAATGAGTAATCTCTCAAATCTCACTCCTATCCCTTACTGCTCTTTGCTTTCTATACAAATTTGCATTTTCCTTTAGAAGTATTATGACTTTCTGACCAAAATTACTTCTGTCATTATCTCAACTACTGCCGTAATATTGCTTTCCTAAACAGAATTTAATCAGTCAATTAATATTTATTAAAGACCTAGTATATGTCCTCATTTTCCTTCATGCTTCCAAAAGTTAGAGCTATGAGAGCAATAATCTAGAAAATTATATTATCACTAATCATATGATCATTTTAACCCTGTATATAGTTTCAATTACAAAAAAAATTTCCCTTCATTTCTAAACGTAACTGCTATTTGAATAATTCAGTTTATGCTAGTATCAGATGATTTGAGTTAAGGCATGCTTGATATTTGATTGTGAAATGAGACCATTTAAAAGTACAGATTTTTGCATCACCTTATAAAAATGAAAAATTGATAGTGTAGTTCCTGGGGGCAATTGTATAATAGCTACAAGAATTTTTTTATAGATCATATAATTTCATTTCACATGAATATGCTGTTGTCAAACTCATCAGTTAAACCATCCAGCACACATGCATCTAAATAACCTTTCGGTATTTTGTATTGCGTATATATTCATTGACTTGTTAACCCAATACTTAAGCTGTCATATTTGCTTGTTTTTGCTTTTAACCAAATATAGTCATGGGGCTCATTAAAGAAGAAAATGAATTGATTTCCTAGGAAGATTACTGAATTTTTTAATGCCAACATGGCAATTAAGGCAAGAAATAATTCATACACAGAATTTATGCCTCGGAATGAAGGCAGGATCTGGAAAAAGCTGACATGCATAACAAAAACATTTGTTACATTTGGTTATGATATTCTTGTAAACATATCCTTTGAAAAATAAAATAAACCTTGTTTGGAAATAGCATTATCCCTGTTTGTCATGAATTACTTATACCTAGAAATGAATATAGTTGTATAACAAAGACAATCAGAAAGAACTTTGCTTACAATTGACGTCAATAACATTTTGTTCAGACAGCTTTTGAGGCGCTGTTAGCAAAAATTAATTTTAATTCATTCGTTTTAAAAAAATGTTTTGCTAGCTTTGTACTTTTACCTCACTCCAAAATAGCTGAACTTAAAAAAAAAAAATCCCCTGAGGAGATATTTTTTAAATGAATTTAAAAAATGAAAAGCAACATAGAAAATGTCATATTATTAGCAAACAGGTATGGAAAAAATATATTGCAAGAATTATTTTAAATCAGATTCCAATCACTTTACATATATTATACAATTGCTTACATTTCTAATGATTTCTGCAAACCTTGTTTCCTTAAATTATTTGGACAAATGCTAGCAAGATTTGCATTAAAATTGATTTCTCGGCAACAGATTGATAAAATATTCTACCACATCCCATTTTCTTCCATTGGACTCAAAGTTGAATTTCCTCTAATAATTTGCTTAGCATTAAAAAAGAATAATAAAAAGCTCACCAACTCACTTTAAATTTAAATTTTCATTCAGGAAGTGCTTGTCTGATATAATTCAGCTTGATAAATACGAACCTATGTGTTTATCAAATCCCTAAGAAGATTATCTAAATCAACTCCGTGTAATTACCATTCACCATCTGTTCCACCAGGGCCTGAGCTGATCTGCTGGCATCTTGCAGTTTTCTGAACTTCTCGACTTTTTCTCGCTCTATGGCCTGCAACATGATAGCAAAGGTGAGTATTTCAGTACAAGGATTGTGAAACTACAGAATAATTATAACTTCTATTTGCCCTTTCAAGCCTTAAGATATTTCACTCTGGCAGCTTATCATGTGAATCTAAAGATTTTTCCAGATTTTTCCTCAAGTTCTTGGCACTAGAAGCATCAAAATGAAAAAGAAGCACAAACCATGTTCATACTGAATTGTTACTTTTTTAAAATAAGATTTCTATCCTTAATGTTTTTTACATAATAGTTTCTGATGCATTATAATCTAAAATTGCCCCCCACAAAAAAAGAACAAAAGACTATTCATAACAATGAAAGGATGAAATGTCAGACAATTAAAATGGAAATTATCTTTTAAAAAAATCACTGAAATTACTCCTAATAACGTAAGTCTACATACTCTGTATTAAAAATCAAACATAAAATCCAGTAAGTATATACAGTGGGGAAATGTATACTAGTATGAATAATTTAGCAAAAAACAATTTATCTAAATACAAGAACACAGGTTAATTTTTCTGACTAAAATTGTCAAAGTACTCCCAATTCAAGGAAAAATAGGTTCAGTTTTATATAACTTTATAGATTCCTTTGTTCATTTTCCCAAATCAGAGTTAACTTTTGAACAAAAACACAATTATTTAACAAAATCTAGCATTTGATACTGTTGAGTTCAGCTAATAACGACGTCTCTATAGAGATACAGATTTTAAACTATGATGCAGTAAAACTATATTACTATAGTCATTAAAAAGATTTGAGTATAACAATATATGTTATCTATCCTGAAACTAACCTACCTGCATAAAAAGCAAGCTATAATGCATTTAACATACAGTAAGAGCAATACCTCTGTGATGAAATATTGGCATTATACAAAGATTCCACCTTAGTTTGTGGCAGGAGGTTATTCTATATCAGACTACTTTTTTACATTTTTATTTAGATCTATAGGCATTTAAACAAATATTCCAAAGTTTAATATTGGAGTACAGATGGGAGGTGTATTGTTTAAATGCCACAGATCTAAATACAAATTTAAGTATTTATAGCCAACCTGAAATATATACACTTACATTATGCCATCAAGGGCAGGAAATGAGAACTCAGGTTCATCTCACTGGTATGAAAACTCCAAAGGTGAAAGACACATTTTAGTATCTTGGATTCTACTAGAAAATTTCTAAGTACACAGATTTTGGTGTTTGGGGATTATATGCTCCCAGGATCCCATACCAATTAGCAAGTGAAACTTGTGGGTTATCTTGAAAGTCAGTTTCACAAAGACATTACTGAATTGTTTACACAAGCATGTGCACAACCATGGAAGGTTCTAACTTGGTAGCTGAACCGAAAAGTCCATGAAAATAAAGCAGCCATCGTATGCTGTTAAATAAAAACCTAGACGAAACTCCAAAATTCACATTTTCTCAATTCTCAACTTTTGTCTTCTAAATTCTCTGTTCTTAGCATCTTACTGGCACATGTTTCCCAATACTTTAAATGTGTTCTCCACTAAAATGTGTCATTTGCAAAGAACTGAGCATTCAGAAAAGAAAAGTAAGCACATTCTAAGTAAATATATAATATTCAAATATTCACAACTATCAAGAGCTACAGCAGGATTTTAGGTGTCCCAAATTTGAACTACAGCAGGAAAAAAAAAGAGAGAAAATAAGAAAAAACATTTGTACTACAACAAAACAACAAGAACAATGATAACAAACTGGTGTTCTTTGAGCTAAACAGTTTTAGAATTATTAGCCTTTCCTATCATAGTGGTTGTATTTTATCCACATTGAACTTTTGCTTTTTTTAAGTAAAATTATATAAAGAATAGAGTCAGAATACCATCTTGTCTTTATAAGTGATGTAAAAAATTATCAATGGACTTCTAAATGTCATTATCATAATCTCTTTGTTCTAAGCAACTAATGGAATAATCAATTAGTATTACTAACAAAGACACAAATTTATAATTGAGTATCTCAGGGTTAATACTTCAGCTCAAATATCTTGTGTGGTTAGCCCACATTATTCTAGTTATTCTAATATATATAAAAACAATAACCACCATCACCACTACAACAAAACAATAATCTATGGAGTAGGTACTATTACTCTCCCAATTTGACAGAAATGCAAAGTGAGGCACAGAGAGGTTTGTGAAATATTTGAAAACACTGACAAAAATCATGATAAAAACGGGAGTTCCTTACACTGTGTACCAAATTACAGTGTATGTACATTATTTCATATGTATTTCATAATAATTCTGTGAGATAGAAAGAATCAGCATTATTTTATCCTATTTTAGACAAACGGAAAATTGAGCACCAATAAGATTAGGTCATATATCCAAGATCACAGAAGTAGAACGTTTTAAATCAAAAATTAGAACCCTGAGGATCTAGCTTTAAGTTCAGCTCTCTTTCAAATATACTCTGATGTTTCTAAAGGTATTTCAATGAAGATGAATCAAACGGATTTGAATATATCCTAGTACAACTCACAGCAAAAGGAACCTGATAGTTTGGATGTACTCAGGGATGGTATTCAAAATATTCAACCATTAATGCAGCATGGGCACCCAGGTATCAGAAGGAATGCCTGGTCACTTAGTATGGACTCAGACAGTCTATAGGCTGGTTGGCAATTCCGTGTACAGCTCAGTTACTGCACTCCATTGCCAGAAGTATATTATATATAAAGTAACTGATACATAAATAGACACAGAGGTCTGAGAAAGAATTAGTTAATAGCCCCTGTGTATTTGTCAGTGTTTAGATGATGTCTGGTTCTGATAAGTTATATCACTTTAAAGAGGAATATTGGAAAATAAAGAGAAATATTGGCACAGATGTGCCTTGAGGAATATGAACAAGTCAGTGACGGGTCCAGAAAATATTTCATTTCAGACACAGCTATAGATGGTTGATAAAAATGAGAAAATTTAGGGTAGCAAGAAAATAGTAAAGAAGGTAATGAAAAGAAAAGTTTGGGAGTCACTCTGTTCTCAGTTGGTCTGAATTCCTTCTCCACTGCTTACTAGCTATTTGACACTTGGAAAGTGATTCAACCTTTCTTAGCCTCAATATCTCCTATGTAAAATGACATTCAAGATACCTACCCTCCAGGGATTCTGTGGGGATTAAAGGAGGCTCTTTATATTATATATTTCCCAAATTGGGGTTTTTAGTTTAATAGGAAGCTAGAAATAATTAACAAATATTAATTGTGACAATGAAATGACAGAAACCTAGAACATCCCAGACACAGTAGCATATGTGGTCATTCTAATGAAAGGTGATCTTGGTAATCTTAAAAATAAGTTTTATGAAAAATTTTTGCCATAAGAGCTGGTAGAGTACCTTGCTCACAGAAATGTATGACAGGTCCAAATAACCACATAGAAAAAGTTGTAAAGAAGTTGACTACATTGACATCACTGAAACTTCCCATTTTCCTGGATCTGGCCACACACGTTTGTTCTCAAATGAAATATTATAAACTTCTGTTTTAAAAGAGGTGGGATTAGTAGTTCATAATGATTCTATCTTCTCTCATTTTCTCCACAAAATATATGTAAAACACACAGAAAAAATAAAAAATCATACACCAAAAACAAAGTCTGGAGAGGAACATGGTTCTGGAAAATGGAGAGCATATCCCCTTCCTTTAAAGAGCTATGTGCCATCAAGAAGAAAATTGGCCTTCCATGGGTCAACCTTACAAAGTAAACACTAGCCTCATTATTAAAAAAAAAGGAAAAACACCTATCCCCTTACTCAGTTTCCATCGAAACTGCTGCTATTCATGTTACCGTTAGCCTCCATGCAATGTCATTCAAAGGCTGATTCTCAGTCCTCAGCTTACTTTTCACCATAATTTGATTCAGAGGATTCCTCCTCTTGGGAATGTTGCTTTGGCCTCCTAGACTACAAGCACACACACCTTTCCTCCGATCTCAAGGACTGCCTTTACTCAGTCTCCTATGCTGGTTCCTCCTCATCTCCCTGACCTCTAAATTTAGCGCGTCCTAGGCCACCAACTGCATTTCCATTTGTTCAGGCCAAAAATGAAAAATCCTTCTTGACTCCTTTCTCTCAAACCCCATATTCAATCCATCAGAAAGTTCTGTTGGTTCTAATCTCAAAGCACATCCAGAAAGTGATGCTATAAGTGTGCTCACGACTACTGCACTAGTCAAAAGACCCCATCATTGCTTGGGAGTCTGAATGTTTCAAAACAGCCTAACATACGGTATTTCTGCTCCTCCCTTTGCTCCCTGAAGATACCTTCTCAACACAGCAGACAGATGAAGCCAGTGCAACTCTCCAGTAGCTTCTCTTCTCACTCTGAGTAAAAGCTCAAGTCCTGACCATGGCCTCATCTGACCTTCATGTCCTTGACCTCTCTAACCTCTTCTACTGAACACCTTAATATTTCAGCTCCAGACACGTCCTTTGTTGTTCCCTGATACTCTACGTAAGCACCTACCTCCTTGGGCTGTGCATTTACTCTCCCCTCTGCCTGAAATGCTCCTGCCTCAGGTATGTGTAAATTCCTCATTGCCTTTAGATCTTTACTTAAATGTCACTTTCTCGATGAGGCTTTCTATTGCCACTCTATCTACACAAGCACACACTTCTTAGCTCTCATTCTTCCTTTATTTTCATCTATGTTTTCCATAATAAGCTGCTCAATTTCCATCTTCCCCACTGGAATCTAAACTGTATAAGGGCAGGTAGCCTTTTGCATTTCCTTCTTCATGCTATCTCCAGTGCATAGAATACCGCCTGGTGTACAGCAGATGCATACTCAAGTGATGTCTACAGTAGCAGAGTACCTCCATGTACAATATTACAGTCTCTCTCATCCCACCCCAAGATCAAGTGTTCTATTAAAGTGTAAATGTGTAACACATCCTGGGAGCTATACACACAGTGGTCCTAGAACCAGCCTGTGAGGTTTGGCGCTACAAGCTCAGAAAAGGCACGCAAATGAAGTCTTCGGCAAAGTGCAGATTAGGTTGAGAGTTGGGCATAACACCCTGGTCTCCAGCAGGACTGTTATAAAGTCCTGATAAAGGTAATAAACAATTACCCAAATAGAAACCAGATAGTACCACGTGAAGTTCATCAAGTCAAAACTAAATACAATCTTGCCTCAGTTGAGACAAACACAGTGAAAAAGAAACAACATGGTGCATATAACATTTATTATGGAATAATGAAAAAAATATATTTAAAAAACTAGAGGGAGTATAAATTCCCAACAATCGTCTACCACACAAAATTTTAGAAAACACTTTTTTGGCATCTTCACTAAGAAATCATAAACTCCATGAAAAAGCAACATAAAAACATAAGGCTAGAAGAGGTTGATTTTTAAGCAGAAATGGAATGAAATACCAAGACAACAGAGAACTGGCCTCATAAGGAAGAGACTAAAGTTGCATTAATCATGATCCAACATTGGTGACTGTAAAATGCAGAAATAGTACTGAACAAAAGAGAAGGAAGAGTTCTGGACTATGGTCCTAACCAGGCTTCTTTGGACTCAGCAGCAAATAAACAAGTACTCCCATTGGGCAAATAGAGAGTATCATATTTTAAAGTACCCTAATTAAGTTATTCTTGTATTTTCAGACAGTGAAAAATCTTTGGCTATGCTGACATGTTAGGATGTTTTGTTATCCACTAGAGAGTAAGTGTAACAACACTTCACTGGTCTTAGAAATCTGGGGACTACTTTTTCTCTCAGATGTTTTTCAAATGTTTCAGCATCTTCAGTCTTTCTTCCTCTTCCATGGCTCTCAGCCATCCTTCCTTCTTCCCTTCCTTCCTTTTTCTGTATATATTTACGTTATATGTATATTAGCTGTCCCTTTATTTTCAAGGCCAAGGGTTTCATCCAAATGTTCTTCAATGATGACATCCATTTTCTTGTACGCATTTCATCTTCAACGTTAGTCCAAGTATCTATAGATTTCAGTCCTCACTACTACGGAGAAAGTTCTTTCATGATGGGCACTGTTTTTTTTTTTCTTGCCCAGTACAATACTTCTTACAGCATTAAGCACCAGTAACTAAAACTACCTCTTAGAAATCACCTTCTTCATGAAAACATCTCTGCCCTTAACATTATCTTTCTTCATAAAGAAACTCACCAGCTTCTCTGTATGTGTGCCTATTTCCCTATATATATGGTTATCATATATATACATATGTATAATATGCATGTAATATTTTTAATCTTAAAAGTATGTGTTTTATAATAGAACACAGTTTTAAAATTTCCTCAACAGCATATTAAAATTTTTGCTCAGTATATATTTAATATATGATCATATGTTTAGAAGCTACTACTCAGATTCTAAAGTACCTAGTACACATAGCTTCAAGTAAAGAATACAGAAGCTTAAAAAGGCATTAGTGAAACATTCCATAAGGAATATATTGCTCACTTTCAAATACAGTTTGGGCTCATGAAAATTCAGTGATCATAAGGAAATTATGAATTCTAAAATGTATAACTTCAAGAGCAAAATAAAAGACAATTCAAATCACTACACTGGGCACCTGAAACTAATACTGTATGTGAATTATAATTCAAAAAAATTAATTAATTGATCAAAAATACAATTGAGTTATATAAGAATATAAACAAATAATTAAAATAAGCTTTAAGCAAAGTACACAGACAAGGAAGCTTACTAAGTCTTTAATAAGTTGATTAAAAACATTTATGACCTCTTGTCCTGTTCTTTACCAGCATCTCTTAAAAGCCTCCTCCTTTCATGACATCTTCTCTAATTAATATGAAAGTAAGTTCCACATTCCCCAGAGTCCTACTCTGACTTTAGAAGCAATTAATTTTCTATTCACTTAACATCCTATAATGAAGTTTTGCCCTTTGACAGAAAAAGTAATTTATTCACTCAAATGTTTATTCAGAAGTTGTTACATCCTTCATATTGGTAGCAGAGCCTGACCTAAAATGTGCCTGCAGAACTGGAAAAAAATTACTTATTCATATAGTCAAACACTAATTGTGTTAAATACCAGGCACTCTATTAGGCACTAGGATACCAAAACCAAACTAAGCCAAACCAAAATGAACAAAAAACAAAAGCTAAACAGATTAAGTTCCAGTCCCTAGTTTCTAGAAACCAACAATCTAACCAATGAAACAATATTTTGGATTAGTAAATGGGAATTAGGTCATGGTGGTCTTCATAAAGGCAACATGAAGAAACTGACTTTGTTAATGCCTTTCAGCCAAAGGCCATCAGGAACATGCCCGTAGATTAACAAAGTTAAGTTGATTCAGTTGTTACAAGAGAGATGGAATGTAATAAGGAACTATGGAGTAAGTCTCTAGGATGATGTTACAAATAGCTCATAGGATTTGGGTTTGTGTAAGGTGATGGGACTGGTCAAGGAAGCAAGGTTTGGCCTTTAATTATATTCTGTAAGGAAGTGGGGGTAATTCTAAGATTGGGTCTTAATTTTTTTTAATCTATATGGCAGGAAGTATGCAGAGAGCTTAAAGCTACGATTAGTAAAGGCGTATTATCTGCCATGTTATTGAAGATGAGGAATGTGTGATCACTTTAGGTGGTTTGGACAATGTTATTCTTTTTGTCTGCATTGAGACACAATTACACAATGGTCACATTTTTGTCGTGATCCATCACGATCACAGAGAGGCCTGTCTGACATTGGCAATCTGTGCTGTTCGTCATATCCAAAAGGAGAAGCTCACAGACTAGCTTTGAGCACTGGCACAGCATCTAGCATCTCCAAAGCCTACCTGTAGCGCCAAGCCAGCTCCTGGGCTTCAGTGATTGCTTTTCTCTTTCTCAAATGAATAATAAACAGAGGCATAACAGGGTACTATTTATGTTTTTGTAAGTTCACTTTGGCAAAAGTGACATGAAAACTAAAGGAATACAAAATTAGTGACAGCGAAGACCAGCTAGGGACTGTCATCAGAAGTAAGCCATGATATTAGCTATCATCAGAGTCATAGTCATGGGAATAGAGAGAATTGGACAGTTTCAAGAGCTGTCGAGGGAATGAGATTAATTGAACTTGTCAAAGGGTAGACTTGTGAACAGTGGAAAAAAAAATCCAGATGACACAGTTAAGCTTTGAGGTTTCTGGATTAGGCTGCTGGAAGAGGAAAAGTAAAAAGAAAGAATAAAGGAGGGCTGGGGAGAGTCTGAAGTTCATTTTGAGTTTTCAGGCAAATATTCAATTAAATGTGTCCATCAGGTCATTAGATATATTGGTCTAGGTTTTAAAGGAGAGGCATGAGCTAAAGATATATATCTGGGGCTCATTAGAATATAGAAGATATTTGAATGAGAAGCAATGAAAATAATCTAGGGAAGAAAAACAAAGGAAAAACTGTAGAGAGTATCAGTATTAAAGGAAAAATAACATGGAACACATCCACAAAAAAATGTAAGAAGGGTCAACAGTAGATAGTGGGATCGCATAGCCAAAGGAAGAAAGAATTTCAAGAAGGACAAAGAGGTTAATAGGGTCTAGTCCTGCAGAGAAGTTGAGAAAATAAGGGACAAAAGTATTCATACGTGGGTTTATAGGAGAGGAAGGTTTCCTCAAAGATAGTAAAACAGCCTGTTTAAAGGCTGATGATAAAGACCTGGGAAATAGAGAGAGACTGAAGACATGGATGTGTGGCTAAATGGAAGCAGGTTCCTTAGGACACAGACAGGGACGATTAGCCTTAACTAGTCAAAGCACAGTCTCTTCCACCAAGGCAGAGGGAAAGAAAGAGACTGTAAGCATAAATACACATAATTTAATAACTATTATTTTAATTAAAGTAAGAGGGAAAGTCATCTATTGTCAATGGCAGGGAGAAGTTGAAGAGAGCCATAAATACTTGAAGTAACTGTTGAGAGAAATTGAGGAAAATTTACTAGGGAAGCATGGAAAACTTATGAAGACGTACTGATAAATCTGTTAAAGTATGGTATTTCAGAAATGGAATAATGTCTGACAGTGAAACATCTACTGTAGTTATGCAAGTGGGTAGCTGAACTGAGGAGATGAGGGAAATGGAAGCTTCTGGAGACAGCAGGACAGCCCACGGGAGCTGATTTTTAAGGATGAAGGCACAACCTGGGTGGAGAGGATTGTGGACCTTGTGCAAAAGTCTTCAATGAGAAAATACTATAATAAAATGGTGAATGATAAATGGCCACTTGGCATGAAACACAATGGAAGAGAGTTTTACCTAAGAGTGGTACCTTTGGAATTGACCCTGGCAAGTGAGTAAACTAGCAACTCTAATGGAGTAGGGGAATGAGCCCTTAGTCTTAGTGGTGATCTTCAAGATGAACAAAGTTTTCGTGTAAGAACAGAATGGGTATACAAGATACAAAGTTTGTTTTGGAAGAAAGGTTTCAGAATACACAGTGAGTCTGTGCGAGAAAGTACCAAGAAGAGTGAGACAGAGGAAACTGCAAAAAACCACAGAGATGAAGATACAAGAAAGGAAAGATGAATAGAGATACTTGTATTCTGGGTGGGAAACGGACAATAGAGAGAAGGGAAATGAGGAATCATTGGCGTGAAGATTTGCAACAGAACTTGGTTAAAAGTTGATTCGGTATGGGTGTAAGCAAGTACAGGTCCCAGGAAGAGCCCGAGGCCTGCTGCCCTTAACAGCTAGTAGGAAGGCTTTCAGGAGAACATTAAACAGCTGTACAATCACCTTGTAGTAAGAAGAGGTTGTTTTGTTGTTTTAATTACTAACTTACATTACCATGTGTTCAATTCAAGAAGCTGAGTAGCTAGCTGTTAATTCAGCTGGAAATTCTGGACTGTGGTGACATTTACAGAATGAGGAAGAAACATCTAGGAGTCTAGTAACGTGTCAGACTGTGTATTGATTCTCAAAGTTTTATATACATAGGAATCACCTGTGGATCTGGTTCAAGTGCAAATTCTGCTTTATTAGGTCTGAAAGCCTACAGGTCTAATAAGCTCACAGATGATGCCAATATTGGCAGTCTAGGGACCACACTATGAGTAGATATGTCCCCTAGAACTCAACTTTTAACTAAGTGTATTGTGTTAATTATACAGATAAAACACATAGTTAGAAGAGAAGGAAAAATAACGTTAGATTTAAAAGTATCTAACACTGAACTGATAATGCTCTAGGATAATCTAATTGGCTAAAAGGACTTGATTCCACATCATTCATTTATGACTTCAAGTTAAAGGAAAAAAGGATAATATTTAGCCATTTTTAATGGATGCCTAAAAATGAATTAATACCACTCCAGTTCATGAGATGGGCCTCCCAAGTGTTCAAAATAACCTACATAAACTGACAGGTTAAGAAGAAAATTAATGTACGCCTAAACAGCATATCCATCATCATTACTATGTATTTCTCTCAAGGATTTTTAATACATATACATTATATTTAGCCTGAAGGAAATGTCTAGGTAAATCATACCATGTCTTATTTTAGTAGGCAATTAAGAATGATGTTGTTATTTCAGAAAATGAGAACAGAAGTTGATAAAGGTGACTCACAAGGCATCAGAAAACCACTCATACAATATTGTACATTTTTTAGCACTTTCAGCCTGTCATTGCTGGCACTATTGATTAAATGCAAATTGCTTCTAGGTAACCATATGATAACAGGAAATTTGTGAATTTATATTCTTGAAATGCTGGAACTCAATTTTCCTGCTTGATCAAAGCTATTTTAAGATACAAAAATAGGATGACAAGCAGATAAGCAGATTATTCAGATAGATTCAAAAATTTAATTAGCTAATAAAATGTCTTCCCAAGGTGATTTATACTTTAAGTGCTCGAATATGTCACATGAACTCTGAAACGTAGAGTGCATCTTCTCTAAGTAATTTTCTACTTGTGGAATTTCCCTCAAAAATCATAACAAAGAATATACCTTCAAATAAGTATATTATGAAATAAGGCATTTTGCTAATTTTCTACCATATATATTAGTCTTCAGTTTAATTTTAAAACTAAAACATTAACAATATAATCATAATTCCCATTTCTTAAAACTATTTATAGTAATCCATTATTAAGCTGCTAACAGAATAGCATATAAAGCTAATAAGCAATTTAAAATCACTTTCCCATTTATAAAAGTCAACTCTGAGCAATGGTGATGAAATTCTCTCTCTACCCTAAGCAGCCTAAAAAAGGTTATTTTTTCCTAGAAGGTCTTTTTTTGTTCTCTAATAGTTCCAACTCCACAGCAAGTATTACCTTCTATCTGTGGTAGTGTTGTATTTGTAAAAGTCTAATAGATTTCATAATTTATGAAGTCAAATGCTCAAAAAAAAAAGTTAATCCACACAGATGACCTTCCTATAGTTAAAATTATTTAAGGGGAGTTGGGTACAGCTCAATGGTAGAGCACATGCTTAGCATGCACGAGGTCCTGGTTTCAATCCCCAGTACCTCCATCAAAAAAAATAAACCTAATTAGCTCCCCCCTAAAAAAACACCCCAAAACAAACAAAACAGCTCTAACATTTGAGGGGAGGGTATAGCTCAAGAGGTAGAGTGCATGCTTAGCATGCATGAGGTCCTGGGTTCAATTCTCAGTACCTCCTCTAAAAAATAAATAAATAAACTTAATTATACCTCCCCTGACCAAAAACAAAAAAAAAGATTTAAAAAAAGAGCCCAATTAAAAAAAACTTATTTAAGATTCAGAATACTTGTTTCTTCAGCTTGCCCAATGCAGACTATCTACTCTGCCTGTTAGAAATTCTCTCACAAACTATTGCCAATTACATAACAAAAATGGATGTTTATGTCAAAATCAAAAGTCAAAGCCTTAATAATGTCCCTGAAGGTAAAGCAGTCCTTATTAAATTAATAAAAACCCCAACTGTGAAGGACAAAACTCTAACGTTTTGGTAGGGAATAAAAACAGCAAACCATCTCATCATAAATATTGAAAAAGGCTGGGCATCTTCTAGTTATGGTAATGTAATACATAAATATCTGGAAAACGTAAATGTGTTATAATTTACGACGATTACTAATAACTATAAAGTATAACAAGTGTAACTTTCTGATGGAAGTGAGAACACAAACAGGGTCTTAAGTATATTTCTAAGGGTCAGGTCTAATCTATCCCATTGTATTATGCAAGCCTGCTAGAATCCCAGCCTTGAGGGGACAGAACAATATATGAAGGAAAATCAATACAAGTTTATGTTACAAAATTGTTAATTTACAGCTAAACAATACAAAAGTTAAAGAAGGTTTATGAAAAAGTCAGTCACAGCAAAATCAGGAAAGATTTCTCTGGGCTAACCTTTGATTCTACTTGATATGAAAAATATATTTTAAAGATATATTTAAAAAGCATTATATCATATTACTTTAATCTTTCCAACTGTACTAGAATTAGAGAGTACAGAGCATAGAGTTTATAAGCAACAAAACTTAGGAAAACACATAAAAATGAATGCAAAACCTACATTGACTTTTTCTTTAAGGTCCGAAAAGTTGCCTTCTTTCCGATAGATTGCAAATTCAGGACTCTGCAACACAGCTTCTGAACGAGTAATCCAACTGTGAAGTTCAGTTATATCGACATCCAACCTAAGACAGGAAAGAATAAGGGTCATTATTCCTTGATTATCTCTTTCTCCTGTATGGGAAAAAAAAAATCTATTCCCTTTTACCATTCTTCTCATAATCTGAGACTCCTGCCTGATGCCCCTATTACAGTTAATAGTACTACTATTTCCCTAGTCAGGTTGGTTCAAAATTTGGAGTCATCTTTGATCTTGTCTTATGATCATAGAGGTCATTTTATTCATCTCAATGTAGCAATGACTTCCACAGTATCTCCTGTAAGCTATCCCTCAGCCTTTGTTTGAATGTTTGCACTGACTGAAAAATTACTGCTTCCCAAGATAACTCTCTTTTTGCAAAGCATTTACAGCAAACAAAAAAAAATCCCCATTGGTGGCCCCCCATTAAACAATACCTCAGCTATTCAAGCACTTTTTGAAGTCTCCAACCATACTAACTCTGTGTTTGGCCATGTGACTTGCTAGAGCAAATGGGATATTAGTAAGTGTAACGCAAGCACGGGCTTGATAAGTGCGTGCACCTTGGATCGTGTCTTCTTAGAACACACGCTCTGAGAAGGCAACTGTTATATAAGAACTCCAACAACCCTGAAGTGCCTTAACGAAGCTCAATATTGCCAGGTGGAGAGACCACGTGGAAGAACATGTGGTGGTAAGCAAGTGAATAAAGCCTTCTTTGACCTTCTGACTCATCTCAAATGCTAGATGAATATAACCAAGTGAGTGCTCCAGCTGACTCCACTTAGACCCACAGAACTGCCCAAAGAACCCTGCCCACGTTGCAAAATTGTGAGAAATGATAAATAACTGCTGTTTTAAGCCGTTAAATTTGGGAGTGGGTTGTTATGCTGAAATAGGTATATGATCACCTATACTGTTATTCTCAAACATTCCTTTATTCCAGAGATCTGGAGTTAATGGGAATAAACTATTAACTCTGACCAGGTGATTCAGGTATAGTTAAAGCAGCGATTTGGGGGGAATCAAAGATGAGTTGCAAAGGTGGAAAATGTCTATGAATCACTTGAAATTCCAGGCACAATTCTGTGTGCATTTCTCATGAGAAGGAACCTATAGATTGTATCAGAGCCTGTAAAGAATCTATGATAAAGGGAATTTAGAGGCCATCTAATCCAATCGTTTTTTAAACAAAACAAACAGGTAACCAAATGAATGTATCCAGAAAAATAAATGACTCACTCAGTTTTCACAGGAAATTTGTGGAGTAGAAGGAAAAAACAAATACAAGACACCAAGTAAGATATTATAATTACCATGCTCTATCTTCTTTTCCAGTACAACCCTCAAATAGTTGTAATCAGTTCCTTCAAGCCACAAGAAGATATGTGATGGTCAGCCTACCCTACTCCCAATTACTTCAATGGATATTCCATAGTTTGTCAGTTTCATACTTTCCTTAAAATTTGTTTCTTAAAGGGATCATATCAATAGTGTTTAGTATAATCAGGGAAGAACAGACAATGATTTTCTTTATTTACAAATGCTTCCACTGATAAAGCCTGAGAATTGAATCAGCATTTTAACTTCCACATTAGACTTTCAACTCACACTGAAATAAAATTGAGGTAAAACTTCTAGAATTTTTCCCCATAAACTACCATTAAGCCAGTTTCCCACTATCACAAACTTATTTCCTAAACTCAAATTTCAGGGCTTTAAGTCATATAAACCTGTTAGAAACTATTCATGTTAGTTGCAGGCTATTGTTTTAAAATTAAGCTGATAAAGAGCTTCAGAGAACACAAAACACTTCCAAAAGCATACACTCTTTTGCACTTAACAAAAGTCTGTGGTAAGGTATTATCAATCTCTGTGCTCATATGAGGAGATGGAGGTTCAGAGAAATTAAGTTAATTGATTTCAGGCTGTTAGTACCATCGGGGAAGGAACTTCACTTATCTCGTTCACCACTATATGCTTCACCTCAAAGAGGGCCTGGTTCACCAGGCCTGGAATTAACATTGGTCTCGTCTGCACATGTGTTATAATTATCCTTTATCACCATTGCCAATCAATTGAAAAAAAAAAAAGGCAAAGTTTATTTATTCAGTTTCAAAGTAAAAAATTTTCAAAAGAATCTTATAATACTTTTGGACATCTGTTTTTCTGAAAAATGTGAAACTGTGTGTTTCCTTTTAAAACAGTCAAATGTCTCCCTTTGTTTTTGCCACAAAATATACACTGTTTACTATATGCCAGACATAGTATTAAACTCCACAAATAACAGAGATGAAAATGCAGCAGTCCACATTAACAAGGAGTTTGGTTTAGCAAAGCATCCATTTGACAAAATAAAATGCTTTAGAGATTGAACTGGGGCTCAGCTCACACTGTGACTTTTTGTAAGGATAATCAAAAAACACCTTTTCAATGAATTAAAATTAAATCAGCTTCCAGACTAGAGGCTCTGCCAAGTAAATTGGTTACCTTCACACAATGAAGGCTTTGTGGAGTCAACACCATGGTAACCATTGGCTTGCTGCTCAGACGGCCAAGATTTTAAGGGGGGCCTGGGCACCAGTTGGCATGTAGTTCTAATAATTCAGATCAATTCAGGCAATAGGATGTGAAATTCCATACAGAGGTCTTTCCTCTTTCAATTTTTTTGTTTGCCTAATCTTATAAATTTGGAAAGAGATTGCAAAAAGTGCCTGAAATTCTCCTTTATATAAGAAGTTTTTTGGAGAGTGATTATACTCTTTGATTTACAGATTATTTTTAAGGGATTTCAAATTTTTTAGGGCAGTTATGAGTAGAAGTAGAGTGCTTTACTTAGGAAAAAATACCTAGTCATAGGCACATTGGTTATTATGTAACTCTTTCTGAAATGGAATGAAACAAAATTTCAATGAGTTTGTACTATTCTCAGCTGCCAGACTCTTTTTCTTTCATCACTGTGAAATCTTGATTCCTTTGAAAATAGGTGTAACCTAAACCCAATTCTTACATTATTTAAGCTCTGAGCTATCACTCATCTTAACATTTTATTTTCTGTTGCTTCCATTCGGGCTTCTTATTCTCACCAATCTATGATTTCCTGACTAAAACTTTTTCTTTCCCAGTGTAATAAACAATCAGCCTATACTCCAACGACTAACATTCACCACCATCCCTTGGAGTTCTGGGAGTTGACTGTTAGCTGTTAGCACTTGTCTTTCCTCCAATATTCTGCTGGTAGGCGTCTCCATGTCTTTATGCCAGCAGTGAGGGTGGAGGGGTGAAGGGGAAGGAGAGGCAGAGTTTCAAAAGGCCTCCCATGCACCCCTACTGAGTGCCAGTGGCCCACAGTCAATGCTTAGTCTCAGTGTCATTTCCACTGCTCTTAGCAAAATGAACAAGGTTTCTCCTTCTTGGCTCCTACTCAGACTCTGGCTTCCAAGTAACAACTGTACATTTATTTCACTCCTTATCAATTTGGCAGCTATTGCTTCATCACTTTCTGTGGTTTGCCCCCTAGTTTTCACACTTTCACCGGTATTAAATGTTTTTCAGATATCTTTGCTCAGATGTATGACAAATTAACAGAGCCCCTTGATTTAAATCCGTACATGTTTCTAAATTGGGTGCTATCTATTCTCCCCAGTGCTTTGCCAGTGGTATATTCTATCGTGCTTTGTACTACCTGAGGCTGGGTATTTAATCACCAACTGAAGATATCATTCAGATGTAATTAAGGTACCTTTTCAAACCCTTCAAGAATAACACTGAAGAACTATTTTCAATGCCAGATTAAATCTTAGATTCTGTGCATGTATTTTTCCTTCTTCATAAAATCACTCATTTCTACTAATTTTTTTTGACTTTTAAAACACTCACAAAACGATGATCAACTGACATAGAGTAAGTTGCTTACAATGGGCCTCTACACTCTCAGAATCAGCTCATTCTTAAAATTCCTTACTACTCACTCATCTTACTCTCATAACACACTTCACTCTGTACTTAATGTACTATTATATGTTATTACAGATTCAAGCCCTTAAATCCAGTCTAACTTTATCCAACTTAAAATTCTCTTCCATTTACTAGGAAAATTATGACTTCTAACTCTCTATTCATGAAACGATTTTCTTCCTGTAATTGATGGATATTCTGTCCTATATTTTTCAAGTATGTCCTAAAAAGTTCATCTTTGTCATTATTTATGATTAGCAGTGAAGTGACAATTTTCTCTCCTTCATGAAAGCACTCATCGAAAACTCACCAAAACTAAAATTTATAAAGTCCCATAGATAGACCAGAAAAACCATGTCTCTTTCGGGGGGGAGGTGTTCATTACCAAACCAAGATTTTTTTTCAAAGAGTACTTCCATTAACTTGCAAGTTTCAAAATATCTAAAAAGTATAATGCATATATACCAAATATTTGGAAGGTCAAAGTTTTCCCACAAGATCATGTATAAATTGACTCTACTTCCTCCAGTTGAATTTCCCATAAAGATCAGTTACACTCCCTTGTGTTCAAAACTGGGAGATATATGTCTGTGTGCAGGTGTTAAAAGTTTTAAAAGTTGTCAATTTTGAATTGTCAACAGTATATCATTACATGGAACTTGTGCTATACAATAACTGTGCTAATTCTGTCAGAAGAGCCTCTTAATGGGCACTGACTGTGTTCTGGTAATACAGTGACAGCCACATAAAGTATTTAACTAAGATGACACAATTACATAAACTTTAATTCACTCACTTTCAATATACCATTTGGAACTCATTAATCCTAAATGTGTAAACTTTGAAAGGAGAAATGCTCCAAGCTCCCAGACTTAACTTAATTTCATTAGTGAGCTAGATTATAAATGGCCATTTTACATCTTTAAACATCTCTGCACATAGAATTTTATAAAAACACATGATTAGCAGCCTGAAAGTAAAGTAGTAACATTTATAAAATATGTTAACTCTTGCATATTTGCATATCTGTTCTAGGCCTAGACCAGGTGACTTAACAAACCAAATTTTTAATGTACATGTTAACTAGCTAGAACACATGTTTTCATGATCATGGAAACAAAACTCTGACTTTTTTTTTTTTTTTTACTAGTACTACAATGTGGAAGAAATCTTCCTGGAAGTGAGGTAAGATTTAAAAATTTTGTTTATTATTTATTTTTAATAATCATCTTTCTTCTTCAGAGTTCTAGAAAGTGAGAACACATTTTAATTCCATTGGTATATGGCTCCTATCCAGACTGTACATCATCTGATGAACTCCTAGTCATCTTTCAAGACTTAGTTCCAGACATACAACTTCTGTGAAGGTTTTTTTTTTTTTTAATTAATTTCTCCCTACTCTTACTCCTTCAGCCCTCTTTCTGGGGAAACTGGTCTCTCCCTTCCACATGTTTCCACATATTACTTCCTTTTAAAAACTGAAAAAACAGAATATAAATTAAATTTTAACCAGAAAGATCTTATAAAATATCAAATGAAATATTTTTTAAATTTTTTTTAAATCAATATAAACCCTCAGTGCTAAAATATAAAGTCTTTTTAGGGTTTTGAGATGTGCTGAGTACATAGTAATTATTGTATTTTTAGCATTATTCATTATTATTAAAGGGGTAAGTCCTATTTAACCAGGAGAAAACAAGTTAACATTTAGTTAACTACCTCCCCCCAAATCAAATTAGTTTGTATATACACACACAGATGTGTGTGTGTGTGTCTGTGTGTGTTTGTACAGTGTAGGCATGCTTTCCTTGGTGGGAGGGGGGCCATGTGATTGCCTTAATTTTCTGTAATGTGTGTGAATGTGTCTGTATGTGTATGTATGTGTGTACCTTAAATATAAAATAAATATGGTGCAGTGGAAAATCACTGAATGGAAAGTCAGGTGTCACAGGTTTTGATTCCTCATCTTAAATCTTTATGCTTTTCCCTTGGGCACATGACTTACTTTCTCTGACCTTCCTTTACTTCTTCCTTTAAGCTACAACAATTTAAAAGTGTCCATCAAACTGGTCTTAAAATAGAAACTAACAAAGAATCCTTTTTTGGTTACTCTTAAATGTGTGTTTATTTACCTCACTAATTAAAGAGGTTTTGACCTGAGATAGAAAGCTGAGGTCAGCTTTGCTTACACTGCAGCTTTGATGTTCCAATTACATTAGTCTGTTCATCTAGCAATCAAATAACATCGAAGGATGTTATAATTCCTGTTTATAATAAGAACCCAGAAGCACTTTCAACAGTTTACACAACACCAGAAACAAAATATGACAAATGGGAAAGAACACCATCCTTAGTGAATATAAACTTGCTACATTAATAGTCTTATCAAATAATCAGTTTTCCTCATGTTTCTATGATCTTATTTACAAGCTTAAACGTATTTCTAGTTTTATATGTGTAAGTTTAAGCACATCACACATAAAATAATACATTTCAGTACAGTAAAATTTAATGATTCCAGATTGCACTGAAATGCATCTTTAAAAGATACTAAAAAATCAATTCCTGTGTAGTTTACCTGGTCCTAAAATATGCCTATTTAATATGTGCTTCAAAATCTGAATTCTAGTCCAAAACATAAAATTTATCCTTAAAATCATGCATCTTCTTCATTGTCAATTATGGCAAACCAAACTACATGTTTAATGTGTACAAAAATACTGCCTTTCAAAATATATGCCCTTGAATACAAACCCAACAATTTAATATTTTTAAGCTATAAATGCCAGAAAACTCGATGAGTTATCTAGCACTGATATTAATCTTTGTACCTCTAGGATAGTTGATTGTACTGAACAGAATAAAACCAAAAAAAAAAATAGTTTCTCTGCAAAATGTAAAAAGACTAAAATAGGGTTGGTTAAAAAAAACTTTAAAATAATCTTCTTACCTTAATTTGGTAACAAATCTCAATCATTTAAATATACATTGGTAATATTTATTTATAAGATGTGGTATGTTTGAAAAGAAGTTCCTTTTACGTTTTCTGTTAATAGAACTCTCAGGGAAGCACACCTTAAAAACTAAGGAAATCCACAAAATTCTATTATGTCAGAACCAGCTAGATTAGAGGAATTAGTTATAAAGCCCAGGAGTATGAAAGCACATGGATAAAAACTGCATGACCCAGAGGACTGGAAATAAAATGTTGCTAAGCCACAGATGCCTGGAGCCTATTTTTCATTTTCAGTAAACTGAAAGTCCCTTTGAAACACAGTTCTTGGCAAGAAAATCATCTTAACACAGGTTAATAGAAATAGTCTTTTAAGTGATAGATGAAATCTTGTCATAGTAATAAATCCATGGTCATACAATGTAATATGCTCAAGCTGAAAACCCTGAGCCATTTATTTTAAAATCAAATTTGATGTTTATTTAAAATGATGAAATCAAAAAGAAAAGCTGTATGTGCCCTTGTGAGAAATAAATGTGGGCACTAGAGGGTGCACATTCCCTTTCACAGCGTGTCTGGACCTCAATTTGGCTTCTCTTTTATTTTCTTATCTACATAACGATAACATGGTGACAAATGGATTTTTCATGGGAGATCTCTTACAGAGAAACATAAAATGTCCAAAGATACAGATAAAATGGTGTAAAAAGAACATGTTAGTAAGACACTCTTCAGATACACAGTTAAATGCCTTCAGCCATTTAGTACACACATGCACAAAAGTATCCTGAAGTCACAATACAGAGGATTCCCTTGAGAAATGCCTTTGATTTGGGAAGACATGCTTAATCTAAATAATGCAGTAGCATTCTGGATTTTTAAACTCAGGAGCTTTCCCAAAGTTTATTAATTTTACCTCATTTTTGAATGTTAATAAACATGTGGACACTCGTACTCTATAAATCTGCCTATAATTACATTCCTGTACCATCTAGCTTAAGTTGTTTAAAAATGTTAACATTCAATCAAATTCAAAGAAAAAAATAGCATTTTAAACATCTTGTTCATGTCACATGCTTTCATAAGCAAATTATTAACCCATCTCCCATGATAACCACGTAGGCTATTTGTTATGACCTTCATTTTCAAAGATACATCATGAACAGAGAGCTTTAGAATTCTTTATTTTCAATACACAGTGACGCATGGAGTTAAGATTCAAAACCAGCTTTGTCTGAATCCAAAGATTTCCATTACACTACACTTATCTTCCTTTGTTCCAAATGAAAGGGAAACCATTTTTTAAAATATTAAGGAAAAGTCAACACGAACTTCCTGTTTGTGGCTAGACGTACAGTCTGATGGTTATAACTGCACTATTTTGGACTATATCAGAATTTGACTGGCATCTCTAACATTAGGACATTAATTCTCAACATTATTATTAACCTAAACGATGATACTTAGTTGAATAATTCATACCCTCATGGCATAATGAAATAGTTACTTTTCCCAATTTATTTTTACTCTGGAATCTTCCTTAATTTCCTAAAATCCCCAACTTTCCAATCTGCTGATGTGTTTTCTGATGTTAGCACTGACTAAGCGTAGATGACAAAGGTTGTTACTTATAACATATAGTAGAGTTAAGACGATGGTTAGCACTAGAAATCTCCCACTTGGAAAAACAGTTCAATTATATGGGACTCCCATTTATGCCTTGATGCTGAAAAAAGACATCTAACTTTGAAAGATTTTTTTTTTCACTGAAAAAGCTCTTTATTTAAAGATAGCCAAATGCTTATAGAATCTATTAGACTTTGAAGTTGAAACAGCCATGATTTAGGGTAAGTGTCTGGTTTCCATAGACAGACCTCAACAAATTCATAAACAGTCTCAGGGAAGCTTTTATTTTCAGCTAAACAATTTGATGAAATCACATTTAGTTTCTCACTATAGATGATATGACATAGAGTTTAAGAAGGCAGCATCCTGTGCTCGATGGCTGGGTTCACATCCTGACTATACTGCTTTCTGTAAACTATGTGACCTAGAACAAGTCACCTGACCTTTCTGTGACTCGTTGTTCCCTTTGGCAAAGAAGGGCAATAATTTAAAAAACTACTTTATAATACTATTTTAATAGCTGAGCATGTTAATATGTGCAAAATATTTAGAAGAGCGCTTGACATATGGCATAAACCATATACGTTAGGTACTGTGATTAGTGCTTTTCATGATTTTCCTGCTGGATTTAAGTCAGCCCTTGAGCCATCTCTCACCTTCTCCTGTGAGAGCAGAGATACTTGTTTTAGTGTTTTGTTAAGGCCTGATCAAGTAAAAGCCATTCTTGTAACTATAAGAATAAAAACTGCAAAGAAAACTATTAAGACAAAGAAACAAATACTAAAAATTACCAAGAGAAAAATAATGTCATCCATTGCACCCTTTATCACAGGAGTAGGCAAACAATGGTTCGGGGAGAAATTTGGCTCGCCACTCAATTTTGTAAATAAAGTTTTATTGGAACACAGTTACACTCATCATTCACATATTGCTAATGGTTGCTTTCTCCCTACAGAAGGAGAGTTGAGTACTTGCAAAAGAAATTCTGTGATGCACAAGCCTAAAATAGTGACTGTCTGAATCCTCAGAGAAAAAATTTGCTGACTCCCTTCCTGCTCTATAGAGTAAAACTGAAATGGTCAATCTCTCCTAACACTTATGTGCAGCCAAAACGGTGTGATTCACAGTAGCCATATTGATTTGGCTTTTTTTCAAAAATATGCACTGGCATTCCATGATCAGACTGAAGTCTACACTCCTGTGTAAGTATCACTTATATACAGACTTATAGGGCAGCCTGTATCCGAATCATCCTTTTCCCTCACCTTGAGTTCAAAATGCCCTATTCTTTAAGTGTCCAATTAGATGCTAATGTCTCCATGAGCTTTCCATGCTCAACTCTCAAGCAGGAAGTGAGCTTTTCTTTTCTTCCTTATGACTTTTCTAATACTTTCTTGGTACGTCTTCATGACATAGTTTATACTACTAGAATACAAGCTTTCTGAGGGAAGGTCTAAGTATGGTTCTTTGTCGTGGCAACTGGAATGCTTTACAAATCATAGTGACCTATTAAATATTGTTGAATGAATAAGAAAATCAGTAAGGAAACTAATGTTGCTGTCACTACAGTCTTGAAATACTTTGGACTCATATTGACTACATGAGTGTTCAAAGAACTCCTCCATACATGGGGTGGTTCCTTGGACCTTGTGGGAGGCAAGTTAAACATTAAATACTCTCAGTGTGAAAGCTTGCTGAGTTTAAAGGACTTCAATATGCTTTTATGTTGTGTGTCTTTAAAGTTTAAATAACTTCCAGTCAAGGTTCAGAAACTATCTAACGTAATGCAGAAAGCCATTTAGATCTGATGTGTACTCACTGCCCCACTGCCACTTCACCAGGATCATGAGTTGTTTCAATCTATCTTCTTCTTTTAATGAGTATCTCTATGAACTTTAGTTAAAACCCAAAGCAAAACTCACTGCTCTACAAAGCCAGTGTCTTACTCAGCTCATGCTGATACAACAAAACACTAGAGAAGAGTGGCTTAAACAATAGATATTTATTTTTCTCACAGTTCTTGAAGCCAGAATTTCAAGATCAAGGTGTCAGCACAGTAACTTTCTGTTAAGAGCTCTTTTCCTGGTTTGTACATGGTCACCTTATCATTGTACCCTCACATAACAGGGAGAAGATAAAACAAGCTCTCCTATGCTTCATCTGATAATGACACTAATCTCATCATGAAGGCCCCACCCTCATGACCTCTTCTAAACCTAATCATCTCCCCAAAACCCCATTTCCAAGTAACATCAAATTGGGGTTAGAACTTCAAGACATGCATGTTGAGGGTGTTAGGCACAATTTAGTCCACAGGAGCCAGACATCATTGTGTATGTCTGTAGTTGCATAATGTGTGTTGATTTATAGAGATATAAGTTTCTTAATAGGGAAGACATCAGAATAAGAATATTCCCAGAAGATGTCAGAATATTTTCTATCATAACATAAATGTGGTGATGGAAAGATACCTCTTCCAAAATAATAATTGGGGACTCAACTTTCTCCTGGGGAGAAGATATATATTCTTACCTAAATAATTATCAAGAGAGACATAGATTTACTATATGATCCAGCAATCCCACTCCTGGGTATATATCCAGAGGGAACTCAAACTCAAAAGATACATGCACCCCAATGTTCATAGCAGCACTATTGTAATAGCCAAGACATGGAAATAACCTAAATGTCCACTGACAAATGACTGGACAAAGAAACTGGTGTGCACACACACTGACACACACAGACACACACACACACACACACACACACACAAAATGGAATATTACTCAGCCATAAAAAAAGAATAAAATAATGCCATTTGCAGCAGCACAGATGGACCTGGAGATCATCAGTCTAAGTGAAGTAAGCCAGAAAGAGAAAGAAAAACACCATATGATATATTCATACGTAGAATCTAAAAAAAAAAAGAGAAAAAAGAAAAAAAGAAAGAAAAAAGAAAAAGAAAAAAGAAGACACTAATGAACTTATCTATAAAACAGAAACAGACATAGTAAACAAACTTATGGTTACCAGGAAGGAGGGGGTGGGAAGGGTAACTTGGGAGTCTGAGATGTGCAAATACTAACTACTATATATAAAACAGATTAAAAAATGTCTTCTGTATATAGCACAGGGAACTATATTCAATATCTTGTAGTTGCCTATAATGAAAAAGAATATGAAAACAATTATATGTATGTATATGTATGACTGAAACATGCTGTACACCAGAAATTGGCACACTGTAACTGACTATACTCCAATTAAAAAAAGAGACACATATAAAAAAATTTCCACAGTATGAGGGCAAATGAGGAAAGCCATATAAATTACATTTTAGAGGTGAAGAAATAGATTCTGAGTGAGATTAAGGGACTTGCTTTAGTCACACAGCTGATGAGTGGAAGCTACAAGGCCAGAATCCATCTCTGTGCAGTCATGGCCCATCTGCTCACTGGGATCCATTCCCCATGTTTCTCTTGTCCTCTCTGTATCAGAGGGACAAATATTTCCTGCCACTGTTTGCCCTCTGGCTTCCAATTCACTGGTAGAATACTTGAGGATGGAAGGAAGAGAAAAGACAAGTTCCTTCACATTCCACATTTGCTGGCATTTCTAGAGCAGCTTCATCTCCACTTCAGCTTCAGTTTCCTCTGAACGATCTCTCCCTCCATAGGCCCAAGCTCTTGCCTGGCAGTCCTGACACTGCTATTCCCTATTGGAAGGTCCCAACTTTGGGGCTCTAGTATCATCCTCCCTGCATTATTTCTCCAACCCAAGGGATATGAGCAGCTTAATGATGATGTTAGTGTTTTGAGTTGCCTCACTATCCTCTGTACTGCTTCCTAGCTTTTTACCACCTGCTTCACCAATTCCCTGTGTTATGTTTTCTCTCTCTCAAACACCTAGAGTAATTTCTGTATTCCTGACAAGACTGACAAATACCTATTTACTATCCCATGATTATTTACTGAATACCTACAATGTGTTAACTTCTGTGTTAAGTGCTGTAGGTCTAGAGTGGAAAATAAATGCAGCCTGCCCTCAAGGAGTTTACTTGAGATACAAATATGTAAAAACAAAATCATTACAATAAAATTTTACAAGTCTTTTTTTAAACTTAACTTTATTCAAGCATAATGTATGTACAATAAGCTGTATTTTTTTTTTAAAAACTTAATTGAAGTATAGTTGATTTATAATGTGTTAGTTTCAGGTGTTCAGCAACATGATTCAGTATATATGTGTGTGTGTGTGTGTGTGTGTGTATGTAAGTTTTCAGATTTTTTCCATTATGGGTTATTACAAGATAGTGAATATTTCCTTTGCTATACAGTGGGGCCTTGTTGTTTATCTATTTTATATACAGTAGTGTGTATCTGTTAATCCCAAACTCCTAATTTATCCCTCCCCCTCTTTCCCCTTTGGTAACCATAAGTTTGTTTTCTATGTCTGTGAGTCTATTTCTGGTTTGTAAATAAGTTCATTTGTATCACTTTTTTAGATTCCACATATAAGTGATATTATATGATATTTGTCTTTCTCTGTCTGACTTACTTCACTTAGTATGATAATCTCTAGGTCCATCCATGTTGCTGCAAATGACATTATTTCATTCTTTTTATGGCTGAGTAATATTCCATTATATATATATATACACACACACATTATATATATTTATATACATACACACACACACACACACACACACACACACACATATACACATATATATACATACATACACACACACCATAACTTCTTAATCTACTCATCTGTCAATGGACATTTAGGTGGCTTCCATGTCTTGGCTATTGTAATAGTGTTGCTATAAACATTGGGGTGCATGTATCATTTCAAATTATAGTTTTCTCCAGATATATGCCCAGGAGTGGGATTGACAGATCACATGGTAAGTCTATCTTCACTTTTTTTAGGAACCTCCATACTGTTCTCCATAGCAGCTGCACCAATTTACATTTCCACCAACAGTATAGGAGGGTTCCTTTTCTCCACATCCTCTCCCAGTATTCATTATTTGTAGACTTTTTAATGATGGCCATTCTGACCTTGTGAGGTGATACCTCATTGTAGTTTTGGTTTGCATTCCTCTCATAATTAGCGATATTGGGCTTCTTTTCGTGTTTCCATTGGCCATCTGTATGTCTTCTTTGGAGAAATGTCTATCCAAGTGTTTTAATGGAAGTATTAGCAAGGCTGAGAAATGCCTGGGAGGTTAGGTTCCCAGAGAGAGAGAGAGAAAGTAGTTAGTTGGGGAAAAGGCATGTGGGAGCTAGAAAAGGGAAAGTCAGGAAAAGAAAACCTTCCATACGGAGAACAGTAAGTACAAAGAAACAAGTTGGAGGGAATATAGAGAATTTGGAGATCAGACAGTGGTTCATTAAAGCTGAGCAGAGGGCAGTGCCACTTGAAATGCAGTTTGTGGGCAGTCTGTAAACTACCTGTAAGTAGTCTCTGACAAGAAAAGTCACGAGAGCATAAATCAAATCAGTCACAAAGCATACAATTTCATTTGATTTTTTGTAACTGCAAAACTTTCTTGAAAGAGGAAGCAGTGCATTGATTTATATGCTGGCTCCAGCTCCTTAGCTCATTGTGTGCTGGTAATAAACAGTTTGCAGACTATTTTGAGTAGCACTAGCATATTAAAAAAAAATGGGTAGGGGAGAAGTGAGTGAACCTGGAGAGTCAGGCAGTCAAAGATCAGAGAGCAATTTCTGTGCCATGCAATTCAAGAATCATGGGCAGAGGAATGATCTAATTAAAACACCATTTTAAGACATCCCTTAGAAGGCTGTGAAGAGTCTGGATAAGAAGGGTGAGAGTGGAGGCAGAGAAATCAGTTAAGAATTTCATGCAGAAAACTATCAGAGACTGAACTAGGGGGAAAGCAGCCTGGATGTAAAGGAAGGATGTAAAGAGAATGTAGTAGGCATCCTTGGAGGGTAGCAGCTATCGGGACCATTGTGAATGGCTGCACAGGTTATGCACTGCACAAGTCCAGAAGGTGCTTTTTTTTAGGAACTATGCGACACTCTCTAACTCTGAGTTGTCTAAACTGCAGAACCTCATTTGTGATTTCTGTTTGAGGTCCAGGTGGAAATGCTTTCCTCCCAAAAAAAAAAAAAATTGGATGGCACAAGTGTGAGCATGGAGAAGGAGGTTAAGCTAGAGACATTAATTTGGAAATCATCAGATATAAATGGCTGATAAAAGCAAGATTATAAGTGATAATGCCCTGGAAAAGAAAGTGTCACGAGAAGAAAATAAAGCCAAAATTTGAGTCTTTTGGGGAACAACATGAAAGGGATAGGGAAGAGGAGACTGAGAAGATACAGTTGAAAAGCCAGGAGGAGAAAAGAAAGAGGAGAGAACAATGTTCAGAAAATGAAAAGGAAGAAAATTTCAAGAAGGAACTAATCACCACTGTCAAGCACAGCACAAAGGTCAAGAAGGATAAGAACTGAAGAGCGACCTTTGGAACTGACAATTAAGGAGTTCTCTGGAGACCTTGCTGAGAGCAGTTTCAGCACTTGATGAAGAATATGAGACGGTGAAAGAAAGAATCAGAAATAAGGGAATAGCAGTAGTTCAGATTTTCTGATTAAAAATCAACTCTTCTCTGCACTCAGCTCTGCTTCTTCTTTTAGATGAATAATTGTGACTCCCATTTGCTTTACTCAGGGAACAAACAAAAATGTATATCATGGTTCTGGGAATATGGCCTTGTCTTCCTCTCTGTGGGTGTCCCTTTGAGCCTTGCATTGTGGAAGAGTACATGTTCATACAACTGCTACAGCTAGACATCCATAACTATGTGTAGCATCTTATAAGGATCAGTTCCCATTACAGTGCATTTCAATTCAAAACATATATTGGGCATCTCCCATACAGAAGGTGCCATAACAGGTCAGGAGTATGATATGGACCCTCGCCCAGGGAAGCTTTGAGTCTAGAGTGTGAAACAGGCGTATGAAAAGATTACTTCACCATACTGCAATAGAGGTGTCACAAGATGCTACATCTTGTGTAGCATCTTATGTGGTATCATTAGCCAAGCCTGGAGAAGATACTTTATACCACTGGGGCCAGTTTGAGGAATGAGAAGCAAGAGTCAGCTCGTAACTAACATGATGCTCTAGTGCACTCATTTCCAAAATTTGGGCCCTGAATCAGCTGCATCAGCATCACCTGGGAACTTGTTAGAAATTAAGATTCTCAGGCACCACTTCAGATCTGCTGAATCAGAAACTCTGGTGGAGATTAGTAATCTGCCTTTTAACAAGTCCTCCAGATGATTCTGATACATGCTGAAGTATGAGACCCACTGTTCTTGTGCAAGGGTTCTCAAACTTTAACCCAGAGAGCCTGTGAAAAGATTCCTGGGCCCATTTGTAAAGTTTCTGATTCAGAAAGTTTGGAGAGCACCCCCCCTAAATCTGCATTTCTAATGAGCCCCCAAGTGACACTGTTGTTTCATGCACTGCACTATGAGTATCACTGTGCTAAGTGCTCTCTGGTCACTCGGCATGCCTTTACAATTAACACTCCTATAGTCTTCAAAATATACTGACTTATTCTTGACTTACTCTATGACAAAATAGCTTTTTGAACCTTCAAATGGATGGTTATCTGTTTTTGGAAAGTCTGGAAGGTTTATACTCTTCACCAAAAATAGCTTCTAAACTGAAATTTGAGTTTGTGACGAAGGTCATTTGACTCTAATACATAAAAAGAAATAGGGCATTGCAACTATATCACTGGAATGGAAATTAGGAGACTGAGCACTAGTCCTCATTTTGCAATGGAAAGCAAGTTATTTAACCTTTCTGGACCTCAATTAACCTGTAACTGTGGACTAGAGACTGGTTTCCTTAGATAAAAGAAGCAAAGTCTTATTTTTCTATGCCAAGGGGCAAAAAATATTATTACCGAGACCAACACCCCAAGTATTTTAGGATCAATTTATCACATGGAAAATTTTAAAATTAACCTTTCAATACAGTAATCATGTAGTTAGATTCTAGCTTATAACTTCCAGATTATAATCTGGGAGTCAAAGTTAAAATAAATGTCTAAAATAAAAATAGTTCAGGCATTAATCTCATAAAATTGCAAAAAGAGAGGTCTTATCTAACTTCCTTCCAAGGATGTGACATAAACTAACATCATCCAGGAAGTAGACATAAAAAGAAAAAAACACAATTAATCTGAAAAATAGAAATAGTAAGCAGGGGGGTACCCAGTCAGAGAAGCAAACTTAACACTGTCTGCTTACCCAGGAGAAGACGAAGAAATTCACTGAATTTAGGTATTTCTAAGTGCCTCTATACTACCCTTGCGGTCAAAGATAACACTAAAGCTGAAAAAGTTATCTTTATTGAGATGGCATTTACTTAAAAAAAGATTTAATTTGCCATTGTTTTCACCTGGATGATACAAAATGTAGTATGCTTTTGTGAAGTCTCTTAAAATAACTGCTACATGATTAGGAACTAATCTTGATAAATCCCAATTACCTAATTGATCTAGTTTTAACCTAGTCTGATAATTACCTATACGTAAAATAACATCACTGAACTGTAGGGATAATTTACTGTTAGAAATAATTACCTTGTGACCCAAGATCTTCAAACACTCTTGTATATATTACTGTAAGGAAGACAATTTATGCAGTAAATATGACAAATGTAGAAACTGCATGATTATTAAGGAATCAACTAAATGTACCTTAGATAATTAAGAAACTACAGTGTGGTACAGAGCTGAATTTAAAATCCCTTAATAGTTTTGAGTAAATAATGATATACTAATGTGTAAAATTAGAATACTAAAGATTATTAGAATGTTCATTTGTTTATTATTAAGAAGAATTCCAGGAAGAATTAGATAGAATTCTTAGATGTTACTGGAAAATAAAATTTTAGTTATCATAATTAATTAGACTGTATTACTCTTTCAACAAATATTTTTTATTTTTCATTTTATGCATGGTACTATATATGGAATCTAAGTAAAATATAAATCTGATAACAAGATTCCTTTTTGTAATTGGTGATGAGAAAACTGTATGTGGGTGACATTAAGGCATATAGCAAAAAGAATGGAATGTAATGTAAATTAATCTTTCCAAGTAGAAAGATCTGGGGGAAGCTAGACACAAAATTGAGAGGAGAAAAATAATGAATATCATAAGAAGGGACTTGTGTTTTATTGCAGAGGAACTGGAGTTATGGGGATCTCAGGTCTGGAGGGTCAGCATAAAAGCAACAATTTAGACATATTAATTTGAGGCAGATTAATCAGAAAGGTCAGTGGAGGGGAGGCAAATCTCGCCACAGGGAGGTATACAGCTTACGTTATGGAGTTGGCAGTTAGAATGATTGGAAAATGACTAAAATGACATTACTTGCCCAATAATATAATGTAGTAATAAATAAAAAGAAAAGAAAATGACAGGAATGGAGAAGTCAGGTGGTGAATTCTATTATGAAGAAGAAGATGATAAGGTAATTTTTGGTTATATATGTTAAGCTTGATGCTTATTATGGGATTTTTTTTCACACTAGTGCATGACCACCATCTCTACCTTGTCCGCCACCATCACCTTCACTATCACCACCACCGCCACCTCCACCACCATCCATCCTAATAGAACAAGAACAATAGCTATTGCATTTACTGAATTCTTACAATCTTACAGGCAACAGCAGTAAATGCTTCTTACTTAATCCTCACACTTAGTGTTTCATAAAGTGAGGATATTGAATTTGAGGTAGAGATATCAGGTAATTTGCTGGGGATCAAAAGCTAGTAATTAAAACAGGCAAATTTCAAACCTGAGTAATTCTGATTCCAAAGTCCATGATTTCTCCAATATTCACTACTCTTTTAGGCACAAAGGCAATGAATTCTAATAACTAAAATATGTGTGCAGTGAGTAACTAGGTGTGGTTAATTGGAAGCAACAAATGTTTGCAATTGATAAAAATAAAAATTGAAGCACCGGCTGGATGCACAAGTAGAAGTACCCAGATTGTAGCTTTAAAGACAGATATAAAAGTGAAATTTGAGGGAAACAGTCAGATATGGAGCTATGATTTTTTGAAGTCATTCATTTAGAGCCAAACTTGAATCAATGAGTGGAGATAATTCAAATAAAGAAGTAAGATGTATTTATGACCTACTACCATAGGAATGAGGCAAAACGAGGAAAACAAGTCATGGTAGGGGTAGGGCCAGCAGTGTGTCAAAGAAGATGAAAAAGTAAATCATTTTTTAAAAATCAGTATTCAGTTGACTGTCAAGACTACAGTCTTGGCAGTTAAACGCTAGTGGTTTTCACCTGGGACAAGAGGGAAACACTAGCCACCATGATGCTTTCGGTCATGTTTGCATGACGCCTCTATAACTATTACAATATTTCAAGCAAATGCCTTCCTGTAGACAATTATCACATACTGAATTTAATTGCTCCTAAATGTTTGCTCATTGGCTCTCTTTGGTCTAAATTTTTCAATCTAGAGTCTTAAACAGAGTGTCCATGTTATTGTACTGTCCAAATCAGGCCACATTTGAGAGTGTAAGTTGGTGCTTTATATAATTATGTTAGGACAAAAGGTGTAATTTGGGATGATTCAAGCAAACCAAGACACAAGATTACCCTTGTCATTTATCCACTAAAGAAGCATTTTACTACACAGTCCAGGTTCTGTAGTCACGTGACCTCAACTGAAATCCTGGCTCAGGGACTCTGAAGCTGTGTGTAATAGTAATAATAGCCATTCCTATTTTGTAGGGTTAGTGGGAAGAATAAATGAGCTATGCATAAAAAGCATTTCATCTAGTGCTGAGTATATAATAAAACCCTCAATAATTGTTAGATTTTATTTAAGTAATATATTCTTTATATTCCCAATTGGACATCTCATTCCAGGCACTTACCAAAAGTGCTGAGCACATATGATACAAACAGAATTTAGGAGACAAAGTAGTTTACCACTAGTCAGACTTTCTTGAAAACAAAAATGTATTCAGAACACATTTTTTCCTAACCCAATACATTCTTCAAGCAGGAGCCAAGAATAAGCTTTTAAAGACATAAATTGATATCAATCAACTTGCTCGGCTAATATCTGTATTAGGATAGGGCCCTCAACACGTTAGGAGGGTAAGTCAACTAGGTTTCCATATTGCTCTGCTTGGGAGATTGCTGGAGAGCTGTTAGGTCGTTGCAAAGGATCCATAAATCCATGTGCCCACTAAGCATTGTCTGTAAACTCATTTTCAAGGCATCAAATTAATATCCATGCTATTAGGATTAATAAAAAGCAAATTCATCAAGAGTGTTACTGATTTATTTTTGCTGTCATGTTCTTTCTCTATCAGTAAATGTTAAAATGTGAACTACTGTCATGAGTAGGGTCCTTGGAAGTTACTGTCCCAAATAGAATGCCTATATTCAAAGATATTGAGAATCATTTGATTACAATAAGGCTCAGTAAACTCTTTCTGTAAGGAGCCAGACAGTAAATGTTTTAGGCTCTGTTACAACTACCCAACTGTGCCTTTGTGATGGGAGAGCAACCACAGGCGAGACATACATGAAGGCATCTGACTATGTTTCGATAAAACCTTATTTGTGGACACGGATCTTTGAATCTCAGATCATTTTCCCATGTCACAAAATATTCTTCTATTTTTTTCAACCATTTAAAAATGTGAAAAAAGTTCTTACCTCACGAACCATACAAAAACTGGTAACAGGCTAGATTGAGCCTGCAGGCTTTAGTTTGCTGAGCCCTGGACAAGAGGGTTCATTCACTTAGCCAAGCAGCTTTGTCCAGGGAGAAAGGCCCCATGGTTTACTATGGAATTACGAAAGTAGGTTTTAAGTCATGGATTAACATGGAAGTATTGAAAGTCCCAAATAAGGTACTTGAATAACTTCTCAAGGTGTTTCTTCCTTTGCCTAGAACATCTGACATGCTATTTTTATGTACGTGTTCTTCCCCCGCTTCCCTAGTCCTGTATGTGCAAATTCTAATGTCAAGTGTTCCTTGTGTTCCTAAACATATGCTGCGTATACACATAAGGCAGATTTTCATGTTCTTTCCTAATCTAATTGGAATGAAAATGAACTTGTACCATTTTTATGATTTTCAAGCTAGCCTTTGTATTTACGAAATTATATTCCCAGCATTTTAATATACCTAATGATTTACATAACACCTAACTTATCTACAATGTCTAGTTGAGAATATCCACAAAAAAGATCAGTTAAAAATTCTAACACCTTCAAGATAAGACTTTATAAATGTAAAAGAATAGGAAATCTGTTCTGTAATTACTCCTGATTTAGGATGCGCAGATTGAGACATTATGTTCTCATAAACTAACAGAATGGATCTCGTCTATTATAGGTGTACTTCTTCCTGAAAATGTCCGTTCCATTACTGGAGAAAGGCATTTAATACAAAAGTAGGCACTGAACAAGCAGGCTCTTTATAAGAAAAAAGAAAGAATAGAAACTTTCAGGATAAAATGCATCCATGGCAGTTTATCACTTGTGGTTTCTTCTTTCAATCCAGAAAATAGTATCTCTATTAAGCATACAGCTTTCATCGGGATAGGAACTCCTTGGGAAAATTTTAAAACTTACTTCATAATTTGTCTCACTAATTTAACTGACACTATAGGCACCTGAGGCTTCCGGAAATACTGTTTAAGTAAAAATGCAGCTGTCAAAACAGCTGTAAATGAGTTTTCCTGCTTAACAATTACTCTTTGCTTAAGGATAAAGCCATGAGTAAAATCCTCTCACCTTTTCCTAATTTCAGAATCCACAATAATCTGCCTCTTCTTTTGGGGAGGTGGTGGTGGAAGTTCCTCTTGAGCATGCTTTACCAGGATCTGTTCCCTTGTGGTCACCATAGTTACCGTTTCCATTACAGTTGTCTGTGTTAGTGATGGCTGAGTGGTGGTGACAGCCTGTGAAATCTGCAAGAAGTATTGAAACAGAGGTCACACATTGCTTGAAAGACTTCAATAAAGATTGCTTGGAGTGGTGAAGGAAAATAATGAGAAACTGTTCCTGCTTGTTGGTAAATTGACCTTCAGATCAAAATAGCACCATATTGAACTCAAATCAAATTGTTTTATCTGACTTAAGTTATGTTGACTGAAATCACAAAGGAAAGTAATCTCAAATCCAGAAGTAAACTTAGCACCTCTTCAATTTATTGGTCAAGCTATGGGAAATAAAGGGGGCAAAGGATAAAAACTTAGGATGTCTTTCTGACATTTAATTAGACATGCTGTTTAAAGTGTTCACAATGTGAATGTAAATTTTGCAACTTCACTGCTTGGCACATTGTACATGTTTATTAAATTCTTTTTTGAATGCTTCTTCAGTTATTGTATTTGGTGATTATTTATAGTCCATAAATTTTTAAACAAAATTATTTGAACGCTATAATAAATGACTTTTTAATCAAATAACTGACATGTCCTTTAAAATTACAATAAAACGTTAACTCAGAGTGCTTAGTAGTCCAGAAATACATTTAAGCTGAATGTTATTCAAATGCTAAAAAGAGATTACTCTAGATTGACTTAAATTAGTGAATATGTTAAAATACCTGAGTATCCAAAATTAGCATTCCATTCCTTTTGGTTTAGAATCACACTAACCTTGTGTTTAGGCTTTAAATAGATTTTTTAGCCACAGATCATCACTCTTGGAATAATATGATTTGCGACCTGAGTTGTAAGAGGCCATCACCTTAGTACAGAGGCATTGAGATACCCTCCTGCCTTAACCAATTCTTGGTCTCACAGTCCTCCCATTATTACAAGTGAAAAATTACCTCCTATGATGTTAATCATTACTCTTCCATTAATCAAAATTTTTCAGAAGATCTATTTCCAAGGAGACCAGAATAGGCCTGCATTGGATCCACTTATAATAGGTACTTAATATACACGTAGACAGGGATCTGACTGGGGACAAGATTAGTTTTACTGATTTTCCTGAACTTGCTAAGAGGTACAGAAAGGGTGTGGGGGACCCTTTCCACCTCATACATGATGACTGATTTCCTCAATGGGGGGAAATCAGGGAAGCCTCAGGTATTATTCCAGCTTTCAGATAGCAACTGACATGTAGTACTGAAATTCTGTGTCATGATGTCTTATGCAAAAAATTGCTTTTGACAAACGCAATTTAAAGTGCTACCCTTTGTGCAAGCCACATCTTTATATACATCAAGGCCATAGGACTTCCAAATAGCCTAAACAGTTAAGAAAAAAAAAAAAAAAAGGACATCAAAAAAGAGATACTGAGTTTCTAAATGTATTAATCACAGGTTTTATCTTCTCTAAGATCTCCATAGATTGATTATTCAGAATCAATCACTAAGCATCAAATAATAATTATATAATCCATTGACAAGTTATTCCAAAATGAAAGTAGAGGTAACATAGTTTCAAAAAATGTTTAAGATATAACCTCAGACCTAATTGTACTCAACACAAAATGACAATTACATGATAAAATTCAGTTTACTTTTCACCAAAAAGAAAATATAATTTTTAAGTAGGATTCCAAGGGCATTTAATTTTTTCAGAGTACTATTTTTTAACCATAAACAAAGCTTTTTTGTATACAATGATGGCTTAAAGAAAATATCGTTCAGATGGAAAATCTCTACTTTTGTATGTGCAGGCACCAAAATGCAGAGATTCTGAAAACACAAAGTGATTTTTTGCAGTTCTAATGTTATGGAATATTTGTGCTACTGAATATTTGGCTGTGAAATTAAATTCTGAAATGTTACAATATTTTCTCATTGATAATTATCATGAAATTGGATAGATGTCCCTATGGATGGTAAACAGAAAAGACGTCTAAGAATATAGCAAACCTTATGAGAAAGAAAAAAAACCAATAATTTTTAACAAAATAATAGTAGATGTGGATCTGTTATTTTCTATACTATAATCATCACTGCACTGTATTTGAAAATACTAGTTCATTTCCTTTGGGATGAATAAAAAGCAAAACAACTGTGCAGTGACCCTGTAAATATAGGGTATAATTTGTTATATATAACAAATTAATAATTACGTTAAACACCTACCCTATATAATTAGAATAAAAAACAATTGGTCATGTACTAGATTTCCCCATGGCCTTTAGTTATTGACTGTAAACATTTAATTATGCATTTGAATCATTAAAAATATAGACAGGAAGGGATTATGGAGGTCATTTAGTATAACCTCCTACTTAGTACAGGATTCACTACTCCCTGAAGCACACAACTCCTTCCTGAGTTTGGCAGCAAATTTTCCCATTGGCAAAGATCTTTACACCTAGTCGAATCCTGCATTATTATGACTTCATTCATTTAAAATTTCTTTTGAATCCTGCACCAACACAGAGTAAGGTGAATACTGTTTCTACCTCACAGTCTTAAACACCAGAAGCTTGATAAGCAGGATTCTGATAAATCTTATTTCCAAGTTCTATAATACCAAGTATTTGCTAGAATTAGATTTAGCCTGACTGGTGCTCCAAAACCTAGGTTTTCTGGCTTTGGACATCACATTCAATTAAGGTAATCTAAAATTGCCTAAGTTATTCAGCAGCTGAATCACAATGTTTCAATTAAATTCCAGCATCTATTCAATATGTATCACTGCAGGATATCCAGAAATGAATACAATGGAATGAATCTCTATTTTCAGGGATCTCACAGTATAGCAGTGAAGGTAACAACGACACAAATAATTGTGATACAAGGTGAGTTCCATATGAAAAATACAAGTACGCAAAATAATCACATGCACTGAATATATAGTAATCAAGGAAGTTTCTTTTTATATGTTATAAAACCAAATCTGCCTCAGCCAGTATCTTAACATTTAAATTTATTTCGATGCTATAGGCTGCGTATAACTTCTATCCCTGTTCATAGGATCATTTTTAACAGTAAAATATTGGATAGGTGATGGTTTAAATACATCATAGCACATGCACATGATAAAGTATTGGACATGTTTTAAATATCTTCAATGTTACTGGAAAATGGTTACATCTTAGTACTGACTAAACAATGCAAGATATAAACTACTGGTTATTTTTTTGGCAGAGAAAGCAGATATTTCTATTACGGCCTCTATATTTCTATATTCTTTCCATTTTCCAGCTTTCTACAATAAGACATTTTCTGCAAAATGTTGTTTTGTTAAGCAGAGAAAAATTTTCGAAACTTTTTTCAAATTGTTTTAAGATTATCATTCTTATGTATCTTTGGAATTATGGAATTATGTCAGCCAAATATATTAAAAATTAAGATATTAGAAAACATGCTAAGAATGACTTAATGTCATCATTAAAATATTGAATAGGGAAGAGTCAAAATTAGAATATATTGTACTTTGAGCTATGTTCAACAAACTTTGAATCTACGTAACTAAACTCATTCAGTCACCTTCTCCATTTTGATTATGAATATCCTGGAAATGACTTTCAAATGTCTTCAATATATTTGCTTTTAAATGCTATTCCCTTGATCTGTCAGTTAACTAGCCAGTAAAAATGGAAAAGAGTTAGTTCAGAATTATTTGTCTTCGGGTTTGGAAACTAGTTCCTCTTACAGTGATTAAAAGTGGAGGTCTCTGAGCTAGGCTCCACAATTCTCAAACACCAGGTCCACAGTTCACATCCTGTAACCTTGGGGTCACGTTGGTTGCCGGCTCAGAGCTTTGATTTCTTTCTTACATATGTAAAATAAGAATGATAATACATCTCTCCCCAGGGTGTTGCAAACAAGGCCAGCTTCATGGGTGTGCAACTTCTGTCATCACCCCTGCCACTCCAAAGGACCCCATACTTGGTTTCATGCTCTGCTGTCACCCTCTTGAAATTCTTAACAATTTTTGAACAAGAATTCCTGTATATTCATTTTCTATTGAGCCTCACAAAATATGTAGCCCTTCCTGGTTGCAAGAACTAACTTATGTCTGAACACAATAAGTACCCTCTTGATACATACTAGTAATAACCATTAAAAAGTTCAGAGAAAAGTCATGAATTATTCCGTACTGAACCTTCTTACACATAAGGTGACATACGTTAATTTCAAAAATCATTTTTCCTATAGTGAGAATAACTGGAAGAGCATTTGCCCAGTATCTTGATAGTTCTAGGGTATACATCTTCTTGCAGTAAGGTTGTATAATCTGGGTAGGTTTAGAAAAGCCAAGCTGTTCTCAAACAATGAAAATCTTTCTTACACATTTCTCTTTCATTTGTTGAAAAATATACATCTGAAGAATATAAAAGAACATACAAAGAAAGGAAGTATTTCTTTTCTACCACTGCATCCAGTTTCTCAGTGGCAACAAGTATTTATCACCTGTTCCTACATTTTAAATTAAATTTGTGCTGTTATTTTTCTGTCATTTTAGCCTGTATTCTTAGTTGCTTCTTTTAATTTTCCACTTAATTATTTAAATATTCTTGCTTTCTAAGTTCTTTGGGGTTAGAGATTTCTACTTCTGGCATTGTGAGATATTCTACTATTTGAACATTTTTTATAAACTTACTAAAAGAGATTCAACTTACAGAGAATGAGTTACCTAATTTATCTATTATAACTTTATTATTATCAAAATACTAATATTTACAATAATAACTACCAGTTAAGGAGCTCTTTGCATGTTCCAGGCATTATGCTACGTGCCTGCATTCATTATCTTAAAATACTCAAAATAGTACCTGCAGTAAAATCACAAGAAGTAGTAGCTGTCATTATCTCACAATGGCCCTGATAATAAGTACTAATATATTCCCATTTTATAGATGAGAGGTAAAAATTTCAGGTAGATACAACTTGTAAGTGGCAGAGCAGAGCTATAAATCCAAGTCTGATTGTTTGTTCATCCAACTGATAGTAGCTTCTATACCAGGCTGCTACACATGTTCAGATTTCTGAACGGTGACTTTCCTTAAAGTGGTGTAACCAGGTGTGTGTTTACATACACAACCATACAGATAGTCAGAAGAAGACTGAATATACAGAGAATGGCATAGGACAATCTTTTAATGCCCTTTAACTCTTCATAAACTATAATTAATTCTGTGCAAAACCAATCAAATGAAATACACCTGAATTTTAAAAATTACAATCAGGTTGACCACTGTGGATCAAAGCTTTTTGCTGTGTTCTTTATACATATATAACTTTAGCATGATCACTGATTTTTAGTGGGTATGGAGCTATTGCAGTTCCACAGTTTAAAACATACTGCATAATCATAGCAACAGCTTTAGCTGATAATTGGTAGCTGCCCTTAAAACTATCTTGGCAGGCATGGAAGCACAGGGCACAAATATCTGATGGTGTAAGGATTTACAATTCTAAACAACAGAAAGGATTTATACGATGAACTTCATGAGAAACGTGGGGTAAAAGATCAGGTGCTCAAGAAGGAAGCTGAGTTATTAATCAAAAGGCTTTAAAACGCTCTATCTCACGAGCAAGTGCAGATGAATTACCAGAGCTAGGTGTAGCACACAAGGAGTGCTCAAGTTCATGAGAGAGGCTTGGTAACTAAATTGTAATATCAATTACCGTCCTGTTTTGATAGTAAGGCAATATAACTTCTTGAATAGATACTGACTTTGGAACCATGGGCACCATTAGAGTCAATATTCAAAAGATATCATAAAAGAAGCCATTCTCCTATTTGAAATACATTATATGATAATGAAGAAGATTTATTCTATAAAACTCTGTTTAATTTTATGTATTTTGTCCCTCACTTCAAATTCTGTTTCGTACAAATTGTCAGAAAGAGATACATGCTGGCTTCAGGATTCATATTGAACACAAAATTTGAGCAACTGTGTGAAATTTATTTTTTTCTCATCCACCTGACCATCCTCGACACACTACCTGCAAGAAGCAGTTAACCAGGGATGCAGATTATCAAGTATACAGAAAAAAAAAAACACCTGTATTTTTTGATGTGTTATTTCATTTATTGTCAGTAGACAACAGATTTATCATACAGATGCTGAATATTTTATCTTCATAGTTTTTTAATTACATCCTCTTGATGAATGAAATGTAACTACTTCAGAAGTCAGTCCTCTTTGAATAGGAAGAGAATTTTATTTTTATTATCATCTTCCAGCTGACTCTGAGGTTGATATTGCAGAGATATTTGGAATCTCTTCAGTAATTACTCCAGAGTTTTACATAAAATTTCAAGCAAAGAGAAATGTATCATAAACATTCAGCACTGGAAGGATACTACAGAGATCTTCCTAGACCAAACGTTTCATTTTATAAATTAGTAATGAGAGATTTCAAGAGTTAACTTAGCTCTAGTCTCTTAAATTTTCAGTGCCTACAACAATTTATGTTGTTGTAGAAAAATTAATTTACAACACGAAACCAATTGCACTGACACACATGAGGCCCGTCCTCCAACATCTACTTTAGTTGAAGGTACCAAAAGGATACAGTTAATTCCCAAGTTTATTTGAGCTATAACTTGGAAATTTTCTAATCAAACCTTTGACCTAAGCAATTAACCAAAATATTCTCTAAAACTCAAGATGGTTAGTCCATGAATTAAATAAAATAAAAACCTAAAATAATGAGGAAATTTTATTTTAATTCTAGATTTTTTAATAAAACCTTAATTTTTTTTTTTTTAATTAGCAGCAAGGCTGATCAGACTTAGCTTTCAGGAACCACTGAAAAGGGTTGTCAACTGAAAGGCCTTAGAGTATTTTTAATTAAAATCATTGGCAAAAAGATGCAATGCAAGCCGATTCTAACTATATTTCATGTGTCAGTAGGTCTACAAAGTAATGCTTTGAGAATGGGTACAGTCAGAATGTGCATGTAAGTATTTTATGGAAAATAAAAACAAGGATTTCTGAAAAATGAAAATGAGGGGGAAGGCATAAGTCAGTGGTAGACTGTGTGCTTAGCAAGCTCAAGGTCGCGGGTTCAATCCCCAGTACTTCCATTAAAATAAACAAACAAACAAATAAACAAACCTACCTAATCACCACCCCCCAAAAATTTAAAGAAAATTAAAAATGAGAAAGAACTCAGAAAAGAAAAGCAAATACAGACATTTTCATCTTAATGCATTTGTATCTCTCTATTTGTATTTCTGGAATTATGAAAACCACTAGCTTATTATCTTCAGCCATCTTTTACATTACTCACATCTCTGGCAGGAGTTTTTAAACTCTCAGTACAACCTAAATATTATAGAATACATATATTCACACCCAATGATCATTTTCTCCATTTGGGCATCCATGAATATAGACACAGACATACACAGCATAAACACAAACTTTCATGTTCCAGGGGAGGGGAATTCTGAGTTTAATTTTATCTTTAAGATATTTGTGCTTATAGTCTAAAACATTGCAAAATGGTCATTAGGAATATAGCAAAATACTGATAAAATGGGAATAAGATCTATAAACTTATGTAAGTTATAGAACATTCCTTATTCCTGGCAAAGAAGAAAATTTACTCTGTTAAAAAAAAAATCAGAAGACTACATAACTTTTGGACTTATGTAGATGGATATGTTCTTACATCTAAACACCTGATACTAAGTTTAACATAAATTACCATAATAAATTATAAAGCAAATGAAAAATATCCCCTTTCCACAGTATACTATGATTTCAGTTAAATGGAGAAAAGTTATTTCAAATCATTGAAATTATATTTAAGTTTGAAGTATTAACTATAATGTTTCTGACTATTGTATTCCTTAATTATAATCTAAATAAAAATGTGTCCATCAGGGTCACAGCAAATTTCAACAAACACATTTATTAAAAAATGTGGAGGAAACAAAGGGTCATTTGAGTATTTAAATAAGTCAATCCAGGGTATACTTCATTTGCTCTCTTTTCTCATTTTAAGACTCCATATAGCAAGGGTTATTATCCTTTTTAACTTCTGGAAATAGAAAGTACTTCTATTTTCTGAGGCTCCCTTCTCATCAACTTAAGCATCCTCAGCTTGTGACTAGGTATTATTCAAGCCAAATCTGACTTTGAAATGCAAGAGAGCAGCCCTCACAGTTCATTTTTTTCATGTTTTGATCTCTTGCCATGCTAGTGTTTCATGAGGTCAAAATCCCTCAAAGCCTTGACCTGAATAGCAGTCAAAATTTCAGGCACATGATGTTCTTTATATGAGCACAATCAGCTGCCTTGTCATCTCAGTCACAATTCCTACATCCTACTGGATTTTAACCATTACCAGAACGTTGCTCATTCTTATACCAATCATTTTAAAGTAGTTTTAAGAGACCGAGTGTATCATGTCATTAATAGGACTATTGTTTCCCCTGACAAGCATGCTAGAAAATATACATACAAGTGAGCTTTGTTCTTCAAAGTCACAACCTTAACCCCAACAATCTTGGAATTCTTACACTATTTGGATCAAGTTCAATCTGACAGGTGAGAAAGAAAATCAATGGCTTTTTTATTTTTTTTAGTTATAAGACACTATTTCTTTGTTCACTCTCTTTATCTCCTTTTAATTCCTCTTTCCCTGGGTACTTTCCTTGTTATATTCCTAAAAGCCCTAAACCCTCCAGCAATGATTTGAATTGGGCCTATGATAGGGCATTTTGCGGAAAAACCCATGAGTAAAAACTGAGGTGTGAGTTTAAGAAAGACTCAAGTTTAGTGTCCTAAAAAGCAACTTGCTCATATAAGTCCATTTACCTGATTCTTGTCTGGTATAGGAGTGTAAAAGAATTTTAAAATAATTTTTTTAAATCATAGTGAACTATAACAAGCCCTCCAGACTCATAAAATAGTATCCTTTGTATATCAAGAGCACCGTTTTTTTTCTCAAAATGCTTTCATGTCTATGGTTTCATTTTATCCTCAGCATATCCCAGTGAGCAAGGAGAGCTGATACATGTTGTAATGTATGTTGGACATCATTTTATAAAGAATTATACAAACCAAAGCTAGTCATGTTTTATCATAGATTTTGAAAAGTTCAAAAATATGAGGTTAAGTAAGTTTTCCTAGGTGATAGTCTCATAACGTTTAGGGCATTAAAAATAAGGCTTCTAAGGTGTTTTTGTTTGTTTTTTACCAACTAGAATAATCAGTAAGATTTTGATTAGATGCACAAAATTCTCATTCCACAGAATATTTAAATACTGCATTGCTAGAAAGGTCTCCATTCTCACCATTTCAGGCAGCAATGAGGAACACCAGAATGTGGGGACTGGCATATGTGTCATTGTCTTAATAATTCTATGTTTTTTTAAAAAAAAATATGTTCTGCAGACTATACCAAAGGTGGCATGTAGATTACTAGCCTACTGGATAAGATTTCCTGAGCAAGTATCTAGGACTCTGAATTTTAATCAATTTCCCAGGTAATTATAATGTAGACTGAAGTTTGGAAAACCACTGCAGATAGTAGAAGTGAATGAGAAGGTATTATTGTTAACAGTTATATCTTCATAAATAATCCTTTCAAAGGAACACATTTCAAAATATCTTTATCACATAATGCCAATCATTCTTAACGTGGTAACTGACCATTTTATAGCAACAATAGTCTATGGAACCAGTGGGTACATATTGGAATGATATCACTGTTGGTTTAAAAAAAATAACATTTTCTAATGTCTCACATATTTACTACATAAATGCCAACAGCAATGCAAAGTATCCATGGTCAGGTCACATATAATAAGAGGAATGATGATCTGGTGGTAAAATCACTATTGGATCAAGTAACCGCTAAAAATATAGTCAATGGAATTTTTATCACTGCCCAATGACTGCATGAAAAATGTCTGTAACTAAGACTCTTCACATTTTAAATTTTAAATATAAATTTGATTTTAAAAGGAGGATTGAACTGTGATTCAAAATCATATATGTTGGCTAATCATTTTTTCTTAAATTATATCTTTGGAAGCAATACTTCAAATTTCATTTCTTCATCTTTTAACAAATCTTCCCTAAGTGCCATTTATCAGATGTCAAGTCTCAAAAAACAAATTCCCTGCACTGTCTCACAACAGTGCCTAGAGCTATTGAATGTGGCTTTAATAGAGATGTGTGTATGGTGCATTGAGCTATAAACTGTGACCAATTAGCAAAAATTAGCTTCTATAATGCAAAACAATATTGCAGAATATGCTCATACTATTATACATAATGTTAATATTTTGAAAGACTACCCATGACTCTAACCTAACCATAACAGACAATAAATGTTTCTATTTTTAAAATGCCCCATTTAAAAAAATATGAAAACTTGAAAAATTCTTAACATAAAACTGCATTATGACACTACACGTATAACTTAGGTGTTTTCCTAATCTACAGTATTTGTTAGGGTAACTAACCCACATTCATGATTTTATGAATCAATATTCTATGGTAGAAAGTCCAATGATTACATCCACACCTGTACTAACTGAAAGAGGTCTTCAGTGAAATCAAAGGACCCTAGCCCTGCTCTCATCACTAACCTTCCTTTAACAACTCACTTTTCCTCCCTAAATTTTATTTTCTCATACGTAAAATGAAGAGGTCAACTAATGGCCCTCACTGTTCCAGGAATCTGTGATTTGGGGTTAGAGTGTGATGACACAGTTCCCTAGCATTTTGTCTGACTGCTGTAAGTCACCAAGATCCTCATTCCCATTGAACTGGAAGAGATTACTCTCTAAGACAGTAACTAGGTACTCACTCCTCCACCCCTCCCACATTCTCCAATAACCAAGAGAGCCACGTTTTTACTCAATGAATACTTGGCAAAGACTAATCCAGTGACATCCTTTATAGGATTACAGTATTGCTCTCAATGCAGATTCCAAAAACCTCAAGGATAACTTATCTTAGGTTAATTATTATCACTAACCTGTGCTGAACTCTTTTCAAGTTTTTGGACTAAATTATCCCAGCGCTGGGCAAAGTTGTCTAGCCATGCTTCCATTTTTTGGGCCACTAATGTATTTTTCAGTGTCGAAAGAAGATCTTGGTTGAGTGAGCGGAGTTTGTCCATGGTTTGCTTTTTCTTTTCGAGATCTGTTTTTAAAACCTGTTAAAACAAGGAAGAACACAGACTAAGCCTAGGTTACATTTTATGAAACACTATAGTTCAATTTGCTTTGGCATGTATTTTCTGATTTGTATAGATATGAAAAGATTATAATTGTGCCTTCAAAGGATCAAGAGCCCACAAAAATATACATAGAAAATTATAATCCAAATAATCTTCCCAAGAAGTTTGAAGAGAAATAAAAGTCAGATGTAGAATAAACATATAGTAGAGGCAGTTATGAGCTACCCTAATACTCTTGAAGAATTGTCAAGTAAAACATAGTGTTGTTTCAAAAGGTAAAACAGAGATCAACATATGGAAATCACTTTTTAACATTTTGACGTGTTCTAAAGGGCAAGGCATGTCTCTTGAATGTTAGTGAATTTCCTCTTAATTCCTGATAGAGTTCAAATGAAATACCAAAAGCCAAGAGTACTGAAGAAAGATGGTGAATTGACAAGATGAGCATGGCTAAGGGGCCTTCACAGTCTGAAATGCTGTGATTATTTAAATAAATTTACAATATAATTTACTTCTACAGTTTTTATTCTTTTTAATTATTTGGATATAAAAACCTGTTATGCAGTTTACTGATTTTTACATTTTTTAGCATCTGTTATTCAATTAACATTCGGCTATGAGTAATTATCTTCTAAAGCTAATTTTAAAGCCCATTAAGTAACAGAACTAAGTAATTGAATATGACACAAATCCTTTGGAATCATTGTGCATGTTTACTAAATCCTTACGTGTTTTATGAGGTAATTTTTAAACCATTCATATTCCAAAGTTCCTAGGAGCTATGGAGAGTTACACATGCCCTTTGGTTGATAGGGAGAGAATAAACAAAATGGCTTGTGTGAAATTAGTAGATCAGGGCAACTTATTCTTTTACTTTGTCCATTAAGGTCACCCTACGCTTTGGGAAATCCCATTTCCATCTCCCAAATGCTAGCCCCTGATTTAATTTGTAAACACAGAATAAGAGGAAAGAAAGGAGAAAATTATTTCACAGCCCCTTTACAATCCCCTCTTTTTGGCAGCAGCAAGTACAACGAACATAAACTAAGCTGTGAGGCCTGTCTTTCCAAAATAAATGCAAATTTATTTAAGAACAACCAGCACTGCAAAAAGGAAAGAAATGATCATGAAACAGATGCACCAACTGCTCATGAACTGAAGTGTCATTGACAGAGAGAATCAATATGCCCCCCTGCAAAGGACCCTTTATGTAGCTCATTTTGGCATGCCACCTGCATTGATAGCTCTGAACTGCAGAATGCTCTGGTGTCTCCTTCAATTAGTTCACCCTTTTCTCAGAATCTCTTCACCTGGTGTTCTTTATATTGCAGTCTTACTGCGTACCATTTTTAGGGAATAATAAAATGAAGTTTTGAAATTCATTTCTAATTTCTCCTCAACAGTTAAGCTCTTTTTCACTATTTTTTCTAAGTTTGAAAGAAGGCAACAGACTGAAATGCCAGTTAACACATCTAAGTCGAATCTGAAGAAGAGGAAACAATTTGTATTGGAAATTTATGGCTAGCCTCATGTTATCTAAATAGGTTTTCTTAGATGATCTATAAAGCTAATTGGATACCGAAAGAGATTTAGTGGCAAATGAAATGAAGCCTCCTGTGTTAACATTAAACCAAATGAAGAAGCACTTGGTGAGCATTACAAAAATAAAGGGGAAATTCGCCATGAAAGAACACAATTAGAAAAAATAACTCAAAGTAAAGCAAAAACAGCTTTATTTATAAATAATCAAATCAATTTTTTATCTGAATCTGTATGACAAAAACATTGTATTAAGCAAGGCTTCCATCTAGTAAATTCTAGATCTGTGCGTGCGTGCATATGTGTGTGTGTGTGTGTGTGTGTGTTAATGGTGATGGCAGGTTAGTAGTTCTGCCTAAATGTGTTTCTTCTTGTTGGCTCTGAACTGATCTCTCTCTTTCTCTCCCAGTCCCCCTTTCTCTCTCTGTCCATAATCTCCCAGCTCCTGAAGCACTCTCCCACCAACAGAGGGAGAAAACAGGAAATCCACAGTGGTGCCAGATACACTGCCATCATAGTTATGAATTACCTTCTCCCATCTACCCTTGGGTAGCAATTCTTTTAAGCTTGGATACTATGTGTGCATATTAAATAACTATGATTTAATTGTTACTTATTTGTTAAGTATAAAAAAGATATCTTTCTGCATATCAAGAACTGATCACAGTTCTTTGAGTGCGGGAGAACCACAAAGCTCTAGAAAACTCAGGAGGCAAAAGTAAGCTCTAGAAAACTTGCACAAGGCAGAGGTCAGCTGGGATTTAACAAGAAGAAATATAACATTTTCATAGAAGCCAGGCACCTGGACCTAACATTAAAGTAAGCAAGAAAGTACAGTCAATAAATCAGATTGGGCAGTAGTAGAAATGGGCAAGAATCAGATAAGCTGCTCAAGAAGACAGAATAGACATGTTCTATCTGGTCACGGTTAGATGATTTGAGGTAAAAAGAGAATGTATACTTATAAAAGGCCTAGAAAGTTTTCATCCTATTCTCATCAACTTTATGCTTCAGAGAGTAATGCCAAGGCAATTTCTCTTACACTGGCAAAACTCAATTCTGTACCTATTTTATGTGGAGTTACTTATGTCTATATAAGAAGTACTCCATTCTAACCACCTGTTGTTGTACTTAGGTAGATTGATCCACTGTGGGGGGTTCTCAACTTTAGGGAATATCAGAATCCCTGGACTGCTTGAAGACTCAAGATTACGAGAGCCATTCGCTTACAGAGTTTCTGAATCAGTAGGTTCGGGATGGAGCCTAAGAACTGCCATTTCTAATAAGTTCCCAGTTCTAAGCTACCAGTCTAGGGACCACACTTTGGGAACCACTGATACTATCTGGATAAATTCTTTGAGGGTCATCACAGGAGTTGAGGTCAAAGTGGCAAGTTCTGGTGAAAGAGCACTGTGAACAGAGTGCTCCCCAAAGTACTCCCTCCCTGCCATTTGAACCCGCAGACCATGGAGGGTGTCCTAACTCCACAGTACTCCTATAGCCTCTGCACACCAAACTCTCTTGGATCATCAAGTTTCCTTCCCTGTCAAATGCTACGAATTCTTACAGCAACAGTACTCTTTCCCCAGGAACATGTTTCTTGCATATTTGGGTCTTCCCATGATAGCTTCCGTGGTTCTACAAGTCTTAGAATTCATCTCAGTTTCTTCCCTCCTTTTCTTTTTATTCTTTGGAATAAAACTCAGTTTTGATGATAGAAAAATAGTAGAACTACATGATTTGGATAAAACAACAGATTCAGAGGAAATGAAATACTTGACTCCTCATCTCCCACCTCAGATGAAAAGTAGGAGAAAATCCCATGGGTTATTAGTGGTAATATTTCAAAACAAATTACACTGATTGTAAATAAAAGAGAGTTTTAGCACACTGTATCTATACCTAGGTATGTAGTAGGAACTGGTAACAGATGGCACCTGTTTTGGGTCTGAGATTGTGACATATTTTAATGAACATTAAATTCTTACTCACTGCCTGAGTCAGCAGGGGAATTTTACCTCAAATTCTAGACCAGCTGTCAGGTTTTGTTAATTGGCTTAAACTATCAAACGGTAAGACTTATACAAAACATATTTCCACTTTGTTCACAAGTAAGGTGACATAATTTGAATTTTAATCATATTGGAAAATTATTGAGACTTTGCTAAGAGACCATTTTCATGGCCGTGAAGCTGGTAAAGTCTTTTACTCACAAAAATGTCAACACAAGTGGCAGATGACTGTTCGAAAGAACAATTTTCATTTGCAGTTATTTTTGTCAAGGAATCAAATTGTACGAGGAGTTCTGAAACAGCTTAAAAGTCTTGGACGTGAGTCTGGATAGCTTGGTGCTCATTTTAACTCTGCTACTAATGTTCTGTGATACTTTATACAGGCCCCGTATTTTCTCCTGGGCCTCAGTTTCCTTTCTGAAATAACCTTGTCTCTCTCCTCCTCTTCATGCCTAATGCTACTCAGTTCAGTTTCTCTAATTGGCTTCCTTCTTCACTACCATAAGTCTTACTACCAAAGAATATTCCAAAAATGCAAATATCATTGACATCAAATTCCCAATGGCTCCCTATTAGTTGCAGAACAGTTACAAATGTATCACTGATATTTTTGCACTGTTTGATATGTATATAGATTACTTTTCTGAAATCTGTCTTCAGTAGCCCCATTATTCAAGAAAACACATATTCTTGGAGGAATGATTTCTTATGAATAATAAGCTAGCTTGTAATAACAAGTAATACATACGTGAATCTATTTTAAATTTAAAGCCTAAATAAAATTAGTAACTCTGGGGCAAAAAGTATATGATACAAATAAATATTTGGTAAAATGGTACAAATTTAACTTGGGAAATTTATTTAGAGTTAGTGTTAAATGAATGATTTAATTATTATGATATATAATACATAATATCAATATAGATATAAACAGATTAATTTAGTAAAGTTATGAAACATTATTTACAATAGACCTTTGTTTTATATTAGAGTTAACATCAAGCTAGCATTTATTAGAATTGATCAAAAATCAAAAAGAAATCCAAATTCTGCAATATTTTATCTAAAAAATCAAGTTCTTAATATTAGATTGACCTCTCCCTTACTGGAAAATTAAAAAATTCACAGCAGAAGACAAGCTTTGGAGATCTTTTTTTTAATTCTGTAAGGTTCAACTCAAACTGAAGTATCTCAGTGAAGCCTTCCCTGTTGTCCTCTTACTGCCAAAGTTCATTAATTTCTCAAAACACACAAGCACTATAATCAATGCCATTGGGTTTACTTTAATTTTTTTTCTTATTTTTCAAACTAGGGTAGAAGCCCCTCATATATAAGGAAAATCATCTCTCCTACTTCTCTTATATTTTTCAGAGAATCTACTTAAGTTTATTTCAGACTTATTAGACTTATTAAACTTAAGTTGACTTTAGAACTATACTGTTTAGAACTTTGTGGAACATTCACATGTACTTCTTAGTGTTACTTTTTAATTTTAACAGAAATGTTATTCCAGGTTTGCTATACTTTTTCAAAGAGTACAATTCTGTTTGAAAAGAAAAAAGTTGAAAATTCACCTATATATTGTGGAGTTAATGTTTACATTCCTCGTAAATTTATATGTTGAAAGCCTAACCTTCCAATGTGATGATATTAGGAGGCAGAGCTTTGGGGAGGTACTTAGGCTTAGATGAGGTCATGAGAGTCGAGCCCTCATGCTGGGATTAATGCCCTTATAAAAAGAGGAAGTGACACCAGAGCTAGTCAGGCAAGAATACAGCTAAATGGTGCTGCCTGGAAGCCAGGATGAGAGTCCCTCACCAAAAACCAAATCTTCTAACACCTTGCTGTTGTGCTTCACAGCTTCCAGAACTGTAAGAAACAAATATCTACTGTTTAAACCATCAGTCTATGATATTTTGTTACAGTAACCTGAGAAAAGACAGGAACTGGGACCAAGATGTGGTGCGCTGCTGTACCAAATACCGAAAACTGCAGAACCAGATCTGGAATGGGTAATGTCTAGAAGCTGGTAGAGTTCTGAGGTGCATGCTAGAAAAAGCCAAGAATGCCATGAAGATAATCCTAAAGGCAATTCTGGTGAGGACTCAGAAAGAAATCAGGAGAGCTCGAAAGAAAGTTTCCATCCTTTAATCCTGAATGGAATGTTGGTATAAATCTGGATGGTAAACACCATTCTGATGAGCTCTCAAATGGAAATAAGAAACATATTGGACAAGGAAGGCAAGATGATCCTTGTTATAAAGTGGCAAAGAACCTGACTGAATTGTGTTCATGGTTTAGTATTTTGTGGAAGGTAGAACTTGTAAGTGATGAAATTGGATATTTAACTAAGAAATTCCATGTCTTTAGGAGACATTTAAGCAAAGTGTGGAAGGAACAGCATGGTTCCTTCTGACTGTTTATGGTAAAATGCAAGAAAAGAGAAATTAATTGAATAAGGAATTGTTAAGCAAAAAGGTACCAGAACTTATGGATCTGGAAAATTCTCAGCCTATTCATATTGCAAAAAATGAAAAAGAATGTTCAGAAAAGAACACTAAGGGTGTGATTGACCCACCCTTTGATAAGGAGAGGTGTGTGGTGTGGGTGTGAACTAGAGACTTAAACAGCCATCTCATCAGAAGTCAAGAACAGAGATGGGATTATACCAGCAGAAACTGCCAGCTGGGACTAAGGGAAACAGAGAAAACGGGATGGATTAAAAGAAGGCTGTGAACATGTGCTGTTCTTCAAGAAAAAGGAAGAATGATGCAGGTGATTCAGAGATCATCAGGGCTGCCACTCCCAGGAGGCAGGGCTACTTCCTCCTGGGTTTCAAAGGGTGGGGCTACCTCTCAGGTTTGGAGAGGGAGGCAGTTTGCCCCCACCCAGTGCCTCAGGAGCAGCCTCAGAGTCCCATGGGTAGGGCTGATGCAGAGAGCCACGTGGGTGGTGTCCTGTGAAGCTGAAGAGGCCAGGCCACCTTATGGAATCTTGGGGGTGATGCTGCTACTCTAGTGGTCCTGGAGGGCAAAACATCAATCCAAAGAGGATTTTTCTTGAGCCATAAGATCTAATGGAATTGTTCTTGCTATGTTCTAGACTTATTTGGGACCTGTCACCTCTTCCTTCTTTCTTATTTCTCCCTTTTGGAATGGGAATGTCTATCCTGTGCCCATCACATCACTGTATTTTGGAAGCACATAACATGTCTGGTTTCAGAGGTTCACAATTGGAGAGGTCTGCCTCAGGATGAGTTATGCCTGGAGTCTTATTCATATCTGATTTAGATGATGGTGAGGCTTTGGACTTCACAATGGAGAGTTGATGCTGGAACCAGTTAAGGGTTTGGGGGCCCTTTGGAGAGAATGAATGTATTTTGCATGTAAGAGAGACATGAATTTTGGAAGTCCAGGGGTGCCATGATATCGACTGAATATGTGTCCCTAAGAAAGTTATATGTTGAAACCTTACTCCCCACCAACATGATGGTATTAGGAGGTAGGGTCTTAGAAAGATACATAGGTTTAGATGAGGTCATGAGGACAGAGCCTCCATGATGAGCTTCATCATCTTCTAAGAAGAAAAAGAGACATGAAATTTTCTCTTTTCACCATGTGAGGATAGAGCAAGAAGATTCTATGAACCAAGAAGAGGGTCATCACCAAGAACTAAATCTGCTAGCACCTTGTTCGTGGACTTCCCAGCCTCCAGAATTACAGGAAACAAATGCCTGTTGTTTACCCTACCCAGTCTATGATATTTTGTAATAGCAGCCCCAGCTCACCAAGACACTATAGCTTTCCCTATTACAATTAAGAAAAGTAACAATATGATATAATCAAATGGACGATGATCTAAGTAAGAACAATGAACATTTGCTTTAAGATTTGAAGGCCTATAAATACCAAATAATGATGTTAGTATAAACTACTGAGTTTTTTTTAAGACTGTTGAAAGCTAAGAAATACATACAGTCAGTTTTTGAAGACTTGATAACATTTCACTTTGATCCTTAAAGCCAGTTCTGTGAATCTTGTTCAATGCATCTTCTTTTTCTGAAAGCCATGTACTAAAAAGGCACTGGAAGAAATCAAATAATTGCAAAAAAAGAAAATAAATAATTATTAAAGTACATCATAATTTTTTTTGTTTATCCATTTAACATCTCTCTATATCTTTCACTGATACAGTCTCTCCAACGTGACTCACCTGTTCTTCAGTAAAACGTTGCCATTTCAGAAGGATGTCTTGTAAAAGAACCCAGCGATCTTCAGTCCACCTACAGATGTTTGCCCACCGATCTCCCAGTACCTGAGGAAGAGAAAACCCAACACAACATCAGCAAACAATTTATTGTTAACTGAATTTTATTAAAAATGAAATGAATGATTTGTAAAAGTATATAATTTTGAGTCTCCTATGTGTACTGGAAGTTGTAAAGAACACCCTTACTGCTTCTGCTTAGAATTAGATAAGCATCGCGCCTTTCATTTGTCTTTAGATTATTTCACTCATTCTTTCACCTTACGGTAAAAAGCAAAGATACTTCCAAGAAGTCTGAGGCAGTTACCATACAACTATTTGAAATGTCTCTATAGTAAATGTAAGATAGAGAAGGCATATAGAATGAAAGACAATTTTTTTCATTGATAATATGTAAAATATATATCTTTTTTAGTCTGAAAATACATCCCAAAAGAATAAAAGTCTGACTAATAAACAGAATACCTAAAAAGACTCTCATTTGAAAACAATCTCGTATAATTAGAATTGCATAATGCCCTGATTGTAGAAGAAAATTAGTAGTGACAAAATCATATCCACATGTGAATTTTTTAGTTATCTGGATAATTATTACAAAGTATTTGAATTCACTATATCTCTAAGCTATTCCAGTGAGAAAATTGTAAAGTTTCCTGAGTAACAGTTGTCCTATCTTTAGCATGTCACTAATATCTACATGCACACACTATTTTTAATATGTAACATAAACCAATGTTCTTAGATGAAAAATATACATTGCAAAGATTTCCGTGTAAAGAGCATGTCTTAAGGAAAAAATCTTATTTATTTCAACTCCGTGATGCACTTCAGAGCATAAAATTTCAACTTTCTTGACTTTCTTATAAATAATACAATAATTTTCCCATAGATTTTGGATCTCTAAAGCTAGAAGTATTTCAGAATATGGACATGTTTTATTTTATATAGAACTATTTAGACTAAAAAAGTTCACAACTCATATTTTTCACTAATATACTCAGTGTCTAAGATAACCCTGACCATAATTTCTATCTTACTTGATGCTACACTTTTAGGTTGACCCACCTATAAAATATTGATACATGATTCAAACAACACATATGTAATTAGCATCATGGCAAAATCCACCCATTCCTAGGTGATTTGAAGACCTGACCTAATTTTTAAACATTTGTTTAATCTACCGTCTTGTCGAAAAGGGAGCCCCAGGCATGGGTAAGGAGTAGGCAATAAACATTTTACTACAGCATTAAAATGATCATGGACTCATATACAGCTCAATCACAAGTGAGTTTTCAGTTTTTCTTCAGAAATGTCAATAAAAATGCTATTGCTTTCAGCATAATGTAACTGATTTTTTGTGTGGTTTTTTTTTTTTTTAGTTTCATTCTCTATTCTACTCCTTTTAAATTATGTTAGTTTATGACAGAAGCCATAGCACTGAAAAGGTGAAGCAATATACCCACAGGAAATGTGCTAACATAACTGAATGGATTCAATATCAGCCATTTAATTATTACAACCAAACATTTGAGATTTTAAAAATATATATATATTAGAATTTCTTTTAGTGAACTTCCTAGTCACCATGTCAGAATGCATCAGGTAAAATGGAATGTAACATATCTGTTAATGGATTAGTCGTGAAAAAATTAGCTTCAAACAGAAAAATCTTATCCCTTAGCCATAAACTACACCATCTGCCTGATTTTTACAATGCAGATATGAAAGGTCAAATTGTGGGATGTTTACTGCAAGTCTCCAACCCCAGTGGAGATGGGCGTCAAGGAGGTAAGAGATAAACTCAAACTGTAGCACCGTCATACATGAAAGAAAGTGAACTGAGATTTCTAAATAAATATACCATCTTCTCTCTAGTGCTGCAAGGCACATGAATGTAGTTCCACTAAAGTAGCATATTAGATTTGTAATATCACAGGTGGACATTTATAATTTATTCATTTTAGTAGGACAGCCTATAAAACAATCTAAAGAAAGGCCTCTATACTAGATTGCTTAAGATTAAATTAATAGAAATTCCAAAATATATTGTGATATACTTCACATTATAGTTTTTTTCACTATATGAATGAGTTGTAAAAAAAAAAGTAATTAAAAAAAAAGTAATAACAAATACTCTTTTAGGTAATTAGTCAACCCAGTTAAAACTATTTTAAGAATATTATTTCTACTTGAAGTTGCCAGGGGGGAGGGAGTTGGGAAGGGACAGACTGGGAGTTTGAGATTTGTAGAAACTGACAGGCATATGTAGAATAGATAAACACGATTATACTGTATAGCACAGGGATATATACACAAGATCTTGTGGTGGCTCACAGCGAAAAAGAATGCGACAATGAATATATATATGTTCACGTATAACTGAAAAGTTGTGCTCCACGCTAGTAATTGATACAACATTGCAAACTGACTATAACTCAATAAAAATGTTATAAAAAAGAATATTATTTCTATGAACAGATGAGTGAATAAAGAAGATATGGGATATATATCTATCTACATATAGATATATGCACACACGCACACTGTGGAATACTAGTCAGCCATAAAAAGAATGAAATTTTGCCATTTGCAACAACATGGATAGACTTCAAGAGTATTATGGTAAGTGAAATAAGTCAAACAGAGAAAGACATACTGCATGATATTACTTATATGGGGAATCTGAAAAATACAACAAATTACTGACTATAACAAAAAAGAAGCAGACACAGATATAAAGAGCAAACTAGTAGTTACCAGTGAAGAGAGGGAAGCGGGGAGAGGCAATATTGGGCTAGGGGCTTAAAAAGTACAAATGATTATGTATAAAATAAGCTACAAGGATGTATTGTACAACACAGGAAATATAGCCAATATTTTATAATAACTATAAATGGAGTATAACCTTTAAAAATTGTGACTCATTATATTGCACACTTTTAACTTACACAGTATTGTACATCAAATCTACTTCAATAAAAAAGAAAGGAAATCAAGAATTTTATTAAGTTTCCTTTGTATTCAAATAGTCAGATAACTTTGATAATTCACTGAAGCAGATTTATAATTCAGCCAATATTTAATTTAACTTACAGTTAATGATAGGCTCTAATTCATTCATTCACCAATCATTTATTTAAACAACAGTATTTATTGAACATATACTATGTGTCAAAAATTAACAGAATAAAGATGTTATGGGCTGAATTGTGTCTGCCTAAAATTCCTGTGTTGAAGCCCTACCACCTCTACCCAACAACGTAACTGTATTAGGAGATAAGGCCTCTAAATAGTACTTTTAAGTTAAAATGAGGCACTTAGGGTGGGCTCTAATCCAACTCAACAGGTGTGCTTATAAGAGGAAACCTGGGATGTGTGGGCACAGAGGAGAGACCATGTGAGGACACAAGACCGCAGCTGTCTGCAAGCCAAGGAGAGAGGCCTCAGAAGAAATCAAACCTGCCAATACCTTGATCTTGGACTTCTAGGCTCCAGAACTATGGGAAAATACTATTTCTGTTGTTTAGGATGCCTAATCTTTGGCATTTTGTCATGGCAGCCCTAACAAACTACACGACATATTTAAGAGAGGCTGATTCTATGGCATTACAAAATGTGTCACAAAACTGAAGTTGTTACAAGTAAAAATGTACATATTATAGTGAGGAAAATTAAAGAATACATTTCAATTACTAGTGTAAAATTAATTTAAATTGTTAAAATAGGCAGAGTTCTAATAATTTATTGCAATAACTTCCCAAATACAAATATGCTATCACTTTGTGATTTTGTGTTTTATGTTGGGAAGATAAAATACCTAGAGCCAAACAATTTGGCTTCAAGTCTTACATCAGTCAACTGCTTAGATTACCAATATGTGTATGTCTTTTCAAATTACAAAAAAACATTTTAAATCCATAATTTTTTTATTGAAGTATAGTCCATTTATAATGTTGTGTCAATTTCTGGTGTACAGCACATTGCTTCAGTCATACATGAATATACATATACTCATATTCATATTCTTTTTCACCATAAGCTACTACAAGATATTGAATATAGTTCCCTGTGGTATACAGTAGAAACTTATTTATCTATTTTATGTATTCCAGTCAGTATCAGCAAATTTCAAACTCCCAATTTATCCCTTCCCACTCCCTTCCCCCCTGGTAACTATAAGTTTGTTTTCTATGTCTGTGAGTCTGTTTCTGTTTTATATGTAAGTTCATTTGTCTTTTTTTTTTTAGAGCCCACATATGAGTGATATCATATTTTTCTTTCTCCTTCTATCATAATTTCTTTTAATAATACTAGCAATCCTCTGAAGGGTCGGTAATATTACCTCCCCCTGTCCAATGAAATCAAGTGACTTTTTCAAGAAATTTATGGCTAAATAATTTACTGTCTCTCAAAGAAAATAATCATACCAACCACTTAAAGATTGTTTCAAATATTAAACAAGATTATATACGGAAAAGCAGCTTTAATTTGAACTGAGTTATATATGTGTTGGTGGTTATTTACATTTTGCTTGATCACAGTATATGTATACTAAATCTTCTAAGAAACACCAAGGGTGAACTATTTGCCTCTACTCACTCTAGAAAAGTACTTATGAAATCTTTACAAATAGACATTTAGAATTCCAGTATTCTTCTTTAAAGATTTCCAACACAAGAGAGCATGCATACCCTTTAGTAACATATTCCACTGCTTAAATCTATCTTACTCAGAAAACTCTCAATGAACTGAATCTAAGTCACCTCTGTTACAACGCATGCATGGTGTTTTTACTGATCTCAGTGAAATCAGATAAGTGAATTAGAAATAGCTTGCTCGTATGCTGCACATATCCGCCCACAGGTAGATTTTTGCAATGCTATATGCACAAATATAAACAGATGTACACAGTACTTGAATTTATACATTTATCTGTTTATCGCTTAAAAATAGTGGTCCTAATTTGAATTACAAAGGATGGAGCTAAGCAATTGTTAGATTATCAGTCAGCCTTTATAATCACTCAAAGATGCTGGTTCCTATCACTGCCTGAATGGATGTGACCACATTGTTAGACAAGTATAAGAGATTGCATCAAATGGAATTGACCAGAAGCTAATTAAAAAAAATCACTACATTAGGATTAGAAAACTCTTTTCTAGAGAAGAAAAATCAGTGTTTCTCTGAGTATATGACTCTTTTGAGCTTTTAGGAATAATGCATATTTTTGTAAAGCTAGGTAAACATTACATACATAAATGAAAAATGAATTATAACATCTTACGGAGTGGTAAGAAGAAACTGATTTTTATTGATGTCCTCATTTTGTCTCAGCAGTAAGAAAAGCTAAAGGTCAGTTCATTTACTCTAACACATTTTCATGGGCTAAATCACAACTCCATTATCATCTAGGCTCAGATCTGCAATGGGGAGGATTTTTCCCTCCCATTTAATTCACATCTTGGATTGTTATACACGCCAAGGACATTTCTCATCTGAATTCTTTTGTTTGGTTGAGTTGGTTTTTCAAAGCCAAAGTGAAAAATGGCTATCAAAAGAACATTTGGATAAAGGTAAGTGAGGAAAATTTGACAAGCCTGGGAGGTAAAACTTAAGTACCTTGACCCTTGGATTTATTGAAGCCAGTGAGAGCTAAACTGTGCCCAGCAAGATTGGCATTAAGAGATAAAGTGTCCCCCAGAGTATGTCCAGTAAGGAAGAAACAATTATGTGCCATGGACCACACAATTCAGCAGTAACTTTGATTTATAAGAGAAGGAGGCAGCAAGCAACCCATCTCCTTTTATTGCAGTTTCAGACCCTGGAATCTAGTCCTCAGCTAAATGAATTTTATGTGCAATGAGCCTTCTGAAAAATAATTTGTTTCTTGATTTTTCTTTCTTACTTTATAAACAACCATACAGTTGAAAAGGATAAGCAACTTCATCTTACCGATGGTGAAATGGAAATAACATCAAATAACTTATTGAAAGAAATACAGCATCCATTATGAGGGTAGAAATGGGGCAGAGTATTACTGACTAATGTTCAGCCAAGTCTATGATTCTCTTCTCAGTTTTACTTTTTTTTTTTTTTACAAACTGTTAACTGAAGCAGTATCCTATAAAATGGCATGTCTTATATCTTATATCTGCACTGCCTAACATATGGTCCAGGGTAGAAAAACATGTTCTGATGTATTAGGAAACATTTATTGGAGGTTTCTCTGAAAATATCATTCTTACTTCTGTTTAAATGATCCTGTAATAACTCCTGAATGAACTCAAGGAATTCTATCACTTCTAACTATGCAGTTTACAGATGAGGAAACTGACATTCAGATGGGTTAAATAACTTGTATGAGACCACAGAGGCCATAGGACTCAGGATCTGGGATTTGACCTCAGATCCATCTGGCAACAAGCCCTGCTCTTTCATGCCATTCACTTAGTATAGCATTTAACATTAAAAAAAAAAAAAGGCCTGGTGATTTGTGCTAGATAACCTACAGTGAGATGTACACATGCTGAATCCTTTTTGAGCCTTTTCATATTTAATTTTAGTAGAAATTTAATTAAACTAAATATGTTATCTAATCTATTTGACAAGAATTTGAAGCCTATTGTTATAATTTGATCTAAAAACATTCCTGACATTTTAACTCCATATTTGTTTAAAATATAGTTTAAAAATGAAAAAAAAAATACTTAACACTTCAAGACCAAAAACATGTGCTCTTTGCAAAGACTTCTTTTGAAAAGGTAAATATGACTGATTTGTTAACAAAATTCTGTCTTGGTGATTATGCTAAAAGTGTAGTGAGATTTTTAACTTCAAGAAGCATGTTCTCCTGTGCTGTGACAGTCAGTTCCATATATTATTTATTTTTATGCATCTATGAAGTGCTAGTGAATAAATCTGGAAGGGCCCCCATTGTTGTTGCCATTATTATTTGCGGGTTATTATTTTATGTTTTGTGGCAGCTTAATAAACTCTGTACTCTCCAACTCCCACCAGTCTATTCAGTTGGGGTACCAGAAAACAAAGAGCGGGAGTCCTAAGAACATTCCAACGTGACAATGTTCTTTCCAGTCGACATCACATTCCCAGGCATCCCTCGGTAGCTTGAGGTTTCACTGACCCTTACTGTTTTATGCCTCTGAATCTCTGAACTTCTTGAGGGGAGCCCCTTACCCTTGTACTTAATGTCTTGCAGAGCAATACATGCATTTCAAGTAGTATATGACTGTCTCAAAACTGAATACCATCACTGTAGTTATCAACACAGGGTTTTTCTCCCAAGTAGTATTCTCGAAAACTTTTTCCCCCTTGTTCATCTTCATTAAATATCTGCCTGTCAGTCATTTATGGTAACAACAGGGCTATTTGTGGTGACCTTGAAGACCCATAGGAGGGAAGAATCACATGTGAATTCCTGTACCTTTTATCTCAAATTCTTTACCTTTAATACTTAAAATGGGTGTTACCCACAGAGCAGAATCTCCGAAACTACTAACCTTCTACACGCCGCTAGGGTTAAAGTACGGATTGCCTGAATTTTTGTCCCAGCTGGACTGTGGCCTAACTTGGTTAATCTGTCAGGAAACTCTTAATCTCACCAATGTTTAGCTTTCCCACCAGATATACGGATATATTAGTACCTGCCTCATACCCTCCTAGCCAGGTCACTGCTAGGGTCAGATAGATCAACAAATGTGAAACTGCTCTGAAAACTGGGATGGATTATTCAGATGCTTGTGAGTGGTAAGGATTTAGAACTTAGTTGATGGAAAATCAGCCTTTGTTTCCAAATGTGATAAATCTAGAGCATAATAGATTTTTAATCCAGAATACAGTAAATCATTTCAGCATGACACTAAAATTACTCGGTTTTCATAATTTACCTATAGTCTAATAAGGATTATGCTTTGTAAAGGAGTTGAAAATCTTTTACTTTTACATTTTTAAGCCAGGAGCACGCTCCATTACATGTCTTATTTACAATTAAGTGAGTGGAAAACATATCCCTCTGTGTTCCATTCTAATCCTTGGAATTGGAATGCTCAATTTATTAGAAATCACACATTCTAATGTATGTGTGTGTGTGAGGGTGTGTGTGTGTGTATATGTAACATAAAATGCACAAAATAATCCAGGTGTAAGAGGATGGAGAGTGATGGGGACTGAAGCTAAATGGAGAGCTCCTGCTAAAGTGGGCAGAGCTATTCAATTCCTTCTGAGGTTAGTATGCAATAAAATAGGCCTAGGATCACCATGTCACTTGCTTGTTACAGACAGGCTAGAAATTCGTAGTTTTATTTCACCTTTTCTAAATTTCAATTAAAAATGTATTATTAAATACCATGTGGACTGAATATGAATACATATGAATGTATTTGTAATTTTAGATGCAATAGACAAATTCTGACAAAGACAGAAACTACTCAAACTGACAAAAAAAGGAAAATCAGGAAAATACAGATAAAATTTAAAAAAATAGAAATCAAAAATAGAAAGTCATGCCCATTAAAGTTATTGAATCTTTCATTTAAAACTCTCCCCATAAAGAAAATCCTAGGCATAACTGGCAAGTTCCAAAGCCTGCATAGTTCAGCACGTATATCACAAAAAAGGAAAAAAAAAGAGGTCAATCTCTCTCATGGACACAATGAAAACTCTAAATCAAATGTTAGCAAAGAAATCTAGGTACAAATAAAAAGGATTACACATACCTACATTTGGTTTACCTCAGAAAAGCAAGGCTATTTTAACATTAGAAAATGAAGCAATATTTTTACATATTAACAGAATGAAGAAGAAAACTAATATGATTGTCTCAAGTGATCTTGAAAAACAAGTTTGATAAAATTAAGCACCCAGTATAGAGCACTACAAATTTAAGGCATCTACAATAAGCCTATAGGAAATACCATACTTTACAGTGATTTACTAAAAGTCTCATCTCTTGAGACCTAAATGAGAAACAGGTATCAACAATAATCTCATTGTACTAGACTGCAGCACAAAAAAATGCAACAAAATTAATACAATGAATGATTGAAAAATGAGAAGTAAAACTGCTATTAATCACAAACCACCTGTAAATGTACATCTGAGTGATGCTACAGATAAACTGCTCAAGTCAATAAGCAAACTAAGCACGGTCTCTGGACACAAGGCCAAGGAACAAAACTCAAGGTGCATTTCTCAGTATCAGCGACAGACAAATAAAAAAAATTAAAAGATACCTTTTACAACAGCAAAAATATCAAGAACTTAGTAACAAATCTCATAAAAAGTCTAAGATACACTATCTTGAAATCCATAAAACATTATTTAGAGAAAATAAAAACCTAAATAAATGGAAGGCTATTCCATATTCATAAATTTAAATGCTTTATAAAAATATCAATTTACCACAAATTGATCTATATAGTCAATGAAATCCAATTAAAACCACGGCAGGTTTTATCTTTTGGAGGGGGTTGTGATAAGCTGATTCTAAAATATATAAGGAAAACAAATGAGTAAGAATGGCCAACACAATAGTTAAAAAGGAGAAAACAAATATGAAGAGCTTACACTAGCCAAAAAAGATTTAGTGTTTCCCTTAGCTTGCCTGAACTTCAGACTGTAGGCCCCTAACCTCACTTTTCCTAGAGCACTTACTTTAGAAAGCAATTGTGAAATTTGTATCTGCCCCCTTGAGATGTAAATAGTCTATGACTCAAGAATAACTTAAGGACCTGTTAGCCATTTCTTTGAAATGCAATTATCAAGAAAGATAATTCGTGGGAGGGTAGGGACCTAATTATCAAGAAAGATAATCTGTGAGAGGGTAGGGACCTAACTCTGATAAGGGACAATTAGCAAACAAACGCACAATCACCATGACCATTCAACTTAATAATGTCCTCGAATGTTTTCATGCCAGCTTATCCCAGCATTTAAAAATTCTCTCACCTTTTAGTCAGTGGAACTGAGTTCAGTCTCTCTCTTCTGTTTCAACAGTCTTAATCCATAATTGCAATAGTCTTGAATAAATTCGTTCCTGCCTGTTTAACCACTTGGTACAATTTTTCTTTTCTAATACTACCAGATATTAAAATTAATATAAAGCTACAGTAATTAAAACAGTATGGTGTCAATAGAAGCATAGGCAAATGCACAAACAAAACATATTAGAGATCATAAAGTGAGCGACACACGTAGAGGCATTTGATTAAAGGTGACACTGAACGTTGCAATAAATCATGCTATTTCAGTTGGATCTAAATGGAAAAAAAAAAAAAAGAAATGCATCCTCTCCTCACACAAGAAACATGAGATGGACTGTCTTAAGAAAGATCAGACAATAAAATCACTATATAGCAATTCAGGAGAATATCTTCTAGGTCTTAAAGTAGGAAACTTAACTTTTTAACCTCAGGACAAAAATATACTAACCATAATAGAAAATACTGACGTGGAGTACACTGAATTTAAAACTTCCGTTTACTAAAGTAGTAATTCGTTAAGGAGTAAAAAGGCAAGGTACTTAGTAAAAAAAAAAAAAAAAAAAAAAAAAGGATTACAATCCAAAATATATATTTTGAAATAACAACAAATCACTAAAACAAATATAGACAATTCAATACAAAAGTAGGCATTTCAAAAAGAGATTTTTTTCTCAAATAACCAGTAAACAATTGAAATAGTGCTCAACCGCATGTCATCAGTACATGCAAATGAAAACAAGAGATGTCATTATACAGCCACCAGAAAGGCTCAAATTAAAAATCTGACAATATTAAGGATTGAAGAGGATGCAGAGTAATTTGTACCTTTATGCACTACTGATGAGAATATAAATTTATGCCTCAACTTTGGAAAACTCTTTGGTAATACCTGTAAAGCTAAATAAACACCTACTCAGTGATCCAGCAATTCCAATCCTGGCTGTATATCCAATACAAAAGCATATATATCTTCACCAAAATATATGTACAATTATGTTCAAAGCATAATTATTTGTAATGGTCCCAAACTGGAAACTCACATTTCTGAACAGTAGATTGTATAATTAAATTGTTATATACTCACAAAAAGAAAAATCAATGAACTAATGCTATATGTAATACAGATCAAGGTCACAAACAGAATATTGAGTGGAAAAAGTCATTTACAAAACTATATATATGATGCAATTCCAATCACATTAAGTTAAAAATAAAGCTAAATTGATCTGAGGTATTATCAGGATAGAGGTTACCTTTGAGGAGGTGGGACAAGTTTATGACTATGATACGGCTTGACGGGCTTTTTGATCACTGGCAGCTTAATGTATTTTTTATCTGGGTTTGGAACTAGTGGTATGTGACCTCTGTGAATTCTTTAAACTATAATTATGATTTGTGTACTTTTCAGAGTACTCCAATTAAATAAAAAATTGTGCCATAAGCTTGTTTTCTACATCTGTGAGTCTGTTTCTGTTTTGTAAATAAGTTCACTTGTGTCTTTTTCGTTTTTTTAAGATTCCACACATAAGTGACATGGTATTTTTCTTTCTCTTTCTGGCTTAATTCACTTAGTGTGAAAACTCCAGGTCCATCCATGTTGCTGCAAATGGCATTATTTTATTCTTTTTTTATGGGGGAAGAGGGGGTAGGGAGGGATAAATAGGGAGTTTGGGATTTTCAGATAATAACTACTATACATAAAATAGATAAACAACAAAGTCTAGCACAGGGAACTACATTCAATATCTTGTAATAGCCTATAATGAAAAAGAATATGAAAAGGAATATGTGTTTGTGTGTACAACTGAATCACTATGGTGTACACCAGAAATTAACATACTGTAAATTGACTATACTTCAAAAAAATTTTTAATTGTTATAGTATACAGTTTAGATTTTTCAGAGACCAAAAGGGCCAGAATTCTCTTTAGAACATATGATAATTAACATTTAATAATCATAAAGAATATTATAATTCCAACATACTTGCATGTTTCCCTGTAACAATTTTCTCAAGATGACATACTGATTTACTCCTGTGAAATTGAGAGATTAGGACAAAGCCCAAGCTGAGGTATCACACAGATCTGGGTACGAGTCCCAGCTCTGTAACTTGGAAACTACATGAATGTGGATTGAACTTCATTATGCATAGGCTTTTCATGTGTGAAATAAGGATAAAGCATTACACACAAACTATATGAAATTCTTGGAAAATAATGAACATACAGAAGAGCTAATAAGTATAATTATTGCTCCATGGGCAACAATTGTTGATACTTGGCTTAGTGAAATTATTTCCAATACCTTTGAAGTTATTTTTATTTTAAACATGCTTTTTATTCACCAATATAAAATTAGAAACTAGAAAGAGATATCAAAAATACTTTCATCTGTATTCTTCCTCATAAATAGCCTCTACTTCTTAATTCTATAGGCTTTAATATTTCATTGCATTTAATTCCACCCCAAATTATCCCAAAAGTATGTACTATATACACTTTTAGTTACATATTCCATTTTCAAGCCATGATAGACTAGGGGATGTTATAGTCTTACTAAACAACTACTTTTTAGCAGACTATTTTCCTTCCAAACAAGAGGCATAATTACGTTACAGAGATGGCACAAAAAAGGGAGTGGTCATCACTATGGAGAAATATCAGCTTCCTAGATGAAAATTCGAACAGAGTTTGTTACTTGGAGTAGGACTTGAGGAAGCAATCAAAGCAGACTTGAGGAAGATGAAGGGATATAGCATGTATGGAGATGGTGACAAACAGTGTATCAGAAGTAGCTTTGAGGAAGAGAATGTAGGTTGAGGGACATAAGGGCGCTAACAGGAGATAAGTATTCGGAGACAGGTAGAGGTCACATAGTACAAACTGCCATAGGCCTAAATGATTAGACTCTCCAGAGGATAGAAAGTGACTAAGGATTTTAATCAGAGGAGAAATGATTAAATAGGCTCTTGGAGATTCCACGGTGACTTCAATGTGGGGATTGGATTGAAATGAGGTAAGAATGCAGGCAAGGACTTTCAGAGCTTGATGACATGGGCTTTACCTTGGAAAACAGTAACAGGACTAAATGCAAAATTTTAGGTATGTGTGAAATGATGAATATGAGAGACAGTTAACCAATGCTGTGACTGATTTCATCAGAGGGTTCATAAGAGAAAGGAAACGGATGAGTCTGGAATGCCTCCAGGTGTCTAGAATGGGTGTCAAGGTGAATGGAGGTGCAATAACAAAAATGGAGGAGTCCAGTAAAGGACACAAGTTTAGAGGAAAGTAGGGTACAGCGAGTGAAGTTTCACCTTGTTGTGTCTGAGGTGCTTTTTGAACTTCAAGGGGCCCAGATCCACAAGAAAATAGGAGAGAAGAAATTGGGTTCAGGAAAGAGATCTGGGCAGAAGACATACAGCCTTATCAATACATGCCTATTTCTGATAGCACAACCTTCTGAAGTAACACAAGACAATACTACTTTAACAAGATAATACTGCTCACGTGTCCCTTATCTCTGCTTAAGTTTTTCCCAAAATTAAATAACCCCTGGTTTTACACACGTTACTTACAGGATGTCACTACCCTTGAAAAATTTAGCTAAAATATTAAAATATAAAGTGTATTCACCAGCACAGAATATAGTTATTAGTCCTTATAATCTAGACATCATGCCACTTTCAATATTGCATTAGTCTACTAAGAACCTGTATCATCTTGCTCTGATTTAATCTTAAGCCTGTGTCCAAGTAAGGTCTCTCTCTTTCCTTCTCTCTCTCTCTCTCTCTCAATCTGCCTCCATACATATGGAGAAAATGTAAATTTAGATATGTACATATGCATACATTTCTCTACATTGTTATACACTTACATTTACATTTATATATATTTATATTCACATGATGGATGGGAATTCAGATCATTCTTATCAAAAACTTAATTATCTTAAAGATACCGCTTTTTTTAAGCAGTTAAATGTCAAAGAATAAATGTGCCTTTTCTGATTTAAAACATGAAAGACTTGTATGTGACATTCTAACTTCACAGGACATTGCTATAAAATTTCTAAAGTCATTTGAGAGAGGAAATCATCCATTAACCACTTAAGTGGGAGCAAAATTTACACAGTGTCCCTGCTAAATCCTCAAATGGCTCCTTGCCCCCAAATTTTCTGACACTGCAGGTTGAATAAAGGAGTCCAATCATTTTTAGTTCAATTCACTGGCATATAAATCAGATAACAGGAATGAATATATTAAAACACAAGACATTCTCCACCAACCCACAAAGGTATAGGAAGACTTGCCTTATCCATAGACATATCATAAGAGGCTTTGCAAAATACTTCTGGGAAATCAAAACATTTAATATTTATTCCATTCTATTCGGTCAATCAACCTAATATATACACCAAAGAATTTGTCTTAATACGACAAGATATTTGCACAAATTGTTTAATGTCATGTGATGTAAAGTTGGTTTTCATGTGAATTTTGATTTTAGTGAATGTATCTTAGCTCTTAGAGACCTTTCTAATCTTTGAAAATTATTCCTTTAATAAACAAGTTTATTAGCTTCATCAGATGAGCAAGAAACTGTACCTACGAGCAAAGCCTTATGTTTAATAATCCGCTCTAAAACTGTATTTTCCAGGTTATTCTTCTTCTAAAGAGGATGCTTGTCTGTATGTATTCTTTTGATACACTTTTAATTCTCCAAAATGGTGGACAGTAACTTTAAGATTAAAATCATCTCACAAAATAATCCAAATGTTTCTTATCTGCCAGGAATTCTCCTCAGTCTGTGGCTTTAGAGACTTTCATACATCTAGGTGGACTCTCAAATGTTAACTTATATAGAAGAACATACCTAAAAATAGGATTTTAATAGCTCTCCTTTTTCTCTGCAAAGTGTTTTCATTAGAACATCTTCTGTAAGCTACGGGCCTGACCCTGTTTCTGGGGTTTTGTTTGTTTTACCAGAAATGGCTATTTCCCTAGAACAATAGGCTTTCTTAATGCTCTACTTATAGTCTTTTCTCAGTTTTCAAATACAAAAGGTGCATAGGACTTGTGCATCTCCAAACCACCATATTTCGTTTTAGTTTTTGCTCAAATGTTGCCTTCTTAGCAAAGTTTCCCTTGACCTCTCCATGTAAAACTGCTCCCTTCTCTGTTCTATTTTTTCTTTAGAGTTCTTAGTATCTTTTTTTGGAGTATAAAGCTTGCTTATTTATTCTGATGCTTGCTTAGAACATAAGCTTCATAGAGGAAGGTTTATGTTTTGTCCATACTTAAACTCAAAGCTTATACTTTTGGCTGGCACCTAGTAGGCACTCTTATCTATTTGTCAAAGGAATGAGTAAGTACGGCCCTTCTATCTGGAACACTTTCGTACTCTCTAGTGCTGCCTAACTAAATTCTACTAAGTCTACAGATCTCACTTAAAGTCATTTAGGAGGCCTTTCCTTACCTTCTAGGGCAATAGATACACTGTTTCCCCTTCCGTGAAACTACCCACCTCCACCAATCCCCTTTATATATGCTTTATACAGTTCCTGCCAATGAGTCCTTTAGATCCTAGTCTAAACATCACTTTACTAGGGAATCACTTCATGCCTTCAAGCTTCAGTTTAAATCAGACTAATTTGTCACAAAATTTTGTTCCTCTTGTTCACAGAAGTAAGTTATGTTCATTCTTAAATATTTGCTCATTTTTCTAAATATTTGATAAGTGTTACCTCGGTTAGGACGTGCGTACCAAGAGAGCAGTGGCCAGGCCCATCACCTCAACCACGGATGACAGAGAATCAGCATTTGAATTCAAAGAGGGAGACTGAGAAATGGCTAGCATTGTTTTGAGGTTCCAAGGAAGGCAGTAGGCACACAAATTACTCATTTCTGACCCAGAAGAACAGTGACAAATTCTCTTTTTGTTCAGCCAGCATAATCTCTATGACATTGTCATAACATTACAAGTAGACAAAAAAAAAAAAAAAGGAAAACAGAATGCACAATGCTTAGAAAGAGATATGGTAATATCCTCCAGCATGGAAGACTCCACATACATTACCAATCTTCATTTTTCACCCAAGCTATTTCTCAGTAAAATTAGTTAACTGGCATCACTGCTTACAAATCAGACTCTCTGTGTACTGACACCATAGAAACATCTAAAGTTAAGGACAAGTTTCTGACCTGTGGTGACATTGCTGAGGGACAAGCTGAACCTCTGAGAGAGAGAATCTAATTAATTTACAAAAGACTGCACTTCTCAGAATATTATCCTTCATAAGTCATGCCGTCTTTCAGAATCCCTAAGCATATGTTCTGACCTAACTTTTTCTTCAAACCCTTTAAAAAGAAGACTTCTAAAAGTCTTTTAAAGTTAGAGAAACTCTAACTTCGAGTTCATAGAACTAAGTCAATACATGTAAAGGTATTCTATGAGGAGTATTTTTAGAGTTCTCACTCAGGATGGTCAGAACATCTCTCACGGTTATTGAATTAAATCAGACACCCTTTCCTCGTTTTCCCCTGTCTGCAACTATTTACTAAAGAAAACTAGTATCCATTTTGAGGCCCTGGTAATCCAGCAAACTGCAGAGAACTGGATTAGAGAATTGTGGTGACATGGGAGGTCACGGAGGAGAAAGAAGGTGCGAGGTGAGCATTTAACACTAACGGGTCTTCAGGAATGAGCCAGAATTTGCTTCAATGAAAGCCCTCCAGATTCTTCTCAGATTTCTGCAAGGGTTTTTCCCTCTTGTATTGAGTCCATATACCTGTTTCTCTTTGCTAAAATTCTTCCTATTACTTCTCTCAGAATTCCTCAGGCCCAGTATGAAACATGATAGTTGGGTCTCTGAAGCAGACGTGGAACTCTTGTCATGTGCAGAGGTTATCTGTGTTGCTATTCAAGTGACTCCTTTGTTTATCTGTCCTTTTACTCTTTATTATTTTGTCTTCCCTCCTCTTTTTCTACCAACTTCTTTACCTCTTACCTTTTCTTATAAAAATTAAACTAGGTAAGGCAAGATCATACCACTTGTAAAGAACCTAAGAAGGAATCATGAAAATTTCAAAGTCAGACGAGAGCCCAGCATTCCAGGGCAATTCAAATCAATGGTTAAATAAGGCACAGAAGTCAAACATGGATTTTCCTGGGACTGAAGAAACTGGTGGAATGGGACGAAACACAGGCTAAAGCAGGAAGGCTTTGCACCACTTAACTCCTTTAAGCCTGCCCTTCTGGACACTAGTCAGGTGACAGTAAGGAGCTATTTAGAGGGAAATGGAGGTATCAAAAGGGGAAAAGGGGTTGGAAGGAAAAGAGGAGGCTGAGAGGCTATGGTCAATGCTAATTAAGAGAGGAGGCAATCATGGACAAATGTGGATTGAGTTTGTGTGAATCAGGAAGCGCCAATACATGTGCAGTTATTTTATCAGACGTTTCTGGGTCAAGGAAATAAAGGCAGAAAATAAGGTGAAAAACGAAAGCAAGGCGGATAATAAATATAGAAAAGCTTAGGGCCACCACTCTTAATTTATCCTACCTGAGCTCTAACCCAGTCACCATCTGTGAGTGCAATGGACTGTTTTTCAAGGTGGCCTAGTCCCACAGGCATCACCTTGGAATAATTATACTCTAAAGTGAGTTGTACTAGGTCTGGTGATGCCAAGCTGGATGTTTGTCAGTTGTTATATTAACTGGAAATACTCTATGACTTAGAAAAATGTCTGCCTTAATTTTTTTTTAACCAGTAACCCTTCCAACCTCTGTCTCCCAGACACCTTTTATCTTTTCTGAAAATTTCTAAGAAACACTGAATATTAGATTTTTACCCATCTGTAATCAGTTCTAACACTATTGCATCAGAACTACAGCATTCCTTAGAATGGATGTAACAGTGTCCTGTTAGGCCTTTAAGCCGGTCACATGTGTGTGTACGTAAAATAAATTTGATCATATATGTGATGTTATATTGTAACATAGGGTTGTCATAAACCTTTTTAGATCTGTGATTACTGCAATTTCATTAAAACATAAGCAATTAAATTGAGTCATTAGTTTATATTAAATGCTCGATTGTAGCAGTTTAACAGTTTTGTCTTTCTCAGTTAATGATGGAGAGTGAGATAATATTGTTGGAGATTGGCAGCCTAAAGCAATAACCTTGGGAAATGACACTTCACTGGGATTAAAAAAAAAATAATTCACACAAAAAGAAGAAAACAGAGATAAGGTTTTAAGAGACCATGTTTCAGGTTAGGTATAGAAACTATGTTTAGAACAAACTTGGGCTGATAAAGCTATTTAAACCCACATGGACTGGATCCTTAGATATGTCAGATTATCAGCCCCTAACTATCTCAAAGGAAAGGCAGGCAATCGGTGGGTATAATGAATGCCTCAAATACAATCGGTGGTTGTGTATACATGTGAATATATGTGTCACATTCAGAACAACAAATTGTTGCATTTTCCCTTAATGCTGATGGTTTGGTGTATGTATCTGTGTCTTGCTAAAATTAAAAGAAATTTACAATAAAACTTTATTGTTCCCAATTAGGATGAAAATATGAAAATATCCACATTATCCTTTGTTAATATGTACTGGTTATGTTTCCAAGGACACAATTACTATGAGTCAGATTGAGTGAGGGATAGAAAGGCTAAGTATGTGCTCCAACAAAACTTTCATGACTTAAACATCCTGCTATGCCTTCATCAAGATTACAACTGAAGTCTCCCAGGAAAAAAATACACTGACGGTGTTAAATTTCTTGTTATTTAATTTCATATAATCCTTTTTGTGGTTTTATACCTTTGTCCCCTCTTAGACTGTAGGTTTCAAGAGAGCATAAGTAATATTCCTCTGACTAGTTCTCTGATACATGATATTCAACTATAATAAAAAACAAACAGGCATTTATATATTTCTCTGAAGGCTAGGAAGCTAGTGTGAGCAGTGTATAATGAAAATGAATTATGCACAAATGTCCCACAAATGGGACCTAATTTGAATGAGTTTAAATAAATATTATTACATTCTAAGTATCTGTAATATACAAATTACATTATGGATTTTCTAAATATTTTCTGAATTGCAATGAATTATTTTGAATGACATATCTAGCATATTAAAAAAAAGTAGTCTGACCTTAAGTTGTTCTTCCAAAGCAGCAGTTGCATGATCTCCACTAGATTCATCGACCACCACCACCATGTGCGTGAGAGAATTGACCCTGACTTGTTCCTGTTCTAAGTCTTCTTGAAGCACCTGAAAGACAAAATTTTTTTTAAAGGAAATTAAAATAATAGTCTGCTGATCTGTATGCCAAAAACATTTCTTCCCAAATGCGTGTGGTGTGTGTCTGCCAAGTTTTGGGTAATGTAATTTTTTCTTATTAGACTAGAACCATTTCAAGCAAATTTTCTGCTATGGCGCTCAGCAAAATCTGCACATTTCTGTCAAATGAATGTGAAAGTACAGAGAGAGAGAGAGAGAACATCTGATGAGAAAGGCATGCTAAGATGTGCGGCCCCTTACTTCACCACTTCTCACTTTTCCAAGGACTTTTCTCCTAAAATACCAGGCTGCCTCTGGCATCTTCATGCCTCCTGTACTGGAGTTCTACATTAACAACCAAACAAAATAAATGCTTGACTCAAAAACTCCCTCCATCTACTGACTTATTATGTTTCTCTTCACTGAGAAATATTTTGTGTTTTCAACAGTTAATCTTTCCACTTCCCCACCCTACTATCCCATTGAAACATCTGTAAAGGTTGCCATCAACCTCCAGGTTTCAAAATCCAATAGGCATTTTTTTGTATCACCTTCCTTGACATTTCGGTTTCTAACCTAATTAACCACCTTTTCATTCTTGACCCTCTCTTCTTTCTTCTTCAGCTTCATGTACCACACTCTCCTGATTATCCTCCCATCCCACTGAACACTGCTTTTTAGCTCCTATGCTGGTGCCCTCTCCTCTGCTCAACTATAAGTCAGATGTCATTCTTCTGGTTAAGAACGAACGGAACACCATCACACTAAAAGGGCAAATCAAAATTCTTTACCTGAAACACTTATATGACCTAGTCCCTTCCTACCTCTCTTATCTAACTGTGTATCATTATTGCCCTCTGACACTATGTTTCAGTCACACTTGTCTTCTCTCTCTTCTACAACGTGTCAAGCTGTTTACTCTGCCTGAATTTCTCTTCCCTCGTATCTTTAAATACTCTCTCCTTCTTACCATTCAGGACTTAGTTTAAGGGTCACCAGCCCAGAGAGGCTTTTCATGAAGATGCTACCTAAATTTGCCTCTTAGTTAACATTTCTGTAATTTTTTTACCATAACATTTTCACACTCAATTTTTCCTTATGTATTAATTTAGTCTTTTTTTTTTTTTCTACTTACTGGAGTATGAGATCCACTAGAACAGAGATGTTCTCTGTCCTTCTCACTACATATTCCAAGCAGCTAATGATCAACCAACTTGTGTTGAATGAATGGTGCATGTGGAGCAATGAGGGCAATGCACAGGTGAGTCTGGCCCTTCCTGTCTGCATGAATAGTACAATCTAATGGGAGAGATTAGCTTCTTTTTAAAGTGTAATTACAATTACACTAACAAGCACATATAACCCAAAACAGTATTATAATATTTTAAAAATCACAATGTACAAATATTTTTTAACAAAACGCAGGGATAAATAGAGAAATAAATAGACAGTAATCAGAGGAGGAGAAAACAGAGGAGGCTGCTCTAGAACCAAGACACCCTGCTTGGGAGTTCCAGTTCCCCCAAGACCTTACCATTCTATACTAATTATTACTGGGAAATCCCTAAATGAGTATGTAAAATCCTTAGTCATCTCATTTGCTTCTTTAATATCTTTATAATTCAAAAATGCAGAAGCAGGTTTGGCATAAAGCTTGTTACTTTTTGGAAAACTTGCAACCTCTCCTTGTGAAACAGTGATGCTTGGCACCTACTATACTAGCTCTCAGTTACTCAAACCCTATGGCAGGCATAAGGGAACCTACCAGGATGGGCTGCATCACAATCTCAAGTGGATGACCATTTTTATCCTAGGACTTGTATTTTTCAAGTCTCAACATTTCAGAGCACTATAAAATCACTTACATTTACTTCCTCTCTCCAGATTTTCATGGTACATTTTCAAGTGAAGCAATTTAGAATAAAATGACTGTGCATCTATTTTGTGTGTGGAGTCTACACTGCTGTCACGCCTCTGACATTCCAGAGCTTACACTGCTTAATAAAACTCTCTCTGCCATGAGGCTGAAAATGGAAACATTAACATTCAGAGTTGCCCTTGAAAGTCATGTTGAGTCTGTGTTTTCTGAGTTATATAAGCCAGGACTGAGAACATTTCAAATGTGTCAGCCAGGAATTTTTAAAATAATATTTTGGTGGTCAGTATATCATAAATTGCTTTTCCTATCACTCAAGTATGAGAGCATATATAATTACATATATTAAAGATTTGACACAACATTGTAAAATGATTATAAATCAATAAAAAATGTTATAAAAATAAAGACAATTAGGAAATAATGCTACACTGCTCATTTTTTACATGTAAATTGTTATTTTTACTTTTTTCATATTTTTTAGTAAAGGTATCACACAGAAAAATCATTGTGATCCATGAAGTACTTACTCTGAAATTCAGATTGGGTCACTCTAAAGCATATGTGATCAAATATACTAGTTATTTTCTCTAGTACTTAAATAACCAAAACAAAATCAGAAATCTATTTGTTCTATAATCAGAGATTATATCCTTGCCATAAGATTAAGGATTTACATTGTATGCTTTTGCTGAAGAGCTAACATAAAGTCCCACTAAAGCTACTTGTGAGTTGATAGTTTTAAAATGAAACATGAAAACTATCTGAACCCATAGTGAGTAAAGGGAAATAAAAGAAAATGAGAAAAGCTCTCCAGAGTGGTTGAAAACTCTTGAAGAGTTCATATAGCATCGCGGTAGATTAGCATACACTGTATTTGATTTAAGTCATTTCCAGTGTCTCCTTCTCTCCTCTATGACTTTTTCAAACGATACCTTTTATTTTACTACTAATCAGGGATTAAAACAGAACAGGTTAAAGTGACCTTTCTGAGCATTCTCAAGAGCTGCAAAACAGAGCTTTTGCAACATTGTAATCATATTTCCTGTTTCTCCAGACCTCAACTCTGAAAATAAATATTAATGAATATCACAGTATTAGCTCTTCCTCTCATTATCTGCAAAAGACAAAAAGACTCTAAAATATCCAATGTCAAGGCTTCATTTTTTAAAAATGAATTTGATTCTTAGAAGTAGCAAAAATGTCACTCAGACAATGGTGGGTTTAAAAAATTAAAATTTTCTGCCAACTTGTGTATCCATGAATAAGGGCCTTGATCATTGGTATAAAGTATACTGACCTGCTTCTCTCTTTGAGAAAAAACAGATTCTCAAGACTACTAATTTTTAAAATACATTAAAGTTTTTAAAACTATTTTACAATGAATTTTTAATTAAATATTTACTTCATATGGATTTGAATTTCTCATAGCTGGATTTACACAATGGAGATTTACAGTTGATTTGCTAATTAAATCTGAAATATGAGCCAAATTATTCCAAATATAGATGTATCCCCAAAGAAATATGCAGATTTTTGCCTATCAGAAGATATCTTCAGATTAAAATGCTGTAATGCATCCTTGTTAAAGTCTGTTTTTCTGTATTAAAAGCATATAAATTATTTACACACAGATATATACTAGGTATTTTATTATGTATTTCTTGCCAGTATTTGTTACACTTACCAGGTTTTAAAAGACCTGTCATACTCCTAATTAAATTTCTATACAATTATGAGATACAAATGTCAGCAAATGTTTGCTTTCTAATGTCAACTATTTTTTTTTCCTTGAGAGAAAAGGCCAACAGTGAAATTTAACATTAAAAACTGCTTAGATTTGAGCAACTTAGATTTTGTTATACTCTGTAAACAATTCTATTTCTTGTAATTTTTTTCTCTAGTTAAAGGACCTGACCAAATGTGTTATTCCCTTGGTACACAGTCACAAGTTTATAACTGAAGTATGATTTTCTTCTATTTCCTTCAAATGTTATCAGTGGTACTGAATACTTCTCGCTCTGACCCATGTCAAGTTTGTCTTCAAAACCTGGCTTAGAACAACCACTAGAGAGTAACTTCAATGTTTACTTCAGAATTATGCTATTTTACCCTTTCTTAGCATACCTGTGAAATAATGTTTGGAAAATAAAAGCATGAAAATAAGTAAGGGCAGGGAATGTTTAGGCTTGATGTTTAGAGGTGAAGAGCAACAATTAATTTTGTTTTTGATAGAAAACAAAAACAACGTTAGGTCTCCTGTAAGTTCCACAGGAGGGTATACAATACTTCTCTTGGTCATAGTGTATGCCCAGCAACATGAAACATGAAAGGACAGTGGTTGCCTGTGTGCATAGTTTTTTTGTTACCCCTACTTCAATGATTAACTAACAGGAAATTGTCAACACTTACAGATTCTACACACACACACACCTAGAAACAACATAGATCATGGGTTCTGCATGGTTTCTAAGGCCATCCACTGCTTCCCACATACCACTTTAAATTAATATAATTAAAAATATGCTTAATAAACTAGTAAGTGATTTGTAGTTTTTAGCACAGTCAAATAAATGCACACAAAAGAAAAGAATGGTGAGAACAAAACTTGTATCAAATATAACATTTGCAGAAAATAACTTAGGAAACCAGAAGAGTTTCTAGAACATGGAGTGAGTCCAACATCTAGGAAAACACTCTCTTAGAAAACCCATCTTAGGAACCAAAAAATCCCCAGACACTTATGAACAAATAGCTTAAGCAATACATCTAGATGTGAGTTGATTTTATTTCAAATAAAAGCATCCCAGGCAGATCAGAAGGTTTTACAATTTCTTAGAAAATGATGGGGAAATAAGCAGTTTATTATTTTTGTCACTTTTTCTCCAATGGCCATTCCTACATCCTTTGTTCTTTCACCTCTGCACTGGGCTACGCTCTATATTCCTGATTCTGTCTATTCCCTGAATGAAACTATCTGGAAATGACTTGTCATTTTATTTTCAGTCCAATAGTCACTTTACTAAGCCTGACTGGTCACAGTACTATCTAGTTCCCCATAAGAATCTATTTATGGCATGTAGTTTTGTTATAAATTTGCTGAGTATTTTAAATAAGCTTCCTCAACAGGCTCTTCTAGAGCTTTTATTTTGATATTAACTTAATTGTTATTGCAGAGTTATATTAGTCTTTATAGTCTTTATAACTTATTACTTTTACCTTTTTGTTGGAAATAAATGTTGATGTTTCTTCCAACTCCTAAGCTACCAAAGAGGGGGCCTTACAGACCATTTTAATGAAGATGGCTGAAAGATTTTAAAAGCAGTAATGCTAACCAATAGTAGGAAAGGAGCTTGATAAACATGAAAAATTGTTTTAAAAACAGAGCTGACAATTAATGTACTCCTACATGTTTAAGAATATAAGAAGAAAAGGACATAAAACGAATGACAGACTGTCAAAAATATGTGCACATTTAACGATGTCAAACCTAACATCAGATTTCCTGGGTTTGACTCCTGCATGTATTGCTAACCAGGTACATGACCTTGTGAAAGTTTTCAACCACAACAAGCTTCAGCTTCCTAATTTTCAAAACTGAGATAATATGAGTACCTATTTCTTTAGGAAGATTGAATAAGCTACAACTGGTTAGCAACTTGCCTGGTACACAGCATGAACTCAATAAAATATTTTCAGCTAGTTGGTTCTAAAACCCCCTATTTACACACATTTAGAATCAAGACTTTAAACAGTGCTGCAAGAACCCAGTATTCACCTGATTCACCCTACTCTATTCATTATCCTCTAATAAGCTCTCTATGTACAGAAAGGAATGTAGTTCTGGAAATCCAGGAAAAGAAGGGTAGAAGTTACAGCAAAGCTTTAGGATCTGGAGAAATACATAATAAATTTTAAATCCCTAAATAAGACTTTAACTTCCAAATTATTTTCATGAGATTAACAATGGTAGCTTTAACTGATCCAGTGGTCTCATACACTGCTGAAAAATTACCATGGTCAGAGGAGCTATTTCATGGAGCAAGGAGGACAGAACTTTATCACTGAACAATAGCCCTCAATTCTCCTGTCTTTCCTCCTCCTTCTACAATCCACACATGCCTGCCTCTATCCATTCATCCTGCATATATAATTAACACTACTAAAATCAGAAGTTACAGTGAACATCAAGAAAATCTAATAATTATATAAAATGTCTTTACTGGAAAATAATTATTGAAAAAGAAGAGAACAGGATTATTGGGAGAGAGAGTTGGGGTGGAAGATTTCAAGTTTCAGCACAAAGGCAAAGCTTTGATTGGCTAATAGTATGGAGATGTGATATTCAATTCTCCTGATTATCCTGGCTCGAATATTACTGCCATTCTCATGATAGGCCCATTTTCTTCAATATTCCCTTTCTAGGCCCTTTTGCTCTAATTTTAAAGAAAGAGCTACAGGATTAATGTTGAAAAATCATTTCCTTAAGTATCCTGACTTTGAGCATGTCATACACAACCTCCACTAATGTGTTCTCTTTCCCCACTGCCTTACGCTAAGTCTGAGGACCTGCATGCACTCAGTCTCTCCAGCAGTTTCATCTAGATATTCCCAAGCCTAGGAAACCAAGTACCACACTTCCCTAATCTCTTTGCTACTCTCTGCATTTGCTCTAGCCTCTAGGATCACTGCTGGAATCAAGGTTACTGGAATCTTAAAATAGAGGAAAAGAGTCTTGGTTCAAAGGCAGACAGGTCAGGATGACAAGCCCTAGACTACCAATTACTATTTAAATTACCTTGGGCAATTCCTTATCCTCTCTGAACACATTTATTTATCTACAAATTAGCAATATAAATCCCTCCAGGACAGACTGAGTACTGGAGTTAAATAAGATAATCCATTAAAATCAGCTATCACACTGCTTAGTAGAATTGGTAGGTAGTGAAGAAATGCTTATTTTCTTCAATTTCTGACATCATTACCTATCGTCCCATTCTTAAACTAAGATGCATGGAAATAGCCCCTCTGGGCATCAGTATATATTCCCAATACCCTTGATAATCATATATCTATAATTAATAAATATTTTCAGTGTGCTGAAACTACTGAACATCATGTAAAAATACCTGATTCAGTAGTTTCCTTAATCTCACTATATATGACCTAGATCTTTGTTAACGGAATATGTTATCCAGTATAAATTATTTCTGAAAAATATAGTTCCTTTGAATAACAGTACTACCAGCTGTACCACTAGAAATCATTCTGTTCATTACAGAAATATTAAACATAAAACAATAGTATACTGTAGTTAACAATTTTATATGAGTTAGAAGGAGATACAAAGCTATATATTCAACAATATTTTTAACATGAGATTGGATTTATAGTCATGCATTTTGTTACAAGATACATGGACATATTTTTCAAGAAAAGTTATTTTCCTAAAATTCATATTATCATATCTGCTGTAAGAATTTTCTCCTAAAATGCATTCTAAAAATTTTTTTAAGCTGAAATAATTAATTTACATTATTCATGTTGCTTTATCTATTCAAGGGAACTGAAATTAATTTGTATTGGTACAGGAAAATAAAGACACTTCACAGGAGACTAACCTAATAGTAAGAGACAGGGTCCTTTGTTAGCCTTTTTTTAAATTCTCCCAGAGAGCAGAAACTTCTAATAAAGAAGCATTACAGGATTCCAGTGGCCAAGATGGTGGAGTAGAAGGATGTGTGTAGCTCACCCTCTCCCACGGATACACCAAGACTGATATCCACGGACCCACCCAGCCAATCAGAGCACCTGCTGAACTTTGACAGAAAATTGCCTTCTTCAAAAGACAAAATACGCCACGAATCTGGTAGGAGAAAAGGAAAAAAGAAAGAAGAAAAACAAAACAGTGCGGGACTGGTCCCACGGGGAGGGAGCAGAAAAGGAGGAATAGCACTCTTATACTGGGTCTCCCCCTCTCCAACAGAGAGGTTAGCGGGACAGAGGGGGAACCTCGGATGCTCGGATCTGTATGCAACAGCCCTTGACCGACAGAACTAAGATAAATGGGCACAAAGGGTCTCTGTGACCCCCAGCCCTAGAGGCAAAGTGGCATGTTGGGGATGGGACAAGCAGTCCATGCCAGGTGGAGGACTGGGGCAGGATGCACAGAGGCACCTGCAGGGGACTGCAGTGTGCTGTGCGCCAATGCTGGGAGAGTATACAGAGCAGAACAACCTGGGTCCCCCAAAAAATACGAAAAAAAAAAAAACAGAAGCAACACGGCTGTGTGCCCTGAGGGGAGCGGTGCCATAGCCTTTGTCTCTGAAAACTCACAAACCCATTACCGGTGCATTCTCAGGAGAAGAAAGGTGGGGCACAGCCACAGCCACCATATTCTCTGGCACTTAGCACCCAGGCAGGGGCAGATTTGGGACCTGAGTCCGTACCTAGGGGATTAGCAACCTCAAAGACAGAACTGAGACTTATTTACAGCCTGTGGCAGATAGACTCGCTCTGCCCTGTGCTTCTGTGAACTCATACCTCTAAGATAAATGAATAAGGAGCTTCTGTGAACTAATACCTCTAAGATAAATGAATAAGGAGCGGAGTTCTGGCACAGAGCAGGAGCATGTGCTGTTCTGCCATTTTCCCTGAGCCCGCCTACGGAGCCCAGACCCAAGGCGGAGCAAGGAGTTGCACAGAGCAGGGGAGTGACCCACACGCCTACCATGTATGAGTGCAGCACCTGACCACCTGACCGCCAAGTCAAAAGGGTGTGCGACCTACCCTGAAGGAACTCAATACCTGAGTGCCGCATACGGAGGGGGCGCAACCGGCCTGCCTACCATGCAGGAGCACAGTATCTAACCATGGTGTTGGGAGGCGGCGCGACCTGAGCGCTGCGCTAGACCGCTGAGTCAGAAAGAACGTGACCCGCCCACCAACCAGCACTAGGAGCAGCACAGACCAGGGGCACCAACGGAGGGCCTCTGGAACCAGGGAGCTGAGTTTGCGCAACAGAGTTAGGGCAGGAGCAGTGACAACCACAAAACAAAAAGGAGGCTCCATTCAATAACAAGGGCAGGTTCTGACTATCAGGTCAACAGCCACATCCTGACCAAAGCAAAGCAAGACTTAGCAACCACCCATACTTAAGAAGGACCTCTTGACAAAATCATTAAGCGTGCACAGTCTCCATGGGAACACATCCACTTCTTATTTCTTCCTTTTCTTTTTCTCTGTTCTATTTTCTTTTACGTTTTTAATTTTTACTTTTTAAACAATTTTTTATGTTTCTATTTTTAATACCTTTTAAAGTTCTCTTTTAAAATATTTTTATTACTATTATTTTTTAAAAATTTGCCTCAACTTCATTTTTAGTTCTCTTTCTTTTGTTCTTCTATTACAGATTATAATGTTTTCAAGTATTTTCCCCTCTTTTAAGGTTTTTAAAATACGTCTCAACTCGATTTTTATATTGCTTCAATTTGTTCTTCTTTTATTGATTATACTCAATTTTCAAATCTTTTTTTCTTCTTCTTCTATTAAATTTCTTTTTTTTAGTTTTATTTCCACATCTGCTTTAGATAGATAAATAAATAAACTCCTTAAGGACCACAGTAGATAACTGATACTCCATAAGCCATAGTACCAGAGAGATATGAGCAAGATAAAGAAGCAGAGAAACAATTCCCAATTAAAAGAACAAGAGAAATCCCCTGAAAGAACGATCAATGAAATAGACACTGATAGCCTACTAGATCATGATTTCAAAAAAGGAGTGATGAAAGTACTGAAGGAACTAAAAGAGATAGTGTTTAGAGATATAAAATATGTCAAAAAGGAAATTGAAGCTATAAAGAGGAGCCAATTAAAATTGGAAAACTCATTTGCTGAGATGAGAGCTGACCTAAAGGCTGTACAAAGCAGGCTAGATAATGCAGAGGAACGAATAAGTGACCTAGAAGATAGGACACCAGAAAGCACCCAGTCAGAACAGCTGAGAGAAAAACAAATAAAGAAACAATGAAAACAATATAAGGGACCTATGGGATAATATAAAGCGTGCCAATCTATGCATAATAGGGGTTCCAAAAGGGAAGAAAGAACAAAGGGGACTGAAAAGGTATTTGAAGAAATTATGACTGAAAACTTCCCAAAGCTAAAGAAGGAATCAGATATCCAAGTACAGGAGGCTCAGAGGGTCCCAAACAGGAAGAACCCAAACAGACCCACACCAACACATATCATAATCAGGATGGCCAGAGTCAAGGATAAAGAAATGATCGTAAAGGCAGCAAGAGAAAAGCAAAGAGTGAGTTACAAGGGAACCCCCATAAGGCTCTCAGCGCATTTCTCTTCACAAACACTACAGGCCAGAAGGGAGTGGCAAGATATATTCAAAGTCCTGAATGAAAAAAAGATGCAGCCTAGGATATTTATTCAGCAAGGTTATCCTTTATAATAGAAGGAGAGATTAAGAACTTCACAGACAAGCAAAAACTAGAAGAGTTTAGCAACAGCAAACCTATACTAAAAGAAATACTGAAAGGTCTATTCTAAATAGAAAAGAAGCAGGATGTTACAGAAAGGATAAAGCCATAACTGGAAAGGTGATAACTACCATGCATTACAATAGAATAAACATGAAATTGTAAAAGAAGACATCTAAATCATTAAGAGTGGGAGACAGAAGCAAGAAAATATCGATTTTTTTTTCTAAAATTATTCTGTTCTCAGTAGGATGGGTTTGAGCTTCTATTACTATCTGTTTAATACAAACAGTTATAGTAATGGGTTAATATATGTACAAAAAAGGGTTATCACAAGACAAAAACTTACAAGAGAGTCACAAAACTAAAAGATATCCAAGATAATACAAAGGAAAATTATCAAACCACAAAAGGAAAAAGAAAGGAACAAAGAGGAAATACCAAATCAACTGCAAAACTAAGTTTAAAATGGCAATAAACACACAACTGTCATTCATTACTGTAAATGTCAATGGACTAAATGCTACAGTCAAAAGACACAGAGTGGCAGACTGGATAATAAAACAAGAGCCTACAATATGCTGTATACAAGAGATCCACTTGAGAGAGAAGGACACACATAGATTGAGAGTGAGAGGATAGAAAAAGATATTCCATGCAAATGGAAAGGACAAGAAAGCAGGAGTAGCAATACTGATTTCAAACAAAATACACTTTAAAACAAAGTCCATACAGAAAGATAAAGAAGGACATTTTAGAATGATTAAAGGAGTAATACAAGATGAGGATATTACACTTGTTAATATATATGCACCCAATATAGGAGCACCTAATTACATAAAGCAAATACTAACAGACATAAAGGGGGAAATTGATGGGAATACAATCATTGTCGGAGACTTTAACACCCCATTAACATCACTGGAACAGATCTTCGAGACAGAAAATTAATAAGGGAACAGAGAAATTAAATGATACAATACAACAATTAGACTTGGTTAATATTTTCAGAGCATTACACTCTCCCAAAATAGAATATACATTCTTTTATTTATTTCAAACCCTATCAAATTACCCAGGACATATTTCACAGAACTAGAAAAAAAATCATAATAAAATTTGTATGGAATCACAAAAGACCCAGAATTGCCAATGCATCATGAAGAAAAAGAAAGAGAAAGAGGCTGGACAAATAACCTTTCCAGACTTTAGATGATATTACAGAGTTGCAGAAATCAAAACAGCAAGGTATTGGTACAAAAACGGACATATGGACCAATGGAACAGAACAGAGAGCCCAGACATGAACCCACAAACTTTTGGTCAATTAATCTTTGACAAAGGAGGCAAGAATATACAATGGAATAAAGACAGTCTCTTCAGCACATGGTGTTGGGAAAACTGGACAGCAGCATGTAAAACAATGAAGCTAGAACACTCCCTTACACCATATACAAAAATCAACTCAAAATGGATTAAAGACTTAAACATAAGACAAGATACAATAAACCTCCTAGAGGAAAACATAGGCAAAACATTACCTCACATACATCTCAGCAATGTTCCCCTAGGTCAGTCTACCCAAGAAATAGAAATAAAAGCAAGAATAAACAAATGGGACCTAATTAAACTTACAAGCTTTTGAACAGCAAAAGGAAACGATAAGCAAAACAAAACGACAACCGACGGAATGGGAGAAAATATTTCCAAAAGATGAAACTTACAAAGGCTTAATCTCCAGAATATATAAGCAGCTCATACAACTTGGTAAGAAAAAAAAAAAAAAACCCAATCCAAAAATGGGCAGAAGATCTAAACAAGCAATTCTCCAAGGAAGACATATGAATGACCAATAGGAACATGAAAAAAATGCTCAATATCACTAATTATCAGAGAAATGCAAATCAAATCTACAATAAGGTGTCATCTCACACCAGTCAGAATGGCCATCATTCAAAAGTCCACAAATGACAAATGCTGGAGAGGCTGTGGAGAAATGGGAACCCTCCTACACTGCTGGTAGGAATGCAGTTTGGTGCAGCCACTGTGGAAAACAGTACGGAGATTTTCAAAAGACTAGGAATAGACTTACCATATGACCCAGTGATCCCACTCCTGGGCATATATCCAGAAGGAAGGAACCCTACTTCAAAAAGACACCTGCACCTCAATGTTCATAGCAGCACTATTTACAATAGCCAAGTCATGGAAACAGCCTAAATGTCCAATAGATTGACTGAATAAAGAAGAGGTGGTATATTTCTACAATGGAATACTACTCAGCCATAAAAAATGACAACATAACGCCATTTGCAGCAACATGGATGTCCCTGGGTAATGTCATTCTAAGTGAAGTAAGCCAGAAAGAGAAAGAAAAATACCATATGATATCATTCATATGTGGAATCTAGAGAAAAAAAAAGGAGACAATGAACTTAAATATAAAACAGAAACAGATTCATAGATATAGAATACAAACTTGTGGTTGCTAGGGGGGAGGGGGGTTGGAAGGGACAGATTGGGAGTTTGAGATTTGTAGATACTGACAGGTATATATAGAATAGATAAACAAGTTTATACTGTATAGCACAGGGAAATATATACAAGATATTGTGGTAACACATGGTGAATAAGAATGTGAAAATGAATATATGTATATTCATGTATGACTGAAAAATAGTGCTCTACACTGGAAATTGACACAACATTGTAAACTGATTGTAACTCAATAAAAAAAATTTATTCCTAGGTATTTAACACTATTGAAAAAAAAAGAAGCATTACAGGTAATAAATTAAGAACAAAAAATAAAGTTGGTATCTCTAAGATGAGGGGGTCTTGGATACTTACATTTTAGTAAGTACATTTACATTTAGATGCATTTATGTACTTTAAAACAAGGCTGTGACACTTTGAGCAATGTTAGTGAGTCAGTGCTCAGTAGTTTCTAATTAGTCACCTGTTAGCTGGAATCACTTGATTTGTTAAAATTTAAAAAATGGGTATGGATTTAATTATTTTTAAAACCATTTTTTAATTCAAGTGTAGTCAGTTTTATAATAGTTTATTGGGTTTGTTTGTTTTCACCTGGAACTTTCTTTTTTTAAAATTTAAGTGTAGTCAGTTTACATTGTTGTGTCAGTCTCTGCATAATAGTTCAGTCATACATGTACATATATGTATTTGTTTTCATATTATTTTTCATTATAGGTTACTGTAAGACACTCAATATAGTTCCCTATGCTACAAAGCATAAACTTGTTGTTTATCTATTTTATTTACAGTGGTTAATATCTTCAAATATCGAATTCCCAATTTATCCCTTCCCACCCTCTTTTCCCCCTGGTAACCATAAGTTTGTTTGTTCTCTATGTCTGTGAGTCTATTTCTCTTTTGTAAATAAGCTCATTTGTGCCTTTTTTTTAGATTCCACATGTAAGTGACATCATATGGTATTTTTCTTTCTCTGGTTTACTTCACTTAGAATGACGATCCCTAGGTCCATCCATGTTGCTGCACATGGCATTATTTTATTCTTTTTCTGGCTGAGTAGTATTCCAATGTGTATGTGTGCGTGTGTGTGTGTGTGTGTGTGTGTGTGTGTGTGTGTGTGTGTGTGTGTATGCATACATACATACATATATACACACCACAACTTCTTTGTCCAGTCATCTGTCGATGGACATTTAGGTTGTTTCCATGTCTTGGCTATTGTAAATAGTGCTGTTGTGAATATTGGGGTGTATGTGTCTTTTAGAATTACAGTTTTCTCTGGATATATGCCCAGGAGTCAGATGGCTGGATCATATGGTAAGTCTATTTTTAGTTTTTTAAGGAACCTCAATACTGTCCTTCATAATCGCTCCACCAATGTATTCCCATCAACAGTGTAGGAGGGTTCCCTTTTCTTCACACCCTCTCCAACATTTATTATTTGTAGACACACACACCATAGTTAGGTCCTACTATATGCTCTTACTGTTTGAAAGCAATGTTAACACTGGTTCATCTTAGAGACAAATGCTAATCACAAAGGTTGTATCTAATGTAAGGTTTTGGGCATGAATAGGAGGTTCAAGTTAATTTGATCTATATGGCTTAGTTTCTTTGGGCACAACTGTTTTTCACTCTTCTCTCATGAATCTATCTGGATATTCTCTCTTGGAATCTATTTGTTACAATGCTGTATATTGATATGATCATGGGATCCTGCTCCTGAGAGGGTGCATGCTCTTCTCCCACGGTTCCCATTCACAGCCCCTTGAAGGTCAAGTAAGGTCTACATAGAAATAGAAAGAACAACATTTCTAGGCCTTTCTCTCTCTTTTCCTAATAAGATTCTGCGAAAAAAAGGTGAAGTTGTAAGCCAAGCATAAAAGGGTGAGCAAGATCTGAGTGAGCCTAGGACTAAGGCCATAAGGTCAAAAAGAGTCCTTACAATTTATATGAAGTTCAACCAAACTCACGAGGCCAGAGTTTTACACACAAATTTAAAACCAAAGTAGTACAATTACAGACAGTATAGTTTCTTTGGCTGGTCCACTGTGTACATCTTCCTCATGAACTAGCCATCTGTGGTAGGTAGCCAGCTGAGGATTCGATTCTATTGAATGGTTTTCCTTTTCTACATAACTAATGCTCACATGCTTGATCTCTATGGACATACCCAAGTATGACTGCTGGTGGTATCTTCTGTGACTTTTATAAAAAGATGTCAAGGTTACAATCATTAAAATACTTGAACAGAGAATGAAACAGGGATAGAAGGAACAAACAAAATTCAGAGGTAGTGAGAGAGCACCAGACAATATCTCCATGTAAGTTGTTTTATAGATGTGTTCCTTCTTCATCTGTATGAGTTGTTTTCTTGCCCTACACACAATTTTTTGTTTATTTAAACTGTAAGATTCATGTCTGTCAGAATGGAAGCAATGATGAAGCCTCTGTGTGAGAGAGACTAGTCAGAATTATTTAAAGCATCTGCTCCAAAAACCATTTACTGAACATTAATTATGTGCTCAGTACTTGGCTAGACTTTGGAGAGACACGGAAGAGGTCTCTGTGGTTCTCTCACTGTAGCATAGTATTTTTTCCCAATTATATTGTCGACCTTTACTACCACAGCCATCAAACATTCACTAGGCACTTATGGCAGCAAAAAAAATAGGAAATAAAATGGAATTTCATAGCAGTAACTAATATCATGCACTTTTAATCTTGCTAAAGATGGAAGAGAGCTTACTGATCACTAAAAGCACTACTTGATTCTATGGCATTCTTGGGCTTTTCGGAATCACTCATCCTCCTGCCAATTGCCCAATCTCACAATCTATTATTTCCAGCTCTTTGCTCATTTCCTAAATCTAGTCTCCTTGGTTCTGCTGTTGACTTCCAAAACATTTTTTATACCCATCCACAATTGTCATTAATATTACCCTCATTCAGGCTCTACACACTTTCTTCAATATCTTCCTAACATCTTACAGCTTCCTGTTCATCTGTGCTCTAATTTATCTTACAAGAGATATCTTCCTAAAAATTAACATAAATTTTCCTAAATTGCCACTCTCTTCAGTTTAATTTATCATCAGTAAAGGCTTCCTGTTACCTATAGAGTAACTCCAAATGCCTAAGTCTCGAGTTCAAGACTGTCCAAGCTCAGGCTGTGTTCCTCTAACACGAAGCATAGTGCGGCACATGACCTAGGCAAGTGACAGACCCTACATTCACCCACCTCATTTCCTTTGTCCAAACAAATGACCATTTTTTACATTCTGAAGCTATTTGCCATGTTACACCTTGTACAGTGACCACCTGTTTTCTGTGTCATTATCCAATGTACTAGCACGTGAGCTTCTCAAGGAAGATTCCATATATTGGGCAGGTCTCTATGTTCTTCACAGCAACCATTTTGCTTTAGTAAGTGTTTGTTCAGTGATATGGAGTAGAATGCAAAAGAATGGAATGAAATGTCAAATCCTTTAGCAGGATCACACCTATACCTTCCCTGTTATAGGACTATCTAGATCATTTTAAAGGTCACCAGAAGAGGATATTTTGCAATCTTGGCAATCCAAATGTTTGTGATTAACTAAGCTTCAAGGAAAGGATCAGTGACTGAGCTTCTCACAGGCCATTTAATTTGTATTAATCAGTACTTAACATAGAACATTCACTAAAGTCATAATGGAGTGCACATGTCGCATTTATACCTGCAAATTCTAATAACTTGTAATGGTAAGGAATTTGTTGATGTTGTTACTGGATCAGTATAACCAGTAACAAAAGTCTAAATCTCTCACAAGAATTGGAAACTTAGCTAGTAAACTAAGCTTTAAATTTCATCCCAGTGTGACTGTGCTACGAAACAAGATTCCTGAGTCAAGTATTTTCTTTTTGATTAAAATGCCCTCCAAAATAGCAAACATCTTTCCCATTAATGAAAACTCAAGCCCACAGCAGACTTACTCCTCAATAATACTGTCACTCCTTCAAGGGAAATCTTTTCATTCCTTATCAGCAGCACTAATAAAATCTTTCTCTTAAGACAGAAATAACCAACCAGAATTATTTCTGACATGTACCTTCACAAGAAGATTGAGAGGTTCAATTTGTTAACTCCCAAGAGAATCACTTTTGGGTGACTCAGATCTAAAGTAAACCTTTAAACTCTTTCCCCAAAGCAATGGCTATGAAGAATGACTTGTCTCTTCCAAATTTCACAGCAAACTGAACCTTTCCCAGTTACCCAGAGTTAACAGTTTGGCTAGATTTAATAGTAACAACCAATATAGGATCGATTGTTTTACCTTGCCTAATTGGCAGATTCAGTAAAAGTGACTTATTTCCATGGCATTTCACAGTGCTTGAATTTCTCGCCTGCCTCGTAATAAAATGCTGTTGAAATGAAGATAGCAAAGGAAGCTGTCAAAGAACATAGAGAAGCATATCTGTAACATTCATGGTGTACTTGCAAGATTTGCAAACATTTTTATTTTGCCCTCCAACAGAGAGACAGAAAGAGAGCCAGAGCCCTCTGACCTGAGCAGAATTTAAATCCATTCCTAGCAACAAAAACTGTATCCTTAATTTTGTCATCTCTAATGATCTCTTAGCAAAATAAAGAGAATGACCCAAGGATTTAATATCTCTGGATATGAAGCTAAAACACCTAAATGTTACATTAGGTGAAAAGTGTGGTGATAGTCGGGTCGGGTTGCTTTTCTGCCTACTCTGAGGTTACTGATGTATTTTGTTGTCAGGAAGGAGGAATTCCCTTATTCTGATTCCCTGACAATCCTTGGGAAAAAAAGCTGCAAAGTGAATCAATGATTATTTAAATAAGGCTTTAGTTTGGACTCTTGTTACCTAAAGAAAGAACATTTATCTGTTCTGTTTTATGAAGTACGGAAAGACTAACAAAAATTTACTCTTTTTAGCATGTACATTTAAGAAAATAAACATGTTTCACATTTAGATAAATTCAGCTCCTTTATAAATGGTTAGATATTGCCAAATCATGTTCTTCTCACTGTAATTACTTTAAGTAACAAAGGAAAATTATTAACTACCAGGCTTTCTCTTAGCGATGCAACATGTTCTACCCTTCTCTTTATTTTTTAAAATATAATATATAGTGAAGCGGGTTTAAACAGTTAAAGGTGGAAGTTGGCCTCACTTTCTGTGCCAGCAAACCAATTCTTTCTGCTTTCCTTATGCAAACAAATCCTGGATATAAATGATTATATAATCCACTTGCATATAATTCTGTTGCTTTCTTTTTGTTTCAAATTATTCTCTTCCAAGCAATTTTATACTCATCCGAAATGGCACATTTTCAAATAATGGACAATCTATTCAAATTTTATGACAATATTAGTCAAATACTTTCCATTCCATTCACTCTATATCTTCCAGAGGAAAATGCAAAAACTTTCAGGTAATTGTCAGAAAATGAAGGTCCTAATAGGTCGAACCTCAATGAAGGTTCTGTTCCAGGTTTCAAGGTGAGACCTTTTCTTGGGGTTGCCTGAAGTCACTCACATGTACAGCTACCCTACCATTTCCTGCCACTTCTCCCCTGGAGTCCTTCTTCCTGGCTTCTTCCTTAGACTCCAGGCATCCAGTGGCAACATCTTTCTCTCTGATATTCAAAGTTACTGGCCTTAGTCTTGTCCTTTACTGAAATGCTTCACACTCCAGAACTAATGGAAACATTAAAACCATGACTGGAAGGAACACTAAAAATCAACTGTCTCAACACATTTATAAGTCCAAAGTGAAGATACGGTGACTTTGAGAGATTAGATAACATCTGAAAATTCCACATGTAGTTAGTAGTAACCTGGGCTAGTACTCTAGCTTTCCAGGCAACAAGGTTGTCTGAGGTTGGGTTTGTCCCCAATCAGACACTGAGTCAAGGATTTGGGTACAAATTGTTTATTCGAGAAGTCATCTCAGGAGATATTATGAAAGGGTGGGAATGTGAGATAGTCTACTCCATGGACATTGGGAGCCACTCTTGCAGTCTTGCTGGGAAACCTCTGAGAGACTGGGAATTGAGAGATGCCTTGGAATCATCCTACCATGGGGCAAGGACTACAGGGTATTTATTCAACATCTCCCATCCCTCCTTGGTTAATGGCAGCTCTGGCAGCACTAACTCTGCTTCCTGCCCATGCTCAAACTGGCTAAGACTCGCCTGTGGCCAGCAAATGCCCTCAGAAAGAGAGGAAGCCGCTAGTGTATAAGAAACTGTCTGCACACAACTTCCAGTGTGAGCCGAGGGGAAGAGGATGGGCACAGTATCTCCCAGATGTACATGATCCACAGAGAAGAAATGGTCCAGTTCAAGGTCTAGCACTGGATCTAACTTCTTTATTGGAGGTTCAATTAAAATCTAGGTGACAAAGTTAATCTTTTTCTAATCACAATTTCCATGTGAAAATTAGAATGAAGTTGATGCTTAATTTTTTTTTTTTTCCTGATGGTTCAGCTACAGGTCTCCTTAAGCTGCTTGACCTTAAACTGCTATGGCCAAAGGACGGCTTTGGCGGCAGCAACAGCAAGAGCCAGTCCTATTTGCCATTGATCCTCAGTTCATTAAATAAAAAAGAACTCTGGGACTTAGAAACAAAAGTATCTTTCATCTGCATGAAAAAACTGTGAAGCTAACTCTGACAAAATGTTATTGAAAAAAAAAGAATGAAGGTGGGTGATATGCAGATTTAGGAAGTATGAGTTGGGGGAGCAGATATTTCCTTCCAAAGCCATAAATCCAAGAGCCACAAAATCCTTAGTAGAGTTGTCAGATAAACTCCAGAATGCCCAGTAAAATCTGAATTTCACCTAAACAATAAATAATTTGGGACAGACTTACACTAAAAAGAATTCATTGCTTTCCTGAAGTTCAAATTTAACTAGGCTTCCTGTATTTTTATTTGCTAAATCTGGCAACCCTAATTCTGAGCCAATTATGAAGGTTCTTCTGTGTGTTTGTGTCCTGGTGGAATGAGCAAGACCCTGTTCCTATAATAAAATCCAGAGCTAGTTTTATAATAGTTATTAGAATGAGGTACTGTCACAATTTTATACACAGAAAATCCTAAAGAACCCACCAAAAAACTGTTAGAACATTAGTTAATAGATAAATTCAGGAAAGTAGCAGGCTACAAAATTAATATATAAGTCTGCTGCATTTCTATACACTGGTATCAAAATACCAGAGAAATTTAAAATGCAATACCATTTACAATTGCATCAAAAAGAGTAAAATATCTAGCAATAAATTTAACCAAGGATGTGAAAGACTTGTACACTTAGACTGTAAGATGCTGATGAAAGAAACTGAAGATGATGCAAATAAATGGAAGGATATTCTGTGCACATGGATTGGAAGAATTAGTATCGTTAAATGACCATATACCCAAAGCAATCTACAGATTCAGTGCAATCCCTATCAAAATTCCAATCACATTTTTCATGGAAATAGAATAAACAATCCTCAAATTTGTACAGAACCACAAAAGACCCCAAGTAGCCAAAGCAATCTTGAGAAAGAAGAGCAAAGCTGAAGGTATCAAGCATCCTGATTTCAAACCATATTACAAAACTATAGTAATCAGGACAGTATGATATTGGCATAAAAACAGGCACATTTCAATGGAACAGAACAGAGAGCTCAGAAATAAACCCACACATTTACAGTCAATTAATTTATAACAAAAGAGCTCAGAATATACAAGGAGTAAAAGATAGTCTCCTCAATAAGTGGTGCTGGGAAGACTATACAGCCACATGCAAAAGAATAAAACTAGACTATAATCTTACACCATACACAAAAATCAATTCAAAATGGATTAAAGATTTGAATGTAAAACCTGAAACCATAAAACTCCTAGAAGAAAATACTGGTGGTAACTTCTTTGACATCAGTCTTGGCAATGATTTTTTTTTTAATCTGACACCATAAGCTAAGGCAACAAAAGCAAAAATGACTAGTGGGATTATATCAAACTAAACACTTGGCACAGCAAAGGAAACCATCAATGAAATGAAAAGGCAACTTACTAAATGGGAGAAAATATTTGCAAATCATATATCTGATAAGGAATTAATATCCAAAATATATAAAGAACTCATACAAAGAGCAAAAAAAAAAAAAGTCTTGTTAATAAATGGTAGAGGATCTGGACATTTTTCCAAAGAAGATAAATTGCCAAAAGGCACATGAAAAGATGCTCAACATCACTAATCATGAGGGTAACGCAAATCAAAACAATAGGATGGCTATTATCAAAAAGACAAGAAATGACAAGTCTTGGTGAGGATGTAGAGGAAAAGGGATCCTCATGCACTGATGGTGGGAATGTAATTTTGTGCAGCGACTGTGGAAAACAGTATGAATATTACCAAAAAATTAAAAATAAAACTTCCATATGATCCACCAATTCCACTTCTGGGTATTTATCTGGAGAAAACAAAAAACAGTGTTTCAAAAAGATACATGTACCCCTATGTTCACTGCAGCATTATTTACAATAGTTAAGATATGGAAACAACCTAAGTGTCTATCAATGGATGAATGGATAAAGAAATTGTGGTACATATGTATAATGGAATATTGTATATATTTCATTACAAAACCATAAAAAATGAAATCTTGGTCATTTGTGACAACCTGCATGGATTTTGAGAGAATTATGCTAAGTAAAATAAGTCAGACAAAGACAAATACCATATGATTTCACTTGTATGTGGAATCTAAAAATCATAATAAACAAAGAAAACAAAAAAAAAATTTATAGAAACAGAAAAAGAATGGTGGTTGCCAAAGGGGAGGGGGTCTGGGGGTTTGGTAAATGGGTGAATAGGGTCAAGAGGTACAAACTTCCAGTTATAAAATGAGTAAGTCATGAGGATGTAATATGCAACATAGTAACTATAATCAATAATATTGTAGTGCATATTTAAAAGTTGCCAAGAGAGAAAATCCAAAAAGCTCTCATCACAAGAAAAAAAACTGTTAACTTTGGTGATTGGCGGTGACTAGCGTTATTGTGGTGATCATCTTGCAGTACATACAAATATTGAATCATTATGTTGTACACTTGAAATGAATATAAGGTTATATGTCAATTATATACCTCAATAACAAAATGGATACTGGAAAAAAAGAAATATTTCTGTAGAAATTGTAATTAGAGAAACAAACGCTTTCTGGCATCCAGGGAATATAACAGTAAATGTACAAATAAACTGAAAAAAGATAAGACAGAAATATTAAAATTATTAGCAGCTATATTTTACAGGAAAGCAATGTTACAGGTATTCATTTTTCATCAAGCTTGGCTTGCTCCAAGACATTATGAATAGAAGGTAAAAATACGTTTTAACAAATTCTTGTCTTACTACTTAAATTTACTTTGTAGATAATCCCTACAGAGACCCTCTTCCAAGAAACCAAAACTTTAATAAATCACATGGCTAGCATTGTTCTCTTCTAGGAATATATTTTTTTTCTCAAATATGAAGAGCCTAGTCATTTTGTACTTGAAAAAGTATATACTGCAAAAAGTATTAGTTAAAAATTATTTTAAAAATCTTCTCAATTGAAGCTTTAATTCTTTCCTATCTGCAAACCATGACATGTGTATGTACATAATACACACATATATGCAGTTTCTTTTCCAGAAGAAGGCAAATAGCATAAAATATATACAAACCTTATGTTGTTGTACTTGGTGTTTTAGGTCCTCAAGAGCAGGTCCAAGGGGTTCTTTTTCCATTTTCCTTGTCCTCTCTTCTGTTTTTGTTAGCCAGTCATCTAACTCTTTCAGTTGCTGATTCTGGAGATTCATCAGGACTTTATGTAAACTGAAAATTTGAAAGATGCCCATTATTATCTCTATCAAAACTTTACTTACTGTTATCACACCTACTACTAGGCAAAAGTGTTGACATTTATAACTAATGGTGTGTTCACATTGTTTGGAATCTGTTCGACATTAAGAAGAATGGTAAATAAAGCCCACAATCAATCACCTCTGAAGTTACTCTTTCTCCAACACATCCCAATTCTTAGAAAGTTTCACAACAGCTAACTAAATGTGAACCTAATACCTAAAGTGCCAGCCATCTCTAGCAATTGAGCTACTAGTATATCTTGGCAATTATTTGTTTATATTTCCATTATTTTAATATGTGTGGTGATAAAACATGGCCACAAAGTCTCTGTCATGCCATCAAGAGACAGAGTCTACTTCCCATGCTCGTGAATATGGACTATACTTGTCATTTGTTCTGAGCAACAGAATATGACAGAAGTGACACTGTATGAGTATGAGTTCCATTCAAAAGCTGTAAGATAACAGACAGCATTTGTATTCTCTCTTGGAAACCAGCTGCCAGGCTATAAGGAAGACCAGGCTACACTACTTACTGAATGACAGGAGACATGTTGAGAATAATTCTGGAGGATAAAATGCTATCTTAGAAGTTGAGTTTCCTGGGGAATTCAGCCCAGTGAGTGACCCCAGCCATACCACAACTGCAGAACCACCACCTAGATGGGCCCTACCCATACCCATGATCTACAGAATCAGGATGTAATTAGAAATTTTGTATTAAGCCACTAAGTTTTGGAGTCATTTGTTATATAGAAATAGATAAGCAAAAGAATGTTTTTTCAAAGATGTACACAGTGGTGGGCTAGGTAATGGATTTAAAGTCCAAAAGCCTGGTTTTGGTTCACAGCCTGGCTTTATGCCCTAGAACCAAGTTCTTAAACCTTGTCAATTGAATATCAGCATCAGGGACATGACATAATATCTTGCCTATCAATCACACAACTTCGTGGTAAGTATAAAAATTAAAATTTAGGTTATTTCATCCATTAGTTCAACAAAAATTTGAGACTGAAATGAAAAATGTTAGTACCTATTTTAAGGTAAAAATTTTTATGAAGGCATGTTTAAAGTATTTTTAAAAACCATAGTACACTGAACACTGACCTTACAATGCTAATAAGGAGGACATAATTTGAATTAGAACTTTACTGTTGTGATTTATAAAATCTTTACCAGACATTTCCAGCAGTAAGAATATTTAAACATACAAAATACACATACTGGGAGTGTTTACAATAACTTAGATTACACCATTTACCATTATACCTTTCACCTTTTAGAGACACATGTCCCCTGAGGCACACTACAGTGTGCCTGATTACAATCAGAAGTCTCTGAGAATGATCTTTCATTTATCAAACAGAAAAAGTAGACATTTTCTTTTTATAGGAAACAACATAGATGAAGCATCCACTTAAGTGGAAGCAAAAACTCAAAGTTGCTAGTTTAAGTTCCTTAGACAATGAACACCATCCTGGCATTGTGAGGTATATAAATCTTTTACTTTATTGGGTCAGTCTATCCCTTGAGAACTGACCTGATAATAAGATTTCATGAGAATTGATTGCAATATCATTCCTTGGGTTTGTTGTTTTTCCTGTCCAGTTTGTCATTACATTGAGCTAAAAATCTTACATTTCAAAAACTAAAGAAATTATTACTTAGACTTGAAGAAATGTCTCAAGTCTAACACACATTTGTTAGGGTTAATAAGGGATTTTTCATTTTAAAATATCATTTAATCTTTTTTTTTACTTTTGAACAGATATTACATTCAGCAAATATTCACTGAATTCCATACTATGCTGGAAACTCCTATTTGTTAGGAGTGGACAAGAGAAAATACCTATCCTTATATGCAAGTAGCTTAGAGACTTTCCTAGAGATTCATACATCAACAATTACAACAGTACAAGGAAACCATTATAATTAGATTTATACACATTCAGAAAGTACATAAAAGAGGCTATGAGTTGATTTGGAGTCATTACAAATGGTGTCATTACACAACACACAGTCTGAGAGTTGAGACTTAAAGAACTGAGTCATACACTTATTAAACGTACAATTACGGAGTACTTAGATATTATGAATGGAGAGATGAAAAGGACCCACACAGCCCCTTACAGTCACAGAGCTTATATTCTGGAGATGAGAGCCATAGATAATATATACCTCATTAGGCCATTAGTTAATCATAACTGTGATCATGCAATGAAATGAGATTAACTGAATTGAGTGTGTGAGGTAAAGAAAGGCTCTTCTGAAGCACTAATATTTGACTAACTCTGAAGTCTGAAGTCAGAGGAAGGGGTAAACACTTTCTAAACAGAAGGAACCACTTGTGCAAATGTCCTGAGGATCAGATTTGATCGGGAAGGACAGTACAGCTTGATGATATAAGGTGTGGGACAGTTATACAATGTCATACCCTACACTAATCCATGGGCCCTGGGAAATTACTGAAGCTCTGCTTGAAAATCTGAAGTCTGAACTTCAAGTACTCTTTCATGTTTAATAGTGGTTTCATCTTATAAACTGGGACTAATCAAAAAGAATGGATGTCCCCATAAGCACTTGGTCATGTACTGCATCTTTCATAGATGGAATGTAGGAATGTGTACTCAAAGGTTCTTGGAGGAGGGGCTGGCATGGTTGGGTGGCAGGTGGTGTATGGGGACATTCTGCGTACAGCCTGTGTGGTTCAATATTTTAATGACGGGCACAATCACGTCAATGTTTTCCAGCCAAAAAGACCCCTGCTTTCCCTGTCAAGACCAACGGTTCTCAAAGTGTGGTCCCTGACCAATAGCATCATTCCATCTCCTGAGAAGTTTTAAGAAATGCAAATTCTTTGGTCCTGTTCCAGACTTACTAATCAGAAACTGTGGGGGTGGAGCCTAGGAATCTGTGTTTTAACAAGATGTCTAGATGATTCTGATGCACACTCAAGTTTGAGAATGACTGCTCTAAATAGTTTAATCTACATCCACAACTCACCCAAACTCTGTTGAGACCAATTTATCATTATTATGTAAGTGCCAATACCCAGGAGTTATTGGGAGTTATTCTGACATGAGACTATTACATTCTTTTTCTTTTAATACCTTTATTATGGTATGGTTCCTGTACAGTAAACTACACATATTTCAGATGTACACTTTAATAAATTTTGAAACATGTATATACCCCACAATCAAGATAGCTAACATTTCCATCATTCCCCAAGAGGTGCAATTTTCGAATTCCCAATTTATCCCTTCCCACCCTCTTTATCCACTGGTAACCATAAGTTTGTTCTCTATGTCTGTGAGTCTGTTTCTGTTTTGTAGATTATTGCATTCTTATCCTTCTGATCTGATGCTCCAAAAGTCAGGGATTTCATATGTCTGAAGCCTAAAATTAATGTTAAAGTCTGAAAACAGAAAGATGTGAGTGTGGTAGTAGAGTGATACCAATCAGCATGAAAAAAACCTTTGTGGAAAGGGTCCTGAGAAGATGTTTTAATTATGTAAATATATCCTATGGTGAAGACCATAGGCCTTGACTAGATATTGGCAAATAGTCTATATGCCTGATTTGGCCTCCAAGGAACTGAAAATAAAGTGAAATTGTTGCTAATAGTTAAAAATCATGAGACATCACCTACAGATCGCACACGTGGACACTCTTAAAAACATCTAACAGGATTTAGCAACACTAAACCTGCCTTCCCACATGGCAACAATCTTTAAACTTGAATGTCAACTGGGCTTCACAGACCAAGGGTGAGCTCTGAGTCTGCCATAGTCCCCACCATTGCTATCCTCTTTTATACCCAACTCACTTCACTCACTTATGTCATCTTTCCAGCTCCTATACAGGTGTTTGGATTTGCTGCCCTATGATTTCAGTCACGGCTTCTCACAGTTAAATATTCATGCAGAACACCTTAGGATTCTGATTTAAATTCAGGGGGTCAGGACTGAGAATTTTCATTTCTAACAAGCTTCCAGGTGAAGCCAATGTGGCTAAGCCATGGATGACACCTCGAATCCCAGGGGGAGCAGATAAGACTTTCTTAAGGATGAAACTTCTGAGAAGAAATAAACTTAGGAATAAGACAGTTTGGGAAGAAAGATGGCGTCCATGTAGGGAACCTCTGTGAAGAGCTTAACTTTGTATGGTTTTCCTTTGGAACTGAGGAACAATTATTTTTAGTATAATGTTCAAAAATGTTGTCTTTTCCAGTGGTGTTACTTTAGATAGTCTAAATATTCAGTAATGTCTGGTCAGTCCTTACTGCTTTCTGCATAGTGGTTACATGAAATGAATTAATAGGTAGTGAAAGGTGCTAGGCTTCCGTCGCTCACTGAGGCCTGTGAAGAGAGAGCACCAGTATGTGCAGGTGAATTAGACCAGAGTTTCTGGGGTGAGTGGCAAGGAAGTGAGCAACAGCCCACGGCAACGCCAGAGCAAAGGAAGAAGTAACTGTGAGGATGCACTGTTATCTGAAGGTCAGTTTAGTGAACTTCACAACATAAATGCCCTCTTTTTCAAATGTGGTAGAAGAAGGAGTAACTTCAGGGAAGGAGGAGGCTAACTAACCCCTGGGTTAAAATGTCTTTTAGAACTAATTTTTAAGTATTTTGGCTAATAGTATTCAACATTTTCATGTGATAACCTTGCTGTTAAGCATTAAATGCAGTATTTCAGTGAACTGTAAAGGATGATATACAAGCCATTTATAGATTACAGAATGATTCATTAGGAAGTTATTTTTACTGTGTGTATGTATACACACACTGAGCTTATGTATGTGTGTATATACAGATATATTTATATAGTGTGTATATATATGGTTTTACTGTATATATGAAATCATATAGCTTAGGATGAAAAATAAAGTAAAATTAAGTAAAATTTTATTATTTTAAGGAAAAGTATTAAATATATAATGATAAAGACAACTGCAAAAATGGAAGAGATTGCGAAAGTGGAGCATGATCAACTTGTGCTTGAAAAATGCTGAATAATGACATCTGGTCCTCATTATTACCTAATAAGGTAGCTAATACTGTTGTTACTTTATTTCTGAGGACACTGGAACCTGGTACGGTTAAAGAATTTATCCAATGTATCTCAGTGACGTGTTAAGCCAGTGACATGATAGCATGACAATGCTAAGCTGTGAACCAAGTCTGTGCTCTTAACCTTGAATTATTTTCCTTCTTTATGGATAAACTGTATTACGCTGGATCATATGAAGTTATATTTGAGGTTTTTATTCCATGAAAATGATAACTTCATTTTGTGCAACCTAAAATATTATTAAAATGAGGAAGAAAGTCCACATTTCCAACTAATAGTCTCAAGATGCAAGTAAATTAGGGAAATTTGTCAAATTCATAAAATAAAAATCTACCACCCACAGGCAAGAAAAGAGTCTGCATTTTTCTTGGTCTCATTTTATGCTTTTCAAGCGGTCATTTAGAAAGGGACATAAAATCAAAAGGAGAATAGAACATAAATATATGACTGGTAATAGAGAAAGGAGGTAATGGAATTGGAATAAAATACCTCCGGACAGGAGATGGTCCTGACAAAGTCTAGAGGCAAAGCATGACAGGTTATGTTGCTAGGAGCTACTGCAGCCAACTTCTAATTGTAAAAGCATCTGAGGTCAGACAAAGATATGCAAAACCAATAAACTGAAAGAACTTGGGACTTTGATGGCACAACTGAGTCAGACTTAATGATCTCGTTACCCCACCTGTGGATTTACTGTAATATAAGACAATAGACATCCTCATGGTTTTAACTAGTGCTTCCCAAACTTTAATGTGCGTATGAAATCACCCAAGGAGTATGTCCTACTATGGATTCTAAGTCAGCAGCTCTGAGAAGGGGCCTAAGATTCTTCATTTCTAACAAATGCCCAGGGAATGCCTATAATGTGGGTGCATGGATCAGACTTTCAGGAGTAATGCTGCAAGCCACTTAGAGCTAGGGTTTTTTGTTAGTTGCATTAAAAGGCATCTTAAGGAATATCATCTTCAAATAATTTTACTGGAGATCTCCCTGTCACCTCACGCTCGACTGCAGGAGCATTATCTCCATGAACGTGAAAGAAATCAATGCAAACATAGGATCTGCCTAACAGAGACTCTGTTGGACCTTGGGAAGGCATTTGTTCTCGAACGAGTACTGCCCAATGGAACTTTCTGCAATGATTTAAATGTTGTAGATCTGCGCTATCCAATACTATAGCCACTAGCCATGACTGGCTATTGTGCACTTGAGATATGGCAAATATGACTGAGAGAGTGAGTTTTCACCTCTATTTAATTAGAATAATTGAAATTCACAATTATATAGCTACTTGTGGCTAGTGGCTACAATATTGGCCAGCTCTAAACCAATAGATAATTGGATTGACAATAGCAAAAAATCCTTATTTGGAATTCATTATCCATACCATTTCATTGTCATGTGACATTTATAAGGAATGATATCCTGAGTTAAGAAATCTAGCAATAAATATGAACAGCATTTTTTGAAATGCCCATTCTCTAGACATGCATCTATAAATGACAAGTGTACATGTTTTCATTAATTTCATTCTATATTTGATAGTCTTAATAGTGTTTCTTGGACTTCATGGTAAATACATTATTTAAAAAGTATAAAAATACTTACAAAGACATAATCATATATGTAAAAGTATAGACTTTATAAATCCTAGCAGATACAATTAAAAATTATGAAATTACCAAGAAAGGTAAGCTCTTTTGGAAGGTAAGTTCTCACGCTGAGTTTCCTGGACTTCATAATTATTTATTTATATGCAATTCTTAAATAAGAAATAGAACTAATGAAAGGAGGTAAAATATTACTGTGAATTTCTAAATTATTAAAGAATGACTGGTGATGTTCAATTAACATATATATTCACAATACAATCCCAAGATTTAAACTGTCAATAAGACGCATCCGATTTAAGGGAGGGCTACTAGTATGAATTAGAGAAACTGAATTTTTAGCACATTTTAAATTTTCACCTGCATGCCATTTAGTAACTAAAATCACACTGATAAAAACTAAAATTAATTTATTTACTTATTCAAACTGTTAGCTTGAGAATTTTAGTAAAATGGTTTTAATTAATAGATTATATAGTCCTGATTTTAGCTCAGTAATTGCTTACAAGCAACCAGATGTTCACAAAATGCTGACATATGTTTAACTATGCAGTTATTTTAACCCTCTTATATGGGATTTTTGTTTCATTTACTCTATTAAGAAAGTGGTCAAAGAAGGTGATGTTTAAGTCCAGTGTTTATTCAGATTATCACATCAAGGTGAATTAGTGGAAGCTGTCTCTAGCCAGGGGATTCCAATGAACACCTAGGATTGAAAATGATTGTGTTGGTCTTCAGCTTTATCTTGCATAGAAATGTCTTTACCCAATTATTTATAAACTAGTAATACTTTATAAGTAGTACATCATCTATTAGTCATTTTGACCTCACACAATTTGGGACTTTTAAAGAAAATTTTACTTGTAACACATTATACTTATCATGTAACAGACAATAGAGAGGTATTATTTTGATTAATCCTGCTGATGAAGGAACTGATACTAGCCCCGACTCACAGATGGGGAAACAAAAATTTACTTGTGTCAAAAGGCAAGCAAGGCGAGGTGGGAAAGCAGGAAACAGGTGTTTTGGCCCTGGGGCCTGCTTCGCCATCATGCTACATTGTCGGTACTAATGTTACATTTTTTAGAGATGACTAAATATCTATTCTTCATTTCATTGATGTCAGTGATTATCAAGAAGGAAAAACAGAAGGAAAAAGGTCATTTAGTGGGATTTTATAGATTGTTACTAATAGATAATTTTACTCTTTTCTTCTCACCAAAATGAGGCAAATCAGCATGAGTTTTATGTTAAGGACAGCAACCACAAAATACTTTTTGAGACCCAGTTTCCCTCAAACATACGGTGACAAGGTAAAATGAATGACCAAATATTTTTTATATTTATAATGTTTCATTAAATGCAAGAATCAGAAAACATGATATAGCCTAGGCAAAGGAGAAAAAAGCAAACACTGTTTTAAAATATAAAAGCAATATTGATTAATTTAAAGAAAAGTTTCACTAATGCAGGTACAAACATATAAAGGCTTTTTGTCGTATGGCAGTAATAAATGGGCCGTGGGAAGCACATCAGTATGTTTCTACTCTCAAGGTTTAGAACTTTTATCAAAGCTCAACAAATGCCCTGTGAAATATAAGGTTTAAAACTAAGAATCCAATAAAAATAATGATCACAAACGTACAAGACTTTCACCATCACTGTCACCTCTACCATCATCACTACCTCCACTACTAACCTCTCCCAGTTTCCATGCTAAATTTCTAAAACTCTATCACCAGCATCCGTGCAGGTTGTTAATCCCTCCTGCTCCCCTGCACCTCCCTGCCTCAATGAATACATCCTCTTTCCTCCAAGTCCTAATCACACGTTAAAAGACCCAGCTGTAAATCCTGACACTGGACTGGTCTTCTGTCTAGAACTCTCAGGCACTTGTATAGTAGTAGTTTCCACTGGAGAATGAAGTGAGGGAAAGGTCTAACAGAATCACACAAAGAATTTCTTTTTTCCCAAAACAGGAAGGTGTCCATCTTCCTCTCTACAAGTACACCACTCCCACCAGTCGGTACACTGATATCTTGGGCCAGGGGAGAAAGCAAGGAAAACAGCTCATGCACATTTTTCAAAAGCTCCTACTAACTCTAATAATTAACATTTTATTACACCCTGCAACCTGGTCTTGGAGGCTACTGTTTTCAGTCTACAACCTCACAATAAATATTTCAGGAAAAATTCACCTGCAAAGTTTCCCTTCCAATACTAAAAATGAAACTTTCAACCCTCCCTCAAAATAAAACATGTATTAATATTTATTTTCCCACTGAATGGAATGTGAAAAATAGCACTGCGTTTAAAAAAGAATCTGTGAAACAAAAATGAACCACTTTTTTCAAAATATAGATCTATTTTATTCCTCTATCCATATAGCCCAACAGCAGTTTAATTATTGATATTCTTCAATTATCCAGAGCAAGATAACAGTTCAAAACACAAATTCATTTGCATTTTGAAAGCATAAATTCAAAATAGTAACAATAACACAATAAAGAAGCTGCATGGCTGGATGCAAAAGATTCTTATGGCAGATACATCAGATACATTATGACAATGCTCAATTCAATCTTCCTGATTACATACTTAGAAAGTGGGTGGAGCAACTCGCAGATGTCAACACAAACCAAGGATGAATCTTAAATACAATGATTGGAAGACTGCTTAAATTATCACTAGTCAGAATGGGGTATGTTGACACTCTGAGATCATATTCATTTCTATGGCAATAGAAGCCCACTTTGAACTTCAAAAATTATGTCATTAGATAATATCTGGCACATAGAAGACACGTGATAAATATTTCTGGAATGAATAAGTGGTATCAATTACCAAGCAATCGTAAGATAGAGTACAAAAATGCATACCCTTTCCCAAGCAGAAACAACAGAATTAAGATTACAAAAATGTCAACTTCCATTAAATCTGCTCCTGTTTAGACAGTCCATTAACCACATTTGAATCATTTTTAGTTAGAAATCAGAATGGGAGCATTTGACCTTTTGTCAAACATGCCTAGCTTACTCCTACCTCAGGGTCTTTCCATTGGCTTCCCTTTGTCAAAGCTATCAGCACGGCCGTTCCCTCCCTTTGTTTAGGGCTCTCCTTAAATACTATCTCATCAGAGAGGCCTTCCCTAACTGCCCAGTATACACAATAACACACAACATTTCACCCTCTAAATCTGTACCCTGCCTTTTCTCCCCTTTTGATCATTTAATGCCATCTGATAAAATATGTATATTTTACATGTTTTTTACTTGTCTTCTCCCATTAAGAATGCATGCTCAGTAAGAGAGGGATTTAGTCTGTTTTGGTCACTGATATTTCCCTAGTATCTAAAACAGTGCTGGAAACATAGTAGATGAGAATTATTAGTTAGATGAATGAATGATTAAGCTTAATTTTCTAATTATCATTATTTATCTTAGTGAAAAAGCATTGTTCCAAAAAATGCTACTCTCGACTCTTATTTCTATGAATTGCAGAGATTTGGCTTCCCTGTTTATAATTTAAAGTGTAAGAGGCACATACTTTACATTATTGGAGCAGGGAGTGTACACATTTTAACTGCGTATTATTTATGGAAAAGATTGTCATGGCTGGTCATATCAATTTGAGCCTAATCAAATTACCTCCTGTTAATAACTGCTGCTTATTAGGCCAGTAATGAACTGTCAACACTCTCACATCGTCTCTATTGTATATTCTTTCACAAGAATCTTGCTATTCTATAAATCACCCATGGAAAGTGATGTCAACAGTTGAGGACTGAATGAGACATCACCAGCACCATTTTTGGAGCTTCTAAGAAAGTAGTTAAAATGTTTGGTCCACCTCAGTTGATAGAAAAATAGGGACAGAAGAGATTGAAAGTAGCAGTCTACAAAGGAGTATGAATTTTTACTGTTCTACTATGGTTTCAAATAGATCAGTGCTTCTCAAACTTTAACGTGCTTAGGAATCACCCAAGAGCTCGTTAAACTGCAGATTCTGATTCTGTAGTGTGAGGCCTGAGATTTTGCATTTTTAACTAGTTCTCAGGTGATGCTGTTGCCAGTGGTTCTTGCACCACCTTCATCTCCAAGGAATTCTTATTTTAACATGATTGGAAGAATTAAATAATGAATTAATGAAACTGTGGTAAGACAAGTAAGAGTCTGAGATTATGCACTGCTAAAATAGTCACTGCAACAAATTCATTTAACAGATTAGATCTACTTAAGAAATTAATTTATTTATCCACTCATTCAGATATTCACATAAGCAATGTTAAGTCACTTCTTGGGAGAAAACACCCTACCCATTTGTTTGGCATCTCTTTTGCTCTGTTCCCTCTCACATAAGTTATCTCATTTGAAGACTGGAGCAGACATTGGGGGAAAAAAAGATGAGCCAGACTTGTTAGACAAATTTTTCTCTCTAGTCAAAGTGTCGATGGACATTCACAATTATTCCTAATGTTATGGCTTGTATTTTCACCCAGATACTATTCATATCTCTCCTGCTGATGTAAACGAGAACACAACTTCCCTTAGCCTCCTTACTGACTTGTCTTCATTTTTTTCCCTCACCATCACAAAGGTTTCAGTTTCCCTCTGCATGTCCTAACCACAATTATCAGAGAAGGTGATGGAACTTGCTGTGCTCATCTTTATGAGTCCTTGTAGAAAAGTCAGTAAATCTCTTTTGCTCTCTGCAGGTTGCACTTTTCAATCAAATTAATTAGTTTATTCATAGAGAAGAAAATCTTCTCTTGTCCTTACACCAGGAGTCTTCTTGTATTTCCACAGTGGGAAGTTTTGTCTTTTTCTTATTTCTCCCTCACCTCCCAACCCCCCGAAGGGTATTCTGCAGCCTAAAATGGAACAAAACCAAAATCATCTTGCCTACTCCTCTGAAGGTTTCCAACTCAAGCATGCCAACAGACATTGCCTTGCTTTAATTATTTCATTTTAATTATGCAATCAATGGCACTCAGTTCTTTCATTTTGATCTCATAAACATTGCTAAAGATTGGTAACTGACCAAGAGCAGCATATTTGTGCCAAAGTAGTTTGTGGCTAGAGATATCTTAACAAAGTTCTTTACTGTATTAGCTTTCGCTTCATCACCAATTCATGTCCATGAAGATAATCAGAATTGGAGAGGAAAGAAATTAATAAAGAAAGAATCAAATGAGAATAGAGTGAAAAATGGAGGCAGGAAATAAAGAAGCATCTACTTATGTTTTTTACTTAGATTCCTTTGCAAGGAAGATTTTTAAATGTTTCTGTAATAAAAATATAACTTCACATGTAATTTTAATCACCCTGCTTGTATTCCCCTACCCCCACAGAAAACATACACACATATCTTTTGGGGAAAAATGAGCAAGGCAATTAGAACAGGCTGGAGGAAATAAAGAGTAAAAAGTATACATAAGGCAAAGTTATACAGTATGGTTAAAATGATTAACCCATGGCTAGTCATCTTATTTATAATGATGATCAGTCTTTACATTGTGTAATAATTTTGCATTCACAATCTACTTTTTTGTACCCTGCCTTGGACAGTACCTTTTAGAGGGATGTGCCAGGCACCCAGAACTGCTGCTGTTTTATAAATCAGTAACCGAGGACCACGGAGAGAAGTACGTTGCCCAGTTCACATAAACAGGTGTTACAGAAAGTGAGACCCGAACTCTCAGATTTAGCATAAGTTAGAAATGAGAACATTTTGTTATCTCTGTATTTTTAAAAGTACTTGTTTTGTTTGATGAGTGTTAATGGTTTGTTGCATAGATAGAATTTCCTAGACACAACCTGTATAAAGGTAGCATCTGTATGTATCAGGTAAGGATGCCTATTTCCAGAGGGGAAAAAATATCTGGACTGTTAGGTGAAAAAGGAAATAAAATCAATTCAGCAGGAGTGGTTCATAAATTAATGACTGGGCTAAGATAGTAGAATATGCTCATGTATTATTACAAACACCACCTGGCACAAGACACCAGCATCTCTTACCTGGGCTACTGCACTGATCTTATAACTGTCCTGTCTTCTTCCAGTGGCATAACTGACATTTTCTTTACCTGTTTTCCCCTACTTAAAACCTTCTGGTGGCTTTTTCTTGCCCTTATGCTGGAACTCAAAGCAGTTATTTTTGACCGTGACCCTGCCATATATGATAAGACCCTTACCTATATTCCAACCCCATCTCACATCTCAGACATTTAATCTTCCCTCCTGCAACTCTCCAACCTTGCTGGTCTTTTGGTTCCTCTAACAAACCAAACTATCGGATTTCAGGGCCTTTGTAATGGTTGCTCCCTTTGCCTCAAGCGTACTTCCTCCTGATCCGCAAATGGTGGTTCCTTCTTGTCATTCAAATTTCAAATTCAATGACTCCACCCTAGAAACAACATTCCTGGATCACAAAGGTTAAAGCAGCCCCTCAAACTCTTTCTATCATATTAACTTTTAATCTCTTCAGAAAATGTATTCCTATCTGGTATTTTTGTAGTTTTTTGTTTGTTTGTTTGTTTTAACTGGATGTCAGCCTCTCTAGAGTTTCATGAGATCTGGAACCTTGCCTCTTGTGATCATTACTGTATCCCCAGTGTCTTGAAATGTATCTAATATCACGAGGCACTCAATCAATATTCATTAATATTTGTGTGTGTCTATACATATATACAGATACAGATAGTGCTACATACAAATACACACACTGTTACACAGTGTTATATACATAGTAATATATAAATCACAATGAATACATATCAAATATAAGTTGATAACTGCTGGTAGATATGTTGTTAGGTAATACTTATAATTCACAAGTGTAAATATTCATGGATTTTAGTTAGCAGTTTATCTGTATTCCCAACCATTTTTTCAATATTGTGATAATATAGCAACTTAAGAATTCTAGCGTGGCTTTCGTTATATCTTGTAGGCCTAGACAAACCTAGTATCATTCCTCTCATCACTAAATCTATACATAGGCAGGGATAATGGCTTCTGACTGGGTCTAGCCACACCCTATCTTTGGGGAAGAGAGCTGAAAGGTATGGACTAATCCATTTGTGTTTGATAGCAATCTACTAAGTCTTCCTACTCTTAAGTAATCACGTTTGGGAACAATAGGTAATGCTCCAAATTGAAGCTAATCATCATCACGGCCATGATAATAAAAACTGAACAGGTAGCAATGTATTAAAGCATTAAATACAACCTAGAATTATTATTTTTTTAAATACTGACATCATAATATTGTCATAATCAGCTTTTTGTTTCTGCTAAAAAAAGAAATCTATCAAAAGTCAGGTCCAACATACTTTGCACAATGGCTTATCTCATTTAAAATTTAATGCATGAAAACTCACAAAGTTAGTAAAAGTGGTATCTTAAGACTTACTATTATTTACAAACTCACAAGAGTTCTCTGAATTTTCTTGGCTTAAATAATACTTGGTGTATCTATATTTCAACAAATCGTCCAGACAAGGCTGTTTGCTACAAGCAGTTCCCTATTAGTGTCTCATTTTAACAATTCTATTTTTTTTAAGCAAAAGCTATGCCAGCTAAGAGGGAGGGAGCCCTTGCCTTCTTGATAATCATTCTAAAAGCCTACACACAAACCAAAGTGTCCCAAACTTCCCTAAGGGCAAACTACTTTTTGATGTCAATCTTAGCTTATGATATTGGCCATTTTAGGTTTCTCATTGTCCAGTGGAACACAGGTGAGGAAGTTACACACGTATGTATGCGTACACGGTCATCCATGTATGTGTCTATGGTGTCATCCATCATCTAATGGTACACATCACTTTAACAAAGAGACTTTTCAAATGTTATAATAACAGATTCATAGCTTAGGATTTTAATTTTTGGTTGAATTCACCTTCTCTTGCAACTCAATCTTTAAGCTGCAATTAATTAATTCTTAGTATCAATAATTAATCCCATATTGTTAGTCTTACTGAAAAAAGAGAGTGAGGAACAAAGGAGATATTTAGCCTCCAGAAGAGGATGGAGAAACAGAATGCACAAAGGCAAAGACAGTGGGGCCACTATGGGAAAGGCAGTAAAGGAGAAGCCTGCATTTTAAAGACTTACACATTTTGTCTGAGGTTGCTCTGTTTAAGTTGTACAGTTGTGCAAATGGAAATTGCAATCTGAAGAACGATGGCATATGACCACAAGTAGGAGGCTCTATATCTTATGATTTATGATGATAAATGGGTGGAGAAAACAAGTTGACCCTTGGGCATGGGGTGGGGGCAGTCTTAATAGTTATAACATGGCTATTATAATTTTCAACTCTAGGGTGAGTTGCAATTGTCAAAATGATCATGTCTGGGGAAAAAGTCAATATGCATAGACCAGTATCTCCTGGTATGGAATGTCAATATTTGTGAAAATTCTATTTTATATATACTTCATTTATTCTTTCAGAATACATGAGCTTTAAAATGTGTTTCTCCCCTCCCTATTGTCACAATACAATTTAGTACTGGAATAGCAATCCTCACAGCATATCTAATGAGTTTCTTTTGTCCTATTTTAAAGGTTTTAATCTTCATAAATAATAGCTAAGTAAACTTAAGGCACTTGGACTATTTCTTTAGCTTAATGTATTCAAATCCACAGTTGACACTTCATTTCTTTTCATTTAAAAATAAATCTATCTTGTCTCGATAAGCTCTACATGAATACTCACACCTAACAATATAAATCAAAGCAACACATCCAGAATGATGAGATCTATTTGTTGTTACCTTTATAAAAAATATGCCATTTTCAGAAATGTCTCAAAAATTCTTTTTTGATTAAGTCAATATATATTCTTAAGATAATCCACAACTATGCAAGTACTTCAAGAAGGATTTCCAAACACAGATGAGAAACTGTTCTTTCAAGAGGATTTCCATAAACATATGAGAAACTATTTAATATTTCAGGAGCTTTTCCTTCAGAAGATAAGTTTCCTGTCAACTGTACCTAATATGTGATTTTATGTGTATGATTTTCTTTGTATACTTCCATGCCTTCTATATTCACATTTTAATTTTTAGAGAAAATTTGGAAAATACTATGACAACAATTTTAGCAATCTTTACAGTATAGTTCAGCAGATAGTGGTCCTTCTCTCCATCTCCACATCAATTACATAAGTGAAAATCAACATGTAACAGACATAAAAATCTAACCAAAATGCCCCTGAACAAGAGCTGCACACTTTAGGGAAAAACTAAGACTCCAAACTTAAACAAGAAAGTGCATGAAAATAATAGTAAGATTCCAAAACTCATTATTTTTAGAAATTTAAAACAGACTTACTTGCTTTGTTTTTCCATGCTAGCTACCCTGAGGCATTCCCATCTTGAATTTAAGAGATTCATTTGTTCTTGCACTTCAGTTTCTTCATCTTCTGATAATTTCCCTGTCCCAATCAGTTGGCTTCCCAATTGGAGAACATTGCCAACTCGTCCCTGATGGGATGTCAGATCCATCATGTACCCCTGACAAGGAAAGAAGTTGATAAAAGTTGACGCTCTAAGGAAATCATTATGGTTTTGATTGTTTTTTGCAGTTTTAAATTTGTAGCCCATTCTATATTCCCAATAAAAGTATTTTAATTTTTTCTTTAAGAAAACCCAATACTGTGTTTACTACAAATAGAGGAAAATTATTAGCTTAGGTCATCTTCTGCAGAAGCAGACCCTGAGAAAAGGACTTGTGTGCAAGTGACTTGTTAAGGAAGAGATCCCAGGTGTGTCACCTCATGAAAGATCTCCCACTGGGGGTAGTTCCGCCTGATACCCCATAGGTACTCTGGAGTGTAAGTTCTATCTCAACATTAACCTTAACCCAAGAGAAGGGAGCTGGGCTTTCATATGCCTGTATGAGTCACTGGCAAAATCAAATCTCAGCACCTTCAAGTGTTTTTCTCCAAAGGAGAACTTCCAAAGCTGGCTATTGGAATCCCAAACACATAACATTTATTTTGCCTCCATCTCAAAAGAAACACTAAATTACCAAAACACAAGCATCTTGCAGCGTAACTGAGCAAAAAGGAGACATTATAAGTCATGAGCTTTGTTGCATCAATGTTTTCCTTTACCTCATGAGTGTGAAATTGTTCTTTCACTTCTTCTACATCATTAGAAATCTCTCCCTGTGCCTGCAATGTGTCCTCAGCTGAAAGAAGCCATGAGAGTACTTCTTCTAAAGCTGTTTGGTATCTGTCCAGGTTGACTTCTGTCTCCATCAATGAACTGCCAAATGACTTGTCCTCAGGAGCTTCCAAACGCTGAACAATAAAACAAACTGGGTGTTATACAATTAGTATCTTTGCAGACTGTTTCAGTACATTAAATGATAAATTGAATGAAATATTTAAAATGCTAGAAATGTCCACTTGCATTATCAGAGACACGAACAGCAGACACATGATAACAAGCCTGCATTTTTAACATCCTCACAAACAGACACAAATTCTCAAATGGCAGTTGGAATCCACTTCAAATGATTATTTTACTAAAGCTCTTCTGGATTACTACAAGTAGTGAATTCGTACATCATCTCTCCTAGTACTTTTCTTTGTTTTTTTTTGGTGGGGGGAGATAATTAGGTTTGTTTATTTATTTGTTTATTTTTAATGGAGGTACTGGGGACTGAACCCAGGACCTCGAGCATGATAAGCATGCGCTCTATCACTGAGCTATACCCTCCCCCTCCTTAGTATGTAAATGTCTTGAATTTTCATCCACAGGTAAACTTTTCCAGTTCGGATTTTCAATCCTTTACATATACATTGCTGGTATTATATTTATATAATTTTTGCAATGACAATGACAATTTTTGCAATGATACTTCCCCAGGGCCCCTAATGAAATATTTCTAAAAATTTACAGACCAAAAAAATTATCAGTATGAAAATGAGGGGGGGGAGGTAAAATTTAAAAAGAAATACCTCATTCACACATCTGAAATTTCTAATGGTATAATGACTTCCATGAATTAAGTGTTTATCTCCAGAAGGCCATGGTTTAAGTAATAAGACATCACCTTACGAAAATAAAAAATATGAAGTATTTGCTATTGAATTTATTTAGCAGGATGTTAAGTGAGATTCCCAGCATTTATCTTGTACTTTCTTCTGGGGCCCTAAAGCTGAGAACAATGGTTCCAAAGTGTTCATAATTCTAAAAAGAAGATCAAGGCTACCTATGAAAGAATTGCTAATAGGGGACCACAAAACTGTCCCACCACCCTTAATCCAATGCCTAGTTCAAAGGTGTGTAAGAGGAAGCAAGGAGGTTGACTGGAGCATTCTGGTGAGGAAGGATTCCTGTGGAGTGCTACATGTGTCCGTATCTTCCCCGACCTCAAGTCAAGTAATGGAGACCTCAAGAAAATCATGTCTAGAGCAGAGGGTAGTTTCCAAGATGGAATACTGACCTCTAAATCTGTCTGTGTGTTTACAGACATTCAGAAGCTATGGGACCAGTACTACTAAGTGATAAGAGAGAGCTCTTGGGATAACCTGTGTGTCTGCTGCTTTAGCCTTAGGGCAATTATCAATAGTAAGAATTTGAACAAACAAGAAAATCTACAGAATTTTTTTTTCTTAGGTCATGTGCACTCATGGTAGGTTGCTGGGCTTTAAAATTCCTGAGAAGGACCAAACTCAAGAGGGCTTCCTGCTGGGATAAGGCACACAGGCAAACTGTTGAAGTAGTTAGAGCAAAAATATTGGAGAAATATTTGGAGGGAAATTTTCTGTATAACCTAAACATAGTAAGTAAGCACTGGACCCTAACAAACAGGATTTTGCAAAGGAAACAAAAGGCATTGTAGAACAACCAGAAGCTACTTGGAGGGTTTCACGATCCTGTCTAGAGAAAAATCTATCCTTTTGATGATTCTTCCCTGGCATGTCTGCTTTTAATTTCCAGTCCCCAGCAATTCTGGGCCTTATCCCACTGAGCTGCCTATACCAACTTAATGGTGCTCTTCTGATAAATGTTCTAATCTTGAAATTTTAATATTATATATTTCTTTAACTATTAAATCCTTTAAGATGAAAAAGTACAGTGACAGTCTTTGGTGTAATATTTTCATCAAATGATGCATTCTTCACCTGTCTCTAGAGAAGTGGCAGAAATAGGTCATCCTTATAAGTGAAAATCACCCAACTCCAGTATCTCCAACAGAGAATAAGTGTCCCAAGAGAGCTAGTTGCATGGACCCTCCCCAAGGTCAAAGCAAGTTCTGCAGGTCTTAGGGGTCACAACAAGTTCCATGCTATAGCCCTTCTCTCTACCTGTAAATACTATACATAGTAAATATCAAAGTCATTATTCACAGGAAAAAAAGTCACCAAAAGCTAGCCTGGGAGATGCATGTAGACAGAACCAGCTTCATGGTTAGGCAACATGAGCATCTGTATGGTGCCCAAGGTTAAGGAAGACCCCCTGCTTGTTTTATCTGCTTCTTGACATTTACGTCTTAAAATTCTTATTAATTTTATCTTGGAACTTGGGTTTTGTAAGTGAAGTCCAATGGCACGATGGAGTATGACCATGAACAGAGTAGGTAAGTACAATATGTGTGTCTGCTCCATTTGCATACAGTGTTTCTGGTGTCCCATAAGCCTATAATTCTGGTAGACCCATCAAATGTGAGAGTTGAGCAGACTCAAAGTGAGCACCAGGTAAGTATGTTTAGGATTGAGTGCCTGAGGGCACTGCACTGACAACCCCAGAAAGTTGTGCTTTCTGTTGGAATCAGCACTTGCTTCCGATGGAGAAATCAGGCAATCCTAAGAAAACACAAATAACCAAAGAACCCTATCATATTCTTCCTTACGCGTATTGCTTGCCTATATTAGCCAACCATTAATAGTGAAATTGATAATACAGAAACAAAGGAAAAGACAGGGCAAGATGGTTCCTTTCTTTTCAATCCTTCCTTACTCATCAGTAAGCTTAAGGTAGAGAATATCAATAGAAAGTGAACCTATCAAGAAGTGAAATAAAAGACGGCTGAGTTAGTTGTATGATGTTACCACGTTAAGGATGAAATACATATGTATGCACAAGCTACGAAATACAAATTGTGCAATGGTGGTGATTCTGCTTGAGTTAAACGATCTTATATTTGCATTTACAACTGCAACTGCACAATATAACGAAAAGCAGTAAAACTCAAGCTAATACTTTAAAATTTTAATTTTCTTTATTCAGTACGATGTTAAAAAGCAAATAAAAAACACCATGACAAGTTGAGAAAATGACCATAGAATAAAGGAAACAGCTTTATATTTTAGTAATTTTAACAGCACTTTCCTTTCTGCTTTTTGAACAAGAGGCTCTATATTTAATTTTTCACTGGGCTGTGTACAGGTGGGAAAAAAAAGTACAATCCAATCTTGGATATTTTGCCTTGTCTGGGTTGTAGGTGAGAAAAGATGGGAGCTTTATTGTATACAGTAGAATGTGGTTATAAAACCAGGGGCTTTATAGGGGAAAACAGTCGGTGTCTGAAACGTGACTTGGACCTGAGGTCTTGTGTCACCCTGGGAAAAGGTACTTAGCCCCATCCTTAGCCTTAGCTTCCTCTTATGTAAAATGAGAACAGGAGTACTTTGCTAAGATTGCAGTAAGAATTAAAGGAGAGTATATAAAGTGTTTGGCAGAATGCCTAAACTTGTGTAAGAACCCAATAAAGTAGGTGACAGCTATAATTATTATTAGATTCTTAAATACATAAGAACCATTTTGAGACACAACCTACTCCAAGGTTACGTTCTTAAGTCACTGTCCAGATTTCAAGAGCCAGGTAATTTCTGCAGAAAAAATGACTGGTGAAACTTCTACAAGCAAACATCAATTAAATCAAACCTTTCTGGAACTGGAACTTCAATCCAGCTACTATTTAAAAGTTCTAAAAATTATTAACAATCTTGAGTTCAAATAATCTCCTGCAAATGATAAATTGTAAACAACACTATTACTCAAGTAATACAGCACTATTTTTTACCATTGTACAATTTGGATTAAAAAAGTAAATACTTCATGATTTACTACTATTTACAGAGGGTTGAATTTTTAGGAAAAAAAAATTTAAAAGGCAAATCTTTATACTCAAGGACATGATGTCTAGTATTCATAAATTCTGAATCTAAAAGTTTTGTCTGAGAATGTCCAGAAAACAAATACTTTGCAAAGACAGACCTATTAAAACTAAACTCAGACATGAATAAGCTTGTGTAAAATTACATAAATAACTCAATTAATCATTATTTACATCCAAAAATCAATTACATATATATATATGTGTGTGTGTGTGTGTTTGTGTGTATTATGGTCAAAATTATCAGCTGTGATCTGAATAATTCTTTCTTTCTCTAGACCACTTTTTTTTCGTATTTGTCAGTCATGATTTATCAGCAATTCATGAAATTATTTTAGTGGGTCATGATCAGGAACATTTACTAGGTCATTATTAGGAATATTCTATTTAAAAGTAAACAGAATAAAAATACCAGTCTGTATCATTTATATTAAGTACTAAATTGTTTTGTGAATTTTTGTTTCAGATATGCATATATATATGTATGTCTATGTATAAATGTACATATTTTGGGGCAAGATGAAAAAATTTTTTTTTCTATAGCTCATGGGACAAAACTGGAAATGGTTCTAGAATTTCAGTGCAGGCAAACCCATAAAAGAATAAATTTGCTTGAATTACACATTTGCACATTTTCAGTAAAACCCTTGGAACAACACATACTCTTTATAAATCCATCTGTAAAAGAGAACTTGGAAATAAAACAAATATACACTGAGAGGCTTATGCTTGTGGTTTTAGTTTCCCAAAATATATATTCATTGTCACAGTATTACATATTTCACCTAAACTTGTGGCTAGTTCATACATATTATGACATTAAAGGGAATTTTCTAGGAAATTTGATCTTTGCTTTTTACAAGAAAAGAACTATGCATAAGAAAGAGATACTAGTCATTTCATGAATGGAGATGCCAGTACTGGAACTAATTTTTTTTCCTACGCTTCATTCTTATTTTAATTTCTGTCTTTATCATAGTAGTTTATGTTTCTCTGCAGTACATTGGGCAAATAATGATTCAGATGAGAGGCGTAACAATGGATGGATGAAACAATTCTGGTTGTTTTCAAAATTAAGAACACTAAAATTTATTCAACGTTATCCATGTTCTTCAGAGGCTTAATTATTACCCGTTTGCACAAAGAATTACTAGACATCATCACCTATGTTCCTTAAAGCTGTTGCTAACGCATAAAGGTGAAGGAGTAGAGAGGGGAAAAGTCAAGGAATGAGGGAAGATAAATGAGTCTGTGTGTTAGTTCGGCAATGTCCAGGACAAATGTCTGGAAACTTATTTCTAGTAGCAGAAATTATAATAAAACAGAGTGTTAGCCTTCACACTACTCCCTACATTAGTATTTTTTTTAAACCCATTTGACTATTTATCAGATCTTGGGTAAGCTATTTAACCTCTCTGTGTCTCAGTTTCCCCATCTGTAAAACACAAAGAAAATAAAAATAAATCTCCACAGGATTGTTGAAAAGATTATAAGTGATGATGCATATAAAATGCTAAGCGCATTCTAGTTTACAACAAATGCTCTGCAATGCTTGTATTTGGGGACCAATGTTCATTGAAATGGCAAGCGATTTTTATGAGCAAACACAGTTGAATGAGCTGTGTGTATTTTTAGAAGCATGATTTTGGCAATTCAAACTGAGATAAGTCATCAAATGGCAACATATAGGTAGTGAAAGCAGCAATCCAGCAAATCACAAAGCTCTTAGAAAAATAGCTGGGACGTTTCCAGAGGGCACAATCTATCACTGAGTAGTTTTATATTTCTGTTGAAACTGATCTATTCTGGCAACTTCTCCAAATTCAACCTTAGAATGTGATACGAGTTTTAACCTGGATAAAAACAGTTTTATTGTTCTTGAATGTATAAATGTTTCAAGAACATTTGAAATGTTATCACTTAGCTCCTTTAAATGTGCCATACTTCTTTTTTATAGCATCTAAGTCAATGCATGGATGGTGAAATTTTTGGTGTATTCTATAATCTTTTTATCCTTCAGTGAAAGATTATTTGAAAGCTAAAGGATTACAGAGGGATAACCAAGTGGTTCTTTTACTAAATAACAAAAGAACAGTTCAGAGGAACCAGGATTAGTATCTGGAAATATTCTTGCCACATTTCCACTGCATTTCTTCTGAGATACAACATGTAAACCAGGGTATTATTCAAAGTGTGAAAAATGATTACAGAAGTGATTTACGAGAAATTAATCCATCATGCAACACTGTACATGACATTCAATCTAATGATACCATTCAATGAGTAATTTTTAATACTGCTTGTGCCTGAAATTCAGTTTAAAGTTAAGCCCTGATGAGAATTTAGGAAAAATTATGGCCTGCTATTATGGCAATATTAAAACAACAATCACAACAACAACAACTACATCTACAATAGCAGTAACAACAGCTGCCATTATTTACTGGGCACTTAGTGTCAGTCAACTTGCTAAGCACTTAATGTGCACTATATCATTTTTCACAACAGGTCAGGATGACAGAGAAGAGTAGGGTGAGGAAATGGGAGCAGAAAAATTAAATAACATGCCAGAGGCCACAACGGTAATTGGCTCATTTGCTATTTAAAACCAGGGTGTTTGGATTCTAAAACGCACATCTTTACCACAATTTGATAATTCTCTGCTAATGAAGAAAAAAGGATTCAGAATCTATCAAATAACACCTTCACAAAATATCCTAACTTTATAAAAATTAAATAAAAATGTATTTGTAACTGTAGTGATGGACATTAACAAGACTTATTGTGATGATCATTTGGCAATATACACATAAATCAAATATACCTTGTACAACTAAAACTAATGTTATATGTTAGTTATATCTCAGAAAATAAATGAAAATAAGTAAAATTTATTAGGGGAAGTTATATCCCAGGTTCATTAAAAAGAAATCACTGAGCTAATGTTCTAACCCAAATCTCTTTAGCCACCTGGGGAGGATTTTAATTTCAAATAGTAACTGTATTACAAGCTATCCTATGCCAGTTATATAAGATGGGTCCAATTAAAGAAAGCTAAAAGGAGGTTGATAAGATGACCAAAGCCATTTCCATTCAGATCACAGTTGAGCTGACCAAATTTGCCTTTTAAAAAATTAGTTTTTTTTTCTTTTCTTCATTTCTACAAGTTCAGAGTCAAGAGTATTGATACCTAGACCCCATTATGTTCTTAAATCAGACATCAAATAGAAAGTTCAAAACGGTGCTTGCAAGACACAGATACCAATATCACAGTGAAGAAGGGGACAACAGAAAGGTGGCCATGTGACAAAGCCCAGGTGGTGAAACAAACTCTCTTTTATAAGGCAGGGGAAGCTGAGCAAGAAATAAAGCTAACATCAATATTTTCTAAAGGAAGGCATATGCCCACCACTGTTGGAACTCTATACCTTCTCCAATTCCTATCACTTATCTTTGATTTTTAGTATCAACAAAGTTGATGTTACATTCTTCACTACTAGAGACTATCTCACATAAATGCTATTCTGTGCTTAGTATATCCTGCTTAAGAAGGGAAAGTGTATCACCTGTACACATATGTGTTATGTGTGTGTGTGTATTTACATTTAAAAAAATTCATCCAAAAGCCTATTAAACAAAAGGTTCTGGAATCAAAAGTGTTCATCTTGATACCCAGAAAAAACTAGCCACTGCAAAGACTGCTGGCCCTTCAATATCTGTCCTCCTCCATTTCTTTGATAGGAGCAGACAGTTTTGGTGACTATTTGGCTATTCACAATATAAACTACAGTTCCCTGCCTTCCTTGCAGTTAGGTGTGGCATGTGACCAAATATTGGCCAGAGAGATAGGTGTGTGCAACTTCTTTGTCAAGACCTAAGAACAGATAGGCTCTCCTCTTTGTCCTTTCCTCCTTCTCACAGGCTGGGATACATACATGGTGGTGAGCTAGCCCTGATTGGGGCGGGGGGGGGGGGGGAGGCAGATCCCAGAGGATGACAGAGCAACAAGGCCAAAGGACCTTGGTCACCAGATAAGCAGAGTTCTCCTGTGAGGCCTGAATCACCCACATGTGGACAGTTAAGATAAATAATTCTAAAAGAGAAAAAACTTGTTTTTTAGATAATCTATCACTAAATTTTGTCTTTGCTACTATCACAAAACCTATAGCCCATCTAATACACTAGCATGCCCTAAGTTTCTGGGATGTGAGACTTTACTATAAAGATATACATGTTTCTAAGAGCTAATATGTGATTTTAAAATAAACTTTCTACCATAAAATCCTGCATCTACCTGATAATATACCCTCTCTCTCTAAAACATGCTTTCAATGAAGGCAATAGTTCATTTTTCTTCATCATTTCTCAATCCATGTACCTTTATTTTTTCCAGTTTAGTGAGATATAATTGACATAAATCTGTAAGTTTAAAGTGCGTAGTCTGTTGATTTGATACACTTCTATATTGTAATATAATTACTATTACAGCTTTAGCTAACACCTTCATCATGTCAAATAATTACCAAGTCTTTTTGGTGGTAAAAATATTTAAGATCTACCACTCTCTTAGCAACTTTCAAGTATAGAATACATCATGTACCTTTAGCTATTACACCAGCCTTTATGTTCCACGAAGGCAGGGACCCCACTCCCATGCGTAATAGATAATACAGCACAAAGATAACTAATAAAGATTCATTGAATTAAATTTTGGGGGGTATCTAACTTGTATTTATCATTAAAACTCATTTGTTCTTCTAATTTATAATCTCATATAAAATATGTTTTAACAAATAATCATGTCCTAAAAAACAAGAGCATCATGGTGCAAAATATCCATGATTGGAAATATGTACTTCTTCCCAATATTCTCTTTGATAATTTGTGTGTGTGTTTTTTAATTCCTTTTCTGTCTCTAATTTGTCTAATTCAACTCTTGCATATCACTGGGCATACATTTACTTTTTAAGTTATGCTATCTTTTATTCCTTATTTCCTCTTTTCTTAACCTCCTCTTAGTAATTTTTGCCTTGTGTATTATTATTCACAAAGTAATAAAACCCTTCCTATAAAATCATAAAGGATATAAAAGAAGTAGCCATTGCCATGACAAACTCTCCTAAACCAATGGAAATTTAGAAATAAAATAATAAAATATTTAATTAGATAACAAAATACCTAACATAGAAGATATCCTTTTTTAAATTAATAGAGTTCACAGTAAGATTTTTGATAAATATCAATAAACAACTATGTGAAACAACTTTATCCAAAATTCATTTGGTAGTGCATAAAGGCTTTCCAGTTTAGTTATTTCTTTGTACCCATTATCTCATAAAATTCTCACAGAACTCTAGAAGAGGAGCCCGTTTCCCAGATGAGGAAGCTGAGTTCACACTAAGAGTGCTGGAGGAGAAATCAGACCCCCAGTAAACCTATATTTCTTCTTGTCATTCTGAAGGGCTGAAGGAACAGTATGAGAGCCACAGATTCCTGAGAAGGCAGATGAACATAATAACTCTGTAATATTTATGATATGTTTCAATAATTTTAGAAGTCAATATTTGGTTGGAATTCATACAAGTTGAGAATTCAAACAATCGGGGATTTTCTAAAAGTAATTTTAAAGTAAGACAGTTAAAAAATGTCTGAGAAGACCAAATCAATTCCTAACTCTAACAATCCTACCTACTTTCCAATAGACCTAATGCAAATATAGCAAGTCTTACTTATTCTAATCAATCTTTTATAAGTATCTAAAACAAATATGACTCACTGGATGATACTTATACAATTAAAAGAATTTCCAAATATATTGCTTTAGTCAAACTGTTTTTAACTTGAATGAAATCTTTCAAAATGAGCTCATTATTTTCTAAGTTTGTATATACTTTTTATATATAAATCATCTAAAATTTATGTTATAAATAATATCCCAACATGACTGTAGTCTATATAGAGTTTGCTATAACACAGAAAAACAGCCCAAAAGTGAGCTATGAAGGAAAACTAGTCATTTATGTATTTCCACGCATCCATTTAAAATGTTCTGCTCTAGCTCATATAGCATCATTTATAGTATTATTCTTAGTCATTTACTCATCTATTCAACAAGTCTATACTTCACTAAATTTGAAGTTAGACTCCCCTCAAATATACAAACTTATCTACAGCTCTATTAATCCTAGCCTCCTCATTTCACATTTAAATGGAGAATTTTACTATTCCTATTATGTAATCCAAGGATCCTTGAACTTTACACTTTTTCTGTAAAGAGCCCCAGAGTGAATACCTTGAGCTGTGGCGCCCACGGCAGGCCAGCTGCACCTACAAAAAGCAGCCCCAGACAATAAGAGAGTGAACTAGCATGGAGGTGTTCTGGTCAAATGTTCTCTACAGAAGACAGGTGGCAGACTGATTTGGACCCTCAGCCTGTAGTTGCCATCGCCTGATAATCCTTTTCCTTCTCATATTTAATCTCATTCCTTTTCACAGACTCAAGAATTTCCCACTGTTTATCATCCCTTCTCTCTCCAACCTCTCCCCCTCAAACTGAACCTACTGTGTTGCCCTCTTACTTACTCTGTCACACATCCAAGTCAGCCTTCTCTACAATCTCACTGCCCTCCCTTGCCCCACTCCCACCTCATATGTAGCAATGTCTCAAAGGTCTCATGGTGCACAAAACCAATGCCTGCCCTCCAGGAACTTCGATTCTGTCTCACTTCTGAGGAAGAAAAACCTGAGTTCAAATTCCTGAGCCTCTGGAATTTATAAACAATCTGTGCATGACAAAGATATTTAATCTCAAACTCCTGAAAAGCCTGAAAATAGCTATGATTATATTAACATAGAGGGAGCTTGTAAGGCTTACAGATAAGATACAAAAAGTTTACATTAACTTGCGGCATCACCCCTTCCCATTCAATCTTTATAAAATTATTCCCATTGCCTCATTGTTCTTACTTAGTACAACACGGAATTAGCACGTAAGAAGCAACATCAACAAAGGGGAGTTTGCTTCTATTTAGATTCTAGGTTGTAAAAATAGTCAACTAAATTGACATGTTTTTGCTAAATAGGTAATTTCCTCAGAAATAGTGGTTCTCTCCACTTCCTTCAGGTACACCAGCTACTTGGATTATCCTATCATTTTTTTATACATATCATTAAATTCTTTGGGTTTTCTCTTCAGTTTACATGCTCTCATCTCCTTTCCTTGCTCCTAGAAGTGTGGCGTGGTACGGTGCATCCTTCAGCAAAACCCTCAGAGGGGACTAAATATAAGCTCCATGGGTATAGAGGTTTGTTTGTTTTTTGGATTTACAATGTTGTATTAGTTTCTGGTGTATAGTAGGCTGGTACAAACTACTAGATAAACAACAAGGTCCTATTGTATAGTACAGGGAACTATATTCAGTGGCTTACTGTAACGTGTAATGAAAAAGACTATGAAAAAGAATATGCACGTGGGTATAGAGTTTTGTTTATTTTGTTCACTACAGTGTCTGACAAATCGAAGAACATAATAGATTGTTGTTCAATAAAGTAGTTAATCTCCTAGTACATGCCACGTAATAATTTTCCATAGTAGTTTATATTCATATTAGGACATTTTTCCCTAGGTGAATTAGACAGAAGTTACTGCATCTTTTCATCTCAGAGCAAGGAGAAAAAATAAAACACCTCACTTGTGTTTATAGCACCTGCTGCCTTAGTGTACTGTTTGTCTCCCTATTCTCTTCAAGGAAAGAGATCCTTTGTTTAAGGCCTTAAGGGCTTGACATTTATAAGGAAAATGCAAATAATATCAAGCATGGGAAGACTCTGCTAAATTTCATTATCAGCTGAAATTCTGCCCTCTGCCTCAAGCCAAGTAATAAAAGACCAGAGCAATCCTCGGCTTTGTTGGTGCAGGTAGATTAGAAGGTACATGGAGTCAGATGAAGGCAACAGGCTGTTCTATTTTATCACTGGCTCCTAACAAGCGTGCACATGCTTCAACGTTTATGCTTCAGGGTCTCATTGACAATTAAAAGCCCTTAATCTTAAGATTTAGAGAACTGAGAAGAGTGTATAAGGGTTCATTGCATTTGATAAAAATGAAAGGTGTGAAACTTTTGGACAAGTTTCTATCTCCTGTTGTACTAACACTTCTTTCACATTTTGAAGGAGAAGACTCAAAAGTCAGGGTGGTTACAATCTAGGAGGAATCACTCCTGATTTAGGGAACATACTGTAAAAGGATTCAAGTGTATATATGTATGTATTATAAAATGAGGCAATGGAAAACATGAGTAGGAATGCAAAAGACAGCCCCAAGTGAGACTGAGATAGAAAATTCATATCATAAAGACATATGTGTGTATTATTAGTTTAAAAAACCCTTTTATTATTATTGAAATGACTTGCTCTTTTATCTTCAACAATTTGGTTGAAAGCTGCCCAGCAAGCAATATCCTTGATAATTTATTTCACATTCACCGCTTCTTTTTCATTCCTAGTGACATCACCCTAACCCACTGGTTCTCAACCAGGAGCTATTTTGCCCTCTTGGGGACATGTGGCATTATCTGCAGGCAGTTCTGGTTCTCTCTGCTGGGGGTGGAGGGTGCTTCCGATGTCTAGGACACCTAGTGGGTAGCAGCCAGGAGTGCTGCTAAACATTCGACAACACAGAGCTCAGCAGCAGCACAAGTACTACCACCACCCAGTGCCCCTCCACAAAAAATGAGCAGCCCCTAGATGTCAGAAGTGACACTGCGAAGCCATGCACTAAAACAACCCAAAAACGACACTGATGAAATGCTCCCCAAATTGATTCCATCTCCTCTATCTTTTGCTTACTTCAATCCAACTTGAGAACAGTTGTCATGTTTATATTATGTTACTCTTACGTGCAATAAACTTCACTGATTTCACTCTTAGAATAAAGTCCCAAATTCATAAATAATCTCAGATGTTTTCCTCCATTCTCTCTTATGGCTTCAGAAACCTATAAGTCATCAATTTTCATGTTTTACCTTCCTACTTGTTTATTTTTCCTGCTACCAAAATATTAAAAAAAAAAAAACAACCACTTTTCCAAACACATTTAAATCATAGTCTCCTTTAAGTTTCAGCTCAAATCTCATCTCCTGTATGACTTTTCCTGAACTTTACAATAATGCTCTTCAATTTTGCAAATGTTCCTCTTTATCAAAACAGTATTTGTGAATGCATATTCCATTCCACTTTTTAAAATCACCTCATTCCCCCTCCATTTTGAGAAATAATTCAACTTAAATGCCCTATTCACTTTGCACCCAACTAGATCAGGACAGTAAAAAATTTTAGCTACAAAATTTAATCTTCTATTATCTAAATCAGGCTTTGTTGCAGTATAAAATGAAAACATTATTATAATTATCATGTGGATTCAAAACCTCACTAAAGTACTAAAAGTGTTTCATTTATATTTTCAACTAACTAAAATTTTTTCCTTTCAATTTTTTGTGTGCAGATGTGAAAGATTTCATAATTGACACATCTATGGTGGGAATATTGCCAAATATCCATGTTTGAAATGTACTCTCCACAGCACAGATTTCCTATAAAATGTGGTTCCTTTCTTAATCATTGTTAATTAGCACAGACATTTACCTTGAAATGAGAGATCAAGTGTTTTTACTGCTTTTGGAAATATCTCAGAAATATTATGTACAGCCCCTTGCCAACACAAAAATGTTCAACATATTTGGAATGCTTGCTTTTTTTGAAAAAGAAAATATGTATGACATTTTTTCAAGTACTTTGTCATGAGACAACTACCACACTTCTGTGCAGATAAAAAGATTTTATGGGACACTCCCATTTTATTGTAAAATAAATAAGTACCCTACTACTTAATATAATACAATCTGTAAACCCACTTAACGGTTCACATGCATTGCAATGCATCCAGAACACCAAAGACGCTGACAAAGAAGGCCTCATACCAAACTGCTCTATTAAAGATCTCTGACGGAGGATATTAAGTATCATATGTTATATAAAATCGTCTGAAAATTTGTATGTTAAAAATTAGTAAAGTTAATTTCTTTCTTAACTTCAAATAAAATATGCATATGAAGAAACATCAAAATATGTTCTTCTGGAACCCCAGAACATCTTGTGTATCTCTTAGGTAGCTGCTCCCCAATTTGCAGGCTATGCTCTAATCTAGAATGCTTTATTCATCCTCTAAACTCCTATAAAATTTATAAACAGAACATAAGTATAATGCATTGAGTATTTACTATCTGTAAGGTGTGCTACAAGTACACCATTAAGTTATCTAATTTAACCTTACAACAAAAGGAATGATTACGGTCTACATTCTACAGGAAGGAGACCAGATTCATAGAGGTGAGAAACTTGCCCAAGGTCACACAGTTAATAAAGAGCAGAGATGGGAGTTTAACTCAATATCTGTCTCACAGAAGCCTGTAATTTTAACTATGTTGCCAGACGTATTTTTAATAACTTAAGGGGAAGAAACATTTCCCAGAGATAGCTAGACTGGTAAAATTGCATTTAAAAATCAAAATATAATAATGTGCCATAATTTCTGTGAATGTACTGACTACAAGTTTCTCATATATCTCTAGAACTACTGACAGAATTATTTGATTCATCCAGTGTCTCTCTCCCCTAGACTTTTCTGTGAATAATTTTACACATTTTTAATATGATTGAGTTTGGCATGTAATTTTGGTATTCTCAATAGAAAACTTGTTCATATAAAGACTTTAAAATCCATGAGCTTCATTAGTACAATGCCCTAAAATATACTTACATACTTAAAAATTTAAATCACCACATAAAATTATGGATACTATAAGATATGTAACAACAGTATCACTGGGGTTTTCTGTTGATATACAATCATACTTAGAATATACATCAAAATCTAAAACATGCTTACTACATTTTCAAATCGTTTGCTTTACTTTTGAAAATAGGAAGGGAAAGAAACAGAATGAATAAAAATGCTTTCTTTGTTCACACACTGAGATAATGCTATATTTAAAAACAACTTTTTGTTTTATTTTTAAAATAGTCTTGAGTAGAGTCAGTTATCATTTTCTTGATTTGTATAACCCTTGGAAATTTTCCACAGAATCACTAATTATATAAAAAAGGTATGCTTTTATATATTGGTCTTATTTCATATCACAATAGGAAGGAAATAGAATTATTGCCACATATACAAATTAAAACAATGAATTAAACTTTGATTATTAAAATATGGCAGCAATTAAAAACTTTAACATGAAGATGAATTAAAAATCATTCAAATGAGCAAAAAAGGAAGGTCAAATATGTCTTTGTTCTGGGGAAACTACAAACTGGGAAAAAAAATTAATTTATGCTAGAAGGAAAATAGTCACAGTATGTTTAGAATCTCCTGATTTAGAAATGCAGTTCAATTTGACCTATAAAGCTTTTTGGATAATCAAATTGTGCCTAGGCCTAAAGATATGCACATGGTATTTGTTTAAAAAGATTGTGAATGCCTTGTAAACTTCTTTCGCGATGTTATTAACACGAGTTGCTCCATATACTTGGCCAACATTGCTTATTTCTCCCATTGTCCAAGAAGAACCATAAACTGACAATTAGCATGGGAGTAGTTTATCAGAGTATGGATTATGTGGAGCTCTTATTTCTCTCCCATTTGGCCTTTTCACAGCTCATTAGCACCTCAACAAGAAAGTTAAGGCTAAGGAAGGAAAGGCTGCCGAAATTCAAAATAATTGAATTTGCTCCTTGTCAGCAGCATATGCAACAGCACATTTAGAAATGCTAAAAAAAATTAACCAAAATGGGATTCACAAAGATATTTAATGTATACAATGGCAATGTGCCTTGACTGATTTTTTTCCCATTGTATTATCTTAAATACTGACCGAAATGACTGTAGGTTTTGGCAACCTACAGTACTCAAAGTTCTTTGTTTTTAGCATTTAACAGGCCACCTTTAGAGATATCCTTGCCAGTGAGCAATACATAACACTCATTGTCAATATACTGATCATTTTTCAGTGAGAAGACAAGAAACCGAAAATCAGCTTTCCAAAAGGAGATTTAAGACGACTACATAGTTACTTGGGAAGAAAGAGTACGCCCGGTGAACAGTCGACTAAAAAGCTCCTTGTCTGGTTTTAGGCTTGCCTGTGTATCTGATGCCATCAGCCCCCTTGACTGTCCTCTAAGGAAGGAAAATCACTTGTGGTAAAGCACAATTACAACTGATGGCTAACTGAGTTTGCCTTAGGTTCTTCCAGAATCTAATAGTTTTATGACAAATATATAAGAAGACATTTTTTCATAGAACAAATATCTATTTTTCTTTAGCAATGTAAATGTCTACAAAACAAATGCAGGCTAAAATAATAAAGGAATCCAATGCATCATTCAGAAAATGTTGAATAAAACAGGAAATGATGCAGAGAAAACAAATCTTTAAAATGTATAGTGTATATATAAGGATTATTACAATGATGTCTGTAATGTCATTTTACATCATTAGAAATAAAACATATAGAAAAAATTCAAAGAACTTTCTTTCTATTCATCATACACTTGACTTCTTAAGACTGATTTTCTTCCTCAACTGAACTTTCCTTATCCAGCTGTCATTATTTAAGGATGAGTGAAACATGGGTTTAATGAAATATAAAAGTGCTGATTATATTAATATATACCTTCTTAATAAAACTGAACCTTCTTAACGGACAGCATCTATCACCCAAAACACAGCATGAATAATGTGTACAGATGCGTAACTACATTCATATCAAGGTTCATGAGACAATGATTTGACTTCTAAGTCACAAGTACAGTTTTTTTTAAAGAACTTCATGTCTAAAATCAACAGATTTAAAATTCCATGTTTTTCTTTTACAGAAATTATCAGATCAAGCCAAAATGTATTTTATTGCCTCTCAGAAAAGGAATTTTTTTCAAAAGATTATCCAAAAAATGTAGACACATATTTTCATAACTAGAATAAAAATGGTTAATTATAATGAAATACTTTGATCATAGTCTAGAAACTACACACACACACACACACACACACACACGTATATCCTTATTTGGGGAAGAAGCAAGGAACTCAGAAAACTAAGTCTTATTATCTATTCATTATTGGTAATATATCCTTAAACATAGGAATCATAATATGTTGCATACATTATCATTTTGCTTTTTAATAAGTATGTAACATGGTCACAATGAGTTGGTAAATCTATGTTTGTCTAGCTTACTTAGGGGCAACTGAACTAAGAATTTTGAAAATTTTGTGATTTGTCAAAACATTATCATAATTGTAGATTTGCCAGGTAGAGGAACAATTAGAAAAATAGATTGGATACATTCAATACATTACACCCTTATTTATTTTGTAGAGAAGAGTTCTGAAATCATATGAAATTCTGGCTCTACCACCTGTTAAATAAAGTGATTCTTCAACAAATATTTATTGAGCAACTACCAAGAGCCAGGCACTGTTGTAAGTAATGGAGATACAGCCATACACAAAACACACAAAAATTCATGTCTTTAGGAAGCTAACCCTATTAGGGGAGGCATACTAAACAAATTAAATAAGTACATTTGAAGCTGGTAAGGCTATAGAGAAAAATAAAGTGAGGAAGGGGAATAGGAAGTGGCAAGGAAGAAAGAGGATGCTGGGGATTTAATTTAGGATGGCCAGGGAAAATACTACTGAGTATCCTGGGAGAAACAGACTTAAAGATGTGATGGAGGGGAACTCATGTGAATTTGTGCGGGAAACGTGCCTAGAGGCAAAGGCATGGAGCCCAAGATGGCTTCAGAAGAACGAGAGAAGGTAAGAATTGCCAAAGATAAGGCCAGAGAAGAATCGAAGTGGGAGAGGGAGATGATTGTATATGGGGTTTAACACACAGCAGGACTACATTTTACTCCAAGTGGGTGGCAAGCCAGTGTGATGTGATCTAACTTACATTTTAAGAGGACCGCCTGGCAGACAAAAGTGACTGTAGGTAAGGCAAGGGTCAAAGTTGGCAGACCAGCTGAAAAGGCTATTTCAATAATCCAGACCAGAGATGATGTAAGGGCAGTAGAGGCAGGGAGAAGGGATCAGATTCTGGATACAGATTGGTCATGGTGGCCTGGCAGAATTTTCTGACTGATAATATGGGCTATGAGAAAAAGGGAGACTAAATTTGACTCCAAAGTATCAGCTGGGCAACTGAAAGTATGGAGTTACCACTAACTGTGATAGGAAGGGGCACCAATGAAGCAGATTTGGGGGTTTGTTGGTTCAGCTTTACACATGTTCAGTTTGAAATGAGTAGGAGTGAGTAAACGCTTATGCGTCTAAGTTTGGAGTTTAGCATAAAGTCCTGAGTCAGGGTAAACATTTGGGAGGCAATCAACCTACAGATGCCATTTGATATCATGTTACTAGATGAGATCATCAGGAAAATGAATGTGGTCTAAGACGTGAGCCTTCGTTACTGTCATGTTTTATTTTTGAATCACAATCATTAAACATTCACAATACATACACTCACATGATCATAAGCATATCAATTTTGTGGACTGTGAGTCAAGAATATTTTCTTCTTCCTCAGTTTGACAAATGTAAAGAACTAGCTATCAAAACTCAGAACATTCATTGACATTTTTCTAAATAGGTAGTTGTTGCAAAATCGACTGTGGGAAACCATATTTTTCAGAAGGATTGTTTCTATAGCTGAGCTTAAAGGGTCCCATCACCCTCCTGCATTATTCACAACGAGCTGTTGAAAGCGCTTAAAAACCTGGCATCAAGGGACAGAGCCCTAAATGGTCAGCAAGCTTTTGCATAAATAATAGAATTCTAGCAGCGAATGTTTTAAAACAAAGCACTGACTGATACTTATTTTATTGGGTTTTATAAAATCAGATCATGTAAAAATGTTCCAGCTATGGCACGGTCTATGCTCTCTGCCCTATGCCATTTTGCTCTCTGACAAAACTCGAATGTGAAAGATTATTTTTTAATAAAAGGTGGAAATACACTGAGAATTAAAGGCACTGAAAAGGATTAAGTAGGAATCAATACTAATAATAATCACTTACTAAAAATGGAATTCTATTAGTTAAATATTAATGGAACAAAAACTTGTCATTGAACATGCATCATGAATGTTCATGCAGATTTTTTGTGTGCTGGTTTCTCCACACTAACAACCATTATAGATTCATACCACATATTACATACAGCACACAGTATCGTGTATGTGGTGTACTATAGATTCCTACTGCAGAGTATATCAAAAGCCTTGCTTAAATCTCTCCCAACCTAAAACACGCCTGTCCAATACTATCATTCTTCAGTCTACTATTCCATCTCCACCTTGCTTTCATCACTGAACTTCTGAATAGATTACTTTATTTTTCTGCTTCCAATTTGCTGTCATCAACCTTTAATCCTAAGCAATCTTTTTTGTTTTCCACCCCTCTATTGAAACTGCTGTCTCAAAGCATACAAGTCTACTTACAAAACACCAGATCCAGCTGAGTCTCCCCCATCTGCAACCTCTTCAACTCCATTACAGCATTTGGCACCGATAAACATGTGCACCTTCTTCAATGTCTTTTTAAAAATCATCTGTGTTATAGTACTCCCATGAGGAAGGGCTATAATCATACTTAACTATTCTATCCCTCCCCCATCCCCACCTGAACCAACTAGGCTTCCATTTAGTTTGCGTGCTTCAATATATCACCCCAGATAGTCTATCCTGGGATCTCCTCAAACTTTTTTGTACTTTTTCCCTCTGCGAATACCATATACTCTTCCAGACTGCTACGTTATCTCTTTTCATCCTAGCCCCTATGTGTCACTGGTCTTAACTGATACCTTAAGAACAAATCCTGATTTTCAAATGCAGTTAGCTCCACCCAGAGGTGTCAGTGACACTTCCAGCTCAGCATGGCCATTTCTGCCCATCCCTCTATGCCCAAATGTATGCATCCGGAGTTAGCTCCTTAAATCCTTGGGTTGAAACACAGAGCTCCGTATTCAAAACTTGCCAATGGTCCTCTCCTGCCTTCTGAATAAAGTGTATCCCCCTTAGCAAGATACTAGGGCCCTCCACAATTTGCCCTCAACCTTCCTTTCTAGTTGCCACTCCTACTCCTCCCCCATCACCATATACCCATGTCATTAACAATATGAACTGAAGGAGCATGCTTCTCTGTCTTTCTCATGTGGTTCCATAAAGTAGCCTGATCTTTCTATGGGAAGAATCCCCCCTATGAAAATCATATTTATCTATCAGAGTTCATCATTCAGTTACCCACTACCTGTAATCTGCTAAGTCAAGATCTATGAAGCTGTGGTTTGTGCTCACAAATGGTTTGTATGAAAATCTATAATACTTCTTAATTCTACTGTGTCTCGAAGCAGTTATAAGAGTGTCTTTCTCCTCTTCTAGACCATAAAGACCCTGAGGATAAGTCAAATAACATCTAGCAGTTAAGGCAAATTAGATCATCAATAAATACTTGATGGATTGCACCATCAGCGTTTGACCTTCACATACTAATTATGTAAAATATTTAAGTACATTTTAAATTAAAAATAAATTTTAACAGAGAAGCAAGAAGGTGTAATTTTAAAATTACACACTTAGGAATTCAGGATGCTTGGAATCCATTTTACTCTGCTACTTACTACTTCTGTGCTGTCAGCAAATTATTTAACTTAATCTGTAAAGTGGGAAGACTGGTGGTAAACACTACAGACACTGTCCGCAAAACAACTGCCACATGTCCCTACCATATAGTAAGTGCACATTGAATGGTAACAAAATGATCCTAGTAGCATTTAACAGTGATAACATGGATATGTGACCACTTTGAAAGCCTTGGTCTATTGTGGATTTCAAGAAAGTAAACAAGGTAAAGCCGCTGATTGAGAAGTTAGAATTATTGGCAATAAAACACCTTTATCTTGCACTGAAGATACAGAATGGTGCCTTGTCAGATTTTTCTGATTCAAAACTACAGTCTATTCTGTTATTGCTGTACTGAACACTATTAATTTGCACAGATTCTGTCAAGGCCAAAAGCATTATAATGCTAAGAAAAACGTGTGCTCATAAACATGGACAATGTGTGTGGGCGAGTGAGAAAAAGCACAGCACATTCCATAGGATTTACTTAGGTTTTCTCAACTTAGAACAAAGAACTGCAAAAATCCTCCTGTGTGGTTGAAGGTACATGTACGGAAAACAAAATTTAAGAAAATACCCTCAGCTACAAGTGGATAGATATAAAATGGTTAATATTCCATTGCCAATACTAATGAGGGGTAAATCATTCTAAAATATTTCTCTCTCTCTCTATCCTCGGTTCTTTCTGAAATTTGGCTTAGGTGCCTATAGAATGTTCTGAATAATGCATATCTCTCCATTATTCAGTGAATTATGTCTGGCTCATAAACATTTCTCAATTACCAGACATCAACCTGTTTTCATCAAGCTTAATTTCTTATTCCAATTAGCCATAACTTCAATTTTTAAATTTCTGTTCCCATGACATAGACACACACACACATACACACACAGTTTACTAGCTTATTTCTCTCCAAAACCTACCCTACGTAAGTATGTTGCACAAATATATTATATGTTTCAGAAATATATCACTTTAAAACAAAAGAGGAAACAATATCGGGTTTACAACGTTATTATTGTTAACAAATAGAGATTGCTTGGAAATTTCTGTAGATATATATCTGACTATATGACATAAGTACCATCATAATTTATGAGTAAATACAGATATTATTTGGTGACTGCTTATTTTCTAATAAAATATGTAAGTCAATAAAATTTACTCAGAAAAATTGGAAACCATACATTAGGTTGACCTGGGAGGGTCCTCTATTTTTGCACTTTACAAAGTAATCTCTCCAGATAAATAGCTTTATTTTACTCTGTTTATTAAACTTTCTCCTTTGTTTTTGTAAATTCTATGGTGTATTTAAGGCTAGCAATCTCTGAGAAAATATAAAAATGGCCAATTTAGTAACAGTCTAAACTATGTAAATGTATGTATTTCACTTCACATATGCTTATGTTCTTATATAAGCTGTGTAGTATGAAACCAACTCAAGTGAGTTCATGTATTATTATTTTCTTCTTTATTCTAAAAAAACCTCAAGGTCTTCCTATGATAAAATGAAAAATGACAGAAAAGAAAAATGTGATGATATTGGAAATAAGCACACTCTGAAAGCCAATTTGTCATTGTTTTATGACATACATTTATCTTCATATACACAAGAGCACCTAGCATAGCACTTTGCCTATAACAGGTACTCAATAAATGTTTGCTAAATGTTGAACATATTTAGCCCTGGGACAGAGCCTAATGTATTGCTCTAGAAATACTTGATTCATCAGTAACCCAACCTATACTAAGCATGACTTTGTTTGGTGTCGGGCAGCCTCTTTGAAAAGTATCCAGTTGCAATTTATATAAGATAGAAAATCTAGTGGGTATGAAAAATATTTTCCAAGGCAAAATAAAACATATTTCTAGAACCAATGGAAAAATATATATATTCAAATACACATGCACAAACACAAATATGTAAACACAAATGATACAGATATATTAGAAGAAGCCTACATGATAGCTCTTATTCCACCAAAGATTTTCATGATAAAACCATGGAAAAACACTGAAATCATTCAAATATTACCGTAAAATATTTCCCCAAATGTATTCAACCTATCCCACCTTGTATAGCAGCCCTGTGGTTGGAGTAGGATTCATCTCAACCCCAATCTAGAAATGGGCTCTGATTGGTTTAAGTGAAACTTCCTTGCCACAATGTTTGGCTCAGAGACATTGAATATAAACCCAGACATACCATTTTCTGCTGGCCACAGTGTAGCAATCACAGACACATGAACTAACATGTTCCAACCAAAAGAGTGCCCAGGCTTTTGGTATGATTACTGAGAATGATAGTAATTCTTTTCCTTTGGACATAAAAAAGAAAAGAACCACTGGAGATTCTGGTAGCTGTCTTGCTACTATAATAAAACCATTCTGGAAAAGAATGAACCACTTGAAAGAAGTAGTGGAGGGAGACAGAACCAAGAAAATCACAAGAGAGATGGAACTGCATTATGATGACAAGCTGGATTAAATTCTCACCAGAATCTCACAATTCCTCTAGAATTTTCTATTACACAAGTGAAAAACTCGTAAAGTATAGTCACAAGAAATCTTTAATGGAGAAAAGATGTCATATATGACTGCTCCAATGCAGGTGTTTTCTGTGTGTGTGTGTACACCCATATATACACATTTTATATATAAAATGTATATATATATAATGTGTGTGTGTGTATATAATGTATATATATTTTTTTAGATTTGTCTTTGTTAGGGGATTAATTCAAAACTGTATTATGTTAGCAAGACAAAGCACTAATATGGCTCTATGTAAAGCACATGTATTTTTATTTAATACACATAGAAAAATTAAAAGGTGGTAACATCTAATTCACTGTTGCAATAGGCCAAATGTTCTACAAATGTTATTTCCAAAAATACTTTACTACCTAAAAGTAACTTATTCAACTTAGAGAATCTAGGTGGTTATTTATTGTTTAAAGCACAAGAACTCTATCAATAGGTAAAATGTACTAACTCAATTATTTTTAATGAATTTCAGTACAACTGAGGATAAAATATGAAAATTATAATATTATTTTTCCCTTACACTGTTCCTTTGTAATACTTAAAGAGAAATACTTTCTCCTAATATAACTGCTAAAGTTCCAAAGTAGACTTACTAAGAAAAAGAAGTACATTTTCTACTTTTAGGTATGTATGTGATAGAGAGAGACGAAATGACAAAAGTTTAACATGAATTATCAAGTTTAAAAGAATCATCCATTAATATGGAGGAATATACACATGTATATATGTATATATTCCATCTAACAATTACTTACTCAGGCACTATTTACAAAAACTATCTATTATTCCTTGTGTATACTTTCACGTATGAGAATGGGGGGGTGCAAATTTGAATCAATGAGATGACTACTACCTGAAATCACATTGTTAGTCTTTCCTTTATTCACTATGACACTAATCCATGCTAAAATGCAACTATTTTTCATAGAAGGATTAAAACTCTATGCATGAGTTTCCATTATTGTAACAAAAAAAATTCTAACATATATGGAATTTGGAATCAAAGAGTGGAGTGTTGAAAGTAACAGATCCTAAAATGTGGAATAGGCTAATTATGTTAGAGACAAGGACCAAGAGTGAAAAGGACCCACCTATCCCAGTGATAGTTGTCATATGATTAAACAATGGCCTATTTTATGTGAAGACACATACTTTATACCTACCAACATTATTAAGGGATGAGAGAGAAACAAAGATGTTGGCACCTACCAAGAAAGAAAGAAGTTCATGCTAAAGGTCACCTATCTAAAGCACAGGAAAAAAAAAGAAAATATGGATTTTTTTGAGAAGAACTTTGCTGCCTATGGCTTATAATGTAAATGACCTGAGAGTCTGATAATTTAGAGTTTGATAGAATTGGAAAAGCCAATTTTTATTTTTATTTCAAATCTAATGAGTAGAGGCAGGAGGGGCATGATTTAATACTTAAGTACTTAAAAAAAAATCAACTATAGGGCTTCCCTAAAGCATTTTTCTGATAAAGTAGATGATCACTCCTGTCCTGATGAAGCAGCCGAGATGTAATCTACAGGCAAAGGGCAGACTGGCAATGCCTCCTATCCTAAACCTTCGCTGCAAAGTGCCTCGGTCAGGAGATGTGCAAAGCACAGGGACGTATTAAGGAAGATAAAAGGGCTCACATTCGAAGACTAGAACTAGAGCAGAGGACTTTGGTTACTAGGCCATAGACTTGAAAGAGAAAAAATACTAAAAGTCTAAAAATTATAGAGAAATCTGATCTCCAAAGTAATCTCGTCTGATTAAAAAATACATTATTATTCAACCCTAGAGGAAACAAAAGGACCCCAAAATGGTGCATTAAGTAGACGACTAAAGCAGTATAATCCCCTGCAATGGCATTTTCCACAATGTCAATCTCAGATATTACTGTGAAAACAACTTTCAAGGAAAGTTGTTTCATGAACAGAAGGAAGAATCATCAGGAACTCTCTGACAGTACAAGATAGAATATGCGTTTGTTTCCGTTCTTTTCTTTTACACATTTATTTGTTTTAAATCAAGATGTCCTGTGTTCTTTTAAATTTTTATATAGGGGTATTGGGCTTCATTTTTTTTTCATTTAATCATTGCGCACTGGACCATGAAGCACTGCATCGCAGTCTGAAAGGGAGTGCAGACACCCAAAAATCCCAACCATGGAACTAGCTATCATTGCTGGGAAATATTTTACACATTCTCTTTTCAAGGATGTTATGCGGACATTTTCAAAAGTGAGTATATACTAAGGAGGGTGTGATGCAATGCTGGATATTCAAACAGGAGGACGTAGTAGACATTGTGACTGCTCACCCCATGTCCTTTCTCTTACTCCCCCATATACAGCAGCTTGATGACTAGGACTGGATAGAGATCACCCTTAATTCTAGATGTGAGTTTGGGTTTTGTGTAAGCCAACTGGGATAATTCTGTCCCTTGTGCTACAGTGATACGCTTAGGCAGGTACATGATCTAAGAGGTTCCAATCATAAGAGAAACTCACACCTTTTGTTTGATATTAGGGAAAAACATACTATTAACTCCTGGCTGTGAACAAGAAAACAAGAGTTTCCAAGAGTTGCTGAAGAAACCCAGCCTGTAATAATCTGACAAGTTGAAGAAAAAAGAAAGAGAGACCCATCCCTGACTCCAGCGATAAAACTGTGTTAAACACTTGAGCAACCTTGAACTTATTATTTACAAAGTCAATACATTTTTATGTGACTTAAAAGTTGGTTTGAAACCAACAGCATTCTAAATAACACGGGACATAATACACATTAATGTTCTTCATCAACTTAATAAATCTTTAAATAATCAACGATCATTTTAATATGTACTCATAGCATCTTCACTGCCAAATGTTCTGATTTCAAATTCAATGCTCAATTGCTCAGTTCACCAAATCTAGTTAATTGCTGTTACTCAAAAAGCATTATCATTAATGCCACTGATGCTATTATCAATAAAATGAGGACAATTTGAATTGGTTCGCTTATTCATCAAATGGAAATTTTTAGGAAGGGTGTATTATTACAATCAGAGTGCCAAATGGGAATTTAATGCACCATTTTTTTTTTCACAAGCTGGCTATAAATTGGAATCTTTAAAACTATTTTATGTCTCTCTCTCTCTCTACCTGTCTGTCTCCCTCTGTCTCTCCCTCCCTTCCTCTCTCTGTCTTTTTTACCTCCCCTCTGCCTCTATCTCTCTGTCTCTATCTGTCTGTCTGTGTCTCACAACTAAACTAATGATAGTATCATCTGAATCTCTTGCAAGGAAAAAAGATTACTGCAATGAACAGTTGGTAGATTTCATAGCAATAATTACCAGTTGCTCAGCCTTCACTCTTCATTTTTTAAAAAACTGCCCTTATTTTACCTTTATTTTATGTTGCCTGATTTGTAGTTTCTGTCATTAAATTGTCTATGTATTCATTCACTTTTAGTAAATAACAAAGAATGTGTGTGTGTGTGTGTGTGTGTGTGTGTGTGTTGTGTGAAAAGATAACCTTTGTTCACTAACTATCGCTCTCTTTCGTGTCATTTTAGCATAGGAGTTAATAGGATAAATACTGGAGTCAGAAATTGTGTGTTCAAATCCTGGTCCAACCACTTTTCATCTGTGTGACTGTGGGCAGATTTCTTAACTAGTTTGTGTATCAATCTCCTCATGTGTAAAATGGATATACTAATAGAATCTTCTTCACAGGGTTGTTATGAAGATTGAATTAATGCATGAAGAGGGTTTAAGAGTGATGCTTGGCACATAATCATTGTTCAAAAGTGTTATCAATTTTTGTGTTATTACAGACATTCTCCAAGAACACTAAGATCAACACTTGAGAACAAGCATCTTAGGCTATTACAATGGTTAGGAGTCTGGGAATTCAAAACTGCTGCTGAGTCCTGTGTATCTATTGCTTTCTAACTGTGTGACTCTGGTCAAATTATTCCACATGTTCTTTGTTAACAGAATTAAATTTTATCTCCTATCTCACAAGTTCACTGAGGGATTAAAGTGACATGTACTATGTAAAAGGGATATACATGTGTTATAAAATATGAGGAATCCTTTTTATACATAGGAGATTATACATTCTATAGATCAAGAGAATTCCTTTCACTGCCTGTTCTGGTAATGGCTCAACACACCGGACACTTGTTCCTCTCTTGCCATGAACAAACAATTTTTAGTTGAAACATAAATCCTTTTTCGCATGTCTCAACCTACTAGATTTGAGATATGGGTAATATAATGTGAAGCAATTATCTGATGTACCATTGGAAGGAAAAATGTGCCTGGCTTCCCAAGTCCTCAAGATCTCACTGTATCTTATTTTTGTAGGGGTTCTTTACTATTTGGAGACAATAAATGCTTTGGAGAATATGATGAAAACTGTGGATTCTTTATCCTGAAAATGGACTATATATACATAACAAGACATTTTGAAGATTATGTTAACAGAGCAATGGATACTTTTATACACATTTCATGAACTTTCAGGGTCTTATGGACTCTAATAATTGTTATATTCTTTTACTTTCAGTAATCTGCACTGACCTGTCATTCTGGGGCTAGTCAAAATTCTGTATCCCTCAGCAGTCAGTGATGTTAACCAGCTCCTTTAAAAAACTCTCTAACAATATGATCACACGTGTACTTGGCTATAATAGCCTCTGGTTATGTTTTTAAATATGAAAATTTACATAGTGTACTATTTACCATTTTGCTAGCATTTATACATTATCCTCAATAAAAATATAATTTATTGCTCTCTTTCTTATTGAAGTATAGTTGATTTACAATGCTATGTTAGTTTCAGGTGTACAACAAAGTGATTCAGTTATACAGATTCAGATTCTTTTCCATTATAGGATACTGTATGATATTAAATATAGTTCCCTGTGCTACACAGTAGGTCCTTGTTATTTGCCTATTTTATATAATAATTTATTGTTTTAAATTTTGTTAACTGAATCGAGAATTTTGAAGATTATATCACTGATTATTTTCTTTTCCTGATTTTAATTTATTGAAAGTTGAAAATGTATGTGAGAGGATTTTTTACCATTAAAATTTTTTTTAAATGTATTTGTATTTAAAACATGTAAATTCATTGAAGAAAACAAGAAAAGTGGGGAATTCAAAGAACTAAAACCTTCCTATAAAAACAATTTAGTATAAACTATTCTGGATGCTATTGCCTTTACTATAAATATACATATAGATGTATACCACACAAATATAGCTTATTTTTTCTAAACAAATCATAATGTTATCCCACCTACATTTTTACTCATATAATAGATTTTAAACACTTCTCAATGCCAGTAAATTTTCTTTTATAACTTGGTTCTTAGTGGCTTTATGGTATTGTATAATTTGGGGATACAATAATTCATTTAAAGAAATTAGTAGAAGTTATTCAAAGATGCAAATTTCTATAGAAAGCACATAAATTCCATAACAAAAAGTAATATAAATGAAATAGCTCAGGAATTGATCAGCAAGCTATTTTTCTTCCCATATGTCTCATTTGAACACTATTCAAATAATCTCATAATTAAAATTGAAATGAAAGAATTTCATAAGCGCACAGTATTTTCTTTGCCTCTTCCTATTTCTTAAATTTTGTAATATTCCATTAAAAAATAATGGATTGCAATAACTACGGAGAAAAGAAAGATCCACCTTTATAAAAAGTTACTGTAAAAATCCTCCATGCATAATAAAAAATAATATCTACCATGTTTATTCTGTAATCATATTTATGGCTATTAACTCAATGAATTCTTAGTTCTTTTTAAGAGGCAAGACTTATTCTTAAGCCACATTTAAAAATGAGTAAAACTGCAATAATACATCCTAATTCACAGAACAGTAAGTAGCAGAACCAGAACTAGAGGGCAAAGTCAGTCAGACTGATTAGCAATTGCATGTGTGTTTAGGACATTTTAATCCCATGAAATTAAAGGGCAACCGCTTTAGCCAGTATAACTACATGCTGTACACAGGGAAGACAGGCCTTCCGTCATCCAACTAGAACAAACATAAACATGTAATCTCTGTCTCTTTCTTCCTCCCTTCTTCTCTCAAACCATAGTTACAGAATCTTTCCCTAACCCATGACCAAAAAACAATCTAAGCTTTTTACTTTCTGTCATTTGTGAAGAAGAGAAAACTTGACCAGTTAGTATAAAATCATCTACCTTGTCATTCCTGCAAGGAATTCTAATAAGTAAATAGGCAGGGTCCCTGGACCCCACTGTCAACCTTGGAAATATAACATGCTTTTTAATCAAAGTTTAGATATGCTAATCATTGTATTACATGATTTTAAAAATAAAATAAATACTAAAAAGAAAATCAAGGATGATGAGGCCATTTCTTATCATGAAGTCACCAGAGAAAAATCTAACATACTAAGAAACAACTCTTAAAGACATTAGTAAAAAGAGAATGTTATAAAAAAATTTTTAATGTAAGTCTTACCAGGATATAAGACAGTGACAAATAATCTTAGTGGTTAATACTGTTAGATATGCGAGTTGATTGGTCAATAATTAGTCCAACAACATAGTTGAGTCTTTTGTGTTTCTACAGTTGCATGTTATGCTTCATGGAAGCGTGGCTAGAGTTATTATACAGAAGATTTTCTTCTGGCTGACTCATTCTTGAAATTTACTGATTCCATAATATACAATTCAGATTTAGTGAAAAACAGTTCATGGGCGAAGGAACTGGGAAGATTTTGGTCAAAGATTACAAACTCGCAGTTTGAAGATGAGTAAGTCCTGGAGATCTCACCACAAAGAAAGAAATGATAATTATGTGATGGGATGGAGATGTTAGCTAACACTATGGTGATTATCATACTGAAATATCTAAATGTATCAAATCAACATGTTGTGTATCTTAAACTTAAACATAATTATATGTCAATTATACCTCATTTTTTTAAAACAGGTTAAAACACACACAGTACATGAAAATTGTCTTCTTTTTTCTTCTCGTTAAATAGATGAATAAAACTGGCAAACAATTTCATGTTCAAATGGTGTTAAAGTCTATGGAAAGGATTCTTAGGAATTAAATGCAACTCAAACACAGGTAACAGAAGGCATCTTAATGGCAGGCAATGAGAGAAGAGCAAAGACAATGAAGATTTCTAAAGACAAGGGTGGGGAAAAGGCAGAACTGCCCTTCATGAAATGGGAAGTACTACTCTGTATATTTTGTTGGGAGATAAATTTAGGAGGACAAGAATAAGAAAATAAAGAGTATAATAATCAATGTAGGAGGAAGATTTTTAAATTTCTGACAAAAGACTTTATTTTTCTTTCACCCTCTTCCTACAGCATGTTGAACCTGAAACTGCACCAAGAAATGTCTGTTAAATCATTAATGCTCATTTCCTTCTGCCTTTTTGTACTCTTAAGAAGGTAGTTACAGAATATTTCTTAGAAGTCACACACATAACTATAAAATTTAATTTGCTAATCTTCATAGAGTTTTATATAATAATACCATTTTAATGAAAGAGTAGATGAAAGGTAAGCCAGGTACTCTTTCCTCTCAGCAATGATACAATAATAAGTAGGTGAAATGATGGTATAAATGACTCTTGGCATTATGCTTAATACTGTGGTATCAGATATACTCTGACATGTGTGCTCTATAGTAAGAACACCAAAAAGTGCAAGATATGATACATGCGGAAACAGAATGGCTTTACAGTTACTTGGGAAAAACTGTCTTTACCTCTAGAGACATCTGGAAGTCTGCATTTCGACTGTTAGCTTAACTAACAGTAGGGGGATTTAAGGTATGCTTTTTAAGATCCTAAATTCCCATGATGATCTGCAGGGTCAGTGTCTTTACTGATGCTTGGCATCTGGCCTAACCAATGTGACAAGGCAGGCTTTAAAGGCACTCCATCAAGGACTTCTCTTTGAGCACTGCAAAAGCTGATTCCTCACTCAGGAACTTGGAATGGCTCTCAGACTTTCAGTGCTTACTGCACCCTTTACCCCACCATGTTATCTGCCTTTAAATAAAAGCCTTATGTGAATAGACTCTGTGGAGTCTGGTGAGGTTTTTCAAACACCCAAACTGAGGAAAACTTTCTAATACATTATTTCTTAGCCATAATAAATCCTAGCGGCCAGGACTCATAGGTATTTTCACATAGTTTTTATATTTTATTCTGTATTTTCGGAAAATTAAGGTATCTCCTTATGTTAGTGAAACGTACCTATGTTTTATGTGAACAATTCCTATGATAGATCACAAGCTAATTAACCATTTGGAAAAAACAATTCATTTAGCTTCAACCTTATCTATCACGCTTTTATTAGAAAACTCTTTCTGCCATGCAAAAAAACTAAATTTCCTCTCTTACATCAGAAAATAGCTTCCTGAATTTTGATTGGGTTTTTACTTGCATCAGAAGAGTCAAAATTACTCTGTTCCATAGAAAATGCTACACCTTGGAAATTCCAGGAATTATATACACCACAAATTTTTATCCATAAAAAAATTAAAGGAGGGCTCATTTATTCTGATATACTGATTTTATTTTTCCTAATATTTTAGGAATTTTCTAACATTTAGAAATATCACTATGAAATTATAATATAATTGAAAGTGAGAGTTCAAATGTTAGTTTTGTCAAAGGTCTGACCTTTTTCTCCAACAGTAATAAAACTGCCCTCACAAACAGTCCTTCAGTCAATGAGCAGAATTAAGTTTCATCAAGGCAAAGGATCTTTATCTATAAATGACTTAATCTACTTTTGGGCACTATTAAAATTTCCTCTTACGACAAGTTGAAAAAGCTCCATATAATTCCCAGACTAACAGAGAAGAGCACTCCCTTCACTTAAACTTAGGTATTACATCTCAAATTGTTAACGTAGAATATTTGTTAAATAGATTTAGTATTTAAAAATGTCAAAACTTCACACAAGCCAAAAATGTGACATCTTCAAAGTTCATTAAAGAACAGTCATTTCACTTTGAGCTTAAACACCCCCGCCAGGTCCCACCCCCTGCCCTCATGCGCGCGCGCGCTCACACACACACACACACACACACACACACACACACACACACATACACAAACTGTAGAAGTTGTTGAGGACAGAAAATTATCAGGCTATTTAGAACTCATATTTGAAGGAGAAGTTTGCAAGTCCATATCTACTTATCTACTTAACAGTTTCTTCTCTGGGCTCCCTTAGTTCTTAGTTACATTTTACATCACTTTTCACCAATTCCTTCTCTACATATTTTCCATCCTTAGTTAATAAGTGGTAATTTCCCTCTCTACCTGTTCTTATTACTATTGAAGAAATAAAGCTTCTTAGGGCAGCAAAGATCCCAGAGCTATCTATTTCTTTCATTTATTGAATACAGACTTACTTCCATGGCTGTAGGAATGTTATTTATTAAAGTCATGCCCCACTTAAAATAATTTCATTCTTCCCTTCACTTACCTAAGCCTAAAAATTCATGTTTAGAATGAATTTATTCCATTAAAACAGGCCTAAGTATCTGTCCCTGGACCACTGCAGGGCATCTGTGCACATTACAGATTCTTGGACCCCATCCAACAGGCTTGTGGGGTGCCTCATAAACCTGTACTTTTACCACCTCCCCAATCCCTGATGTAACTTTAGAAAATAAACCACATGCTTGGAATGTAACCTATCTAGCTTTGTATTGTTTATCCTTTTATATGTAGATGTCCTGTTCAAGTACGAGAGATGGTATTAATAATTTACAGAATGAAAGGGAAGAAGATGTAAAACTCTGTCACTGCAGGGTTCAGATTGTAGGAAGTAGGCCTAAAACTGAATAACTGATTAGGGTCACAAGAGCACGACTAATATATTATACCCAGAGAGCTGCTCCCCTAAATAATGATTTCACTCAATTCTTTCCTAGAATATGGAATAACTGGTCACATCAAAAGAATATACTATTCATTCATTCATTCATTTATTCCACTGATATATTTTGAGGACCTACTATGTATCCTAGATACTGAGTCTTTTCTCTCTTGGAGTTTTCATTCATTATGGGAAAATGACCTACAAATAAATATATAATATAATGCTAATAGTGATAAAGCTACCAGGAAAAAATTAAAGTATTGAAAGAGGAAAGGAGTGATTGTGGTGGTATATTAAATAGGATATTGAGAAAAGTCCTCTCTGAAGCCTGAGTAAGGTTAGGAAGCAAGCCATGTAAATATCTTAGACAGGGCCTTCCAAGAAGAGGAAACATGTAGAATTCCTGAGATGGAAGCACATTTTGTCTATTAGAAGCAAAGCTGACAGGCCAATGCACCTGGAGCTGAGTTATAGGGAGAAGAGTGGGGGAAAAAAGTAGGATATGCAGGGAACAGATCACATAGGGATTTTGGGTTTTCTTCTGAGTGTAAAATGAAATCATTCTAACATCAAAGCTACTGCAAACGTCGTCTCTACTTACTCAATATGTAAATTCTTAAGGGCAACAATGTAACTGTATACAAACCCCATGCCTGGTTCATTGCCACTCATTCCATAACAGTTATCACTATTAGACAAGAATCATAGATCAGGATCACGGATTTCAGGCTTACAATGAAGCCAAAAGTCATCTTGAACAGCTATATGGTTCCTGTACACAGTGGGCAAACAGGTTAATGAACCATGTGTCCAATGCCTGTTTCCTTTGAAACTAGTCTGAAATCTGGTCTGTGCTTAAACACTTCTTTGAACAGAAAGCTCATCATCCTCCAAAGCCTTCTATCACAATCTTGGGTATTACTATTAGAACGTAAGTACTAGTTAAAAATCATGAATGTGCTCACATGAATTACAGTGAGTTAAACAACTTGATTGATTTTTTTAGTTTAATAAATTAGTATTTTATACTTAAGAATTAACATCACTAAGCCAATTTCTTGAGGGCATGGCCATGTTTTCACTTCTTATTTCATTTTGTCTTTTGATGTTTGTGCAAATCACTGCTTAAGTATTGTAGCAGTCATAAACACTGCTCATGCTTATTTTCAGCTTTCCACATTTGAGATCTGTAATATGAATATACTTTCTAGTGTTCTGTAAGGACACATGACTTGTTTTGGCCAATGAGTTGTGAGCTGAAGTAACATATACCACTTCCTGCCCAAATATTTAATTGCCAGTCAGAGAAATTTCAGAACTTTCTTTCCCTTTGTACAGTGACTAGAAATATTCTTGGAGGTGGCTGTGTCATCAGGCTGGGTCACTGAGTGATCACAATGAATAGAGTCCTCTTGCTGACTCACAAAGTGCATGTAGTTTGAGCAAGCTGTTTCAAAGTAATGAGATTTGGTAACCTGATCTAGAATACCTGATAGAGATGACAAAAATATTATCAAGTAGCAACTGATACATTCCAACAGCAGTCCTTAATCTACATATTGTAATACATTAGTAAATCTCCAAATCAAAATCAGGTTATCCTAGAAAGGAGCTTTAGTGTGGTTCCTAGTACATAGTAACTACCCAATAATTGTTTATTGAATGAAGCAATGAATGTAACTATTCATCTAGCAAGAGGCTAGTTAGATTTATTTCCTCAATTTTTCAAGAACCATTGTGTAATAATGGCTTATTTCCCTAAAAAATCAAGTTGGTAAAAATTCAGTTACTAAGTTGTTGAATTTCCAATGAAAAGAATTAGGAACACAGAAATGAAAATTAAATGTCACCTCACATACCCAAGCCAATAATGAAATTTGAAGTTATTCACCTTAGAAAACTACAAGGATTTTGAAAACAGCAGCAAAGGAGCATATAAATATTTTCCTTCTGAGGGAAAGACTGAATCAAGAAAAAGTTAACTAAAATAGACTTGTTTTTTCCAAAGTCAGTTGGACCGAGGATGTGGTCTTTGCCTCCCAAGTCATCCATTATGTGATTTCACATGAGTGTTATCCCAAGAGGCATAGCTACTTCTTCCTCTAAAGACTTGGGGAGGGGGAGAGCAATGAATTTGATAGATAACAACTTTAAATATGTACCAGATATTTTCTTTGACTACTTTCTACCTCCCTGAATTTTGGAATGTTCTATTAAAGCTAACGGGATCCACAAACAACTACAAATAAGGTGACATGAGAATTAAATGGGTATATAGATTCATAGTGTCTATCAAGATTTAGAGTCCTAGATATGGGAATGGGACTAAAGAAGTGGCTACATAAGGGGAAGGGTTGTTGAAGACAGCCAATATATTTAACTCAGAATAGGAAATATACGTATTTGGTATTATGAGTAGTATATGTGTAGTTGTATGTGTATAAACATGCACATACATAGATGTCGTTTTAATTATATATATATATATATAAAAATATACATAAAATGCAATGTATAATTATATTTCATAGACTAAAGGTTTCTCTTTTACTTAATCATATATCAGGGCTACCTTTACAACATGGCACTAAATATACCTCTACAGCATGAATTTTAAAAGTTTCATGATATTACATTAAATATATTTACCATAAGCTTTATTAATTCCATACTGATGGATATTCAGGTCTTACCTATAATAAAGGCCGTGTTTGACAAGCCCGCAACTAACGTCATACTCAATTTAAGATCAGGAACAAGACAAGGATGCCTGCTTTCCCCACTGTTATTCAATATAGTATCTGAAGTCCTAGCCAGAGCAATTAGCCAAGAAAAAGAAATAAAAGGTATCCAAATTCAAAAGAAGATGTAAAATAGTCACTATTTGCATAAAACATGATATTATATATAGAAAACCCTAAAGACACCACCAAAACACTGATAGAACTAATAAGTTCAGTAAAGTTGCAGGATATGAAATCAATATACAAAATCCATTGTGTTCCTACACAATAATAATGAACTAGCAGAAAGAGAAATTAAGCAAACAATCCCATTTACCACTGCATCAAAAGAATAAAATACATAGCAATAAATTTAACCAAGGAGGTGAAAGACCTATACACTGAAAACTATAAGACATTGATGAAAGAAATTAAAGAAGACACAAATAAATGGAAAGATATTGCATGCTCATGGATTGAAATAATTAATACTGTTAAAATATCCATACTATCCAAAGCCATCTACAGATTCAACACAATCGTTATGAAAATTCCAATGGCGTTTTTCACAGAAAGAGAACAAGCAATCCTAAAATTTGTATGGAACCATAAATTTTCATTCCTTAAAAAACTACAGTTTTTTTACAGACCTTCAAAAAACATGGGTTTGAACTGCACAGGTTCACTTATATGTGGATTTTTTCAACCATAAATACTACATTGCTACACAATCCATGGTTGGTTGAATCCGTGGATGTGGAAAGGTAGCTATATAGGAGCCGTGGATACAGAGGGCCCACTATATACTAAACACGACTTCTGACTGTGCAAAGGGTCGGTGTCCCTAATCCCCTCGCTGTTTAAGGGTCAACTGTATTTCTTACATCACTGTACTCATAAGATTATTGCCCTTAGGTAAATTTCTAGAGGTATGAATGCAGGCTTCAGATTTTACAAATTTAAAATTTTGTGATGTATTTCAAAAATTATGCTCCAGAAAGGCAACATCAATCATTCTGTTATAAAGACTTCATAACTCATGAGATTTCTTGATTCCGTATGCTCTGAAAAATTGTATTATCACCCTTCCAATCTGCCTGTCTGGTGGGTAAAAATGACTTCATTGTTTTAAATTGTGTATCTTTCATTACTAGCTAGGGAGAATGTCTTTTTATATATTTACTGATATACTGACTTTTTTTTCCTTTTGTCATTTCCCATATTATGTTGGTTTTTGTGTGTTTGTGGTTATTGTTCTCCGTATCATGTTTTTTGTCAATTTTCCTACTAAGATGTGCTTTTTCTTATTGATTTATAAGTTATTTATATATGAAGGCTATTAAAATATTATGTTATAAATGTTACAGATAATTTCCTAACTCATTACTTGGCTTTCAACATTCTTTATGATTTTTCATGTATAAATTCTAACCAATACATGATACAACAAGAACTGCCTTACTAAATACCTTCACCCACTCTATAAATAACTACTATAATCATAGAATGTGAAGCAAAAGAAATGGTAAAATTTTTAAAAGCTTAATAGATATTTTCTTTCACATTCATTCCTGGCTTCTAGGACCAACTGGGCAATGAGCAATTAGCAAATTAATGGTAATACTACAGTGCTTGTGGCATACTTGTTCCTGAACTATTTGAGGACCAAGTAGTTAAAAAGCCTTTAATTGGTTGGTTCACATGAAATTTAAATGATGAAATAGAAGTAGAGGAATCCATGGGCACATCTTATTTCTAATTCCATTAATGATCCAAAATTCCTCTTGAAATGACTTTTTGAGGTATTATAAAGTAAATTTTAATGTTTCAGAACGAGAACTACATATCTCAGGAAGCAGATAATTGCCACTGGATTTAGCAATCTGACCCACAGTATAGAAATTTCTAATTAAAGTCTTCTTTTTATAATGCTAATCTTTCAGCCAAAAATTTCCTTGGGACATGTTATAATGAAGATAAAATGTACTAAGATTTTAAATTAACCAGCAATCCCAGAGAAACCTAATAAACACTTTCATAAATGTTCACTATACATAAATTTTATTGTGAAATAATCCTATTTTTATCTATAGCTCCCATCACAGGCATCATTACATCATGAATAACTGAACTAATAGAAATAAATATTTAAAATGCTAATCTTCCAAATCTGGATTTGATATATGTAAAAGAGGCAATGACTTTCTGTAACTGAACACCAGGCAGATGATCTGGAAATAAAAAAATCATATAACAATACTGTTAACTCATCATTAATCCCTTAAAACACAGTTTCATTCCCTAAGAGTTTAAAAAACTGATGTCTGTATACTTATCACAAGTTTTCCATGATATAAAATACCTTATTTGAGTCCTAAGTATATGTTGCTTTCACAATTACTCTATATTAATTACTACTAAATAAGATATCCCTTCCAAAGAATTCATCTTTTTCTTTACATACACAAGTTTAAGGGAGTAAAGCTTCAGTTAAAATAAAACATTTACCAGTAGATTTGAAACTCAATGACATTGAATTTACCACCTATCATATATTTACTGATATTGTTCTGCAAGTTTGCTTAACTTAAGTTGATTAACTTAGCATCATTCCATCTTTGCGCTCATATTATTCCTAGGGAAAGACCACAAACTAATGTGTAAGGACATGTTTTGATGGAATTTTGTAGCAGGGATCATAATTACGAATGGGTATCTACTAAATGTAAATTTTAAGAAATATATTCAAATAAAATTAATTTCCAATCAAGGTTATCATATATGTTCATTTTTGATGTTACCACACTTTGAGCAAATTTTCATTCAAAAGAAGGGTTAAAAGTTTAACTAAGGAGTAATTATTAAATATTAAAATATGAAAAAATTGATAGAAACAATAAAATCAATGAAAAACAAGAAATCAAATCAATAAATGTAAAAACTGGAGACTGTTCTACAGAAAATGGGAAAATGTGGGAAATTTACTTAAAATATTTAAAATCCTAGGACAGAAATCATATTTAGCATATTTCAAGATGCAAAGTCTTAGAACCAGTATTTCTACCAAGTGGCCTTATTTAAATGATTTAACATCTCTGGACTTTAGTTTCTTCACCTATAATACCCTTCATACTCCATAACATATGAATTCTTCCCAAGTGAATTTGAAACTTCACTTGGAAAGCAACTGAATGATCTCCACTGCATAACTTACTCTGTGATATTTATAGGCAAAAACATCCTCAGACTTCTTCGTTAATCAGGAGCCTGTACAGGCTTACTTAACTGAATACAGTCATCAGTAAGTATAGTACTAGTAGCAGCAAGCTGGCTACTTTTCCCACCTGAGCACTATCACTCATTTTGCAAATTGTGGCAGACTGTATTTTTCAAGAAGGTTTACAAGATCTCCCATCCTACACAATGCCTCTTACAATGCAACAATGACATTTCTCCATCAAGAGTTCGGTTTATATTCCCTCTGCTTGAATATGGGTGAACCTGTGACCATGGATCACAGTACACTACGTGATTTCCAAGACTAAGCTACAAAAGGCAATACAGCTTCTGCTTGGTACTCTTCAGATCACTTGCTCTTGGAATCCAGCTAGCCTTTTGTAAGAGTACACAAATTACATGGAGAGGCCACATGTAGGTGTTCCAGCCAATTGCCCTGGCTGGAGTTCTAATACTAGCCACTGGACACATAAACCAAGGAGGCTTTGAGATGACTCCAGCCTCTGCTACTGTCTTATTGCAACTGCATAAGTCCCTAGTCCAGTAACCCCCAGAAGCATGAGAGATAATGACAACAATGAGTGTTATTTTTATAAGCTCTTAAATTTTGAGGTGATTTGCTACATGGCAACAGTAACTGCAGAACAAGACATACACAACTTTATTAAACAGGTGAGCTAATAGACAAACATTTGAATCATACAGCAAGTAAGATGATGAATCAGAATTTTAACATACATTCTTATGATATCATGCTTCTTCAAAAATGTATCTTATTTGCAAAATAATTAAAAACAAATATTTGGCATTAATATTCTTTAAGGGGCCAAAAATAAGCTAAACAAGATATAAAACATCCAGTCTATAGGAAAAGATTCAAAAAATGTATTAATGATTACAAATAAGCCACCTGCTCTTTTTAAAGAATGTTACATAAACAGATTAGCTTGGTTACACCCAATACTTCTTTCAACCTTTATAAATCCACCAGGCCCATAAAATGTAATGAACATGAAGTAAATGGGAACTTTCACATATCCTTGTTTTGCAGAAGTTGACTCCATTTTTTTTTTTCTAAATCATCCACAGCTATACCTCTGGAGTTATCTCCAGTATCAAAAGACAGATGGGAAAAGTCAGTTCCCAGCACTAGTGGTTAAACTATCTATTATCTTTTCCAGAAGCCCCAATTACCTTTGCCAAAGGTAAAAATGGAATTTCATTGGACATTTTTGGATTTAGATTATTTTTAAGTTTATATCATAATTTATGAATATAACAAAAAATGCAGGAAAGTTGACTTACATTATTATAAACATTTCTTCATCCTTAAACACTTATTTAGTGCCTATTGTGTAAGAGTACATGAAGGGTTTTTTCACAAATGCTATGTGTTAATTATTTTAGCCACCATGTAAAGCAGAAATTGTCTCCATTTTAGAGATGAGAAAACCAAGTCATAGACAGAAAATGGTACATTCAAGTCCCATAGAGAGTTATTAAAATAGTAGAGCTGGAGTTTGAAGGAGATTAGCTTCCTCTTGCCCTCCTGTAAGAGAAGGCTCACCTGATACTTTCAGCTACAGAATACTCCTTTATCCTTAGCATTTCCAGTATTTTTTAAAATTTCAGCTCTTGTTTCTTTCTTTTAAAGTGACTAAAATGACTTATAGTTATTTTTTAAGGTTTACTTACTTATTTATTTATTCATTTATTATTTTTTCTTTTTTATTTAATGGAGGTACTGAGTACCGGACCCAGGACCTCATGCATGCTAAGCATGCACACTACCACTGAGCTATACCCTCCCCCAACTGGGCTTTAGAATCATTTTAATTTGATTTTTTAAGCATTTTGGTCTCTTTTCCTATTTATAAATTAAACTTAATGAAAGCATGTCCATGTTCATGGAGACTCAGGAACTAGAAGAGTTCTAGCATACAGTCTATGCTTAATGCATACTGAGTGAGTAAACGAATAATATTAGAATAAAACCTCTAATTTTAGGATGTCTAACTCAAAACTCTGATTCTAAATATAACAATTTTGTGTACCTGATGTTGAAAAATTTGAAAATACTTCAAATGGTATAACTTAGCCAGGTGGGCTTCTTTATCCCTTTTTCCATTTCAGAGATTTTTTTCTTTAATGGAAGAGTGTATTTGTTCAAAGTAATATCATTATCTATATTCTTTCTGAAGTTCCCTCCAGTTTCAAAATTCTGCTCGGAAATTTTCAGTGCACCAATCTTTAAAGCTGAGCTCAAACCTGACGATTCTCTTTCTAGGTCACTTGTTCAGTCACATCAGAAAGTAGATAGACTTCCATGAGCAGATCAATGGTGCTTTTAATCTAAGGAGAGCTCCCCACTGGCTGGCTTTACACCCTCTGTTTGCCAATTCTTCTGCACAATCTGTGTTTGGTCTAAGGGACAAGTTGTATTGGGAGGGGCCAATGGCGGAGAAAGAGTGAAGGAACTCCTTCCTCTACCTCCTCCCCACACAGGAACAAGGTGCCTAAAACCACCTACAAGTGTTTTTTTCTGCTTTGGAAGGAAGCATTGCTATACTCCACTTTGCATGGTTCCAAGATGATTTCTCAGCAACTTTAAGTTCACCCTTTTCCTTAGAATTCTGTATTCGGTATATTAACTCAGGCAGTTGCCAAACTCTACACAGGTTATGATTCAACAGTTTATTTATAAATCAGAATCTATCTTCCCATAGAAGAACTGATAAACATATAATAAGGTCCTCAGATCAAACCACAAAATTTCATTTAACACCTGCTATATTTAAAGTAGTAATCATGATATTGGTACCAGTTTTTGAGAACCTACACTGTGCTTATGCCATGGTAGGTTCTTTATATAATTCATCTTACTTAATCCTCCAAACAGCTCTATGAGTTAGATATAACTATTATAACACACAGGAGGAAACTCAGGCCCACAAAGGGCAAGAAACTCTGTCAAGGCCATATAGCTAGAAAGTGGCAGAGCTGGAACATAAACCTAATCCCATATGATGCCAGACTCTGGGCTCCCTCCTCTTTGTTCAATTAAAACATTCCTCCTCAAGAAGTGACGCTTCTGTGGGTGAATATGGTTTCATTCTGAGATTTCACAAATGAATGTTTCCCTGCTTTTGGAGTATCAACTGTGTATCTTTGTTTATCTCAGCTACCTTCTGGGTAACAGCACAATTTCTGGCCTTGAGCACAAATTCCATCAAGCCCTGGGATACTTTAACATAGACTGCAGACTTCCTATACAACATCCCTTTTCTTCTCTACTTCTTTTTTTTTTAATTTGCATTCTTTTTTACTGAAGTATAGTCAGTTTACAATGTTGTGTCAATTTCTGCTGTACAGCATAATGTTTTAGTCATACATATACAAGCATATATTCATTTTCATATTCTTTTCCATTATAGGTTACTACAAGATATTGAATATAGTTCCCTATGCTATACATTATAAATGTGTTGTTTATCTATTTTATATATAGCAGTTAGTATCTGCAAATCTTGAACTCCCAATTTATCCCTTCACACCCCCTTTACACCCTGGTAACCATAAGTTGTTCTCTATGTCTGTGAGTCTTTTTTTCTTTTTTTAATTAAGTTCACTTATGTCTTTTTTGTTTTAGCTTCCACATATAGGCGATACCATATGATATTTTTCTTTCTCTTTCTGGCCTACTTCACTTAGAATGACGATCTCCAGATCTTCTCTACTTCTTAAATAAATCTACTTTGATTCAGGAATCACCCTGTTCCATTTGGCTATATGAGTCTAGGATGGCTTGCTTTTGATTGGTTCAAGCCAGTTATGGTCGTATGTTCTGTTCCCCTTTACTGGTGTAGGCATAAGAATGTGACATAATCCTGACCAATGAAATGCATGGGAAATATGCCAGAGAGTTTCTAGAAAATGGTTCTTCATTCTTAAAAGAGGCATACATTTTATATATACCAGTCAGTATCTGCAAATCTCGAACTCCCAGGTTATACCTTCCCACCCTGCTCCCCACTGGCAACCACAAGTCTGTATCTATGTCTGTGAGTCTGTTTCTGTTTTATGTATAAGTTCATTTGTCTTTTTTTTTTTTTGGTTCCACATTTGAATGATATCATATGGTATTTTTCTTTTTCTTTCTGGCTTACTTCACTTAGAATGGAATTCTCCAGGGCCATCCATGTTGATGCAAATGGAATTATTTTATCATTTTTTATGGCTGAGTAGTATTCCATTGTAGAAATATACCACAATGTCTTTATCCAGTAATCTGTCAATGGACATTTAGGTTGTTTCCATGTCTTGGTTATTGTAAATAGTGCTGCTATGAACATTGGGGTGCAGGTGTCTTTTTGAATTAGGGTTCCCTCTGGATATATGCCCAGGAGTAGGATTGCTGGGTGATATGGTAAGTCTATTTTTAGTCTTTTGAGGAATATCCATACTATTTTCCACAAGTTTATACTTGTATAGTACAGGGAACTATATTCAATATCTTGTAGTAGCTCATGATGAAAAAGAATATGAAAATGAATGTATGTGTATTCATGTATGACTGAAGAATTGTGCTGTATACCAGAAATTGACACAACACTGTAAACGGACTATACCTCAATAAAAGAAGTAGTAAAAAAAAAAACCACAAATAAACATATATAAAACAGAAACAGACTCACAGACATAGAATACAGACTTGTGGTTGCCAGGGGGAAGGGGAGTGGGAAGGGATAAACTGGGGGTTTGAGATTTACAGATATTGACTGGTATATATAAAATAGATAAACTAGTTTATACTGTATAGCACAGGGAAATATATTTAATATCTTGTAGTAGCTCATGGTGAAAAAGAATATGAAAATCAATATATGTATATTCATGTATGACTGAAGAATTGTGCTGTACACCAGAAATTGACACATTGTAAACTGACTATACCTTAATAAAAAAAAGGCATATATTTAGATTATGATAAACATGCATTAATCCACAAATGGTTTCAACAACTGGGTAGCTTCTGTGGAAAAAAAAAATGTTCTCAACTTTCCAATTTGCACCAGTTTAGTAGGATTGAAGTTTATAAAACAACTAGAGAAATCATGGGAAAATCATTTTTAAGCACTCTCTCAAAAGCAGAGTCATTTATACATATGAGCTCCTCCTGTCAATAAGAACAAAAGCCATAAAATAAAAGATGAAAGAAATCCCAACAATATAAAATAGTAGTATTTTGAATGCAGAAAAACACCCCAAATTCAAAAGACTGAATTTTGAACTGAACAAAAACTGAAAATTATTTGTATTCCATGTCACAAAAAATGGGTAATGTATTTAATATATAAGTAATTCCTATAACCTGATAAGAAAATATATTATTCTAATCAATAACAATCGAGAAACATATGAAAATATCCCAGAAAAAGAAACCCTACAGGTTCTTAAGCACATATAAAGATGCTTAGTCTCTCTCACAGTAAGAAAAACTGCAAATACTTGAAATTTTACAAACACACACATGCACACATCTGGGGGTGGCAAGGATGAGAAGAACATTTCACTATAATTGACTTTTAGCCTTTTTATTCTTAAATCATATTCATCCATATCCAGTGGCAAAAATTAATTAAATAAAAATTGATATATAGAACTTGTGATGAGACTCCTTCCTTCAATTTATCATTCAACTCCTGAAACAGGCCATTTAGTGTAAGGCCAGTCATTATTATAGAGAATACCTGTATAGATGTGAGAAGGTGTGCAAGTTGGCATGAATGCATGAAAGAGAGAAAGGGCCAGAGGCACGGAGGAGGAGGAGGAAGCAAACTAATTGAACAGAGTAATTTAAAGACATGCCATAAGGCAAGATCCAGGTGCAAGTGGGAATATATAAAGGAAGACAGTCATAGGTAGGCTTAACAAGGTTTGCCAGATCAGAGAAAGTTGAAATCCATGCTGACAGACAGGAAGGAAAAGGTGCTAGTAATAACAGCAGCAGCAATGGGTAGGAATAAGAACCAGTTGTGTTACCCAGCCATAAAAAAGAAGGAAATATTGCCATTCGCAGCAACATGGATGGACTTAGAGATTATCATACCAGATGAAGTAAGTCAGACAGAGAAAGACAAATATCATATAATATGCAGAATCATGTGGAATCTAAAAAATAATGCAAATGAACTTATTTACCAAACAGAAATAGACTCACAGACACAGGAAACAAATATATGGTTACCAAAGTGGGAAAGGGATAGATTAGGAATTTGGGGTTAACAGATACACACTACTATACATAAGATAGTTATACATAAGGATTTACTGTATAGCACAGAGACCTATATTCAATATCTTCTAATAATCCGTAATGGAAAACTAACTGAAAAAGAATATATATATATATATATATATATCACTTTGCTGTACATCTGAGACTAATACAATAAATCAACTATAGTTGAATTAAAAAAAAATAAAGATAATAGTAAAAATATCACTGACAACAACAAAAAGAACCAATTAGGTACGACAGAGTTCAGGGGAGAGACACACATGGCTAAATGTGTTCAACCCCGTGGAGAACAAATGTCAGAAGAGACCCCTGGCCCCAGGAGCAAAGATGAGGTCAGTTTTAAATACACTGAACTTAAGTTTGCGGTAAGACATTCATGCATGGAAATTACTAGTCAGTAGGTAGATGAAATTGTAGAAGTGGACCATTTCAGGGGTAGGGCCGAAGCTCTTGAATTGTGTGTAAATCAATACAAACTTTTATGAGGGGCACTTCCTTTTCATTTCTTCTAGTTTGTGAATATCTAAATGCCATTTCTAGCTATATAGTGTTATCCCGTTTCTCCACCTAACCCTATACTTTATAAATATTTGTCATCTAAAATATTTAAAGATAACTGTTTTTCTTAACTTCAACTTCCATCATTTTGAAGGTACCCATAAGCATGTTTTTCCTGTTTTTCCCTCTTTGTTATTACAAGAGCCGATTTTCCTCCTTGTGTATAATTCTTGCTTTTGTTATGTTTTACAGATTTTTATAATATGAAGGATGCTTCTCTATAGTGTTTCAACACACTTTATGTTTGGTATCTCTATTTTAAATGTTCAATTGCTTATTTCACAAATGCATAAATAATTATTTACCTGTCCTATTGGTGAAGGCATACTCCAAGGAGATTGACAGCTATTGTTCATCAGACAAAGAGGAGGAAGAAAAAGATTTCCTTTTATTTGGAGATGCTTTTTAGTATTTATAAATATTAGAAGACTAAGAATAATGGTAATGAAAAGGAACGGGCTCTCTGGCTGATCTGGCTGATCTGGCTGGGAGTTTCAAATAGTGAAACATTAAAACTACTGGAAATCAGGACACCTGGTCCAAGTCCCAGTTCTGCTGGTTACTTACTGCTTACACAAATCCTTCATTCTATTTAAATTTCTCCTTCTTTAAAATGAGTTGAAAAAAAAATCATTCCACAGGTTTATTGTACTCATCAAAGAACATATGTACTCAAAAGGCTTTTAAAAACTAACTGTTAGTTAAAGAAAAGAGGTGCTTCTTTTTTTGCTCTGGCAAAATTGCCAGGGGTTTGATTCCCTTTTATTCTTTTAAAATTAAAAGAGCATAGGCAAAGTATGGTTAACTTTCCGAAGTCTGATTTCTTTACTTTGTGAGCAGAAGACATTATTTGGGGCTCAAAATGTTTATTAAATGAATGTGGCCATCTGTGCCCTAAGCTGTCCAAGGAACACAAAGATTGATAAGGCCTTTATAGGCAGAAATATAGGTATGACCTTGTTTGTTTCTTGCTTTTTCTTCTATCTTGTTTCCAGCATAAGGGTGGTTTCACAATGCCTCTAGAAAAAGGATAAGGCTCAAATGTGCAGTCAGCAAAAGAGTAAGGGAACAACCTGATACTTGGGGACACCTTCGAAAAGCCACGTGATGCTACCTTATTGTTAGCTTTCAGGTAATGGAGGCCTTCCTAAGATTTGCATCCCATGGTGTTACAGTGGCAGCCAGAAAAACACCCCCTGCACAGATGTCCATGTCCTAATCTCTGGAACCTGGAAATATGTTACATTACATGGCAATGAAGGATTCAAGCTGCAGATTAAATTCAGTTTGCTGATAAGCCAACCTTAGATATGTAGTTTTCTAGATTATCCAGGTGGGCCTAGTGTATTCATGAGTCCTTAAAAGTGGAAGGAGGCAGAAGAATAGATCTGAGTGATGCGATAAGAGAAAATGCAACTTGCCCTTGTTATCTTTGAAGATGGAAGGGGTCATGAATCAGGGAATGTGAATTAACTTCTAAAAGCTTGAAAAGAGAAGGAAATGTAATCTCCCCTAGAGCCTACAGAAGGGAGGAAGTCCTGCTGCTGCATTGATTTTAGCCCAGTGAGAGCCACACTGAACTTCTAAACTGTAAGACAGTAAATTTGCATTGTTTAAAGCCACTGAATTTGTAGTTGTTACAGTACCAAGAGGAAACTAATATATAGACTCATAATCAGAAGAATGGGTCAATCCAAGAGACAGATTAATGCTTTTGTCCACATGGACAAAAACGATTCAGTATAGATTTTTAAGTGTTACAATGCAGGTAGCCCTCACTTTCATTCTCTCTTGAACACACTCCAATCAGCAACACCTCCAAAAAAAAAAAAAAAAACACTCCACTGCAATTGCTCTTATCAAAGAGAATATTAGCTAGAGTGAGCATATAACTTCTTGGCCAAAATGGGCCAGTTTTGAGAGTGAATAAAAGTGTTATTAGAAAATCTACTGTGAAAACAGGTGTATATCAAGATTTCCCAGGGACTCTACCCTACTGACATTTCACTGGTTAATTTTCAATCCTAATGTTACTTGAACTCATCAGCAATACTCAATGCCATAAAACACTAGTCTCTTCCTGAAACATTTTCTTCTCCTGGCTTCTATAATACCACACACTTACCCATTTTCCTCTCCTCTTCCTGGCCATCCTTTTTATTCCATTTGTTGATTCCTTCTCATCTCTAAGTCTTGGGATCTCTAATTTACTCATCTGGACTTTTTCCTAGGGGATCTCATGATCCAGGTCAATGGATTTAAATACTACCAATGCTGTTGATGACTCCCAAATTACTTATCCTTAACTCTGATCTTAGAACCCCAGATCTATGCATATTCAAGTCTCATAAGCATCTCAAGATCCACATGTTCAATGTGATATACCACATTAACATAAGGAAGGATAAAAATCATATGAGCATGTCAATAGTTGCAGAAAAAGAATATGACAAAATTCAACATCCATTCAAAATAAAAACTCAAAACAAAAAGGGTATAGAGGGAATATAGCTCAACATAATAAAGATCATATATGACAAGTCCACAGTGAACATCATACTCAATGGTGAGAAGCTGAAAGCTTTTCCTCTAAGATCAGGAAAAATACAAGGATACCCACTCTATCCACTTTACTCAACATAATATTTGAAGTTCTAGCCAGAGCAATTAAGCAAGAAAAAGAAAAAGCATCTAACCTGGAAAGGACAAAGGAAATGTGTCACTATTTGCACATGAAATGAAAGTATATATAGAAAACCCTAAAGACAACACCAAAACTGTTAGAACTAATAAATGAATTCAGGAAAGTTGCAGGATACAAAATCAATATACAGAAATCTGTTTTGCTCCTAAACACTAATAACAAACTAGCAGAAAGAGAACTTAAACAAACAGTCCCATTTACAAGTGCATCAAAGGAATAAAATAACTAGCAATAAATTTAACCAAGGAGGGAAAAACCTGTACACTGAAAACTGTAAGACACCAATGAAAGAAACCAAAGATGATACAAATAAGTGGAAAGATATTTCATGCTCATGGACTAGAAGAATTAGTATTGCTAAAATGTCCATATGACCCAAAGCAATCTACAGATTCAGTGAAACCCCTATAAAAATTTAAATGGCATTTTTCACTGAAATTGAACAAATAATCCTCAAATTTGTATGGAACCACAAAAGACCCCAAACAGCCAAAGCAATCTGGAGAAAGCAGAACAAAGCTGGAGTAATCAAGTGTCCTGATTTCAAACTATATTCCAAAACTACAGTAATCAAAACAATATAGATTGGCATAAAAATAGACACATAAATCAATGGAACAGAACAGGAAGTCCAGAAACAAATCCACATCAATCAATTTACAACAAAGGAATTGCAACTATACAAGTGGCAAAGGACAGTCTCTTCAATAAGTGTGTTAGGAAAACTGGGCAGGCACATGGAAAAGAATGAAAGTAGACTACGATATTATATGACATACAAAAATCAACTCAAAACAGATTAAAGACTTGACTGTAAGACCTGAAACCATAAAACTCCTAGAAGAAAACATAGGCAGTAAGCTCCTTGATACCAGTGTTGGCCATGATTGTTCTGATCTGACACCAAAGCAAAGGCAACAAAAGCAAAAATAAAGAAATGGCATTACATCAAACTAAAAAGCTTCTGCACAGCAAAGGAAACCATCAACAAAATGAAAAGGCAACCTACTGAATGGGAGAAAATATTTTCAAATCATATATCTGATAAGGGGTTAATATCCAAAATATATAAAGAACTCATACAATAGCTTAAAAATGAATAGTCCAATTAAAAAATGGGCAGAAGATGGGAATAGGCATTTTTCCAAAGAAGACACTCAGGTGGTCAATAGTCATGTCAAAAGATGCTCAATGGCACCAATCATCAGGAAATGCAAATCAAAACCACAATGAGCTATTACCTCACAGCTGTCAGAATGGCTATTATCAAAATAACAAGAAATAACAAGTGTTGGTGAGGGTGTGGAGAAAAGGGAACCCTCATGCACTGTTAGTGTCAGTGTAAATTGGTACAGTCAATATGGAAAACAGTATGAAGGTTCCTCAAAAATTGAAAACACAACTACCATATAATCTAGCAATTCTACTTTCAGGTATTAGCCAAAGAAAACCAAAGGACTAACTCAGAAAGAGCTCTGCACCACCATGTTCCCTGGAGCATTATTTACAACATCCAAGAATTGGAAACAGCGTAACTGCACATCAACAGATGAATGCATAAAGAAAATATTATACATAATGGAATATTAATATCATTCAGCCACAAAAATAATGAAACCTTGCCCTTTTTGACAACATGGATGGATCTTAAGGGCATTATGCTAAGTGAAATAAGTCAGACAGAGAAAGATGAATACCACATGATCTTAATTATATGTAGAATCATAGATACAAAGAACAGATTGCTGGTTGCCAGGGGCAAGTAGGGGATGGGCAAAATGGGTGAAGTGATCAAAAGGTACAAACATCCAGTTATAAAATTAATAAGTCATGAGGATATAATGTGTAGCATAGTGACTATGATTAATAATATCATATTGCGTATCTGAAAGTTGCTAAGAGCATAAATCTTAAAAGTTCTTACCCCAAGGGAAAAAGAAAATTCTGTAACTCTGTATGGTAATGGATGTAAACTAGACATTGTGGTGATCACTTCACAATATATACAAATATAGAATCATTATATTGTATACCTGAAATTAATATGATAGCGTATGTCAGCTATACCTCAATTAAAAAAAATAAAAATAAAGGTTAACATGTTCAAACCTGAGCTTCTAATCTTACTCCCAACCCTGGTCCTCCTACAGTCTATCCTATCTTGGTTGGTGGCAACTCCATTCTTTCTATTGCTTAAGCAAAAACCTTGCAGTAATCTTTGGTTTCTCAAATTCTTTCATAACTCACTCTGACCATGTCATGGTAGAGCATGATCTTGATGCATTTGTGGCCTCCACTTCTTCTACCAGGTATGCCATCTCAGAGATCATGAACCAAAAAGGCTCATCAACCAAATTAATGTGCTTGAATCCCATCATTTACTAAATCAGTTTAAAGTGTATGGCAAGAAGCTAGGTGAAACATATGGGGGTAATGCAATTAGGATAAAGTCAAACAGAAGGACCACCATACTATTTAAATTTTGGGTTATCCCATATTCATGTTTTGCTGTATCAGCCTTGCCTGCTGATGGTGTGCTAAACAGAACCAGAGGTGAGATTTGAGCAAGGGGTCCAATAGACAGAAGGTACCTAAGGCTACACACACTTGCTCTACTAGAGAGATGCAGGGACAAGTACACCTGACCTATAGCGATAGCACATCAATTAGTCCGCTGAACAGTTATAGGATTAATTTGCATTTTTTTATGCAGAGCACTTAGGCGGCCATAAGACCATACTGAGTGTCATTAACAGGTGGCCAACTTAGGAATTATGTAGCTCTTAGTCCAGAGGTGATATGATTATACCTTGTGATTTGGTATTTTCTCTCTTTCTTTCCATAAGCAATACCCTTGCATGTTCCATTATTTATTCCATCTAGTTTTAACATGTATAATAGGTTAAGCTACTATCTATAGTTAACACACATTTTGACCTCTGCCTGTGTCTCATAAGCTATTTGCTTCCTTATCAGCTAAATTTAACACATGAATTTCACTTATTTATTTCATAAGCTATTAGTTTATTTACAATTTATTGTTAATGCACCTTAGAAGTTTTACCTATCATCTCTGTTATAACACAATTAAATATTCTCAAAAAATATAGCTAACACGTGTTCCACATTGTATGAGCAAACTCTGTAGGTTATCCAAAATATATCCAGATTTCAATTATTATGCATCATGCTAATTGATAGAACCATTATGAAAAACAATATGAAGATTTCTCAAAAATTAAAAAAAAATAGAACTACCATATAATGCAGCAATTTTATTTCTAAGGATATATCATAGTAAATGAAAACAGTATCTCGAAGACACATCTGCATTCCCATGTTCATTGTAGCATTATTCACAATAGCCAAGATATGAAAACAAACGTAAATGTTCATCAATGAATGAATGAATAAAGAAAATGTGTGTGTGTGGGGGGTGTGTACACACACACACACACATATATATACAGTGGAATATTATTCAGCCTTAAAAGGAAGGAAATTCTGCCATTTGAGACAACATGGATGAACCTGGAGGATATCATGCTAAGTGAAAAAAGCCAGGTACAGAAAAACAAATATTGTATGCTCTCAATATATGTTGAATCTTTTTTTTAAATGCCAAATTCATAGAAAGAGAGAGTAGAATGGTAGTTAACCAGGGGCTGGAGGGAGGGAGTCATGGGGAATTACTGTTTAATGGATATAGTTTCCATTTTGCAAGATGAAAAGAACTCTGGATATGTTTTGTGGTGATGGTCATACAATTTTATGAATGTATTTAATACTACTGAACTGTACACTGAAAAACGGCTAAGATGGTGAATTTTATGTTATGTATATTTAAGCGGGGAAAAAGGAATAATCCAGATCCAAGCCCCTCTTATATCCCGCCTGGCTTACTGCAACAGCACTCTAACTAGTTCCCCTGCTTCCATCCTTATTCCTTTAGTCTATTCTCCACACAGCAGCCATGTTGAAATAATATGAGTTTACATGACTCCTCCAATGGCTTTCTGCCTCATTGGTAAAAAGTCTTCACCATTACTTACAAGATCCAATGTGTTCTGGTCCACTATTACAGCTTAGACACCATCTCTTAGCACTGTGCCTCTCACCCCTACTTTTCCTTGAACAGTCCAAATATCCCTACAACTCAGGCCTTTTGCACTATCTGTGTTTCTTCCTCATGGGTTTATCTTCCCCCAGATACTGATACTTCTTTCTGGTCTTTACTCACAATTTACATTCTTTGTGAGTCCTTCCCTGACTACCCAAACTAAAATTTTAACTTATCACCACCACATACTAAATACGTCACCTCCCTCTTTGTTTTCTTTTTAGCACTACTTATACTTACTACTAAAATTTACTTTACTTAATGCATATTACATATTATTTGAAACGTTATTTGACTTAATTATACTGCTTATCTTGTTCATATAATGACTCTCCCATGAGCATATGCTTTCCATTAAGGCAGAAGTAATTTTGTGTATTTGTTTACTGCTGTTTCATTTGATCCTATAATAATACCTGGCATATAGCAGATGATTTATAAATAAGTGTAAAATTATTACATAAATGAGTACTACTCCATGTGTGAGAATCAATAGTTGAGAAAATTCAGTGGTAGTTAGTATAATTAACATAGGCTTGGAGTTAGATAATCTGAACTTAAATCCAGGTTCCACCACTTATTAGCTAAGGCCTTGAAATTTGGATTAAATAGGCAAATTTGAAAAGGAGACATAAATCACTCTAGACTGAGAGAACCATAAGAGCTAACATGAGAAATTGTTTGGCACTTGTGTAGGAGAGAGACTGATTTAATTTCACGGGAGTAAAGAAAACATAAAATAGATTAGTATGAAATAAGCATGAAAATATAAACTGTTCATACATCATGGAGCCTCTTGATGAAATTTAGGCGTATAGAGTTGTTATAAAGGCAAAAGGAAGTGAAGAAAATTTTGTGAATTATATTATTAAAGGTGTTAATACAGAAATCAAATCTGATTTAGATGGGACTGAGCTAAAAGGGTGATACTGATTGCAAAGCTATTTCTGTAATCTAGAAGACAAGTATTGAGGGCTTGAATAAGAGGGCATACATGAATATTGAGGGGATATAACTTAATGGAGAAATGCTGAGAAGAATTGACTATACATGTCTTATTATTGACTATCAAATCAATACAAACACAAAGGAGTATGTCACATCTAAGTCTCAAAAACTGCTGATTAATATCCTCATTTACATCACAAAAAAGACAAGCAACAGGTTTGTGAGCAAGGAAACAAAGTTCACTTCAGGACATAATACCAGGTTTGACACATGAGTGGACATCAAGATAAAGATATGTACCAAAGAACCGAAAATGAGTTGGAAATGAGGATGTAACTCAAGAGAGACTGGAAGTGGTGAAAACACAGATACAATGATCAGTGTATACAGCTTCAAGTCAAGAGATTAAATCACAGTAACGAAAAAGCGTGTACAAAAGAGAGGGTCAAAGGATCTCAAATGAGCCTCCTATGCTAAGGGAGTTGGAAGAGGAAAAATACCCAGATAATGAAAGAGATAAAGAACAGTCAGAGAGGGAGAAGAACCTAAGTCTAGAGGCTATAAGAAAAATATTTCCATGATGGTAGAAAGTCTGAGAGGTGATAAAAAAGACACTTTGTTTGGTGACCAAGTATAATTATTTGTTGAATAAATAAATATATTTATAAACCATAGACTACAAAAAGTGGTCAGTGAAAGAAAGACTCACATAATACTACGTTAACAAGATAAAATGGAGTGAGGTGTTTGGAGATGTGAGATGTGTTCCTATAGGAGCTGTGGACAGGGTGAGGCTCCAGGAGAGAGAAATACAGAGTGAAAAAGATATTGGGGATTTTTGATACAAGATTAAGAGTTGAATGAGAGGCATGATCAAAGTCATAAAAATAGGAATTCAGTACAACTATAAAATGGATGCCCTCCATTCAAGAATTGATGACAGTTAAGAGTTACAATTAAGGAAAAGTTAGCGTTCATACCAGATAGTATTTCTTCTTGGTAAATTATGAGAAAAACAGATTTATAGGCAGAGAGCCTGAGTTAGGGCAGACTGCTTCACCACAACATGTTCAGAAACTGCAATGACTATAAATCAGATTTTACAAGTTGGGACAGATGGGGATAAGTGATGTTTCTAAGATATTGGGAACTTTTAAGATAATTTAGGCATTTTATGTTTCCTATAGGGTACAGTTACTCGCATGGCTCTCTCTCCTACTATGAAAATTTTCACCCTTCCTTACAGACCACCGAGTAAACACTTGAATGAAAACCCTCTAATGGAATCCAATCTGGCCTGTCATTTGAAGTGGATCAGATACAACCTACAGGGGGCAGTAAAGGCTGAGCCCCTCTGAGAAACTCCTTAGAAAAAATTTTCTCAGTAAATAATTAAGACATAAACTTATCAAACCTAACTACGTGTAACATCATCTTCTGATGTGCTTCCTTGAGAAACACATCAGGCATTCTGTTTCAGGCAGAATATATCATTCCCCATCTACTGTGATTCATATTTCTTCTTTGCTAAAGGATTACAATAGGTTTATTTCAATGGCTTGCGTTAAATAAAACAGAGAACTGAATAGCTGACTATTTCATGATATATTACATATTTTGTAATATTTAGACAAAGGTAGAGAGAACAAATACTATCTAGCAAAATTAAGTCCATTTATAATTACTTCATTAAGGAGTCATACCTGAGCAATGCCTTAATGAGATGGTAATGAGGTAAAAATGCGCTGCCAGAATAAGCACTGGAGAAAATCTTCCGGAAGAGGGAGCTCAATAAAGTGATAATCAGAGGGAAAAATCTGATCTCTTTGTCTTGGCTTACATGCCTTTATTTTAGGATGTACAACACCTATTATTTAAGTCTTGCAAGTTTCAATGGGAGGATGGTGATAAAAAGAGCATAAAGAGTCAGGGAGAGCCAGGAGGGTGGGAGGGGAGGAAGGAGAACAAAGAAAAAGGTGGACATACTTAAACATAAAATGGGATAAACATAGTACCTCCCACCTCTTAAGAGTTGTTATAAGGGTTTGAAAAGTTCATATCATGTATACACATAGCACAGAGTAAATACTCAGTAATGTGTGGCAGAACTATTTTTATTTACTGATAATGGGGAAACGGATTAAGTTTCTTGTTCAAGATTATACAGCTGGCCTTTGTGAAAACGGGGACGGAAATTTAATTGAAGATGAAGCACAGTCACACCAACATTTTCACCCGGTCTCCTCTGTTCAGCTTTGCAAGAAAACTAGCAAAAGATAAAGGGGCATAGCTATGCCCTGAAACATGTTTCCCTAGGGGAATCTTTCAAGTGTTAAATTTTAAACACTTGAAGTGTTAACTTTTTTCAGCCTCACGCATCAATTAACTGCACCAAATAAATCACTAATTAAAAACAACCACTATCTTTAAAAAAATCAATGTCTCCAAAAATGTATACTTTCCCCAATAGGATCAAGACAATAATCTCACTAAATTCCCACTCATAGTGTATTACTGACAAAAGTCACTTCCTCAAGAATTTTTCAAATTGCTCTACTAAGCAAAATAAATGAAGTTTCCTTGTAAAACGAAATTTTAGCAGTTCTAGCACATTTCATTTCCATACTCTAACATATACAAGGCTATAATTTCTTGTATTTTTAGGTTTCTACAACACTGCAATAATGGTGGAAAACTCCACTGAGAAGATTCTTTATGTGGAAAGCATTAAAAGGTGCACAGAATCTGATCTGGTTTGGGGGTGATTTTCTTGTATAAATACTACAGAGTCTGCTATATACAATTTAAATGAGCAAAATTAAAATGTATCATACTAAGAAGCTTGCAGTTATATTTTTCTTAAATAGAATATAAATTCCTATTTATACAGTGAAAATATAATAAGGGTATCTACATAGAATATGTATTTCTTTCAGTATCAGATATCTAAAAAAATCTCCCCAAATAATGTGATATTTAAATCGCATCCATTTTCCCATTCCTTTAAATAAGCTCTCTTTAATGAGCTTTGTGTTTTGGTATAACCATTGGTAGCCTTTATAAAAGATAATCTTACATGCAATTATATCATGATAGTATAAATCCCCGTTACGAGAATCCCCACTCATAAAGAATCAACATATGTTAAAGCTAGATAGGTCTCGATAACAAGACAGCATCATGGGAAATATCTAATACAAACGGGAGCAACGAAACAGCTCTTGATGGAGGAGGAAAAAAAGGCACTGCAAAATTCCAATAAACAAAAACCATGTTAGATTATCTTGGATGAAGAAGTTCTTTGGTTTGCAGAACAGAGTAAATGTTGACAGACCTGTGAAGGAAATGGGCTCCGTGTGGGGTCAGAGGTGGTGACATAAGCAGCCTGTGTGTAGGCATAGCTCTTGAACCGAGGCTTAGGAGAGGAAGGAGTTCGTTCATAGCCCTGTGCTAGACTGACTGTGATCTGCAGAAGGGTTAGGGGGAGGAGGACAGAGAGGAGGAGGAGACAGCATAAGTAATCCTGGAAGGACTGCTTTCCAACACAGTAGAAAAACGAATATTAAATGGAAACAGTGAAATGAAAAATGTAATCCTAAATATATATGAGTGATATTAGAAACTGGTACACTCCAAGAATTGTGGTGCTCAATGTCATGTCGGAGAGCAGGTCATCAGGGAAGGGAGGAGGGTGGGATTTAACCAAAAGGATTCCGTACTGACACAGCTCCAGCACTAATACGGGATGGTGCTCTTCAATCTGGCAAAAACAGGCATCCAAAAGCAATTTTCTCTGAATCCAAAGTAAACAAAACCAGAATTCATCACATCAATATCCCAGAAAGGACTGAAGCTTTCATAAGCTAAATATAGAATTAGCTTAGTAGAGTGAGAAAATTAGGCCTAAGAGCTTTCCATGCCTTCAGCAGAAATTTTGCTAAAGGCTTTTGCATCACTGTTTATATTAAAGAAAGTAAAAGAAAACACCCTACATATCCACTGTTGGGAAGGAAAACCAGCCATGTAATAGAAGAATCCCACTGGATTCTGTACAATAACATAATAAAAGTGTTGTCATATATATTCTCCATTTAATTTTTATTTAGAATATTTTGTACTGTTTTTATCTTAACAAGAAGTTTACCCTGAATAATCAAAATTTGTTAATACATCAGCAAGTTGCCACTAAAAATAAGAAAATATTAAGCAGAGAATGTGCTTTGCTCTTGGTCTAATTCTCTGCTCTTTGCTCTAGCTGATGGGAAGTTTAATATGTATATGAGTCTATCTTTTATTTTATTTCATTTTACACAATGGAAATGCAAAATATTCTGTGTCCCATATTTCTACACTATGGTGCAGAGTATTTTATCAATAGCAGAATATTTTATCAATAGCAGAGTATTTTAACAATGTGCTTTAAAAACATTATAATCCATAATATCAGATAAAATTTAGGTTTACAGAGTCTTTTCTATCTCTCCCTCTCTTCTCCAAATGCATACACACACACCTATTAAGCTATATATACATATATTTGTGTATCTGTATGTAAATATATACATATGTAATATGCTATATATACACATAGGTATGAATATACCCAGATAATAGATCTGTATGTATAATATCTAAAAATACCTATAAAGTAGAAATATCAATGATATTAATTATGCTTTCGACACTTTACCTGTTGAGAATAGTGCATTTGATGATGTAATTGAAAATGTTCTTCTCTAGTAACTTTTGATGGCCTTGGCAACATTTCGACTTCCTGGATGGCTTCAATGCTCACTTGTTGAGGCAAAACTTGGAAGAGTGATGTGATGTACATTAAGATGGACTTCTTATCTGGATAACTGGTGGCAACATCTGTAAGCACATTAACACCACATAATCAACTTTTGGTTTCTATATTCGACTCTCTAAAAGGGGAAAGAACAAATCAATGTTACAGGAAGAAGACAGATTAATGAGCACTCGATTGTCCATGAATGTCCTCCAGAGACTTAATTAGAACATGATAATCAGGCCTAAAATGTCCTTCCAATCTGGCAGACCAATGAGATGAGCACTAAAGTTAATTTCTTTTCCTTGTTCACATAAAAACTTCATTCTGCAATACTTTTTCCTAAGTCAAATTGCCAAACTAGCCCGTCTAAGAGAGTGGTTTTCATTAGATAACAAACAAACAAACAAACAAAAGATTAAATCTTCTTTTCCATGAAAAGTTATAATAGCATGTCAATTAAAACAGTGCATTGGTAATTAAACAATTATGCAAAAGAGCTTCAATGCCTTGGCTTCCAGTAAAGAAAGCTTGTACCTCCTAATCAAATGTTTGCTGGTGATTAAGTATGTAAAGAGCAAAATAATGTCTTTGTGTTGAAATGAACCACATACTTCCAATCAAAACAAAATAAAACAGCTATATACCATATGTATAATAATTTGTAATATTCCTTAAGTATATTAAAAATATTTGTTTCCATTATGGTGCATCTGTTAAAGTCAGATGCCCCTTTCCTTCTCAGACTTTAGAGACAAATTTAAAAGTCCTTCACATAAAGTTGATTTGACACTATGTCCTTTGCCATATCTAGAGAGTGAAAGAAATCCAGCATTCAATGTCAATAATACTTTGTAATAACACATATAGTAAGTGGCAGCTCCTTCAAAAGCTTCTTTTGCTACTTGGCATTACAATTTACCTACTGTGCTCATTCCAGGGAATCAAAATGTAAAAATAATCCTTCATGTGAAGTGTATCATTAATCCCAGAAGTGTTAAAACACAAGTCCTGGCAGGAGGCCAATATAACTTTGCAGCAATGTGCCAGGCATTTTTCTTGCCATAAATTTATCCTAGCTTAGCCAGCATTAAAAGATCTGTTTTAAGTTAAATATGTATATTCTGAGGAGTGTTCTGATTATGACCTTAAAAAAAACCGAGTCAAATTTCAAGTCCACAAGCATAAAAGGAGATTGAACAGGTCACTCAGTCTGTCCCTTCACAAGTAGCAGGAACATAATTAATCAGAACAACTATTTTTAAGGTATTTTTAAAAAGAGTTACAGAGGAGGGAAAAGTTAGCTAATATTCCTTGGTCTGCTTTTATCCAGAGTATAATACAGTACTTCTCAATTTTTAAAGTGCATATGAATCACCTGAGGATCTTTTTAAAACTAGAATCCAACTGAGTAGGTCAGGGGTGGAGCCTGAGGCTCTGCATTTTCAACAAGCTCCCAGATGATGCTGAAGTTGCTGGCTTGAAGATCATTCTTTGAGCCAAAAGGGTCAAAATAAAAATGACACAGAAGCAGACGCTTATATTATCTACAATTTCATTGTTTTGCTTATTTGTTTTCAAAAGATACTTATTGGACACAAATGCATAAGGCTTAAAGGTATAAAGTCATATATGTATTTTCTGCTCCTGATTTTAATTTAATTATTAACCAACAGATGGTGATGGTAACTTTCTGCAAATATTTTTTAGGGAAGAACTAAAAATTACTTTGTGCATAAACAGTGCTTTTCTAAAAAAAAAAAAATCTTACTAACTTAGCTTGGAAATTCTGAAGCCTAAAATCTCCCTCTTATTTGATAACTGTTTTTCAAGTTTTTCAAGTGTTCACTGTATGGTAGATACTATACCTCTTCACCATATTTTGAAATTCTAGAATATTTTCCCTCTTTTCATTGGTAACTAGTCATTTTACCTGTAATGAGCATACTTCAGAATTTTATTTTTTAGTGTATTTAATAAAACCATGCTGTGAGAAAGGCATTGAATTTTAAAAGTTTGTCAATGTAAATAAAAACATCCATGCCTATTTACTGGTATATTATACATAGGCATGTTCATGTGTATGTTTGGCCTCAAATATATGCTGTGACAAAAAGAAATAAAGGTAAAAGTAGATCAAGTATAATTTTTATTGCCCTAAGCAAATGTCAAAAATTGTTTGACATAAACATAAAACATATCTTTGACAAAGGAGGCAAGAATATACAATGGAATAAAGACAGTCTCTTCAGCAAATGGTGTTGGGAAAACTGGACAGCAGCATGTAAAACAATGAAGCTAGAACACTCCCTTACACCATATACAAAAATCAACTCAAAATGGATCAAAGATTTAAACATAAGACAAGATACAATAAACCTCCTAGAGGAAAACATAGGCAAAACATTATCTGACATACATTTCAAAAATTTTCTCCTAGAAGAAATAAAACCAAGAATAAACAAATGGGACCTAATGAAACTTACAAGCTTCTGCACAGCAAAGGAAACCAGAAGTAAAACAAGAAGACAACCTACAGAATGGGAGAAAATTTTTGCAAATGAAACCGACAAAGGCTTGATCTCCAGAATATATAAGCAGCTCATACAACTCAATAAGAAAAAAATAAACAACCCAATCCAAAAATGGGCACAAGACCTAAACCAGCAATTCTCCAAGGAAGACATACAAATGATCAACAGGCACATGAAAAAATGCTCAATATCACTAATTATCAGAGAAATGCAAATCAAAACTACAATGAGGTATCACCTCACACCAGTCAGAATGGCCGTCATTCAAAAATCCACAAATGACAAATGCTGGAGAGGCTGTGGAGAAAGGGGAACCCTCCTACACTGCTGGTGGGAATGCAGTTTGGTGCAGCCACTATGGAAAACAGTATGGAGACTCCTCAAAAGACTAGGAATAGACTTACCATATGACCCAGTCATCCCACTCCTGGGCTTGTATCCAGAAGGAACCCTACTTCAGGATGACACCTGCACCCCAGTGTTCATAGCAGCACTATTTACAATAGCCAAAACATGGAGACAGCCTAAATGTCCATCAACAGGTGACTGGATAAAGAAGTGGTGGTATATTTATACAATGGAATACTACTCAGCCATAAAACCCGACAACATAATGCCATTTGCAGCAACATGGATGCTCCTGGAGAATGTCATTCTAAGTGAAGTAAGCCAGAAAGAGAAAGAAAAATACCATATGAGATTGCTCATATGTGGAATCTAAAAAACAAAAACAAAAACAAACAAACAAAAACAAAGCTTAAATACAGGACAGAAAGACTCATAGACAGAGAATACAGACTTGTGGTTGCCAGGGGGTGGAGGGTGGGAAGGGACAGACTGGGATTTCAAAATTGTAGAATAGATACACAAGATTACACTGTATAGCACAGGGAAATATACACAAAACGTTATGATAACTCACAGAGAAAAAAATGTGACAATGAGTGTGTATATGTCCATGAATGACTGAAAAATTGTGCTGAACACTGGAATTTGACACAACATTGTAAAATGATTATAAATCAATAAAAATGTTAAAAAAATAAATAAATAAATAAATAAATAAATTTGCCCTGGAAAAAAAAATTGTTTGACATAAACATAAAACATTGTCTGGATGAAACTGAATATTCATAAATATCAATCACTATAATAAATTAACATTACCTGACCAAACTATTGACATTTTTGCCCCAATCCATTACCATCACACTTCTGAAGTTGCGTGGGATCAGCTGTACCAGTATGTAGAATACAATCTCTCTTTTCTTATAGAAAGGAATTTAGATATTTTAAAATTTATTGAATTCCTTCAACATATATTTACTAAAGAGCTATTATATTTTAAATATTTTAATGTTATCCAGAAGATTAATAAGATAGAGAATTGATAGATTCTGCTCACAATTTGGAGTAATAAAATAAATAAGAAGAAAAGTACAAAATAATTGCATTGTTGAACAGAATGTAAAATGTGTTTCTCTAACTGGCACAACCAGTGCTTTAATGTGTTCAGAAAAAAAGAAGTATTTATTATTGGGGGACCAGAAGTTTCTTTATGAATAGAAAACTATAATTAATATGTATATGATTTCATTCACTGGAAATGAGGGGATGAAGAAAGGTTTTCCAGGCAATGGAAAAGCATGATCAAAAGTGCAGAGGTAGGGACAGATTAGACATGCCCCAGAAATAGTGCCTTCAGGTATCTTAGCCACAGAGTGGAGAATAGTGATTAATAAGATAAAATGGGTAGCTTGTATGTGGAACTTGAAGGATCATCAGTACCAAAATAGAAAACTTGGCCTTAGTTCAATAGGTTGGAGAATAACTACTTTTATCAAGAGTGTAACAGCGCTAAAATTTTTGTAAAGTAAAACTGCTAAATGCAGAATGGAATGAAGGAGAAAAAAACTAGAAGGAAATAGGAGCCTGGGACCCAATCCAGATAGGAGGTGTCAGAGAACTAAAATAGTCTGTGTAATGAAAACAAGGGGATGCATGATAGAAATTCTATGACAGGTCCAAAATAACTTCACTCAATTTCAAACCATTTACTCCACAGTCTTTGGAAATGCCTACATGCAAAATCCTGTCCTAAGGCCTGGGGGTACAAAGATTAATAAACTGAGAATGCAATAAGGAAGAGGACTGAAGGAGGACATTGCTTGTTGTGTAGCCATGGTAGCAAGTAACCACCAAAACACATTTCCATTTCATTCAATCAATTAACAACTACCTGCCCACGTGGTCTTGCTCATGCTTCCCCAAGCAAACCAACACCAACCTCTCCCTTCTGAAAGGGAGCAGACTTACTTCAATGAACAAAATTCTGAATGCAATTAACATTGGTCTCACCTAAGTAACCAACCATGTTTCTAAAGGAGACATCAATCTACTCCCAACTCTGAATGTTCACAGATCTCTTGAATTCTGGGTTTCCCTCCAAACCTAAGGACACTCTCCTTTGAGACTCTGGTTGACCAGCACAGTACCCCCTGATTTAAGGAAGCAATACATTCAGCTTTGTATTTTCATTTGAAATATTGAATAGTGGTTTTATTATCTGATAGAATTCAAGTGATGAAATTCACTTAAAAATCTAAACTTATTAATGAGAATGAGTGTGATAAAGTGAAAGAATGAGCAACTCTGAATGTGAAGATTTGGGTTTTTAAAAATATGTACCTACGTATTTTTATCTGTAAAGAAATATCATTAACATCATTTACCTCTGTTCTCTCATCTGTAAAATAAAAATCAGGGTCCCAATCTCACCATGGTGTTTGTGAAGGGCAAATGCATAAATGTTTACAAAAGACTGTGAAGTTTATTAAATCTTGATGTTCCTGCTATATTTCAATTGGGGTTGTTTATGTTAGTAATACCAAAACAGACCTAGCTGTAGGAGACCATTAGTACTATTAAAGGGAAGCCAGAAAAAGAAGCTGGTTGGAAAGAAAGGCCATTCCTCATATATTACATATTTACAAAGCAATTATTATATGCCATAGAATATGCTTAGCCTATGTTGTAAGTATTCAGTGGATGAGCCACACAACAAATAATTCTGGACTATACATTGTACTAGAAATCAAAAGAAACTACGTGACTTGTGGGTAATCCTCATTATGATAAGTGTACTAAGGCCAATGCCCGGGATTCTTTGAGCACCTAAATATTTGCTAAACTGAATAAAGAGAGTAGTTGAAGCCACAGTAGTAGATGAGAATTGTACAAGATAGTAACTGACTGAAAAATAGTATTATCAATAATGAGTACCTACAGAATTTGAGGTGGGTGAGAATGACGGGATGTGATTTCTTTTTTTTTTATTACAAGACATTAAAATGTATCAAGTAAAAGAAGTGAATGAACCCCCAAAATAAGAACTTACAATTACATGAAAGTAATCTTTGCACTAAAACCCTACTATAGCATTGGTTCCTTGTCATGAAAGTTTAATTCCTAATCCCAATTTTGAAGCCACTTCAGAATGGAAATGTTGAGAACTCATAATACTGCTAGAAAACTTTATTTCATGAACAATAACTCTAATTCTGATGAGTGTTTCTACACTCATTCGAATTTTGATATTGACGGATACAATTGAACAAATAAATCATCCAGGGAAATTCCATAGTTTTTGAAGAAACTGAGGCCCACAGGGGTTTGATGGCAAGTCCAAAAGCTAGTTTGAATCAGAATTAGAACTCAGTCAGAGCATCATATTTCTCAATACCTTACCTTCATTATTTCAGAGAATGCTGTCTTAGCACATTTGAAAACCAAGTATCTCAAAGTCATTTTCTAGATAATGACCCTGTGACCCATGTGGTTCCATTACCAAACATCATCTATATTCTCCATAGTAGTAGTGACTTCTATTTCTAATAAGTGAGGTATAACAAGTGTAAATAAACATAAAAATGCAACTCCATTAGTAATCAAAGAAATGCAAATTAAAGATGTTAGATTTAATGATATTCCTTTGCCTTTGAAATTAATAAAGAAAGACAAAATGATAACAGTCCATGTTGCAGAAGTGTCAATGATTTGGCCAAACTCCTACTTTGCCAAGAGTATCATCAGTTGGTTCCAACATTATGAAAAACATTTTGGCTATGTCTAAAAACAACCATATTCAATGACCCAGTAATTTTCCTTCTAGGAATCCACCACAAGGAAATAATCAGAACTTTATATGAAGAGTTATATCAACTTGATGTGAAATTTAACCCTTATTTACACATTGAAAAAGACATTTATTTATCATACAAAAAAAGAAAAAAAAAGAAATCCATTCCAAATTGTGTAATAGAGAATTAGAATTAGAAATGATTGAATATGTAATTGTATATGAATTGTAATTGTATATGAATATTACAAAGCCATTCAAAATATTGCTTTCAAAGAATCTTTGGTAATATGTGAAAATGAATTTTTTATAAGGTGACATCAAAAGAGAAAGATGTATAATTTACGTAGACTATAATAACAATTTTATGGAAAATACTAGGAGAACATACTTTAAGACACTAGTGAAATATACTGGTGGGATTGAAAATAACTTTCTTTTTCTCCATCTTCTCTATATCTTCTACACTATTCAGCAATCACTAATTTTATAATTAGATAATATATTCTATAATAAAAGTATCCGTAAAGATCAAAAAGTAACAATAAAACAAAGTTGCACAAAGTTTTCTTTTAGTATGCCCTCACCCTCAAAAAGTCAATACAATGAGTTTGTTAGGAAACTGGTGTTTTCAACAAAACTGTTCTTATCTTGGGCAATCAACCTCCAGAAAGTCTGATTAGTCAGCTGCCAGGCACAACCTTGAAACACCTCTGGGAAATTTAAACAAGAGCCTCTACTGTCTAACCCTCAGGTCAGTTTTCTGCCAGGAGAAAGGCAGGAAATGAAATACTGGATTATAACGCACATCATGTGTAATCAGAAAAAAGCAGGATTTCAAAGATAAAAGATGCATAAATGTGCACTCACAAAGTCTGGTCAGCCTTTTAAGAGTTTTATATAAAAATAAAAAATAAAATGGTGCCATTTACAAGCCATGATCAGAATACACCTGGATAATTTCTTATAGAATTTGTATTAGGAACAAAACAATAAAAATAAACAAATTCACTGTAAGAGAAGGGGAAAGGGTGAAGTGGAAAGAAGGAACACATGTGGTCACAAACTAAACATGGTCAGATAGCTCTAAATATGAAAATGTGAACACATGTATGTAAACATAATTTTTTAAAAACTGTGTTTGCTAAAATAACCAGATGCATAGATGTGAAATTCTAAAGAACTTACTGGTGAAAGCAAAGGTTTGTAAGTGAAGAGATACTGTTATAATGTCATCTGATCTCTAAGCACTAGAATTTATAAATTGTAGGTGATATATCATAGTGATGGACTAATTAATCAAAGTGTTAGATTATTTTCAATTCTAATATTTTTCACCTAGCACTACATCCAAAGTACATATATTTTCCATTTATAAGTTACTGTACACAATGGTCATACAGAATTCTAGTAAGAAAATAACTTGCACAGGTCCCCTCCAGGTAAATTCTTTAACATTCTACATGTTCTGCCCTCACTAAATTAAGTACTCCTTAATTAAGCCACTCCATAATTTTAACATTTCACTTACCAATCCAAGTCACTTTTATCATCTAATAACAATGCTTCTCATTAAAGGGCTATAAAGCATAGCAATGAAAATAATTTGTATTGATGAAGATGACTCAGTTTCGTAATAAAATTAATGATTAAAAGCAATGGCTTTCATTTATACATGAGAAATATGAAACAATTTTATCTTTTAAGCATCCAATTATTCCTATCAATATACTTATGGTAGAGCTAGCAGAAAATTATCACTATAATCTTGGTACAAGTAGAAAACAGTGATCAAAATACATAATGCTTACCTAGGGTCTAACAGGGAAAAACAAAAACAAAACTCAGGTGCTTAGAGGACATTTCAGATACACTGAAAACTAGTTCAGCTTTCTGGCCATTAACCAAACCATGTTAAATGTACCTATGCAAATATACATCATGTATTCAATCCAATAAATAATAGTAGCTGGAGGTGATGTTATTGATTCTGAAAAGTATTGGATAGACAATATGAGACACAAAAATATATTTAACAAACATTTGAGTTACTACTTTGTGCCAGTGTATAGTTTTTGAGGCTATAGATATATATTCTAGTCTTTGAGGATATAATGGTAAAAAAAAAAAAAAAAATAAGCCCAGCGATCTGTTCTCACAGAACTTTGAATCTAACGGGGACACAAATTAAACATAAATAATTTCCAAACCCTCAATTTACCACCTGCCAATTTATCCTTATCACCTAGTTCTTTTCACTTCATTGTGTTAAAAAAACTTCCTTTCACAAATGCACCATCTTTGCTAGGCATTTGTGAGGGAAGTGAATAGGATTGGGGACACTGTAATGTTAAGACGGAACATTCTGAGAGTGCCTGAAAACAAATGCACAGAAGCTAGTGGGTAAGTTAATTAAGTGGAAATTCTCAACCAAGCCTCACTTTACAAGTTTCAAATAAACCACCTTTATGTTGAACGTTTTTTAGCCAAATATCACACATCTTCTGTGTGCAGCTAATCAGAGTGTTCTGTCTCTAAATTATTTTCAATTCCCAAATTTCAAAATTCTCTTTTCCAGCTACTTAGTGAGCTTGTACTCCATTCAAATATATTTATTAAAAAAAATAATAACCCTGGACCTTTAAAACCTTAGAATAACTTTTCGGTACAGGTCCTCTAAAACAAGGAAAATAGAAGCTAGCTTGACCTAACAAATGGAAGTTAATCAGTAAGCGTGGGATACTATTGATGGAAAAACATTTGTACTTTCTTAAAATTCTCTCTACATGCCTATTGTGGCAAGAACTATTGGAGTTTCCATTGGAGAAGGAAGTATTTTGGCTCAGTGACATTTAACTCTGTTTCCTTAATTGTCACCTGCTGCTTTTGTGCTTTGCTTTTGATCTAACCAAATTGACTGTTTTTTTCCTACTGCTAGAAAAAATATAGTAAGTTTCAGAAGTAACCCCATATAATATCTTTACTAACACAGAATGGTCTTTTTCTACCCCCTCATTCTCTACAGAGCTAGACAAGACAGTTGATAAATAATGAAGCCAGAACAAAGATGCTCATTTCATTTGAGACAAATTTCAGTGGTTATTGCAGTGTTTTCTGGTATGATTGGGGATTTGGAAATATGCCTGATGGCGAAAGGGCAGTTCCAAGGCAAGGTCCTCAATGACAACTAGCTTAAAGCAGAAACTGTATATAAGATCAACCTTTTCTGTAACAAATATTATAAAAATGCATCCATTTCATATCAAAGTGCTTAGCCTGTTGAATTACACATCCCTTGATCAAATCATTGCTCTGCCCTTTATAAGTTAGAGACTGGGGTAAAATTAACTAATTCTCCATATATCCCAGTTTTTATCTATAAAATGAGTCATATTAATATCACACAAATAGCTAGTGATGACACTTGAGAAAATGAGTGAACAGAGTAAATATGCTATATATTCATATATACACACATTATCTGTTGTGACTTGTTCCAATTGGCACATGATTATAATTTTTGAGTCTCCTTACATTTATACATTCACCAAATATTTGTAGGGTGCTTACCATGTGTAATGCATGACATCAATTCACTTTGGTATGAAACATTTTTATAATTAGAATGGCTCCATCTACTAACTCCTAAGGTAAAAAATGGTGGATTATGGGACAAGTTGAAGGAACCAACCCAGATGCAAGTCTCAGACACAAAACATTTATTCTGGAGAAGTGATGTCTGCAGCACCAAGTATCAAATGCAACATCAGAAGAAGGAGTAGAGTGTTCAGTAAAACACCATCACAAACAAACTTCCCAAACTGTGACATAATTGATGGCAAAAGAGTTTTCTTGAACAAAACCCCAGTTTTGTAGTATTCTAACTGAAAACTGGATCCAATGGCCAAACAGCATACATTTGTATAGTTCCTAAACACTAGCAGAAGTATGCTGAAGAAACACACAATAAACAAGTGATAAATCTCCATATGTTTTCAAATTACAGACACATTCTGCATTTGAAAGCAACAATAAAATTTCATTTGAGCATGAGTTTGGGGTTTCTAACTTCCACCCATATAATGAGGGTTTCCCAATTATACACAAATTAATATTCATTGATGACAAGTAACTTTTAATATGAAAAAATGTAAATCAGAACTTCAAAAAAGTGAAGATAATCATACGTGAAACAGTGATGTGAAAGGTACAAGTGAAAAAGAACATAAAGATTAAAAAGCATATAATAAGCAAATATCAAGACAGTAAGAAGAAGTAAACTTTTATACAAGAATAGGGTATATAATTTTGATTGCTGAAAAGAATCATGCGTGTATGTGTGTTGGAAAACACTGCGTAAACTGAGGTATGAGGAGGAATAAAGGACCATGGTAACTAGTGAGAGAAGGCTAGGTTATTTTTCTATGATCCTGTGTATAAGGTTTGGCTTTTAATTATCAGAACAAAGCTCCCTCATCTTTCCACTCCAAATCACAGATGACACCTATGGCCATCTACTTTTTCTTTCCTCCTCTTACAATTAAAGTGTTCTCATTTCATTTAAGGCAAGTTTGCCTACTTGTACTTATTTTCTATTGAATCCTCAATTCTTCCAGATCCTACAGACATGCTTTCCTAAATGCCACTTGAAAGACAAAACAGAATTAAAAAACAACAACAACAACAACAACAACAAAAAACAAAAATAAAACACCTTGGTATGCTAGCAAAGCAGTACTCAAAAACAAAAACAAAAACAAAAAAACACCCCAAAAGACAAAAAAAACAAACAAACAAGCACAATAACAGCAAAATCCCTAATGTTCAGGGTTAGCCAATCTCCATCGTGGAAATCTTCCTGCCATGGATCATTTTAAGTTGCCAATGGTTTAACAACCTGCCAGCATAATTCCTGAGTTTAACAATCTGCTCTCCTGAGCCTGTATCATCTGGCTCCTCTTTTATTTCTCTGTTCCCGTTTATAATAAAATGTTTCAAATGTCTCAGCTATACTCTTTGTATCTACTTTCCTACTACCATTTTCTATTTCATTCAGCTCATATTTACTTAACATCTTATATATGTCCAAGCCCTGTTCCAGATGCTGGAAATCAATAAATACAGCAGTGAATGAAGCAATGACCCCACCCTCCTGAAGCCTAGACTTTAGCTGAGACACAGACAGTAAATAAAAACAAATCTCCATTCTCTCGGATTGTAAGTGCTATAGAGAACAATAAAATGGGTAGGGAATGGTGCAGTCGATATTTTAAGGAGGATGAGCTCAGAAGGCTTCTCTGGGTAAGAAAGGATCAGAGAACCAGCTTCTGTGTCTCTACTCCACTAATGGCTACAATGTTGCCTATTCTAATGCATGTTTTTCTATCTCCATCTTATTCTGTACCTCCCAGTCACACTCTTTCCTTCTTCAACTGCTTTGTTTTCCTTGGATTCTTTAACACTACATTTTTCAGGTTTTCTGTGGATCTAGACACACTTTCACAGGCCCTCTTTCTGGCGCAAGCTATTTCGGTGATTTGACATTTTGGAGAGGTTTAGACGTTGAATCTGGGTCTTTACCAGCTACTCTCATGCTTCCCTAGGTGATGTCATCCAATTTTCTCTCCGTCCCCCTCATCCCCTTCTACTCCCTCCTCCTCCCTCATCTCTCTCTTTCCTTCTCTCCTAAATATTCCCTATATGCTAATGATGCCCAAATACCTATCTCCAGCTGAGATCTCTCTTCCCTCAGGAGACACCTCTATAATTTGTTACATACAAAACAAGGCTCCCAGTTCTCTTCAAAAACATTAGTCTCCCCATTAATCACCATCTCTGAATACAGCTACAATATTCACACATTGTGTCAGGCTGCAAACTTAGGATCTGCCCTTGATTTTTCTTTTTTCTGTATTCCCTCATGTGATCCATCATCAAGACTTGTCTTTCCTGCCTCTAAAAGGAATACATGCATGCACTCATCTTCATGTTCTCTATTTCTCTTTCTCCCAGGCCAGGTTCTTTTCCTTCTGGGACCACTAAATCCACTTCCTAACACTTTCCATTCACTCTGTTTGCAACAGCTGGAATTCTGGAATTCTCTTGTTAAAAACACAAATTAAAGTACAACACCCTCACACTTAACGTACTTCAAAAGCTTCTCATTTGTTTAGAATAAATCCAAACTGCTTCCCTGTCTGTTAAGGTTCTATCTGACCCAATCCTGCACACTTAGCTAACAGCAATCGAATGGCCTCTCATCTTCTTGCCCGCTACCTCTCAGATATACTGGTTTTGTTTTCCTATCAGATACTACAGGCCATTTTATATATCTTGGTTTTAACACTTGCTGTTTTCTTTACCTAAAATATTTCCCCAACTGTTTGCAATTTTTATTCATTTTAATCCATTAGGTTTTAGCTCCCACAGTGCCTTCTCAGAGGTGCATTTGTAAATTACCCTGTATTAAGAAGCCCACTCCCTCTTCCTTTATTTCACATTGACTTATTTCCTTTCTGTCATTTGTCACAAATCATAACTATTATGCTTATGTATTCACTCTTTTGCTATTATATGCCTCCCTACAATAATATTAAGCACCATAAGGGCAGGAACTTTCTCCAAATTGTTTTACCACTTACTGACAATTGGTAGTCATTATTTGTTCAATAAGTAAATGAATGAAGTAACAGATAATTACGGCTGCTGGGAATAAACTTTCACTTTAGTGAAATGAATACAGAGTAAGACTCGCTGAAAACTGAGAACTGGCTGAAGGGAAAGAAAGCACTGTTAATAAAAAGGAGCAGGTAGTATTCATCACCTTCCAAGATGATGTTAAAGAGATTCAGTTTGATATTTAATTATTTTCATCAAGCATCAATTATGTACAAGGGATTTTATTATGTTTTCTCATTTATCCTCGAACACTCTCTCATGAGTTAAGAATACTGCACAAGGTCATGTAACTAATAAATGACAGCCAACTAAAGCAAAAAAACAAACAAACAAACAAAAAAACCTCCTGGTTTACATTCTCGTTCCCTAATTTTGTGACACTAGATAGGCTTAAACAGACTGAACCTCAGCTTCCTACTGAACCACAAAAAGTATTTCTAAAATTACTGACCATATTCTCAAAAAATGAGGTTGGATATGCATAACATCTCTAGGAAAAGGATCGTATTATTTTTTTAAGTAGTAGGGAAAGAAGCACTCATTTCTAAATTAGAGAGCATTAGCAGGTTAATCAAGAAACCTGAGTGATGATCATAAGTTAGCACATTTTTAATTCAGATAGAAAATACTCAAGCTAATACTCAAGGCACAGGAAAACTAATGTTTTATTCATAGTTTCTAAGCTCTGACATAGACACTACAAAATAGCACAGTGCTTTGTATAGAATAGATATTCAAGAATTATTCACTGGTATCTACAGAAAAATTTGTTCAATTACTCTCTGACCCCGGATAAGAAAAGATAACACCTTAGAACTTGGATGAAGCAGGTGTCTCAGAAATTATGTGCTAAGTGTCTAAATACATGGTGGGCTGGAAGATTGATGCAAGTGAAAACCTTGCCGTCTCACTAAAACTATGAACTAGTCGTGGGTAAGCTGCTACTGAATAATTACAATTGTAAAAGCCATTCTTTAAGCTGTGATATGAGAATGAGAAAGGGAGAAAGAAACAAGGACAAATGAGGCATGGTATACACACATTTACAAACAACTGATATCGTCATTTACATAACTACTGTGTGTGTGAGATGTGTGTGTGTCTTATTTTGAAAAGCAACCCCTTCTGGCTAGAAATTTGTAACATCAAAGAATGGGCAGAGAGAAGGAAAGGCTTTAATGTAGCTCCTCATTCCTCTTTTAATTGTTGGATGTTCATTTTACCTATTTGCAGTTTTTAAATTTCTTCTCTTTTCCAATGGCTGAACAAGAGTTGAAATGGATCTGCTAAATACTACATAGCTAAGCTTCTTCACAAAGCTTCTGGTTCTTGATTCTGAAAGTTCAGCTTCTCTCAAATCTCTCTCCTCCAAGTTGAATTCTACCAACATGGGGCTGGCTTCTCCTGTTGAGCATAAGCCTCATAGTTTGGTAGGACTTGCTCAGTTACCATATCCTGAATAGCCTGTTTGACAACCTACAACGTCAGACTCAGCTCTGGTCTCAGATTACCCAAATGGGCCTCTTTTCTGCTCACATCATGATGGGGAGCCTGTCCCTTGAAAGGAAATCTCTCCCCCAGAAGAAACAGGTCATACAGATATGCTTGGCTCCAAATAATTAATCTTTTAGTATCCCCTGATTTTCTCTATTAGTTAGGATTTAATCTCTCACTTTTAAATATTTTATTATAAAAGCAATATGTGTTTGTTGTAGTGGAAAATTACAATAGTACAGAAATATATAAAGTGGGCAATGAAAGTACCCCACATCTATACAACATTCCAGTCCCACGATCTACACACAATACTTCTCGGGAGAAGCTACGCTAGCTGTATATCCACCTGTTCACCCATCCATCTATCCACCTGTCCATTTAGCCACTCATTTATCTATTCATCTGTCTATCTATCTAAGGAGATCAAACTATAAACACACTACCTATAGGGGGAGGGGATAGCTCAAGTGGTAGAGTATGCGCTTAGCATGTACAAGGTCCTGGGTTCAATCCCCAGTACCTCCTCTAAAAATAAAACGAGTAAATAAACCTAATTACCCCACAAACACACTACGTATATATCTACTTTCTTACATGAAGTAAATTCAAAGGCTTATTCTAGAGCTCATCGGCTCTGCATAATTTTGGACAAGGAACCTAATGTCTTCATGCCCTCATCTATAAAATGGGGCTAAAGCTTTTTAAAAAATTAAGATAAATGTAAGTACTCAGAAAAATGCCTACCAAAAAGTTTTCAGCAAAATGCAGCTTAAAAATGTTTTTAGACATCTGTATATGTACACACAAAAATGTATATACATACATATAATTTGGACCTTAAAATTAATTGTAATACTGCATGCATTCATCCATCCACTTATTTATTCTGCAACTCTTTATTGGGCACCTATCATAAGTCAAGGATTAAGCTAGGCACTATAGCTTTAATAGTGAGCAAAAGTTAAAATAAAATATGCAAACCTGGACTCTGATTTTATGGAACCTACAATCTAATGGTAGAGCTATACCTGCCGAACATTTAATAGTACGGAATAATACTGGAACTACTGTAAACAATGCTGCACTGAGCATCTTTATATATGTGCCTTAGATACGTATGAGTATGCCTATATATCTAATTCCTAAAGGTGAAATCTCAGGATCAAAGAGATGTACAATTCCGTATTTTGAAAGATAACTCTAAATTCCCTATTTAAAATTTTCTAAGTGGTTCTTCTGCCTAGTCTCTAAAATATATGACACATACGGATGGAATTTCATTTTCAGCAAAGAATTTTTGTAGCTAAAAATATTTGTACTCTAATTTAGCATACAGTGTAAATAGTTAATAACTTTCCATGTTTAAAGTGCTTCATTTAAAAAAATTAATCTTTAAATGATGTATCTTTAGATGGGGGAGAAGGCTATATCTCTGACAGAATAATAGTGTGATTCATTTACCTACATAAATAGTCACTCAATTGGAGAAGGCTGATTCATCATCCCTAGATGTAACTAGACATAGCAGGAAGCAGGGTGAATCCCCATGCCTCCTCTGTCATGATTGCCACAGGAATGACCTTGAAATTCTATCCACACTCATCATTTCTGTTTTCATCCATATATTCTTATTAATTAAAAAACTAATTAAACTAAAATAGGTTGGGGCACATATAAGCAGAGAAAATAGCTTGAAATAGAAAATGCTGCAAAGATCCAGATAATCTTGATAGGGCTAAGCTTCATGAGGTTTATATGAACCAAATGCAAATTAACCCTAAGCTTTGAGATTCTTTTTCAATTTCTCATTATAAGCTTGTTACTCTGTATGAGTGAGTGCTGTATGATGAAGAATGAATTAGATGAAATTTTCAGTAAAGAGTACATATGTTGCCAAGAAATCAGAGTCAAATATTTCTAGAATTCTGGGTCTCTGTACTAAATGAATTAAGAGAAAAAAGAAACCTTAGTATTACAAAGTTTAAATTAATTATGGTAATATGAATTTACCTCCAAATATTCAAGTATAATAATGGAAAAACAAAGTTTTATTTTGGCAGAAATTAATCTTTTGGATTTTGCACAGATGCACAGTATGCTTTCAGCATATTACATGTGGACTTACTTTTGTGCTTTTATTTAAGCTATTTTCACTGCCAAGAATGTCTGGTCCTATTTCTTTTCATTTATTTAACTGAATAAAGGTTATGAATCCATTATTGCTCAGGTGCTGTGTAACTGTTTCCCATAAGAGCTCTGTACATAATGACATTTTCCAAACTCTGAACTCTTACAGCCAAGTGGATTCTATCCTACACTACCTTGAAATTCGAGTTTACACACACACACAAAATAAGATATTAAAAACTTATTTTGGAGGGACTTGAAATTCTTTTTAGAATATTTTAGGAAATTAGTGACTTAAATACATTGTGATTATCAAATCAATGTTTTTCTTAAAGAGAATTCATGCAGAATAGATTGGAACCTACTAATACAAGGTTTTGGTGCTGACTGATAAAGACAAATACTAGACAAGACACACACAGCCCCCAGCCTCATGGTGCTTAGAGTGCACATGACAAAAAATAACAACATAAGGGGCCATAGACTGTAGGTTTTTCTAAATTTGTATATATTTAAATGTTTTTCATATTAAAGAGTATTAAAAACAATAAGCATATCTAACTATGATCATTTATAAGGAAATATTGAAGCAAAGAGATAAAGATATTAGCATTACTTTGACTTTTTATGTCTGAACAAGCAACTCAACAGCTGTCATACCTATTTTCTTTTTTTTTATGAGTTAAATCAAATGTTACAGAAGAATGTGTGTCTACCAAATCCCTTTATTTTTAATACCAAGCCTGGCTCAATTTATACTCATTAAATACTTGAGACAAGAATTTTTTTTTAAACAGTCACAGGCAGACATTGAGCTCTTTGCTCTTCTGTCAGATAATCTGAATTACATTCTCCCTTTCTGTGATTTGTTTCATAGCCCACAATTAATTGACCAATTTCATCTATGTGGGAATCTCATTTGATTCACATACTTTGCCCTCCTATGGATCTGTTGTACTTTTTTGCCAACAATTAGGTCCTAAATTCACTGTCTTGAAACATGTATGTTGAATAAGTCAACAGAGAAAATGGTTTTAACAACTATTAACACTAATACACATAAATGATTTTATAAAAAGTTTTAAAAACTGGTTATATATATCTGGATCAGATTTGTTTTAGATACAAATTAAAACATTAGCATATATTACTGTATTTGTAATAAAAAGAATTAGATTCAACATTTAACAACTCAAAGTTAATACATACATTTAAATGATGTAAAATTTTACTTCTTGAGGGAGTCCCTTAGAAAAATTGATCGAATTTTAAACTATAAACATACACTTAAGAATTCTGCATGTTAAAACAATAAAAAAATAATAATAGCATACTCAAAATTAGACATTTTTTCCTGCAGAAACTAAATGAGGGTAATATAGCTGGTGACGTGAACCTAATTTACAAGGCCATTAAAGTTGAAATGTTTCAAATACATTACTGTTCAGTTCTTATCGTTTGCATAAAGTTGATTTATGAAGAAAAACGCAAGTCTAAAGTGGTCCACTAAAGCATGCTTTTTTTATACGATTATTTCACACAAAATGGTTATTGACCATATGTATTTTGGCTAGGCCTTTACACAAGGGAGTTGTTAACATAATTCATTCACAATTCAGTTAGCAAGAAAACGTGTTAAATTGAATTTTACACTGAAACAATAAATCAAACCAATGTGAAATATATTACATCCCATAAAATGAACAAACACTGATCAAATGATACAGCTGAACTATGTAGCTCACATATTCCAAGACATTTAGAATATCATCTCCATACAGTCATTAAATAAGTCTCAAGATTCAAAGGGTTAACACAAGCACAAATTAACAACTTCGGGTCGTATTATCAGGTTATTCTGGAGGCTTATGGTGGTGAATTAAAAATAGTAACCGCTTATTCAATGATCATTCAAATCTTTTTCTAATCATAAAAGCATATGTTTTCAATGTCATTTAGATAAAAAGACATTTTATCTTATCTTAATTATAAGCATGATCTTTAGCATCTTCTAGTAGGTGGAGGAAAAAAAAACAGCTATCCAAATCAGAATCCATTCTTGGGATCAGAAAGATATAGTAAACATCAGATAAATGTTATCATAATTTATAGATAACACAGCACGAAGGATAATGCCTTAGACAGAGATAATGTTTAATGAATAGTTGTTGCCTTTTGCATCTGTGTAACACAGTAAGTCAAATAAAGAATAAAATCTTAATCCTTGATGTAGATTCTAAACTTTTTAGCCATTTCTGCAATGGTAGTGGACCAGAAGCTTTCCTCTATTCCTAATGAAGCCCCTAATATGCAAGCTTGTTGTGGAAACCACAAAATACTACATTTGACAGCATGGCCTGAAAGTGGGTACCCATTGTTGAGCATTCTATCAATCTATCTATCTACTTATCTATCATTTATCTATGTATTAATCAACCACATTCACTTATGATTTTATTACTTCTATAGTATTTCAGACTAGGAGTATATTATATTCATGTACCTGTGTATTTACATGTATGCTGTGATTCTAAACAAAAAGCTATGACATATTTAATGATAAAGTTTTCCCCCAGAATATATGTATTGCTATAAGAGATGTTATATCTTATTCTAAAGTAATATTAGATACCCTCATGTATTTTTTGCATCATATGTATGCTACACATATATTAGAGCTAAATAATCCATGTAACTGATATTTATTAGGAATGAATGACACTGCTAGAAACTATCTATGACACTGTGAGGTTATCAAGTCAACCAATAAGCAAAAGTCATTTTCTTCTTTGAATGTATGATTAGTATTATAGATAAGAAAATGTCATATTCACAGTGTAGCTTGTCAATGTGTCCCATAAGTTCACATACTAAGTTCATATAGTACAGTACTGAATCTGTACTAGAATACAGTATTTTTTAAAAACACAAGTGGCACAACATCATAAACAAAGAGTAATGAAAATGGATTTGCATCAATATCAAGTGATAATTAGTTGATGGTCACCTGACTCTTATGTGGACCGTTTCTATGAAATACATCTTGCTAATGACCTGGATGTTAAGGCACAAAAATACAGCTATTATAATAAAATGTGCCACAAGGCTGGAAATAATAGCTCTTACTGTTTATAATAAAGTGTTGCTATGAATGTGTTAACTGAAATAACATAGTAATATTGAAATCAATAGGATAAATTTAAAAGACATCAACTTAAGGTCTGGAATTAATATTGGAAACAACAGTTATAATGACTGCATGGGTTCAGAAAATATTTGACTGGGAATCAGACAATTCAAATTCTACTCCTAGCCCAAGATCTTACTAGATTTAGGAGGTATGATTACCATGAAGGGAACGGGTACTAAAAGTAAGCCATATGAGTCATGGTTCTTCTAAATATAAGTAAAATCAACTCGTGAATGTTACAAAGATATAGATTCTTGTTTAATGTAAGAAAGGACTTTAAGGTAATATCACTTTTAATTATACTTGAGTAGAGTAAGACAGGATCTACTCCAGGAACAATTAGAACTGGCAGAGTGATGCAGTAAGAAAATCCCTTAATGTCTGTCATCTGTACTAGGGAAGGTGTTCTGCACTGCTTGACTGTTGGCTTCAGCTATGTATTATCTCTTACTTTCAAATATATTATTTCATTTACTCCTCTTTAAAATATCTGTGAAGTAGGTGGAAGGACTACAGAAAGATGAATCCCGTGAGACTTAAAGAATAAAACTGGCTCCCCAAGACCAGTGAGTTTGTAAGTAGCAGACAGAACTACTTTCAACTCTAGATTCTGATTAATGCTCAAGTAATTTACAAGACCACTTGCCCAATTTATTTACTACAGTCGTGTTTACCCTCTATAATCACCTTAACTTTTTCTCTTTTATGCCAGGCCTCTGCCTTCATTGACATGATTGGTCCTAAAATACTTGATTTTTCCAAGCTGCACTTTTTAAAATCTATTATTTCTATAGGATAATACCTGAAAATATGCCTTCTTTAATTTAGGATACATAACCTTCATAACAGAAATAAAAATTGTTGGTGACTTTCTCTTGAACATTTTACAGATTTTTAATATATGTATAATATTTGATAATATATGTATGTATTAAATATAATATGTATAATACATGATATTCTATTATACACACATATATACATACTGACCTTTAAAATATATTCCAATTCACTTTTGCTTGCCAAATGAGGCTACTGCAAAACATGAACAAAGTATTAGAAAATACACTACATAGGCCTCTGATCATAGTTTTGTTTCCAATTTAAATAACTTTTTACCTAATAAAATCTCCATAGTTTATAAAGGGCATTACTGCCTGTCATGAAGGAATAATAAGCTTATATTTCTCAGCCGTGTGTAAATTACATGCATTTTATATTTGTAAGGAGAGGCCTCTACCAATCAATATTTTTAGAAAATGACAGTCCTCAGTTAGGCAGGGATTGCTGTTGAAGCTGATAAATGTTTATCCTTCATTGGAGACTGACAAATAGCATATGACATACACTGCTTTTGTGCTTTTATGTTGCTTACATTAAAACTTGTCTAGGAATATGAAAATTCAAAATTGTGATTTTAATGCAAAACTGCTTTCAAATTTCTTGTTAGGACGCTTGCCAGGCACACCAGAGGACCATTTTGGGAAGCAAATAGGTACTGTATGTGTAAGATAAGTAAGTGAAGTAGTGATGAAAGCAAACATAAGCCACTGTTGTGACATGGACAAAATATAATAAAATACTGTTAAATGATCACATTGCAAGCTCTATATTCAAATGTCTTTTCATGAGTGGGTACCAGCAACCGTTGTAGTTTGTTTGGGGCAGGTATGACAGCAGTTTTCCCAAAGCAGGCTAAAGTCATTTAATCCATGACTGCTTTTTATACAGAGCTGATTTATTTGAACTCAGAGAACAGGAGACCACATAAATGTCATGTTAATATTTCTAACCTGAGCTAAATCGTGTCAGCAACAAAACTTTTCTTATCATGCATTTCACCTAGGCCTATGTGAGAATGTGACAGTTATGCTATTAGTTGACAATCAATCAGTAAAGCTGTTCTTTTTGAAAATTTGCAATGTATGGAGAAGAGCATTTTCCTGCTCCTCATCTGTCCATATTTTTTTAAACCTTTGGCTTGAGTGAGAACTTCCTTTTGGAACTGTTTATTTTTCTTAGATTTCTTACGTTCTTTCATCATATCATCATTTTAAAAGCTTCCTTCCCTTCCCCTAGTTCTTAAACTGAAGAAGACCCAAACTTGACCATAACTACCAAAATACTCTGATAATCTTTCTACTTCAATTTACCATACTGAAATCCTTTTATTTATCCATTCATTCATGAAATATTCATCAGATGTCTACTGTTTTCCAGGGAATAAGGTAGGTGCTAGGGCACAACTGTGAGCAAAAGAGTCAATGGATTCTTTCTTCATGGACCTTAGATTCTAGCAAAGGAGACACATATGAAGCAGGTAAACTCAGTACTTTGTGCTATCACAGTCAAATATTTAAGTCTTCTGGCACAAGGTCAACCATTAAATTAGCACTTCAACTTCAGGACCATTTCAGGTTAATAAGTATTTTGGCTCACTTGTCAATATACTTATACTCTGCCTCATTTTAATAACTGATTTGCCGCAGCTTGGCATAGTGAATGATTCTCTAGGAACAGTACAGTATCCTTCTATCTCTTACCTTAACCCTTCAAAAAGTCTATCTTTAACATTTCTACAGCTTCACAGATCATCTTAGTAGACTCCCTTTCTTTCAATCTCTGCTAAAAAGAAATATACCAAGTTTAACAGAGGATTGTAATTATTAAGATGAAGAGTGATATATCTGTATAGTTATCTCTCATAAAGTGCTTTTCATACTAAGAAGCTCAGAAAAATATATTTTCTGGTTCTTTCTTTAATAATTAAATAAGTAACATATTTCCTTAATTTTAAAAAAAATTTTAAGTCTAGTTGATTTACAATGTTGTGTTGTTAGTTTCTGGTATACAGCAAGGTGATTCAGTTATATATATAACTAATTTGTATATACACTTATGTTATATATATATAGTTTTTCATATATTTTTTCAGTGTGATTTATTACAGGATATTGAAATATAGCTCCTTGTGCTACATAGTAGGATCTTGTTGCTTACCTATTACATGTATACAGTAGTTTATATCTCCTTATCTCAAACTCCTAATTTATCCCTCCCTCCATTCCTCACTGGTAACCATAAGTTTGTTTTCTATGTCTGTGAATCTCTTTCTGTTTAATAAATAAGTTCATTTGTATCATATTTTATATGCCAAATATAAGTGATATCATATGATATTTGTCTTTCTCTGACTTACTTTACTTAGTATGATAATCTCTAAGTCCATCTATGTTACTGCAAATGGCATTATTTCATTCTATTTTATGGCTGAGTAGTATTCCATTGTACATGTTGACCACACCTTCTTTATCCATTCATCTGTCAGTAGACATTTAGGTTGCTTCCATGTCTTGGCTACTGTAAATGGTGCTGTTATGAACACTGGGGTGCATATATGTTTTCAAATTAGATGTATGCCCAGAAGTGGGATGGCTGGATCATATGTCAACTCTATTTTTAGTTTTTTGAGGAACCCCCATACTGTTTCCATGGTGGCTGTGACAATTTACATTCCCACCAACAATGTAGGAGGGTTCCCTCTTTTCTGCACCCTCTCCAGCATTAATTATTTTTAGACTTTTTAATAATGGCCATTCTGACTGGTGTGAGGTCCCTTAAATTTTTAATCTAGCATTAGCAAGTCATTTCAGCAAATGATTCAACATTTTTAAAACATTCATTATATTACCTACTATGTATTAAATAATTTTCTAAGCAGAATGGTGAAACTAAAACATGTATATTATAGCCTCTGCTCTCTAAGAACAAAGACCTGGACCTGTACTTAACCTTTGGCTAAAAAAATTTATAGCTGAGTAAATCACATATTTGGCTTTGGGAAACCGCAATCATCAGGTCTACATGTTAAATGTAAGATGGCTTTAAATAAATGTATAAATAAGTGACCCAATCCATGACAGTTAAAATATATCAGAGAAGTCCAAAGTAGGCCCTCAAAATATTTTAAGGTTTCATAATAAAGTCTGAACATGAACTAGATTTAAAGGGTAACAGGATAGAAGAAATGCTTTGCAGGCAATGGAAGAAAGGTTGGATTGCAATTGGCAATCAACTCTTGTCACAAGAAAAAAATTCTAACTATCTGTGGTGATGGATGTTAACTAGATTTACTGCAGTGATCACTTCACAATATATACAAATACTGAATCGCTACATTGTACACCTGAAACTAATATAATGTTATATGTCAATTATATTTCAATAAAATAAAGATTTAAAACTTCCTGCATTTGGGAAATGGTAAAAAGCCTGCCCCGTGATTAGAAGAAGGCTAGAAGAAAGGCTATTGACCAGAAAGACAGTGAAAAATATTGATAAGTATTGAGTTTGGAAGTTTTAATATAGGTAATATGGAGCCACTAAATTTTCTGAATAGACAAGACACATGATTAAATTAGTGTTCCAGTAAAAGTTTGCAGGCAATGCGTCAAATAAGAATATAGGACATACAGAAAATTTTCAGCTATGAGCACATAAAGAGTAGGAATAAGGTCCAGCAGTGAGAAAATCATAAGTCAAAAATTTTGATCAGGGATCTGATATGATATAACTATAATTTTAGGAACATAAAACCATTAGGTAGGAAGTTCAGTAAAGGCATCATATGGAGTTGATATTGCTTAAACTGGGCCTAGAGAAGCAAAACCTGGGAGACAATTCAGGAAATTATGATTATGCCAACTTGATTTGAGCTCAAGTAAAATACGGGCAAAACTGAGAAACAAACCTGATTAAGCCAAGATCATAAAAGGTTTTCAATAAATTAGAAGTTTGAACTTTTTCTAGGTATCTGATAATGTCATTCATACTCACAGAAATAAAAATGAGCTTGGTTTTAGGTGATGGATTTTATCCCAGACAAGTCTTCCTGCTCTTAAAATCATCACTCATTTAGGAAGGAAAAGCATTTATTCAGATGTGCTAAAATAATAGTAAGAAAATATCTGGACTCTGAAGTCACTCAGAGAATCAAACCCAGTCTCCATTCCTACTAGTTATCTGTATGAAATGCAAAACTCCCTTTATTCTCCTCAAGACTTTGTTCCTACATTGTGAATGTGGAGGTAACAGCACCTAGCCCTTAAAGTGGTTGTAAGGCTTTATTAAGAAAATGCAGGTGCAGATGCCATCCTGAAGTAGGGTTCCTTCTGGATATAAGCCCAGGAGCGGGATTCCTGGGTCATAAAGTCTATTCCTAGTCTTTTGAGGAATCTCCATACTGTTTTCCACAGTGGCACTATTTACAATAGCCAAGACATGGAGGCAGCCTAAATGTCCATCAACGGATGACTGGATAAAGAAGATGTGGTATGTTTATACAGTGGAATACTACTCAGCCATAAAAACTGACAACATAACACGATTTGCAGCAACATGGAAGCTCCTGGAGAATGTCATTCTAAGTGAAGTAAGCCAGAAAGAGAAAGAAAAATACCATATGAGATCGCTCATATGTGGAATCTAAAAAAAAAACAAAAAACAAAAAACAAACAAAGCATAAATACAAAACAGAAATAGACTCACAGACATAGAATACAAACTTGTGGTTCCCAAGGGGGTGGAGGGTGGGAAGGAATAGACTGGGATTTCAAAATTGTAGAATAGATAAACAAGATTATACTGTATAGCACAGGGAAATATATACAAGATCTTATGGTAGCTCACAGAGAAAAAAAGGTGACAATGAATATATATATGTTCATGTATAACTGAAAAATTGTGCTCTACACTGGAATTTGATACAACATTGTAAAATGATTATAAATCAATAAAAATGTTAAAAAAAAGAAACTGCAGGTAAAGTGGGTGGCACACAATAAGCTCACATTAAATATTAGCTATTTTAGCAAACTGATTGGGTTTGTTTTCTTACGCTGCTGGCAAGCTGCTAACAGAGCACAAATGGTAACACAGATTTTAAAGTCAATGGAATGTAAGTTAAAATAGGAGAATGAAAACCTCTGCAGACAAGAGAATATACAGAGGATAAGAGCAGATTTGGAAAACATCCAATAATAACACAAAGAAGGGGAGTCAACAGAGCAGGTAAGAACTATGATATAGAAATAAATGCTGTATCAGATATAGTGACAGATGTGAATAGATGTAGAGATGGCGATATAGATCCTGACACAGATAGGGTGGCAGGATGGTAAGCTGTCCCAAATTCATAGAAGTGACTCTCTCAAAAAGAGAGGTGTGAAATTCACCCTGAAATTCAATTACAATTTAATGAGTGACTTTTGAGAAAACACTTTTGTTAGAATGAGTGAGGGAGAAGTCAGCTTTGAAGGGATGAAGGGGAAAGGTTGTAACAGGCAAATATGGTACCTTTAGTTACAGAGGACACATTCAGGATGTGCAGTATCCTGAATTATAATGGTTAACAGTAATTGTGTGCTCACACCTTGACAGGCCCTGCTCTAAATGTTTCAAATCAACTGACTCATTTAACACTTGTAACAGCCCTATGACAAGAATATAAGTGTCATCTTCATTTTCTCAATGAAGAAAAGGAGGTGCAGGGAGAGTTAAGATGTTTGCACAATTTAACACAGCTAAAAAGTGGCCAAGCTGCCTTTGAACCAGGCAGTCTAGTTCCAGGACCTGGAACTCACACAGCTTCTAAGGCAAGAGAGGTGATATAAATTTACATCATATGGCTGAGCCTCTGCCTAGTTGAATAGGCCAGATTTGGGAATGAAAAACAAATTTTTTAAGTGTTTCAACAATCACTTTATATAAAGTGTTAAGAGAGAGACAGACCCTTAAAGCAGCTTATAAGGGTAGGAGGGAAAACAGATGAATGAAATTACCATAATACATGCCATGAGAAAACTTTGATTGGAAAGGTATCAACTACTTTGGAAAAGGCACGGGAAATATTTCTAGCTAGAATGATTCAGAAAAGATTTGAAGGGGATATTAATTAAACTGGACCAGGAGAAGAGAAATCCTAAAGACATTTTTAGGAAATTATAAATATACTGGTGGTTGGAGATGGAGGTAAATAATGAGATAAATTTGGAAAATTGAGAAATATGTGATTGGAATTTGATCATGGACAGCTTAAGGGCTACTACTGAAGTATTTAAACTAGGGAACAGTATAAGAAGAGCTTTTAATTGAAGGCAGTGGTTCTCATAGTCTGGTCCGCAGACCAGCAGCATTATGGTCACCTGAGAATTTGCTGGAAAGGCAACTTACCTCGTCCTGCTCTAGACCGTCAGGATTAGACACTCTGGGTGTGTGGCCCAGAACTCTGTTTTCTAACCAGACTCTAGGTTATTCTGATGGATGCTAAAGTGTGAGAACCCCTGCTTTAAGGCATGTGGTTGCCGCTAAGTCTGTTCACAGAAGTTCCATTATTTCATCCCAGGCTCCTGATAGCATCTTTTACTCTGCTCAGGTGCGGTCACATAACATGCTTCATCAAATGAAATGGAAACAGAAGTGATGTGTGCCACTTAGGAGGAAGCTTTATGGACTGTCATGTGGTTAAACAAGTTCTCTCATATTCTCAGTGTTTGTGTCGAGATTCTTGCACAGACTACAATGATCTGAGACCCTACCAACATAAAATGACACGAAGTTTGGTGGAAAATTCTATCGCTGTTCAATCTCTGAGACATCAGGACTTTTGTTACAGACACATAACTTGGTCTATCCTGACTTGACTTGGGTTGAGGGATGGTACCAAGAATGGATTGGTTTCATGGTAAAAGAGCATGTGCTCGTTACTAAGACAGAGACTTAAGATACCTGTGAGAGAGGTAAGAACCATTGTTCTTCCAAAACCAGAAAAGGGACATACATCTTTACATGAATATATGAGAGAGAGAGAAGAAATTATTACCAAAATAATAATATTAAAATATTTATCTCTGAGTATAAGGATTTGAGGTAAATTTTGACTTTCTTACTTAGTTCATTATTAATACCTAGAGCAGTATACATTCATAAAAAAGAAAAATATCAGAAAATCATAAAATTAATGGCACAGAATTTGCCTCAAATCTCATTTTCTCCAGGGCACAGAACCTTAGAAGACTTTTCCACTAGAAAATTGTGTGTGTGCCTTCACTACCTCTTGATCCCTTATCATGTACAGGACATCTTTAAATTCTAACCACACATTATTTCTGATCCATCTCATAATCTTTCTGGTGAGACTTATGATCCCAAGGTTAGCAATGAATTCCCAAGTGTTTATATAACATGCCTTAGATCACACAGTGAGTAAATAGATGCTCTGAGATTCAAACCAAGTTTTGTAAAACTTAGGCCTTCTTTTTTTTAAAAAATTAGACCATGCTGTTGTATGATGGTTTGTATGAGCATCTGCATGTGTACACACATGTGTCTGTGTGTACGTGTGTGTGTGGAGACACCTTAGTTTATTTAATGGCCCTTAAACAAAAATAAGTGGTTCTTGTATGTGCTAAGGAGACGGGCGCTTTATGCTCAATGACCTATGACCTAGTATAACAGCAGAACTGATAATAATTATAATTAACTAGGAAAAAATTAATTATTCGTTACAATTCGCCATGCTGATATTACTACTGTATCTCCTTTTTTTAAGATAAAATGATGCAATAAAGAATTGTGACTCTTTATAAGACATTTCTAGGTCAAAATAAGTCTACATGAGATGATAAATGCAGTACCTAAATATCTATATATGTAATTGGCCTCTAGGGTTTCAAAAATCTCAGTATATTTTTTTCAAATCTTTGTCACCCACTCTGAAGATACTAAAGCTTCCCCCCCTGCTTCAAAATAGTAAAGTCTGAAATATTAGGAGTCAGATTTAAATATCTATCTATCTATCTATCTATCTAGTTTTAATATTGGGATATCATCACCCAAGTTGATTACCATGAATCCACAAGGTTGTCAACAACTTTACATGCCTACTAGATTGAATAACTGAAGGAATGGCTCCTTTAATATAAAGTTTGGCTGAAAGGATAATACTCCTAGGCACATGAATAGGTTTTAGAGAGGTCCATGAAACCTCTGAAATTGTATGCAAATTATTTTATATTTGTACAGATGTGCATAAAAGGGAATATATGTATTTTATTATACCTCCAATAGTTGTAACACTCACAAAATATTTGGTTGCATAGTCCTTTGAATATACTAAAAAAGAGTGAGCTGTATACTTTAAGTAGGTGAATTGTATATGTGAATTGTCTCAATAAAGCTTTAAAAAAATGACTAGTCTAGAACTTTGAAAATAAATTTGGCAAGCCAAAGTCGAAATCCTTTCAATTTTATGCTATCCTATTTTCAGAACCCAGATTTCATGTCAACTAACCCATCTCTTGATCTGACTCAACTTCAGCTAATGACCTGTTCAATGCTTTTGTCTGTGATGCTCTAGCTAAGCCTACTGCTCCTGGCCAATCTCAGGCCAGCATAATGACTTGGTTGCCTGGCTACCATCTATTCCCTTTAGTAATAGATAATCTTTCAATTGAGGCACTTTTACTATTTCTTCTGGCTCACATCATATGACACAATCCAATTATTTAAAATTATTTGATTCTTCTAGGAGAAAAGAATATGTTTATTCAGTTCTAAAAGAAAACCAATATTTTATTAAAGATTCTTTGTGCCCATCAGAATGTGAACATCAATGGGATAAAAACAGATCAGAGAAACCTAAGGATTCCCTTAGAGCAAGGAGCTAGACCAGTAATCCGGTGCCACAGTCAAGATTATGGAGAAAATGCAAGTATTATCGGTCAGGATGTCTCAGAGATAAGAAGAGAAGCTGGGAAGCAGAGAAGTCTAGGAGGTAAGAATTTAGTTCTAAGCAAAGGACAAGACCAGTATCTGGATATTTGAAAGGGATGTGCAAATACCCAGGTGAGAAGCTTGTCGGCACAATTCCAAAGGTTTAGGAAGACAATAAATGGGAAAAGGGATTCAGGAATCTTACTGAAGCACTGATAAAGTAGGGAGTAAGTTAGAAGGACATCAGCAAGAAAGACATTGAGCAATAGATGCAGGAGAAATAGGCTGGGATAAATAATCCAAGCTTTGAGGAAAGTTTGGCTGTTACCCACATGCGACATTGGGTAAGTAATCTTTTTGAACTTTCATTTTCTCATCTGTAAAACTGATGTAGTTAATAATCTATTTAATCCTCATTATTATCCTACAATGTAGAGAATATTATTATCCTCATTTTACAGATGAAGAACCTGAGGCCCAGATAGGGTAAATAAATTGCCCAAGATTCCACTACTAGCAAATGGCAAAACAGAGATTCAAACCCCATTAGGCAGGTATTGATGGCACCCTGCCCATCTTCCTTGGGCCTTCTGCATTTCAGTGCATGCTAGTCCAACTTCCACCTGCCAACTCCTGCACCTCTTTGCCCACAGCAGTCTGGTCTTCCTAAGTGCACGTGACAGATCACAGATGTCAAGAACTGAATGCACACCCCCTCCCAGAATCCCTCAAGCAATGACCAGCAAGAATACGTGTATTAATTCTGCAGCTTCCTCACTCCATTGTAGGATAACTCGGAGATGTGTATCCCATTCCATTTTCTACTATTCCCAAGTGAGATTGTGTCCCAGCTGACCACTGTAGTAACTCTTGAAATACACCCTTTATTGGCTATTTTCCTGTCCTTGTCTCACTTCCTCACTCTCCTCCTCATATTCCCTAGGGTCATCTCCCAACTAAACCATAAGCATGAGGCAATCTGAAAATCATAAAGAGGTATAAATTTTAAATACTATTCATTATAATTATTAGTAACATTGATGCTTAAGCCAAAATATAGAAAGGACTCTTATTATTACCCTTTCTAGTTAGGAGTTTTCTCATGAGGGTTCAAATGCTATTGGCCCTGAATTCAGAGTTGCTGGCTCCAATATTCCTGAATGCCAGAGAGATGTCCGTGAAAGGAAAGCAGGGAGTTTTAAAAGATTCTGTTGAATGTTTTCAGTGAGTGAAGAATGGAACAAAGATCTATTCTGACCTCAGTCATAAAGGGAGAAGATGTACTGAGCATTACCTCCTCTGTAAAGCATGGCTGTTTTATGCAGTGACGGTACCTTGCATGACCGCTGTATGTATGTGAGTTTGAGATGCCTAGTGTAGATTAACAACCACTCATTATTAGCTTTATTTTACAATGTATTAGAGGAGGCAAACCCAGTCATCTCTGGTCTAAAACGTAGTTGGCAAGAAAGAAAAAGACACATTCATTCATCCCAAGAATGAGTAACTTACAATGCTTTTTATAACTTCAAACATCCATCCTCATGAAAACTCTTTAAAAACCATTGTAATTATGATCAACCAACATTTTAAGTTGAAACATATATATCCACATTTCTGATCTTGCTCTGTACCAACACAGCACTCACGAAACTAAGGAAATCCCTATAGCTACCCTAGCTTCCATCTTTCTCTTGTCTTTTGAAATGCCTTAAAGTACAAAGAAATATTTTCAGGCAGAGGTAAAAAATAATTGTCAGGATGATGGTTTTGCAGACAGGGAGTCTACAATGACAGTACAGTTCCTATGGTGAGACACTGTAATGAGTTCAAAGTGTTTACAACTTCAATACTGCTGTCAAAGGCTCCCTTCAATGAGGTGAATTCTTGGCTACAAGCCACAAATGTGCTTTCAGAAATAAAAAGCATGTGAATATACTGGTGTTTCTGTTATTGACCCAGGTGAGGCAGTTGCTTTTTTATTCTCAATTAAAAAATAAAGTTTTCTCAAGATATTCATAATTTCAAAAATGTGTTTACAGTTATAAATCATATAGTTATTTACAGAACAAAGTCTCACTGTGATCATGATCTGTATAAGCAATATGGTCATACAGTCTACATAATATAGTCTATGATTTTCAACACTGTCTTCTGTTTAACAGACTATGTAATTCGGCAGTCTATTGATTTCATTAATAAAAATATATTTACTTCAGGAGAAAGAGACAGCACAGAGCTAGCATTAAAGAGTAAAAATAAGAGATATAACCAGTAGACAACATAAACATGCATTTATAAATTTTTAAAATTTTCTATTTAAGTTAATAGGCTGTATAATACTGCAGCCTATTAATTTTATTAATAAAACATTTTCCCTCAGGAAAAAGAGACAGCACAGAGCTAGCATTAAAGAGTAAAAATAAGAGATATAACCAGCAGACAACATAAACATGAATTTATAAAATTTTAAAATCATTACTTGAAAATATTTTTGGAATTAACTATTATTTTCACCAAATCTGCAAACTGCATTCGATCAAATAGTAAAAGTTAATCTCTACTCTTAGTTTTAAGAGTATTTCTCTTTATGCAGCTACTAACATGGTTTGGTCCTGCTGTACTGAGAAATGGGTCAAAAGTCTTTGGCATACTGACATGTTCAGACACAGCTGCAAATAGCTCCAAAGGACTGTATTTCTAATCTGGGCTACGATACTCAAAGATATTCTACTTGGAGACAAGATTCCATGTAAGAATCATGAATGGGCTTCTGAGGACACATGAACACTGGAAAATAGATGCAAACCATGTTCACGTTCTTTTTTGTTTCTACTTTTTAAAAAGATCTACACCATCCAGAAGAATCTTAAACACATCCTTGATTCAAAAATGAGTTAAGCATTAGTCACTCAGGGCAGGCTATGTTTCTCAAAGTGTGGGTCCAGACCAGGATCAGCATCACCTGGGAACTTGTCAGAAATATACAATCTCAGGTCCCGCTCTAAACCTAATTGATCAGTCACTCACTGTGGGGGTGGGACTCTGCAATCAATGTTTCAACAAGCCCTCCAGGAGACTTTGATGCAAACAGAAGTTTGAGAACCACTCATCTAAGCAACAGTTCTCAACTGGATTTTTTTTAAGTCTCTGAAAATTTTGATTTAGAATGTTTGAGAAATTTATTATATATTCAGAAACTTCCCAGGAGATTCTGATCATTAGCCAATTTTCCACTGCTGCTCTAGGGCAGAGCTACTCAAATTGTCGTTGGAGAACATCTCATCTGCAGCCTCTTCTACAACCTGTGGGAAAGGCAGCATTTTGACCCCACCTCAAGACAAATCAAATCAAAATCTCTGTGGGTGAGGCCCAGGAATCTGTGATTTAGCAATCTATCTAAGTATGAAAACAGAGCAATGGGCCCCCCAAAATAGAATAGGTTACTATTTAGGTGACACAAAAGCATACAGCTATTCTTGTATTTAAGCCTTGAAAGCTATTAATAATAGTGACAGCTACTATTTGTTGAGAACTTACTCTGTGCCAAGCACAATAGTAAATATAACACTTTTTTATTTTTAAACGAAAATTCTGAGGGTGGCATTGTTATTAATCCTGTTACACAGATAAGCACACTGAGGATCAAAGAGTTTAACTAATTTACGTAAGTTAGCAGGACCAGCCAGGATTTAAATCCAGGTTCAATGGCTGTGATTTTAACGATTATATCTACACAACTTTAGAAAATACAAGTTGAAAAGACTCTGAGGGCTAGGAAAACCCATACATTATATGTATTATTTAAGAGAAATTAAGATTAATAAACCATGAAAGGGGATGTTCAGTAAATCAAGTAGCAGACTGATCCATGGTTAAAAACAGACTGTCACTCGGTGTGGACTGACCAAGTGTAACTGGGCAACCACAAGTTTTCTTCAAAAATTGTCTCCTTAAAGTAAGAGTGCTTATAAATGTGAATAAATTGGACACATTCTATGATGCAGGAAAACTATTAAGTCAGACACTGCAGAGACCAAGCAGTCACTTCCTGAAAACTGTTCACAGTGCTCTGATTAGCTACTTTGCCTGCAGCACAACACACAAGCACTTTCTTCCTTCTCCCATGGGTGCTAACTAGACTGTCTGATGTAATGAAGTGATTAGCAGAAAAATTTCTCCCACTTGGAGCCTATGCAGCAAATGCGCCATTAGGTCCCAGGTGCCTCCAAGACCCAAACATGAGATGCCAATGCAAGGAAGGTGTATGCTTATTTCATGTACTATGGGCATGATTTTTTCCCCAAGTTAATTAGGCTGATTAGTAAATGTAAGACAAAGTCTAAGGTGTGACTGAATAACCATAAGATCCGTCCTTTGAGAATTGTGACTCAGCAGGTGGGAAAAGAGAAAACAAATGTCCAACATCTTGATTGTCACTGACACTTGTGAAATTACCATTTGACAAAGCGTGATGAAATAATTTGGCAGGAATCCAATATAACTAATGAGTCATTTAATTAAATAAAACTGTCTCCCCAACTAAATGGTATGCAATGATAAGAGCTCCATTCCAATACTTATCTAGAAAATAGATGTCTAGATTTCTTTCCTTTATGACTCTTTAACAGCCAACTTAGGTACAATAATGATATTATCTAGAATTTATATGGTGAACACTCAATTGTTCACAGGGTTATTAAACAGTTTGTAAATTATCCAGTTTTTTCCACTACTTTCTGCCTGCAAAGGTTACATTTCTTATTAGCATTTTCTTAAGAAAATGGAAATAGAATGAAAGGAAATGAAATGCAAACGGCCAATATTTCAAGTTCTTAACACCTTTAGGACAGTATTTGAAGATCTTGGCTAAATTGAAGCTTTTGAATTTCCAACTGATTTAATCTATCCAAGGCTGTGATAACTGAGGTAGACCATAAAGGAAAAACAACGAAAAAATTATTTTATCTATTAAAAAAAAACCAATGAAATAGCAACTGGTTAACAGCCAAAAAACTCATTATTGACTAGTGAGAATTTATAAATATCTGTGGTTGATCATAAAGACAAATTTGCAATGTTAACTTAGTTTGTGTCTAGTAGCACACAGACCAAAAAGATTTGATACTAGGAATTACATGTTATAACTGTTAGTTGAATCAACAAATCACAGTTTGTTCACATTAAGAGATAGATATTTATATACACTTAACTGATTTTTTTAATATGACTGTGAGCCCTTTCTGTGAGAATAAAGACATAGGCCCTGTCTATTTTCTGCTTTTCCTCCATGTAACCTAGTACACTTCTATGTACACTGAAGACACTCATAAATGATTATTGCTTTATTTATGATTTACATTATAAATAATTACAGATTGTTTTTCCCACTAGACGAAAATCATGTATATAGCTACTCCATGGACCCAATGAAAACTAACCTGTCATTAGATGCAAAAAGATACTATTATTTTCATCATTTTCAACCTCTATCCACTCTTGAGAAAGATAGTTCCTTCTGATTAAAACATAAATTTAATTAAATATAAGAATAAAATACAAAAGCCACTCTCTCCTCCTACACAAGCTGGTACCAATTCATCTTTCAGATCTGTGTTTAAATATCACTTACTTCCTCAGAGAAGACTTTTCTGATTTTGTATCTCCCCCCAGAAGAATCATGCTCCAAATTTTCAATTTTTATAATACTCCGAGTTTGCTTTTGTATTATGCATCAAAATTAAAATTAAACTATTAATTATGCAGCCGTAATTTGCCAGTATTCTGCAAAGGAAAGGTCATACTAAGACATAAACCTTTTCTGATTCCTTCATTAAATTCACCAAGGCCCAACAACAAAAACAACAAAAACCATTTTGCATAGTAGGTACTCAACAAACATTTGTAGTTGTACTTCTTCAAGATCTTGTCCCATTTTGCATTGAGTCTGCCTATCTTAGAAACTTGGGTTTTATACTGACGTAGTTCTTCTATTTGCTCACCACAAATCCTCCCTCCACCTCTTCATCCTAAGGAGGCCAGCACAAAGCAAACTCCAGTGAAGTCTTCAGTGAAGTGTTGAGATTCTTCATTCAGCTGTGAATGTTCTACAGTCTATCAATGCTTTTCTTTAAATTTGACGCAGGTAACTAACCATAAGACACTTGATTATCCCTGGCCAGCATAAAGGAGAGTGAAACTGTGACTTCCTTCAGTCTAAATACAGTACTACATTATATGCACTACAATGCACCACACCACACTACAGTATACTGAGCATCATTTCTGTTTATTTAGCATTTGTAAAACACTTATCATACGGTATGTTAATTTCCCCTTTCTGTTCTTGACTCTGTATATGTTAATATGTTCTGAAGAAAAGGAACCAAGACTTATTCAACTTTATATAACCTACAATGGAGAGCGTATGGATGATGTAAAATAACAAGCTATTAAAAAAAACAATAAAGACAGTAACTAAGAGGGTACTAAGCCCTGTTAAATTCTATTTTGTGGGTTTTGACCCAGTGATTTAGCCTATCATGAAAATTTTTCATTTTGATTTTTTCCTCCCTCCTATATTTGTGCCACATATATAATTGAAAAATCGGTCCTTTGTTGGTGTTACTCAAGTTATTGATCAATTATTCAGCAAAGCCAAGCTTGTGATAGCCTACTAATTATAATAAAAACAGTTAAGAGTTGCCAAGCACTTAGTGTCTACCAGATAGATACTCTCCTGAATGATTTTACATCTATGAACTCATTTAATCCTCAAAACAACTTTCTCAGATGGATACTATAATCATCACCATTTTACAGAGGAGGAAACTGAAGGGCAGTAAAACCTGCTCAAGGTCACACGGTTTCTTAGTGGTACAGCTAGGATTCAAATCCAGGGAGCGTGTCTCAAGAGCCCAGACTCTTACCACTCCACTCTGATTACTAAAGAGCTTATCCTCCTAACTACAGAGCTCGCTGTCACAGCAAGTCAGTATGGTATTAATTCTCCTGCCAACTCCGTCACATAGATGACATTTCACCATCTTATCTCCTAATACCCTAGAGCCTGGGTCACTGTTTTACACAAACAGAAATAAAGCCATTCCTAAAGAAGTAGGTCCTACAGTTAAAAAAAAAAAAAGATATCTTGAATCTTACAGGACCTTCATAATCAGTCACAAATCTGCCTTACTGTTGAACAAGCTGTTAATTTAGATCAACAATTCAATAAACAGCTCCCTGCAGATATAAACATACAGAAAACTTTAAGGCAAATCTATGTGGTAAGAGGTCAATGAGTGCCTAATTGATACTTGGTATCATGCATATTATTACGTGTTTATAAGTTACAGGAATTACACATTAGATTTAGAAGACAAATGACCAATTATAAGGTTGCTAAGTAGCCATGAAATCATTGTACAGATGGCCCCCACTACCACTATGGTTTCTTCTATGTATCCTTCCCCATAAGTGTTCTCCCAGAAGTAATCTGATATTTTCTTTCACCTTCAGTCCTTTGTATATTACATCTTCTCTGCCTGAAAACACCCTATTCATCTGCTCCTTTAAATGCCAGCTAAGTTACCACTACCACTAGTCCTTCAAAACATCTCTGACAGTATGAATCTTGGTTCAAATCATGATCTGCCTGCAAAGCACTCTCGATCTCTCACAGCATATATGTTTTTCCCTACTCACCACACTGATTGGCTATGTTTCTATTTTTTCTCATGAGGATAAGAACAATGTCTTTTCTCTTTTTATACTAGTTAGTTTGAACAGCTCAATAATAAAAGCTCAATTATTATTTGTTGCATTGGTGAATGAATATTTATCTGTAAGTAAATTCAGTATCAATTCCCAAGCATTTAGTTGTGCAGAATATGCATTCACATGGTATTTTACCAATGGCCAAAACTATTGGCATCTACCTGGAGCTGAGGACATTTTATGTTATGTCTCCTTACATATCCTGCAGAAAATTCTGCCCAGATTAACCCACAAGTTTAAATTTAAAACTCATCTAGCTGGTACGATAAAATAGTGAGATGTGTGTAGAAAAAGCACAACATTATACAGTTCATATTAATTTGGAAATCACCTGGTCAATATCATTTCTTTTAAAGCTGAGAAATCTAAAGAGCAGGGAAGTTTAGCAAATTGTATGATACACAACCAGTGATTAAATATATAATTAGTGAATTAAAAAACTAGGACTAGACAATGGATTTATGACTCCTCCCATGACAATGAATTCTCAGTGGTCTACATGAATATGATGTAGGTATCTCAGGAACTCCAAGGTCATATTATTTTGACATGAGTAATTGATCAAATTCCTTTATTATTTTGATGTGAGCAAGTGAAGGTGGTGGTTATCGTCTTTTACTCTACAAGATGACTATATAAGCCCTGTCCTTTTCAGGTATTTATCTTTCTAGGGCTCAATAACTTGAAGCCAAAAGAAAATCTAGTTGGTATTGACCAGGAGATTCTGACTTGTACTTACAAGGGCCCAGCCCCTATAGGCAAGGAGGCAGGGCAGCTTTGACAGGAAGGATAGGACTAGGTAGGAAAGTCTTCCTTTATTAAGTAACCAACAGGCATGGTAAACCACGGGCTGAATTAGAGAACAATTCTCTCTTCTAAAAATTTTGTCTTCAGACAATGATCATTAAAAAAGATGAAAAAATGTTTCAAATGCAACATGAGTAAACTTTATTTTCAAAGATGATATGGAATTGAGCACATATTACTTTTAAAATAAAAAGCAGTTCTTCCATTAATTCACACAGATGCATTCTGAATCTTTTCTGTTCAGATGCTTTGAAATGTCTTCTGAATTCTAACAGATGAGCGCTCCCAGAGGGCACATACTATGCTTACTTAAACTAAATCCCATAGTACCTAAGCACAGTAACATATGCCCTTTGATGAGCAAAATATGTTTTATAATACAATGATACTTGCATATTGCTAGTTAACTCTGAGTTACAAAAATTTTTAAATAATATGCAACATTTTGATTGCTGAGTATAACATTAGTTAAATGTAAATAGCTATAAAATATCTTTAGTTTGAATTTAATAATGCATTTTTGTTCTTAGTGCTATATTTTCTAAGTAGTATTAGTCACCTAATTAAATGTTTTTCTAAATTGGGAAGTGATCAAAAAAATATTGTATATTTAAACGCAGAAGGAGCACAAGTAAGTTGGGTACAGAGGGAAACAGGGTGCAGGTTACGCCCATGCTACATTAACTGCTCCACTGGAGCAAACTAATTAATTTGTCTTAATGCAATGTAATCAGCAACCTTAATCTAGGGAAAAGAAGAACGCAATTGTTATTGCAAATATTAAAGGTCTTACTACCTATCATTTAGTTGCAGTAACTAAAAAAACTCCAATAGTTTATTAACATTCCATGGCTACTCGCTCTTTTTTTCATTGAATACATTTTTTTTAAGTAGTACTAAGTGTATAAATTAAATCTTAGTAGCATTTTCATATTAAGTAACTTATTAAAATCTATTTGTTCCACAGAAGGAAGAATTATCTCACATATAGTGGCTGGGCAAGACACTCAATTCTAATCAGAAAGAAAAGTTTTAAAACATTTCCTAAACATTAACCTAGACTTTTCACAGTAGAAATAAAGCCTCAAACACCTTATTTCAGCAGCTTCAATGCTTGTTTTCTTATTAAATTATAAATTGCATTACTTTATACTTGCGTCTACAATGACAAAGCACAGAAAGCTAAACGTGAAGGTCTAGCAGGGCAGAAAGAGAAAAATGTACAGCTGAATATGATTTTTGAGGACAGCAAAGTTATTAAAAACCAGAAGTGTGCAAAGATTGTAAGAGACCAACAAAAATCTTCAAAGATTCAAATAACCCTCTCAGCTAGCTGCTGTGGTTCCAATATCATGTGTCTTATCCCTTAAGTTCAGGAAAAGTCATCAGGAGTCATAAGGGTATTACTACATAATAGTAATACTATTACAGATCAAGTTGGGAAATAAATGAATAAATCCATAGATGAATAGATGTTCCAAGGACAATCACTAACTCAATGTTTAATTGTCCGGCTAACTGGGAAAAATGACAGAAAGCACTCCAAAGCACACATAAATAGGCAAAGGCTGCGCCAATGGATACAATCAAGCATATATCAAAACATGTGTTGTTCCTTGCCCCACCTACATTTATCCAACTTTACATTTATGATTAAGCAACCCAAAGACAGCATGGGAGAGAATGTGATAGAAAGCGATGCGCCCTTTATCTCTACAAAGATGTTCACTGACTTTGAAATCAGACAATAAATTCTTGGTTACATGGAGCCATCTCCAGGAATAAACCAGTCCTATGAACAGGAAACTCCATACAATTCATAATTTTTTTTTATTGAAGTATAGTTGATATACAATATTGGCTATATTCCCCATGTTGTACAATACATCCCTGTAGCTTATTTTATATGTAAGAGTTTGTACCTTTTAATCCCCTGCCCCTATACTATCCCTCCCATTCCCTCTCCCCATTGGTAACCGTGAGTTTGTTCTCTATATGGAGAGGTAAACCCCATACTGAACAAGCCATATGATTCAGAAAATGAAGGAGAAAATTTTGAGACATACACATTCCACAGCTTTTTAGCCCAGCTTTCAAGGTCCTCCAGAATGTGTTCTATTCCTACTTGCTTATCTTCTGTCTTTTGATTCTTTTTTATGTTTATTTTGAGTTAACAGGTGCTTTGTGTCTTACACCACCTCCTCTCAATCCCCTCAATCCATCTCTCATTTCAGCGGCAACTCCTGTTTTCTGCTTCAGAGCTGGGAAGCCAAAAGCTTAATGCCCAGGAAGTGACTCAGTTGATAGGAGGAAGAGGAGGCAGAAAGAAAAATTGTCCTTCAGAGGCACATTTCTGAGGGGAATTCTACAAAGTTCCTCAGAATGATCCCTGGCAGGGCTGAGGTCCAGTTAACAGTAATCAGTTCAATCATGTTCTTTTTACTCGCTTCTCTTTCTTCCTTGTCTCAAGTTAGCAGCTCATGCATGTTCCTGAGTTTGCATTCAAATAAATTAATCACCAGCAATCAAGGCCTTGCATCAGGTTTTGTTTCTGAGGAAACCCAAAGTGAGACTCTTAGCTTCCTGTAGCACCTACACTGTGAGCTCTTACAGGGCAGTGGCTAAGCTTTCTAAATCTTTAGCTATAGGGGCCAGTGCAGTGTCTGATGCAAAAATAAGGTACATAAGTCCTAAAATTATACCTATATACGTTATATAGGTTGGGTAGGTCCTCTAATTATATGACTAATGCAGATGAGGAAACTGGTATTCAGAGAGGTGGGTGACAAGGCTTCCTCAAGAAGCACCAGACAGGAGAGGGAGTATTTAAATTCGGGTGTTTTTGCTTCTTGTCGGTTGCTACATACCATTTCTTTTGTATTCTATTCTACTCTCTACAGGCTTGTCTTCTTCTATGGTCTTTGAGAATTCAGCCTTCTCCTACTCTTCCAAGTGAATACAGAAGTTATGCTATACCCTATACTCTTGACAAAATAAATGCTCACATTATGGCACTTGACTCATTATTATACAATGAACTAGCTCCGTGACTTCCTATAATTATACAAAAAGCTCCTTAAAGGTCAGTGGCCTAAAGATGAGGATCTCAAACTTGGGAATCAGACAAATTTCCCATTTACTATTTTGCATCCTGTCCTCACACAGGTATTCCTATGATTACAAGAGATAACAAGTAAAAAGCTCAGCACGGTGCCTGAAACACAGCAAGGTCTCAATAAAGGGTGACTATTATTTTCAGCAGGAATAAAACTGTGTCTCCCAGCTTACCAAGCCAGAGCAATGGGCTCTAACAGGTGTCCATAAATAAAACCGACATAAAGAAATGAAAAGTTGAATAAGTTACTCATCCTGCATGTTTTGCCTATGTCCATCTCTCGTCCCTACTTCTGAATATGCCATGATCTTGTTTTGCAGCCAGGAACCCTCTCCACTCTGTTTTTATCTTAGTCTAAACATCCTTAAGTTTCAGCTCAACTCCTACCTCAGGGTTAGTTTCCTCTTGTTCATTGCAGCCTTGTTGATTTCTCTCACAGATTTCTACAGCACATATACAATATAAAATGAAATCTACTACTTCATATACAGATGTCTTTCAGGCTAACTGCTCCATTTTGGTTAGTCCTGACTCTTTAGTTACACTAAAAGTTGCTTGAACAAAAGGATCATTTCTAATTTTTCTCTGGGTTCCCCTGGCACAATACTAAACAAGTAATTGGGCATCGAATGCTTAATCCTTTAGACAGAATGTGAAACTAAGAAAGAAAGGACTTAAAAAGGTTTACTGTTCTCTTTCTCATTCTCCTGGTCTCAGTTCCATATGCTTTTACATTCAGGGTTTATTCTGATTTCATGCAGCACCTCCCCCCTTCCCTTCCTCTCTTAATCCTTACTCTGGCAAACAGTGTTGGACATACCTGGCAGTATGGGGAAGATGGGCCAGTTATCCCCTTATATTAATTTCTCTACAGCAAGCAGGCTGCCATCTGCATTAGTGAAATTTAACTGAATGAATTCATAATTCCACAAAATGATTCTTTAGAAATTTATTTTTTAGACATTTGTAGATTACATATCTAAAGCTACTTGAGAAATTCAAATCTGCAAAATTTTAAATGCCTTTTCTAAAAGTTTTAGAGAGCTACAACTGTAGAAACTATAAGCTTGAGTTTGATTAACTTCATGCTGCTTACTGGATCTCATGTTTAAATCTGATACCAGGGTTTTTGCAATAAAAGAGACTCGGGCAGGCCAATGTGATGTATATTTTAAGAATTCTAATAGTTTGCCACACAGAAAGCTGTCCATGGGAAGGTACAGATTGGCAAATAAGATATAGACTACGAAAACAATTCTGAAACAGGAAAATGTATGTAATTGGAAGTAAAGAAGCTGAGTAACACTGAATTCTAAAAAAGGTTTAGTTGTATTTTGTGGTTATACTATGTTTTTCTTTTTACTCTACTGACTATTTTTCCTAATTCTTACAAAAACCCCTCAAGGTAACTATTCCTATCTTCTTTATATATATATGTGGAGATGTAGATACCTAGATACTAGGTAACTTAACCTAAAATCAATTAGGTAATAAATAAAAGAAACATTACTGTAACCCAGGATTTCTTGCTCCTAAAATACCTTCTATTAAAAGGAAGGGACATGCGCTACTTAATAATGAGTGAGATGAAATTAATATACCATATAGTGTTTAACTGAATTATTCAACTGTCAGATTTTTAATTTTGCACCATGCTGAGGAAAAATCTTGAGATGCAGCAAGCCTTCTCTGCCCTTCTTCACCTCTGAGTGTAAACATCTCCCATACTGACTTGCCAGAGAGAGTAAATTTCCCATGACTGCAAGCTGTATGAAAGATAAAAGACAGATAGAAAGGTCCGGATTTTAGAGGAAGTGGGTATCCTTCCTGGCATCCCATACATTCATTGAGATTAGACAGTCTGTGTGGTTCCCCAGTGCCAATCAGTCTTTACACATAGTAAGTACTCAATAAATATTTGAGCAATTAATTAATTGGTGAAAATAGCTTATAAATTATGATTAGAGGCAGAAGGAAAAGAGAACTATACTACAAAATACATTCAAGATTATTTGAAAGGGATAGGAACTGGATAATTCATTTACTAATGTATGGAACAGGAATCATTACAATCATTTTGGAAAATAATTTGGCATAATCTATTGTATTTTTAAAAGCGTAACTTTTGACCTAGATATCTGCAGTTCTTAGCATGATACTTCATACATAAATGCACACTTGATATCACTATTTTTTGGACTTCCTCAAATTAGATGATTAGCTACACTTTGAATATACCTTGGTCTGGTGTCTTCCTTTATTGGTGCTTTGCTCTTCTACTTTACCTGGAATGCCATTCTTGCCTATTTTTTCCTCCCAACGCCCTTCTCTAAAATGCACTACAAATGTCATGCTCTCCAGGCATTACTTCTGTCACCCAACTGATTGAAATGCCTGTTTCTTTGAACTCCTTCTTTGGACTATACTTATGGCATCAATTCCTATCAGGGTTATTTACAAGTCTCATTTCTCCCTGTAACTTTCACAATGTTGCCTTCTTTTTCTGCAGGGTCTCTTCAGTTCCCTCTCTTACCATAAATCTACCTGGTCTCTCAGGAGATTTCTTGAAGAAACACAGCCACTGAATGGCAGACTATGGTATATAATCTGCTCATTCCGGGATATATCCATTACCCTCTTCACAGAAGTCTGAAGAAAAGAAAGACACTCAGAAGTCTCAGAATTATAGACTTCTAGAATAGAAATAAATTCTACAATCATCTAGTCTGAGGACCTTTAATCTTTACTATTGTCACAGATTCTTTTTGAAAAAGTGATAGATTCACTTCTCAGAAAATACCCGAGGTCATTTACACACAATGATAGCTTTAAATGTGGCTGGTTCACCCAGTAGAGTGAAGTGTAGATAGATTTCTATGTGGGATCACACAGTCAGATTCTATATGTGACTGGAGTGACAAGGTCCGTAAGTGGAGTGACATAAACTGTGCAAGTCGTGAGCACTGCTACAAACTGGAGAGTGTGTGCCCTCTCACTATCCAGCACTAGAAGGGTGATGCCACTGCAAGATGTGGCCCCGCAGGGCTGCCAGATCTACTGAGAAAGGACAGAAACACAGATTTGCAATAAAGGGTGAGCCGTATGAAATATATCTCTGGGCTCCTTCCAGACTTTACATCACAAGTTTGTAATGCCTTTTATACTACCTGCTCACATGCCCAATTGACTGTCCTGCAAGAGTTTGTCATTGGCTTAACCAAGCAGGAGAAATGAGACCCCTACCATCAACCTATCACCATATATTGACAAATAAAATGCTATGTATCTCTCCAATTACTATTCACTTATTTATCACTTCCATAAATATTATAGCTGACCATGTGCTAGGCATGGTCCTAGTTACTGACTCTACGGTAGTGAAACCAATGGACAAAGTTCCTGACAAAGTTCTAAGGGGAGAAGCAAAAAAACACAAAATTAGGCAACCAAACAAGGTATTTTCAGAAAATGAGGATGACCATGAAGAAAACAAGAAAGGTAAATGGGATAGAAGACGACTGGGAGGAGCAGTCAGGAGAGCTGCTTTAGTTAGAGAAATCTTGGAAAGAGTCATCTAAAGATGAGACCTTTCAGCTGAGACTGAATGGCATGAAGGATTCAGCCATATAAAGAGAGAGAAGAATGTTCCAGCTAATAGGAATGGCAAGTGAAGAGGACAAGGCAGGAACAAGTGAGACTAGAACTTAGTGAAATTGGGGGATCAAGAAGTAGGCAGGGACCAGATCATACAGGGCCTTGACAACTGCGTTCAGCGTTTGGACTTTTTCCAAAGTAAAATGAAGCGCCTTCAGCAGGTGGTAAGTAGGGAACACATAACCCAATTAATGCAGTAAAAAGATCACTTTATATAATGTGGAGAACTCAGAGATGCATTAAGCAGTTACTGCAATATTAGGAGGCTACTGAAAACGATGGAATGCCAGTGGTGCTCCCTTTGAATAAAAGCAGCTTTTATTTTTCAATTAAAATGTAATATAATTGACTTCAGTAAAAATGTCTCTCTTGACCTTATTTCTCTTGCGTTAACGGGGTCATTTATATGATATTTCAGGAGACCTACCTCTGTATACAATGAACAGCTTTTATTTTTCAATTAAATTGTAGCATAATTGACTTGAACCAGAAATGATCCCTTGACATCATTTCCCTTGTATTAATAGGACCATTGATATAATGATCACGCAAATTTATCTTCTCCGTTCAAAAATGTTGTTTATTTTAAATTAATAAAAACAATGCAATAATGATTTATATATTTTTGAAAACTTCATTTTAACATTTAGCTTATTAAATACGATCTTAATATCCTGAATATAAAATCTACAGGATTATTACGCTGATTTAAGGAGATGCAAAAATATTTACAATTATGTTTTAATTTGAAGCAGTGATTAAATATAATTTGCCTGTGACCTTGCAGGCCAAAATAATATATCACAATAAACTGCAGATAGTTGCAGAGATGAAAATAGTGTTTGTCTGCTTCAGTGCATACATATGTGAGGATGAATTTTGGCACTTGTCAGCCTATGATAAATTACTGCTAGGCTAATAACTTGTCAGTACAGTAATAACTGATCATGCTCTAAAAAGCACTAAGGGAGAAAGGTGAGGAACAATGTAGAAAGTAAAAAAAAAAAAATCACAATCATAATAATGACTCTAGATTAAAGCACACTAATTATCTGCCAACCTCCTTATTGTCAAATCTATGTTTCAAGTGACTACCTTGATTATCTCTCAGAATCAATTTTTACCTCAAATTATAATTAACAATATAGAAAACAAGCAATAGTGATAAAAAGCATGTCTCTATTGAATCTTTCCAAAAGTATCCCTAAATCTTACTTGGAAGAACAATCTAGGTAGGTATACATTCCAAGTCTTTCCAAAACATTTGGAAATCCTCTCCGATACACCCTCCACCACTTTCACTATTACTAAAGCAAGATAAAATACTAAGAGTATTATGCGGCATAAAGGAAAAAATAGTTGTTGCTAAAATTTTTTCAAATGACTCAAAGTTCAAAAGACTCCAAACAAAGCTGAACATTGCTTGTACACAACCTGTACACTATGGAATTAGCAAGTTATCAAACTCATAAATTAATATTTTTTTAAATGGATAAAGTGTTACTAAGTACATCTTACAATAAGAACTGAAAAAGCTATATAATTTCTTCAGGGGTAAATAAAGAGTTTCATTTGAACCAAATAGCTAAAAATCCCATAAATATATTAGAAGGTAACTTGGGAAATATATACATACTGACAATAAATATACAATTGACAAATTAAAACAATTCCCTTAATTTACATTCACATTATGAAACTGCTGTATTCAACATTCATAAATCTAAACATTCCCTAAAGTATTACATGGAAGCTTACAGGATTTTTTACTGTGGTAAAACACGTAACATAAAATTGACTATTTTAACCAATTTTAAGTATATAATTCAGTAGTATCAAGTACATTCACATCATTGTGCAACCATATCTCCACCTATTTCCAGAAATTTTTATCTTCCCAAACTGTACCCAGTCCGTGCCCAGAAAACAGTAAGTGCTTACTCCCGTCTCTCTCAGCTCCTAGAAACCACTGTTCTACTTTCTGTCTCTATGAGTTGACCTGTTCTAAGTAATATATAAGTAGAATCATATAATAGTTGTCCTTTTGTGTCCAGTTTATTTCACTTAGGATAATGAATTCAACGTCCATCCATGCATCAAATTTTCATTCCTTTTTAAGTTTGAATAACATTCCACTGTACGTATATATTTTTTCAATTCTTTTGGATATATATCAAGTAGAATTGCTGGATCAAATGGTAATTCTATTTTTAATATTTTGATAAACTACCATGATTTTCCACAGAGGCTGCACCATTTTACATTTCCACCAGCAATGCACAAGGATTCCAATTTCTCCATAACCTCGCCAGTTCATATTTTCTTTTTCGTTTTTCGCTTTTTTTTTTAATAATACCCATCCTAAAGGAGTGAAGTGCTATTTCAATTGTACTTGATTTGGATCTCCCTTATGATTTCACATGAATTTTAGGAAGTGTTTTTATATTTCTGAAAAAAATATCATTTGGATTTTCATAAGGATTGCACTGAATCTGCAGATCACTTTGAATAGTACTGACATCTTAACAATTTTAAGTCTTCTTACTCATGAACATAGGATGCCTTTCCAATGATTTATATCTTATTTTCTTTCAGTGGTGTTTTATAGTTTTCAGCATATAAATCTTTCAAGTATTTATTCTTTTTGATGCTATTTTAAATAGAATTTTTTTCTTAAATTCCTTTCTGGATTGTTCATTGTTAGTGTATAGAAACAAAACTTCTTTTTGCATACTGATTTTATATGCTGCAAATTTGCTGAATTTGTTATATTAGTTCTTACAAGTGTTTTCTTGGTGAAATCTTTAGGATTTTCTACATATGAGATTGTGTCACTGTGAAGATTATAAGATTTTTGCATACATTCCTTAAAAGATTTTCCTGCAGATTATTTGGAATGCTAGTTAAGAAGGTATATACAAGTTTGAATTGTCTTAAGTCTTCAATGCTTGCCAACAGCCATTTCTCTGACTCCATTCAAGCTGCCCACTGCCGCATTAATAATACATATCATTAAACAAAACTACTCCACATTATAAGCATAGTAATAGGATTAAATTCACCTGGCTCCCAACCAAAAACAACACCATCAATATTAAAATAAAATATATTTATCATGAATTAGTAATGTCATATTAATGGAAGCTAAAGGCATCTGGAAGTTTTGGGGGGTCATTTGCATGTACATATATACTCAGAATTCTCTTCCAAAAAAGTAGCCATTTCAAGGGAACCTCAGCATACAATTAGAAGAGATGTAGAAAAGTAGTAAAATATCTAACTTGCGGCCAGTTGGTATAAGATTTTTCCATGCTATCTCTTTTATGTTGTATTTTCTTTAGCCTACCTAATTGTATAAATTCAAAACACACACACACACACACACAATTATTCTCCATATTATGAAGGATCACATTCTGAACTTCACTTGAGCAAAAACCTTAGTTTGCTCAAACTCTAAATTCTATTAAATATCATTAAACATTTCCTTTTTTAGGTTCATATTCTCAACATTGCTGTTCATATTCAATTCAGTGTATCAGATTCTTTCTTATCCCCTATTTTTTAGAAGCAACCTGATGTAGTGCAGCAAGAAAAGTCTGCAGAAGCTAGGTTTGATTCCACATGGTATTTAATCAAGAACAAAGTATTTAATTACTGGGAGCCCAAGTTTTCTCATCTGGAATATGAGGCTAATGCTATTTTACCAGTAGAGTTTTTGTGAGGATTACAAAAAGTACTTTATAGAGCATTATGCAAATATTAGTTGTTATTGTCACAGGAAGAGATGTCATTTAAAAACAAATTAATTCAGACACTAACACATATATACATACATTATGACGTATGCACATCATATAATTAGACACAGAGTTTTATATATGTATAAAATGCTTACAGACACATACACAAAACTATGTGTTTATAAATCTTTTGGAGGTTTGGGGTAGTTACAAAATGCCATGCTAAAAAATGAAGTATTTGTATATATGCTTAAATATTGACAAAAGTCATAGACATACCATTATTTGAGTAACTAAGAATTACATACAAAAATAATTTTATCCCATTTCTGGCAATAAACTAACAGCTTCTAAAATACTACATTAAAATCAAATTTACACACTATCCAAAGCAACCTACAGATTTAATGCAATATCCATCAAAATATCCATGACATGTTTTATAGAAATAGAATAATCCTAAAATTCATATGGAACCACAAAAGACCTTGAATTACCAAAGCAATATTAACAAAAAAGAACAAAGCTAGAAGTATTACCTTTCCAAGCTTCAGACTATACTACAAAGCTACAGTAATCAGAACAGCATGGTACTGGCACAAAAACAGACATATAGATTAATGGAACAGAGTGGAGAGCCCAGAAATGAACCCACACATCTATGGCTAATTAATCTATGACAAAGGAGGCAAGAATACACAATGGAGAGAAGACAGTTTCTTCAATAAGTGGTGCTGGAAAAACTGGACAGCTATATGTAACAGAATGAATTAGAACATTTTCTTACATGACATTAAAAAAATAAACTCAAAAAGGGGATGTGTAACAGAATGAATTAGAACATTTTCTTACATGACATTAAAAAAATAAACTCAAAAAGGGGGAGAGGATATAGCTCAAGTACTAGAGCACAGTCTTAGCATGCACAAGGTCCTGAGTTCAATCCTCAGTACCTCCTCTAAAACAATAGATAAATAAATAAACCTAATTACTACCCCCAAAATAACAAAAATTAAAAAAATAAACTCAAAACGGATTAAAGACCTAAATGTAAAACCTGAAACCATAAAACTCCTAGAATGGAACATAGAATACTCCTCAACATAAATCATAGCAATATTTTTTTGGATCTGTCTCCTATGGCAAAAGAAAGAAAAGCAAAAAAAAACAAATAGGGTGTAATTAAATGCAAAAGCTTTTGCACAGCAAAGGAAATCATAAATAAAACAAAAAGACAACCTACTGAATGGGAGAAAATATTTGCAGATGAAAGGACTGATAAGGGGTTAATACCCAAAATATATAAACACCTCAGACAATTCAATATCAAAAAAAAAAAAAAAACTAAAACATAGGCAGAAGACTTGAGTAGACATTTTTCCAAAGAAGATACACAGATGGGCAACAGGCAAATGAAAAGATGTTCAATATCACTAGCCATCAGAGGAATGCAAATCAAAACCACAATGAGATATCTAAAAGTCTATGAAAAGCAAATGTTGAAGAGGATGTGAAGAAAGGAAACTCTAGTACACCATTGGGGGGAATGTACTTTGGTGCAGCCAGTATAGAAAACACCATGGAGGTTTCACAAAAAACTAAAAATAAAACTACCATATGATCAAGCAATTTCATTCCTGGGGATACATTCAAATGAAACAAAAAACTAATTTGAAAAGATACATGCACCCTAACGTTCACGACAGCACCATTTACAATAGCCAAGGTATGGAAGCAACTCAAGTGTCCAACAACAGATGAATGGACAAAGATATGCTATATATATATACAATGCAATATGACCAGCCATAAAAAAGAAATTTTGCCATTTGCAACAACATGAGTGGACCTAGAGGGTATTATGCTTAGTGAAAACAGTTATACAGAAATACAAATACTGTATGTTATCACTTATATGTGGAATCTAAAAAAATGAAACAAATTAATGAATATAATAACACAGAAGCAGACTCCCAGATATAGAAAAAAACTAATGATTACCAGTGGGGAGAAGAAAGAATGGAGGGGCAAAATAGGAGTAGGGGATTAAGAGATACAAACTACTATATATAGAAAAAATAAGCAACAAGGGTATATTGTCAGCACAGGGAAATATAGTCGTTATTTCATAATAGCTTTAAATGGAGTATGATCTATAAAAATATTGAGTCACTATGTAGTACACCAGAAACAAATATTGTAAATCAACTGTACTTCAATAAAAAATAACAAAAAGAATAAAAGTGTGAATAGAGGAAAAAATCAAAGTTATATAATGGTGATTTTAAAATAAAACTAAGAGGAAAGCCAGTACATGGTAATAGAACATTTTTATAACACTATGTTAATTTTATTTATTACATGTGAAAGAAAAGTAAGATTTAAGAATGAATATTCTACCTTGCAAATAATTCCTACTACAGCAGGCACTCAGAAAACTTGTTCAGTAACAAGAATACTGATTAGATTTCTTGTAGGTTCTGTCTATAGAAGTTTGGAAATAGAGCTAGTCATCCCTGGAAGTGTTTTGGGATGAATGTCAATATTATGACAATGAAAAACAAAGTTGATTTATACTCTTACATATTTTTGATCTGATCTTTGCTTACTCTTGGGCTGCATCAAGTTTTGTGCCAATCTTGTCACCAAGACAAATAGATTTTCTCTGACTCAAACTGAACACTTGTCTGCAAAACACTGTTATTAGCATTTAATTCCCCATTCATATGTTGTGAAAGGAACCAGCATGGCTATCACAAATAATTAAAAATGAATAAAAATCAACATAAGAATTTATTACACTTTGTACTTAAGCTCCATGAAATTTACTAACCTTGATTCATTTTTGAATTACAACTCCATTGAGACCATAGTTTTCTTAATGTAGAATTGACTTGGATGCATATTTCCCTCTTATTTACTCAGGTAATTAAGCTTTATCTCCTCATTTCTAAGACCATTAGACAGTTTTCCTTTTTAAGCTGGTAGTTCCAAACTGTGGCAGAAACAGAAAGTCAAACAACCAAACCCACTCTCTACTTTTCAGAGTGTGGAGTTTCTGCTGAGAATCAGCCACTCAGCGAGTGAGCAACTACATTTTCCTTGTAGTTAGGTGTGTAGTTAGGCTGTTGTGTCCAGTGGGAAGTGCAGAGATCTGATGTACATCATTTGTATAACAAGAAGCTACTATAGCTTTTCTATCTTCTCTTCCCCTCTTCAGTGGCTAGACAGAGTAGAAAGTGATGACGTGGCCCTTAGAGAAGGTGGAGCCACAACAATAAAGAGAGATAAAGCCCTTGATAATCCTTGGAAATTATTAGTCACCAATAAGGAACACCTGCAATTGGACTTATACCTGGACTACATATAAATTACTGCTTTAAATCACTGCTATATCCCCATATACGTTTATGGGTTACAGCAGTCGTGTTAGCCTAGCTAATAAAATAACATGGAATCAAACTTTGTGTCTGTTGCATTAAATAAAATTATTAAAATTTGGTCATATCAGGTCATCCAGTATAAAGCATGCCCTTCGGGAGATACACAGCACATGAGTTAAATGGTCTCAAAGTTTGTGTGACTACAACATGTCAGCCAAGTTATATCTTCTAATTTCATTAATAAATTGAGAAAATACTGCCATCCACTCAAACCTAGAAAACAAATTAGGAGGCTTATGATAAATTTGGCACTTTACATCTGAAATATAAACACGTTTCATAGATAAGTCATCTTCAGAGTCTACGACAGTAGCGAAGCTGGAAAAAAGGTAGCTGAACATACAGTCACTACCAATAAACTCTTAGTACAAACTATGTAGAAAGTACTGAGCTAAGTGACTTCTGTGCTATACAAACATGGAGTAAAACCTTTTGTGGCTCAGGAATACGTGTTCCCAAGGTTTGTATATTTGGAAGTTAGTTTGAAGGCTACAGAACACATTTTGTAAAGCAGTAAAGGCTAGGCACAGAAAGCTACATTTTATTTAGTAGGAAAATGGAATTTTATGAGCAGAAGAATGACATGCTCTAATCTGTCATTTTCAATCACTAATTATGGTAGCATATGGACAGTGGTTTGAAGCAGAAAGAAATTAGAGACTGGGAGACTAGATAAGAAACTACTGCAGTAGTCCAGGTAGCAATGTTCCTGAGTCAAGTAGCAGAGAGTGTAGAATTTAAAGCCATGCCCCCCAGCATTGCTAGCTGGAATGGGACACTTTATATTTACAATGATTTAATCCTCACAAATCAATATCAAGAATACAATAAATTGTTAGATATTAAAAAGGAGGCTTACTTTTTGAAATGTGTTTTCTCTGCTTGATGATCAATTGATGTATTATTATTTTTATTTTTTCTAACCTAAATGTATTCAAGGTACCTAGTTTCTAAAGCAATATAAAAATATCAATTAGATAATGAGCTGCACGAAATTAAATGTATTTGTGTAATACAAAATATACATCTGAGAGTATACTAACTGTAACATTAGTTCATTTATCCATTGATTTGGTTATTATTCATTAATTATTGATTTCCTACTGGTTTTGGCCATGGAAATACAACAGTGAAGAAGATGTACAAAGTTCTTTCCTTCCTTATGAAGCTTAAATTTGGGGACTAGAAGTAAAACTAAAGGATAGATAGATAGATAAATAAACAAAATCAGGTCATGGCAAGTGCTATGAACAAAAATAGAACAGGCTAAAGAGACGGAGAATGAAAGGGATAAAGGAGTTCTATTTAGAGAGGATTTACAGGGAAGACCTTTTAACAAAAGTGACATTTAAAAATAAAGTTGAATAAAATGAGCAGTTGAGTCCTGTGATTACTCTCTGGAAAAAAAAATCATTTCCATACTAAAGGATCAGCAAATGCAAAGGCCCTGGGGCAGGTTTTCAACTGGCACATGGCTCCCAATGAGGCTGGATCTGAGTATGAAGTGAAGTCACGGAGGGTGTATCATGAGTTCATGCAATATTCATTTAGATTAAAAATCACTTTAATGCAAACTGTATTAGCTTTATCCCCAGTGAAATACTTTTCAGAGACTACAAATCCTTTGGCCAACATATAAGCATTCTTTGGAGGGATTCATATTCCTGTGATTGTAAAGCCATGTTGAAAGGCAGATGGGGCCATTCCCATTTAGGGATTGTGCCAGCCTTAGAAAGAAAGACTAAAACAGATTAGGTAAATGAGTTTGTCACACAGAAGGTCTGATCGGTAGAGATGAAAAAAAAAAAATAGCCACTATAAACCTACTAATCTAAGTAGATTTTTAAAGGTTTTAGCTAATGACACCATAAATGTCATTTCATCTATAAAAAATTCTGTATTTCTCATCCCCGATCACACAGACATACGTGGACATACACATATGCACACACACAACCCCCACTCCTGTATTCCCATAGGGCTTTGCTCATATTACCATCATATCAAGCGTTACAGTTATGTCTTCCCAATATTTCCAAAGTATTTGGCTCCTAGAAGATGCATAATAGTTTGCTGAATGGAACCAAATAAGATTCCCTGTTATGACCCTCTAATCTGTATAAGTTTCTGTATTAAATTTGCTATTTCAGTGGCTGACTATTTTACCACTACAGAGAGACAAAAGAATCCAAGCAACAAGCTCATATTAAAAGTACTAGTTAGGTTATCAAGAGGCTTTCATTTCATGTCTAAGGTTAATACATTATTCTTAAGGATTAGATCAAGGCGTAAATATAACCTGGAAGTTAAATAAAACTATTCCAGTTCTAATGGATAAGGGAATACCAATGCATTTATCTGAAGTCCTACTAAGTCAGTAACTCTCTGATACTCCCACTGCCTATATCATACCCAGTGCTGGGGTTAGTAGAAGAAAAAACAAACAAACAAAAAACAAACCTGAAACTGACCTAGAAGAAAACAGAACTAGAAGACAGGAATAGAAGAGTGCACTGTCCAAGTTTAACTGATGAGGGCTTCAGCTGGCCACTCATAATTTGCTATGGTAACTCACCAGTTCTTCCCCAAAGCAGATACCCCTGCAAAACGTGTCTGATTCATCCCTGAGGTCACTTAAATAGGCCTTTGCTTCATTCTTTAATAACATTATTAATTGATGGCATATTCTACTATATGCACTTCTTACATCCCACAAGATAGATTTCCTTTTTATGGCCTATTGGCCCAACTACTAATTTAATATAAGTCATTAATAATAGAAATAAATTCTACATCTCCATTTACTAACCTTTTCTCCCAGCTTTTACAAGGGGGAAAACAGCAATTTCATTAAAAGAAATATAAACATCATTTTAAAAATCAGTAATAGCGTGAATGATACTAGCGAGTCCTCACTGAGCACCATACTATTTTAAGCACTTCACATACATTAACCCACTTATTATTATTGACCACATTTTGCAAAGGAGGAAACTGAGGCACAAACTGATTATGTAAATTGTTCAAGGCCACACAGCTGGTAATTAGTAGAGCGAGGATTCAAAGAAAGACAGTGCAGCTTTAGAGCCCATGCTCAAAGCCCACGTGTAGGGTGCTACTGTAGCAGGTGTTTTAAACGGATAGGAATTGTCAGGGATGAGTAGAATTTTCACTGTATGTGAACTAAGTTATCACTCTCTAATCCATCTCTGAATCCTAAACAGTTAACACAGAATGATCTAAGAACTGAGACCCAATCAAGTCCCCTATGTCAAACAGTACTGGGTCCGAGCACAACCTCCTGTGATGGTGGGTATAACCATCTTGAGAAGGGAACCCCCACACTTGGAACACAACCTAATTGTTCAAGTTCAGATTGTTTCACAGCAACCCATTCAGTTCCATGTGTTCCAGGACAACACCAGACTGTCACAACAATTCATCTAATTAACCAATTCTGACCAACCCCATTCCAGAATAGTCTTAGAACTGTTCAGTGCAGCCTGTAAAATTCTCTAAGTACTCTTCCCTGCTGCTCCTCTCTTGAGAGGCTATGAAGAGTCTGTGAAAGTTGTGTTTTCTCTTGCACAATAAGCTTAACAAGATCAGTTCTGCATGATAATCACATTTCCCAGGAGGATGTTGTGGGTGTTTCTACGGTACTCATTCATAAACTAAAACTAGAATTGACTGAAAGTTTGGTGTTTGTACGGAGCAAGAGAAATATACAGTTATTACATGTGGCCCATGTTCTTTTCTACTCATTTTTTAACTGCTCATGACTGGTGTTTGTGAGTTTTCAACGTTTTAATTTCTGAATAACTAGACTTTAAAAAGTCTGCATTTGGTCCATTCTTACAATCTATTTTTTGATATCCCATGCCAGACCTATATTTCTTTTTTTTTTAACATTTTTTATTGATTTATAATCATTTTTCAATGTTGTGTCAAATTCCAGTGTAGAGCACAATTTTTCAGTTATACATGAACATACATATATTCATTGTCACATTTTTTTCTCTGTGAGCTACCACAAGATCTTGTATATATTTCCCTGTGCTATACAGTATAATCTTGTTTATCTATTCTACAATTTTGAAATCCCAGTCTATCCCTTCCTGCCCTCAGACCGATATTTCTATCTACAGTTTAATTCCACCCTAATTACCTCTCTGGGGTTCAGCTTATCCTTGCAATATGTGATATTCTTACATCTGGCCTATCCTGGAACACAGGAAATATACGATAGCCAGTAGGAAAACACATGAAATGGCTAGGAACATAACAAGGCCAACTTAAGATGAAGGGGCCATCAGAAAGAGGTATGTAAAGAGTAAGGAGGTCTGAAATTCCAGAGCAGGAGAAATGGCCTGCTAGTAGGCAAAGGTTCCAGGATTGTGACAAAAAAAAAAAGTTTTCTACTTGATTCTGCTAAAATGAGTTATTAAAATAATTAATAATGTAATCAACATGTACTGAGTACCCCTTCTAGTCATGAGACTAAGCCCTCAGGGAAAGAGAACAATTCAATAAGACACAACTTCTCCTTTCAAGCTGTGTGAGTCCACAGCAAATGACACTGAAATACTAATTCCAAGCACATATTAAGTTAATCTGGATTTATTCTTTCAGAGGAGTTCTTATAGGTAGTGTACTGATTAGTGCAGAATAAATTGTTTCAAGTACAATGAGGGACTGTTTCCCAAACTTTCCTATTTGTGAAACCTCAAAGCTAAAGCACTGATCTTCTGAAATGCTTAATTATTGAAACAAAGTAAATAAACTCATCCAACCAAAAATATGCTTGTGTGTGAAGCTGATGTTTTATGGTTATAAAAAGTCAGACAAATGGAATATGAAATTAGAATCACATTATATTGCATTTTATTCACTGATTAAGTGAATGAAGCTAAATGGGTCATAAAAATGTATATCCAGTTTTATAGGGCATGAGGCATATACGGCAGCATAAATTTCTCTCCTTTCTCTTTTTTATTTTTATAGTAATTAAAAGTAAGCAACAAGCCCCACGATTATCTGAATAATTAGACTTTCTCAATTAAAAATGAATGTGGATAAGATTAGCTAGATTTCTAGGTCACTTTATTTTGCACCATTATTAATTTATCCAGGTCAGAATCTTATAGCCAGTACTGTGGACTAGACAGGGAGTTCCTAGCTGTTAAGACTGATTATTTTTTCAGGAAAAATTCTACCAAGCTGAGCAATCAATGGGACGATGCATTTAAAATAATTAGGGCAGTGATCAATGTGTTGTAAACACTCCATAAATATGAATGGTTATTTCATCAAAACACACTTTAAGTAAATGTAGAATCTCAGAAAACTTACTCTCAAATAGAGAAATCTTTAAGATTGTTTTTGGTAAGAATTAAATATTCTTTTTTATTGGTTCTTATTCTTCTTGTTAATTTCATTATGCTTTCATTCACTGGGGGAAATGATGTTTCCTTTTAGGTGGGGAGAATACAATTAGCAAAAATAGGAACTCTGAATTGAGGACTTTGGCAAAGCAGTTCCCTAAAAGAAGTAGAGATATTTTAAATACCTCCAGAATATTCTTTTCATTGGGCAAACCTTTATTTTACCAATCAGCATTTGGATACATAAATGCAAAACAAAGACACCTCTTTGCAAAGGGGAAATTTCAGATGCTTCCCCAAAGAGCCAAACTGTTTTCCATACTCATGTAAAGGTCTGTCATAAAAAAGGGAGCAGTTGCTTTCTGCAATTAGCTTTATTTTAGAAAGGCTTTTTTTTTCCAGTGTGGAATTAGACATTTTTATGCCCTGTGCATATTGTTGCTCAAATCTAGGTGTTAAGGGATGTGTGTGTGCGCTTATGAATATAACTATACACACATGTATGGATGCACACCTATGTAAATAAACAACTATACCTCAAAGATATTGTGGGTTTGGTTCCAGACCACTGCAATAAAGCGAATATCACAAAAAAGCAAGTCACATGAATTTTCTGGTTTCCCACAGCATATTAAAGTTATATTTACACTACACTGTAGTCTATTAACTGTGCAATAGCATTATGTTTTAAAAATGTACATACCTTAATTAAAAAATATTTTACAGTTACAAAATGTCTAAACAATTACAATAGTGATGTCAAAGATCACCAATCACAGACCACCATAACAAATATAATAATAATGAAAAAGTTTAAAATATTGCAAGAATTACCAAAGTGTGAGACAGAGACACAAAGTGAGCAAATGTTGTTGGAAAAATGGCGATGACAGATTTGCTCGAAGCAGTGTTGCCACAAACCTTCAAATTGTAAAAAAACACAATTATCTGTGAAGTGCAATAAAGTGAACAGCAATAAAATGAGGTATGCATGTACAAGAAGTGATCCCAGTGAGAATTCTGGAAGGAGGTATGCATCCAATCATTACTGGACAAGACACTACGGATGAGACCGAGGCTTGCTGTAGTTCAATATAGACTTGGCAGCTGACACTGCTAATCAAAATTGAATAATCCAGAATATAAAGGATGTACTGATGACTGCATGATGATGTAATTGTCATATGACACTGCCAGCTCAGAGGGGCAGAACAGTTCCCCTTGAAGAGAGTAAGAATTTCCACTGTCAAACACCCTTAAAAATAGCAGGTTCTGGCAAAAGAAATAAGGATTTTTGTCTAGGGTGAGGAGGGAAGTTTCTTGGTACCTACTGTGATTTAAGTCCTACAGAGATGAGTACTGCTGGACTACTTCTACTGTGGAGGGTTCCACAGGCCCCAAAGCTAAACAGGTAGTACAACAGACCAGTTAAACCAAGACTCAGACAGCACCAAACCCTATGGTTCTTTTATGCTGTATTAAGTTTTAATTGCTGCTATAACAAATTCCTCAAAATTTAATGGATTAAAACTACACAAATTTATTATCTTACAGTTAAACAGATCAGTCTGACATAGATCTCATTAGGCTAAAGTCACGTGTCAGTGGGGCTGTGTTTCCCTCTGCAGGCTCTAGGGGAGAATCAGTTTCCTTGCTTCTTCCAGCTTGTAGAGGCTTCCTATAACCTTGGCTCACGGTCCTCTTCCTCCATCTCCAAAGCTAGAGAAAGAGGGTAGAGTCTTTCTCAAATTGCACCAATCTGACCTACTCCTCGATCTCTCTCTTTCACTTTTAAGTATTCAAGTGATTATAGGGCCCAATCAGATAACCTCAGAAAATCTCCCTATTGTAAACTCAGCTAATTAACAACTTTAATTCCATATGCAACCTTAATTCTTTGTTGCCATGTAACATACATATTTACAGGTTCCAGGGATTATGACATGGACATCTTTGGGGACTCATTACTCTACCTACTAAAGGAGGTTTAAACCTGTAAACCTAAAAATAAAAGTCATATCTAGCACCCAGTTTTCACTTGGTCCAAGACATGATTCTGTTCTGGCATCCCCATACATTCAGTATCTTTATGACTGAAAATTACTTTGGTGAAATGGTTATTGTAGTAAGTTTTACTGAATTAAAATAGATACCTAAGCCAACTGGAGATGTATGAAATCTTTTATTATTCCATTGATAGGCACAATAGCTCAGTAAGTACCAAGAAACTGAGTTTCAAGTGAAAGTCATCCTATTCCTTCTTTTTTTTATTATTGATTTAACTCCATACAACGAATCACTACTGGCTGGGAACCATGAAAAATAATGCTCAGACATAGTGACACATACTAGTCCTATTAATTTGTTATCACTTTCATGCAGATTTATCGATAACTATATGACAGAATTCTTTGTTGCATATTCCCTTTGAATGGGATTTTTAAAATGTTTAACAGACTATCTACATGTTCAAGTACTTTTTTTTAGCATGAGAGTTTGAACATTTTTTACAGTTACCTTTTGAAATAGATATATTCACAGATTTTAGGTTCCGGTCAAGATGGCAGAGTGGTAAACCCACAAGCTCCCCTCTCCTCGCGACTACAAGGAAACCACAACTGAATGCTCAACAACCATCGAAAAAAGACTGGAGCCTAGCAAAAATGATCTTTTGCAAGTGGAAACATAAAGAGGGAACAACAGCAGGACTGTAGGAGGGGCATGCTTGTGATATAATTGGGCCCCATACCCCCTGGGTGGGCAACCCACAAGCTGAAGATTTGTTAAGTTGCAGAGGCCCTCCCACAGGAGTGAGAGCTCTAAGCCCCATGTCAGGCTCCTCAGCTCTGGTCCCGGCACTGGGAAGAGAAGAAGACCCCAGAACATCTGGTTTTTAAAGCCAGGGGGGCTTGGCTCTGGGAGCCTCACAGGATTGGGGCAAACAGAGACTCCATTCGCTTGAGAAGCATACATGGAAACTCACATGCACCAAGTCCAAGGGCAGAGGCAGTGATTTCATAGGAACCTGGGCCAGATCTGTCTGCTGGATTTGGAGGGTCTCCTGGGGACGTGGGGGATGGCTGCACTCAGTCAGGGGACATAAAAGCTGGTGGCAGACATTCCAGGAGTGTTAATCTACATGAGCTTTCCTGGAGGCTGACATCTTGATTGGATCATTAGAACCAAGACCTAGCCCCACCCAACATCCTGTAGGGAAGCCTCAGGCCAAATAACACACAGGGTGGGAACCCAGCCCCAGCCATCAGCAGACTTCCTGAGCCACAAAGGCTTCTAGACACAGCCCTACCCACCAGAGGTCCAGGACCAAGCTTCACCCAGCAGTGGGAAGGCACAGGCTCCTCCTGCCATGAAACCTGCATAAGCCTCTAGTCCAGCCTCACCCACCAGGAGCAGATACCAGAAATAAGAAAACAATAATCCCAAAGCCTGTGGAAGGAATCCACAAACACACAGAAACATAGATATGAGGTGGCAAAGGAATATCTCCCAGGCCAAGGCACAAGATAAAATCCCAGAAGAAGAAAGTGATGAGGAGATAGGTAATTCACCTGAAAAAGTTTAAAGTAATGATGGCCAAGATGTTCAGAGAACTCAAGAGAAGTATAGATGCACAGAGTGAAGTTCGTGGCAAAGAGTTGGAAAATATAAAGAATACCCAAACAGAGTTGAAGAATAAAATCACTGAAATGAACAATACATTAGACAGAACCAAGAATAGACTAAATGAGGCAGAAGAATGGATTAGTGAGCTAGAAGACAGATTAGTGGAAATCACTACTTCAGAACAGAACAAAGAGGAAAGAATAAAAAGGAATGAGGATAGTTTAAGAGAACTCTGGGGCAACACGAAGTGCTCTAATATTCGCATTATAGGGGTCCCAGAAAGAAAAGAGAGAGAGAAAGGGCCTGAGAAAATTTTTGGAGAGATAACAGCCGAAAACTTCCTCAACCTGGGAAAGGAAACAGTCACCCAAGTCCTGGAAGCACAGAGAGTACCACACAGAATCAACCCAAGGAGGAACACACCAAGGCACATAGTCATCAAATTGACAACAGTTAAGGATATGGAGAAAATATTAAAATTAGCAAGAGAAAAGCAATTAATAACATACAAGGGAACTCCCATAAGGTTATCAGCTGATTTTTCAGCAGAAACTCTACAGGCCAGAAGGGAGTGGCACAATATATTTAAAGTGATGCAAGGGGGAAACTTACAACCAAGAATACTCTATCCAGCAAGGCTCTCGTTCAGACTTGATGGAGAAATCAAAAGCTTCACAGATAAACAAAAGCTAAAAGATTTCAGCACCACCAAACCAGCTTTACAACATTTGGTAAAGGACCTTCTCTAGTCATGAAATCATAAGAAAAGAGAACAAAAAGAAGAGAGACAGAGAGAGAGAAAAAAAAAGAGAGATCTAGAAAAGATTGCTTAGGCTGTTCAGGGTCTTTTGTGGTTCCTTATAAATTTTGGAATTGTTCTAGTTCTGTGACGAATGTCATGAGTATTTTGATGGGGGTCATGGTGGATCTGTGGATTGCTTTGGGCAGTGTGGCCATTTTGACAGTGTTGATTCTTTCAATCCAAGAGCACAAGAAATCTTTCCATTTCTTTGTGTCATTTCGGTTTTCAGAGTATACGTAACCTCCTTGGTTAAGTTTATTTCTAGGTATTTTGTTGTTTTTGATGTAATGGAAATGTCTCTGCCAGTTATAAAATTCTGGTTTTTGAAGTGAAAAAAAAAAGTGAATGAAGGTCTGCAAATGGCAAGATATCCTTCTTTTTATGGGTGAGCTGTATTCCATTACGTGTGTGTGTGTGTGTATGTGTGTGTGTGTGTGTATACACATACACATACTGCATCTCCATTATCTATTCAACTATTGATGTGCACTTAGGATGCTTCCTTATCTTGGCAATTATAAATAATGTTGCTATTAATAGCAGGGTATATGTATCTTTTTGAGTTAATCCTTATTTTGTGGTTGGTTTTATTCCTTTGATAACTATGTAAGTTTAAAATGCTAAAGCTCTAAACATTCTTAGAAACAATGAACAGTAAATATATGTAAATTTTAAAATATATGTGCAGTAAAAAAGAAATGATCTATCAAGCCATGAAAGACATAGAAGAAACTTAAAAGACAAATTACTAAATGAAAGAAGCCAGTCTGAAAAGGCTGCAAACTATACAATTCCAACCAAATGACATTCTGGAAAAGGCACAGCTACAGAAACAGTAAAAAGATCGTGGTTTCCAGGGGTTTGGGGAGAGGGAGGGAGGGAGGAATGAATAGATGGAGCTCAAGGGATTTTTAGGGCAATGCAATTATTCTGTATGATATTATAGTGGTGGCTACATGTCTTTTTGCATTTATCAAAATCCACAGTATGTACAACATCAAGAGTAAACCCTAATGTAAACTATGGACTTTGGTTAATAATGTGTCCATGTTGGTTCATCAATTGTACCAAATATGCCACACTGATGAGGGATGCTGAGGGTAGGGGAGTATATATTTGTGGGTGGGGAGGGCTATGTGGGAATTCTATATTTTCTTCTCAATTCTGTTGTGAAACTGAAACTGCTCTAAAAGAATAAAGTTTATAAAAAATATTATAAAAACGGTACAAACTGTTAGGCATAAAATAAGCTGCAAGGATACATTGTACAACAGTAGCTAATATTTTATAAATATTATACATTATAAAAATTTTTTAAAAATTATTAAAAAGACTAGCTAATATTTTATAAATTTAAACTATAAATGGAGTATAACTTGTAAAAATTGTGAATAACTATATTACACACCCATAACTTACATAGAATATTATATAACTATCCTTCAATTAAAAAATAAATAATGAAAAAGATTACTCTGGTTAAAAAAAAATATTCACAGATTTTATAGATTATTTTTCTCCCATTCAAAAATAGGTTTGAGAAAACATTTAAGTTGTAATTATATATCCCAACTTGTCTTTCAGTTTAAATATGTCATACTTTTTATTTTTATCTAAGAAATCATTTGTAATGTATCTATTTTTCTTTACAAGCACCACATAATTTTCCATATAAATCATGCTCTGTCCATTTATATGGCTCTCTCCTCCTAGCGCATGCACTTACATAAAAAGTAAAGTAGTTTGTATTGTTTAAGTATACACAATAATAATAAAACTCATTGAGACAAAGTGTGTTTTATGTTTCTAATTGGAACAGTCAATCTTTACCATGGGAAGTGCCAAAAGGATTTTTATAAAATTATATGATCCAAATAGAGAGTACTCTTGTAACAGTCTCAACTCGATCAATTTTTCTATCATATAGGGAATTCCCAACTACAGTTTAACATTATCCTGCCCAACTGACCCATTTAATCTCTTTAATAAGATGTGCTGTTATTTAGATAAAGTTCGATACTTTAAAATAGCTTCTTCCATAATAATGCATATGATTATCATTTAGCTTGGGGATAAATAATTTTACACACTTCTTAAGACCTGTGTGTAGCTTCTTGAAAATCAAACCTAAGGTCTACAATTTAGCATACTTAATATTTTAATTTTTAAAATCACCTTCACCAGGACTCTTCTATTTAAATAAGATAATCAGGAAAACCTTTTTAAGCTTAAATAAACAACAAAATAGCCAATAAGAAGAAAACTATGAAAATTCCAACACTGGGACACTGACCATTTAGATGCTTCTTAATATTATTAATTCCTTGTATTAATCAGTGAATTTAATCTATCAGCCTGACGATCAATCCTAATTAGAACTTTAAAATCCTGACTTGATCTTCAGACATATTAGTAGCGTTCCCTCCTTCATTAATCTACTAATTTAAAACCTAGGCCTTCAGCTAACTAAAAAGCAGGCACTATTTTAGGCTCTTAAATAGTTCAGCTGTGAACAAGAATGAGTCCTACATATGAAGAAGTCACCACCTATTAGATGACTGGACAAGTTTAGAACTACCAACAGTATTGTGATAAGCCAGCAGTACTGCAGTAAGAACAAACTCCACTGGAATGTAAGTCAGAATTAACTCTTCTAGAGAGTTGAAGACTTTCATATTGCATTGTATATCACTGACAAAGTCAAAGTTAAACATGAGAAAGACCAATATTATTGTTTACTTTGTTAATATTGTACTAAACAATACTAAATTTAAAAAACCATCCACAACAACAGAACAGATTTTAAAGACAAGAAAATCACTGGACCTTGCAGACCATACTCTAATGCAGTAAAGTCTTATTCTTACACCCTTATATGTAACTCAAATATAATTGGAACATTGTAGATAACAAATAAGTATTCATTATACAATTAAACAAATAAATTGTGTTACCAACTTGCCCCTAACTATCCCAGTAGCCTCCTTGCCTTCCTAGTGCTTTGGAATGTGTCAGTCCTCTATTGTTAATCAAGTTTCTGGCCCATAACTGCCTTGTTTCTCTTAGTCTCTCTCTCCGTGCATTGACAAGATCTCCCCATGAATATACATACATACATACATACATACACACACACACACACACACACACACACACACACACACACACACACGGAAAATAAGGCAATATAGCTTACTCTACTTTTCCAACTCAGAAATTAAACTGGTTTAAATAGAGGGAGGAACATCCAGCTAAAAATTTTAAGGTATAGGTAAAGAAAATCTAAAGCACTCTTGAGAGAAATGAAATTAGATGTGTCTGCCCTGCTTTGTCTTTATTCCACAAATATATGGTATTCTCCTCAGAGGACAGTAGATACCTTTATTAATAACTTAATACCCTAATATTCATGTGGGCTCCCAGATAAGATAGGAAGTTATGTCATTTGCCTAATTCTGGTTTCAGTTAAATATTAGATAGCAACATGGTAATTTTTCAAGAATAAAAACCAATTTTGAATATATTCTAATGAAAATTATGAAAATGACCATTTTCTAAGGTAGATAATTTCACAGGCCATGCTCTCCATTAACACTGACTAATGAAAATATTTCTTTTCTCACAGATGCATTAGATACTATGATTAGAAACCACTACGATATCAGAGAAAAAATGCTGATCTCAAACGCAGTGTGCATAATAGGAAATAACATAAGGACTGATTTAAAACTAAAGACTAAGCACTAGTTAAACATGTACCTAGGAACACAGAAACATGCTATTCTGACATTGGTGAAACAAACAAAGCACATCATCTTTCTGGGGCTCAATTTACTCAGCTGTGAAATAGAGAGTGAAAGAAAAGCATTCCAGGCAGTTGGAAGAGGAAGTGCTAAGTCTCTGAATTGTGGTAACATCACTCTGGACACTGCACATAAAAGGGATGGGAGGGAGAGCCAGGATGGAAGCAGGGCTAGCAGTTAGCAAGCTCTTCCTGTGGTCAAGGGAAGACATGAAAATTATCTGACCTTGGGTGGTGGCTATAAAGAGGGAGAGGTACCAAAGACTTAGTGATATATTCTGAAAGTATAATCCACAAGGCATCATGATGGACTGTAATTTAGGAATGACAGGGATTAGGGAAAGGATGATTTGCAGGTTTTGCTTTGAGCAACTGAGCAGGTAGATTGATGGTACCACTTATTGGTCTAGGGGAAACTGGAAGAGGTTACCTCTATAAAGATTATTTGTTCAAATGATCATTTTCATGAGGAAGAGAATGTATGGAATAGTGCATAAAAATTTCAGATACAGTGTATTTCAGATACGGTTCACATTGAAATTACATTTGAAACAACTATAATTTTGAGGCAAAAAGTTGGACTATTTTACTACAAATAGTTATAATACTTCATTTTATCCATGTTTAAAGCTGTTTAAATGAAAACTTAAATTAATTCAAAATACTTATTTATTATTACAAAGATTCCTGGTCCATGCCTTTAATGTCAATGCAGACACAGTCAATTCCATGGAAAAAAAGAAACACCCTGAACTCATCTATCTGTTCAGAGGACAAATTTAATCATCTTTTAAATAGCCCCAGGATGGTCTCAGTCATTAAAGAGCAGAAGGCTAATAAAACAAGTGTTCCCACTAAATCATTTCCTAAGTTTTATAAGTAGATGTCCTCCCTTATATATTTTATTGTCAATATATATTCCCTTTACAGAGAAGCAGCTCTTCTGTAGCTCTCAAAAAGGTTAAGAACTTGAGGTGACTACAGGCCAATTTCTCTTGTACATGTTGACTTAAAATAGTTTAAAGAGCTTTTTCTCATGTTGCAGGTGATTGATCACACTGGGTTTAGCTTTTTAAAACACCCTGCTCAAGTTAGCTTATATGTCAGTCCTAATACACAACTTGAAATATGAGAGAAAAAAATCCAGAACTTTTTATGAGAAATCACATATGTTAAAGAGAAAGTAGTAACTACCAAACCTTGTTCAAAATGGTGAAGGACTTTATTATTTAAGAAACCAATGGACTTTGAAGGAAATAAGGAACTAGAACAGAAGGTTAGGTCTCTTCTCCAAAATCACCTTCACTATTTATAGATTAATGCATTTAAGGCCAGTGAATAAAATTAAGGGAGCCAAGCAAGGACAGTTGTACAGATCCAGTGGGTTTTGCTTTATTTTAACACTTCTACTGAAAGATCCACATCCACATTTTCACTGGACGTAAACATTTATTAGAAGGGGATACTGTTCCCAAACACGTTTCGTTTTTAAAAATATCCTACTACATGTTAATGAATTTGTGTGGATTAGATCACATTCTGTCACATATAATAGTTATGTACATACTTGCTTGCTGGCGCATACTGAATTGTCAGTTCCTTGCTAGACAAGGTATATCCTCTATACCTTTTTCTTTTTTATGCATTTAGGGTATCTAGCACTCTTTCTTACTTAAAGTTGTCAATCAATAAGTGTTTGATGAATTAAAATGAATTTCTACCTGAGGCAAAATAAACTGTAAATGCTTTTTTAGTGTCTGAAACAAATTACAATGACAAGAATAGAAGTAGGGGCTCCAAAATTTCTAGTTTATTAGTGGTGTGGGTAAATCTACTCACTGGGAAAAAATCCAAGGCTCTCTAGCCACCTGTCCAACTTTTGAGCTATATAATATCATTCTTTTATTTTTAGATTAATCTATATACATTCAACACAGTAAAAGACACTTATATTAGCTAAAATAATAGTGCTCTATATTAATAATGGAATCGGCTTATATAAGTAACCAATGTTTTGGTTCTAACAATTAATTCTCATTTTTAAAGTTTCCATTTCATCTGCAAGATTAATCTTCTCAGAACTGTTAGAGCTATTCAGTGCCCCTGGATCAACCTGAGAAAAGGTTACTTTAAACAAATGAAAGCATTCCTTCAAGCACTACATTCCTTTCAATGCCATTTTCCTCACCAGCATATATTAAGGTAAAGAAGAATAGAGGAGTTACCATTTTTTCATTTTCCAATTTGTTTGCTTAAAATACTTGTTTCTACTCACTATGAAAATACAAATACAATCATTTAATAGCCTTTGTATCATATATTACTGAACTTGTGCTGCGACTAAAATTCTAAACCATCAGATTTCCCTGCATTATGAAAATTTAATGATTAGTTTCTTATCTCCTAGTTCCTTAATATTTTACAGTTTTTTTCCCCTCATTTTTCACACACAGTTCTTGTATGTTTTGGTGGAAGAAAAATTGGAGATACAATAGTACAGAGGAAATTCCATACATTTTTGTTTAATTTTTATCCAGGAGCTTATGTCATATTCATTTTTCTATTTGTTATATTTTGATGTGGGTGAGATTCATCCTTACTTGTAGCCTTTTTTAACCTGGTTCCTGCACCACGGTTCTCCAAATACCCAAGTGTTCAATGATTCTTTCTGGTCTAGACTAGTCTTTCCCTACTTCCTGCTGTCTATGCTCAGACTCCCCTGGATTAGCAACAACTACACCAATATCATGGTCTATTACTATGTTTTAGGTGACATGAGGCGCTTCACCACAGACTCTTGCCTACTGAATAATATTAATTTTAAATGAAACAATTCTCAAGAGATTTCAAAAGATCAACTTCTTTCCCTGAGGCATGCGTGTATATTCATTCCACTTTAAATGCCTTCACCTACAGTATCTCTATTGATAGAACGTTTATGAAACAATTTTTAAAACACTTTTCCAAGGAGTTCACTTGTCCAGCTGATTCTATATAGACCCAAGTTCTCAAGTGGCTCAAATAATAAATCCTTGCAAAAAAAAGTGCCATACAGAGAAACTTAGATATTCAAGCCTAGGTAAAATACACATTTTTACATAGCCCTCCTTAGGATTTTCTCTCTTTGTCTGTCTGTCTGTCTCTCTCTCTCCCTCCCTCTCGGCTAATCCATATTTTAGGGATTTCAATCTAGATAAGAAATGTCCACACCACAAGCTAATGAGGAAACATTTGAGACAGTGAGAGGTTTTTGCATGCCTTAAGAGATGCCTTTTCCATCTAGAGTCAACCAAGAGGAAGAGTAGAAGGGAATATACTCGTAACTGGTTAGTATTTCCCTTTGATAACTTTAGCGTGGCTTGGCTAGGATCCGAAACTTGCAAGGTTTGTAAACATCCTTCCACTTTGATTAATTATTTAACTATCTATCCTCTGAGGGAGATATCATAGTAAGAAGACAGAATCCAGCATCTTAGTCTGGTTCCTGTTTGTGTGATTTTTGCACTTATTTTCAGCACCATTAGAATTGATTGATGTCCCTCCATTTGAAAAGAAAGTCAATTAGCTATGTAGCAAAGACAGCAACTTTTTAATCAATGCAAAGAAAAAAAATTCAGGGAAGAGGGCAGAAATATTCAGCATTACAATTATTTTCTGCAGTAGTTACAAGCAGGGACTCTCAACTCCAACTTACGAGCTCAATGATGTGGGATAGTTACTTAAAATCTTCAGTTGTAAATGGTCATAATAATAGTGCTACCTCCTAGAGGTGTTATGGGATAACATAAAATTATACTTAAAAATGCTAATTACTTTGCCTAGCACTTATAAATGTTCAGTAAATACTATACTAGAGCACATCAACATTTCTGTACAAATGCTACTCCAGGTTTCAGAAGAGAAAGAGGTTTTATGAGATTTTTGGGAACCAGTTCAACCACCCACATATTGTTAAATAAAGTTATGGTCACAGAAGAAAAACTCCTTGTATTTTCGCAAGTGTGCTAATTAGCATCTTACAAATAATGACAGTTACAGGAATAAGGTATTATAACTATGAACAAGTCTTCAGGAGACTTGTTAAAAATCTTCAGTGTAACTGAGGCTGTGCATGGGTATGTGTGTGTACGTGTGTGTGTGTAATGTCACCACTGAGGAACTCGAGATGTAGTTCAAGTTTACTATGAAGTATTAGGTAATATTCTGGAACTCAAAAGGTCAAGGACTACTATCTAGAAATCCAGCTGTGAACCAGCAATATCCCTCAGGTCTGGAAACTGGAATGAGTAGGAAGGTTACAGGAAGAACAGTATGATTTCAAAAGGGGAATTATTTAATTTGGGGAGAGTCAGCATTTCTGAGAGGCAGGCAAAATAATTAGGAAGACCTGCTCTCCCCAATGAAGGTAATTTATAGAAACAGAAAGGGAAGCAACATTTAACTCTTGCAATATTCCAGACACTTCATGTATGTTTAGCGGCTGTTTCTGAATACATATTACAGGCTAAATACTTAATAGGCACTACTTAACTTAACCCTTGCAGTAACTGTCTGAGGTAGATACTATTCCTCCTTTGCACATGAGCAAAACTGAGGTTCAGAAAGTTTCCCAGGGCCATATAACTAATAAAGGCAGAAATAGGATTTCAACCCCAAGGCTAGTTGGCTCTATGAATAAAAGGTTAACATCAGGCCTAAGCTTGCCTGGGAAAATGACCAGAGAATCTTGTTTTCCTAGAATTATGGAGTCAAGATAATCGTGGGATGTTGTGTGTCTTTTGTTTGCTAGGTAGAACTGCTTTTAGGCCAGTGGGGGAGAGGGGCTGTGAACTGACATGGAGGCCTGTATCCTCTGTTACTAAAATGCCATTCCCTATTGGTGGGAAATTGAGCTCTAGCTTCTCTGCATCAAGCAGCCCACAGTGACCTTGGCTCTTGCCTCATTTCGATGAGAGACAGATGTGCGTGTTTTGGGTGCTTCAGAGCCACTCAATACATAGAGTCCATGCCAGTATATCTCCTACCTTGCATTCTTCTATACAGCTAAGTAAATGGAGTATTAGCTTGGATTCCATTTCATCTGTGAGTAAAACTGCCAATTTAATGCCCTCACAACCACAGTGATACCACAGGCTCCAATAAGCGTCATATCCTGTCACTAAAAGTCATATATCTGGATGAAATACAGACGGTTTACCAAAACTAATCCTAGAGAAATGGCTTGTGATTAAAGCCAACCTACTTCTGGCATTAATATCAGAGATCATGAAGGTAACTAAAGCCATCTGCTTCTTCTAAATGGATTTATAGGATCACTAACTTGTCCTTTGAAAAAATTACCTTCCTGCCATTTTTAACTGTTTTCTTTACTTTTCTATTATTACCCCTTTGCTATTATTAAAAATTCCTCCAAAATAAGAGGCTTTATCAGTTGTGCCAATGAAAGAGATATTTACTGGCTGAAAAAATGATTATCAAACCCCTGATGACAGGGCACAGGGATACCAATTAGGATCAAAGTGAGAGCAGAAGACAGAAAAGGAGAAATAAAAGGACAAAGAGCCAAGGACCACCTCTGCACACCGGTTGTCCTGGACAACGCTTTGGTGGAATCAGTGTTTGCATGAAAGCACCATTCTATTACAAACACAGCCGTGAAATAATAAACAGAAGAAGGGATGGAGAGAGAGAACTGTGCAGATGGCAGATCAGGCAAGTCCCTTAATCCTAAAGAGAACGTTTTTGGTAGCCAGTCTTATGTGACAGCTAGTCTATTTCTATTTTATCTGGTGGACGAACCATTTCTCATTAACGACAGGCCTGTTAGCAATAAGCAAGGCTCCAGTAATTGAAGATTTGAACAGCAGGCTTAGTCACCTCTTGAGGAAGAAAATGCTAGAGGTCTTAAAAAACCCTGGGACAACAGATTTTGGGTTTTATCCTCTAAAAAGACATACCTATGGAAACAATAGTGCTATTGTCCTACTTTTATCTTGGCTATATGATAGTCTCACCTGATGAGCTTCTAAAAATTGCTGGCGTTAGGGCCCTATCTCAGACCAATAAAATCAGAGTATCTGCTCCAACCCCAGTTTCTTATCATCTTCCCAGGTGATTTTACTGGGCAGTCTTCTTGGAAAGAAAATGGACTGAGACGAGGTAAACTTGGATTTTATTCCATCTCATTTTTCTATTGGCAGTGTGATCTTGGCTTTAGTAAACCTCTCTAAGCCTCAGTTTTTCCATCTACAAAAGGATAAACTACCCTGGAATTAGTGTGCAAAAAAAATGTGAGGTTCCTAAAACATGGTCGTCCTACTTAAATTTTAGTTATATTTTACTAAAAGGAACTTTGCATATTTGAATTTATAACACTGGTGATAAATTAGAAAAATATTTTTAGGGGAAAAGCATGCATCGATTTGAGATAAAAGTTTACTCTGCAATGTTAAAAAAAAAAAGACTCACAAGAATGATACTACAGAAAAATTGATTATTTCTAAAAAGTAAAAACACTGGGTTTCAAGCACCTTATTAAATTCTAATTCAACATAACATTTCCAAACACTTCATAGATGTTACAGTTTTCTCATCTCTCAAGTAGACAGCATACGACCCACTAACCCCATAAGTTTGCCATAAGTCAGTAAATCTAAGAATGCAGTGTATCATTTTTAAGTACAATCACAAGACTATTGTAAAGCCTCTGGTTTCTTTCACAAGGATTAAATCCCATTTTTATGTGAATGAAACTATCATGTTTTAAGAATTAAAATGCATTAACCAAGACTCCAGTATATTACTCTTTTATCCAAATACTATTGTAAACTACTATACTTTCATCTTATATTTCATATTCCAGCAGTTAAACTTCCCATGCATTTTTATATAGAGAGATTATTTAACTGGAAAACATATGTACCAACCTAATACCTATTTTCCTACTACTCAATTTTAAGGTTCTCAGATATTCATTTGCAAATTCTGTGATATCTCCTATTTTTTAAAATCAGACAATTAATTCCATTTTGAAGATTGTGAAATGAACAAAAATGTCCCAACTATAAGCAATATATGCTTTACTTTCGATCATCGATTTTATTTAAATCTCAAAGAATTATTTTAAAACTATTTATGCCATGTTATTATCATTTTCTATAATTGTCTAAATATTAAAATGCTTTCAAATAAGGCTATGCCTTTCCATGATAAATAAACACAAATATCAACTATGGAACACTTTAATTACTCAAACTTCCTAATATCTCATTTGTTACCTCAGATTTGACTCTCATTAAAATCAGTAACAAAGGAGCAACAAATTTTTTTTCTAATATATTTCCTTAACAGTCTAATGGACTCCTAGTGATGATATACCTGGTGACATCACCCACAAAACATCCGTGATGTGTCATTCAGTATTAGAACACGGTGCTGAATTGGAGCATTTCTCAACTATTTAAATAATTTATAGAAGTCTTGTCAGTCAGTAAATATCATTTATTGTGACTGTATCGCCCTAGGATGTTATGTTCCCCCCCTTAAAAAATAGTCACAAAAAAACATCTTGGTACAAATAATTAAAAAGAGAGTCTCAGTTATCTGGGCAAGGATTATACTCAAATGCTTCTGAATTAATTGGTATAGAACTTTATCCATAATACAAATCTTAAATCACATGATTAAATTATATTTCATTATTTAAATTCCACAATCAAGTGAGAAACTACATTACTTATCTATAACAATGAATAATACTCATTTTAACAAATAAGCCCCTAAGAGAGATTAAAAATATAAATTGGCTGACCATTTTCCATAAAGTCAGAATTGTGATAAATTATAAAAGAATATAAAGATTAGTAGAAAACACCAAATCATGGTATAAATGGTAAATTCAGGCCATGCACACACAGAGATACCGTTTTTAATGTTTTGCAGGTCTCCTTATTGTCTAAATGGGTGAATTTGGGACAATTACGTTCAATTATTTCAGTCATTCAAACTGAAATGGATCAGCAGAACAAAAAATCACTTCAATTTATAAGTGATTGGTTTAAATTGTCCTGAAAATATTCAGTTTCTACGTTATCTGAACTGAGAATAAAGTAGAAGACAGGATATTAAAGAGACACTAAATTCATTCTTTCCCATCTGCCCCCATCTCTAATGTCTTTGTTTGCTTTTCAGACAACTGTAAAGTACATATTAACATCTTTATTTTTTAAACTTCTATTATGATAAGCAATTTGAAAGTTCTCCATCAGGAAACAGGAGATTGCAACAGTAATATCTTAATGGTAATATAATCCCCTGTATCACAATATTAACATAATATCTTTATCCTCATTTTTATACTAATATTTGTATACTATTATTGATAACTTTTTACCCATGTAGACAGTTTTCATTTATTTATTTTGCTATGTATTACAATACATTGTCCCTTAAACATTTTTCTTCTACAGTAGCAGTGATAAATTTGATGATGCCTCCAGATATTTTGGTAAAGTTATCTGTAACTCAAATGAGTTAAAGTATATTAAAGCAGCAGTGGATAGTCAAGGCTAGTTATGCAATGTATCAGCCCATGGAAAAAAGAAGCATAAAACAAGGAAGGTTCAGGACAAAACTTAAAAATAGCCAAGGATATTCTAATAAGTACCCTTACTCTAATGAAATGCAGGCTAGGAATATGCTAATCACATTTCTTTGGACTTCTACATCAGCCATTAGTTCTTCTAAAGCCTCATTATGTATTGATGCTAGTCTCTGTTCTAAGCAATACTAATAAAAGTATATATTTAAATTATTTAACACAGTATTTCCCAAATTCCTTGGCTAAAAGGTTATGCTGAATATACATTAAGCAAATGAGATGGCAACACTAAATCTACTAATGTAGCCCATTCCTTTGCGAATACACTAACGCCATCTCTAATTAGCTCATTTCAACTGCAATCCACTGAAGTGCAAAATTAAAGAAATATTTTCATTATTATTACATTTAACACTATTAAATTGTATAATTTGGTTTTAATGATCTTGTTTCTTTAAAAAAGAAACCCTAGAAAAAGTGATCTCCTGCTGATATAATAGAAACATTATTCTGCTATTATCATATCTGCATAAGCAGTTGATGGTACTTTGTATTTTCCACAGCAGAATAACTAGACTAAGAACTTTTCTTCCAAGAAACTTGGGATTTAGTTTTAGATACGTACAAATTGTAATATCTCTAAAGACTCTGTCAGAGATAATGATATAAATCAATAATACAAAACAATACAAAAGAATATATATTTTGTACAAGTTACCTTGTCAAAAGGGCAAGGGCCATTTTTATTCTCATAAGTATGATAAAATATTTTTAATATACGGAAGTAAGAGCATTTTGCACTGCAGAGTTTTGCTCTAAAGAATGTGAGATATTTATAATAACAACTTTTACTTAACATGTTATACACATGAGGAACACCAATATATTCCAACCTCATTACATTCTCTGAAAACAAAGGTATTCCACAATGGGTTCTAGGGGAAAAAAATAATCTAAATGATATGAAATGAGTGTGACTGTACATAGAAAGTTCGAGTTATTTAAGTTAATAATATCCTTCTGAGTTGGTATGATTTTACTCCTTCCATTTTAAGTTAATGTAAACTACTTATCATCATTTCTTGTTGTTACGGTATCAAAATACGATGAATGGAACAAAGATGTAAGAAAAAAAAAACTTGCTCAAACAATTGATATCAATCCCAAATAAAAGGCTTTAAGGACTTTCTTCTCTTTCATAGCAAATGCTATATATTTTCTCTTGAACATTTTTTAAAGACTAATAAACTGTATGCATGCAAAGTGATGTCTGAGACCATTCGGTAAAAGTTTCCAAAAGGCAGAGCAAATTCTTGGAAAAGAACACTCTAAAAACAACTGAAGAGTGACGCAGGGATTAGCCAAGCAGAAAATAGAATCTGTGTTATCATCCTCAAGAAGTTAAAATGAAGTGGGATTAAAACCAAACTAATTGGTTTGTGAATGTCATTTTGAGGATACACTACTTCTCGAAAGCCCTACTGTTCATCACCATCGACTCTCATCATTCACTTTTCATCCTGAAGTTACCCTGGTAAACAACTGAGGTACTTGCACATCATACCGCAGACCCCAAATGGAAATGAACTACTACCCTGAAATGTAAAAGTTATCTGGAACTGGTACAAATTTTCATCCCTGATTTTTTTTAATCCCTTTAAAAAGAACATCTTAACTTTGTTATTCACAAGGAAAAGCTGACAAAGCATTCTCTTAATGCAGAAAGTGTTGTGGGGATTTGTAAACACACCAACTTGTTTGAAACTCAGGGAAGCAAACAATGTAATGAAACCCACAATGCACGCACTCATACTGGGCATGTCTTACACGGAAATCGTGATAGAAAGTGAATCAAATGATTCACAATAGGATCTATTTGAAGGCGATAAACATTTTATATCTATGAACATAAAGATGTATAAATTATTAAATAATTTTATCCTACAGTACTTATTTTTGCGTATGTTAACATTTAAACACACCAAAACCGGCTCCTGAAATGCTTATGCTAATGTCTACTGCTACTCATTTCAAAAGGCAATTCCACTTAAAACCAAACCTTAGGCCTCAAAACACCAGTTAAGGCCAAACAAAGCTGATATACGCAAGATATGAAAACCTCCAAATTATATTTCAATGACTTTTTAATTTGTAAATCAACCCAATCAACAAAGTATATGTTTAAAATTCCCCCCCAAAAAAATTATTGGGAAGTATTTTTTAAGCCAAATATAACTTCAGTCCCCCAATAATAAAAATCTCCCCAAATATAAAGCTAAATGTTTCATTAACCTCCTAAGGGGCATATGAGATATGAAATGAAAATTGCTTTCGAGAAGAGCTCACATTATCATGCATAAGCTAAAGAACCAATATTTGGTTAAATAAAAATATGAACTTCTCAAAGGTAATTACTATACAGGGCAAGAAAGAAGTCCATGAATCTCCCGTTAGATAACAACAGAAGAGACTATTCTAAGTCTTAAGATTCTGAGATGCTAGTCTGTCTTTTGTGACTACAAATCAATAAAAATTTTCACAACTTAATGCATTTTTCTTTCAATTATCATTGATATCATCTCTTGAAAAATATTGACCAATGATTTTTTAATGTATTTTTGGGTACTTCCCTCACACACTGACAGGAACTGATAACTAAAAATATAACATAAGATTTATGCTGAATCCTCATCTTTTTTACAGCTATAAAAAACTTTAATAAAGCATTTTAAGAGAAAGAATGCTCTTTGAATTGGAAAGGAGACCATAAGCAGAAAAGGCTTTCAGATCGAAGAGTTCATTGGCAAAATGAAACCATAACCAGTGGTTTACTCTCTATTAATCAGCTTATATTTCATATTATATTTGGTTGACTTTGAGTTGTCAAGTTTGAGACATTATAATGCTGTTCATACAGCCTCAATGACATGCATTTCAACATACACTTTCCATTTAGAACATATGGAATTGGGTATATCAGGCTATTCAATGCTATGAAATACATTATTTATGTAACCACCCTTTTTTGATGATAATCTCATCAGTCTACTTTTGTGATTATGATGCGGAGACCTATCTAGGTACCCCTGCTTCATCGATTCAAAGGAAGACTTAGAGATCAAAAGCCATTTTATCACTTAAAAAGAAAAAGATCTATTAAATTTAGACTTACTATTTTATGAAAGGATAGGGTACACACAAGATTAGAGCATACATCCCAGATAACAGGAACTGACTACCCATATGTGGATTTAATGAAAATCATAAACAAGTTTCTACTGTATAGCACAGGGAACTATATTCAATATCTTGTGGTAACCTGTGGTAAAAAAGAATATGGAGGGGTGGGATGGGGTAGACTGGGAGTTTAAAATTTGTAGATAAAATTTGTAGGCATATGTAGAATAGATAAACAAGATTATACAGTATAGTACAGGGAAATATATACAAGATTTTTGGTAGCTCACAGCAAAAAAGAATGTGACAATGAATGTTCATGTATAACTGAAAAATTGTGCTCTACAATGGAGATTGACACAACATTGCAAAATGACTATAACTCAATAAAAATGTTTAAAAAATAAAAATAAATAAATAATTTTAAAAAAGAAACAAGATAACCATCAAAAAATATGGAAAGGAATATATGTATGTATATGTATGACTGGAACATTGTGCTGCATGCCAGAAGTTAACATAACATTGTACACTGACTACATTTCAATTTAAAAAGGGGAAAAAAACTATTAATAGGCTTATCCTTCAAATTCATACACTGCAGCTCTTATCCTAAGGGGTTGGAGTTATCTTTTCATTACATCTGCCCACTCTATCTCACTGGAGTGTGAAAAAACATGTAAATCAGCACTAATAGTCAGTAGGGAGGTAAACTACCCCCTAATCCTGCAAAACAAGGAAATAAGATTGATACAATTTCTCCCTTAGAGGTAAACTGGAGCAGGAAGGATGTTGATCATCTACTGAAGCAACAAGTCATGCATTATCTAAAGGAGAAGAAACACTTCTAATGAACTTAATCTGATTCCAACTTCACAAACACATTGTATTGCTATAATTTTCCCTTCCCAAATCCATGTGCTTATCGAGGGAAATATCTTGGTCAATTATATATGGGTATTCTTGTAATAGACACTTAAACATCTCATTTAAAATAACCGAGCTTCCATTTTGATTGTTATATCCTTTTTTCAGTTTGTCTAAAGTCAACTCCCCCACCACTACCACCACCATATAGATATGCTATCAATAAGACGAGGCAATCAGGTTCCTGGATCAGTAACACTGAGGATTAGATTCTGCTTGGTGATAAATTCATCAGTGAAAGGCTATCCTCTGAGTTATTTCTGAAATTTTCCTGATGGGACCTATCACCACCACTCAAGGATCTCCTCAGTTGGTATTGATTCAATATTTCAAAGACCACAGAATTATATAACCCTGCCCAAATAGCAGCTTGATTATACCACAGATATCAAATCCCCCTAACACTGTTTCGTCAACTTCTGGGTTAGAGTGTGGTAAAGCCTCAAGAAAGTGAGAACAGAGTCTGTGATTTCAAAACAAGTTGGCAAACAAAAAAAGTGCCCCATGGGCTAGAAGAAAAGCAGAGGTCAGGAATCACTATCCCTCTAATCCACGTGTCTGTAAGATACAACTAGGTAGCACAAGAGATAAGAATGAAACTTACTTAAGTGTAATATTATAACTATATAAATACAGTGCTGCTTGCCAACTCAACAGAAAATGAATAACCATTCAATGGAGGACTTCCCCCAGAGTGACACATTATAAGAGAATCGGCGCCAGGAATAGATTTCCTAATTTAAACAGTAAACCATGCTGCCTTTTATAGAGTGTATGAATGAAACTGGCAAGAGTAGCTAATTAATTATAGCTGATTAGTCCATCAAGTCTCTTGGTAGAACAAGCAAAACATGAACTTTTTGGGGTCAATGTACTCTAAATGCAGTATACTTCATCCATGAGGCACTTACATTCTAAAAGTTTGAAATTTTTTCCCTAAAGTTTTACATTTTAATTTTAGATATTAGCATTCTGAGAACTAAAATCATATAGGACAATTCACAATATACTTTAGGAGACAACGTTTTAAACACACCTGGAATACAGAAAAATACACCACATATAGTTCCTATTTTGTGCTTAGTTTGTGGAAATGTTAAGTCTGAGATGATGGACATTAAACTATACTGAAAACAGTGGTAGTCAAGAAATGTACCAACCTTCAGGATCCAGTAGTTTCTCTATGCCTAACTGATATTTGGCGATGTTGAATGCGTGTTCCAGTCGTTGTGTGGCTGACTGCTGGCAAACCACACTATTCCAATCAAACAGGTCTGGCCTGAAACACACACAAATACAAAGACAAGTATAAATCAATTTTAAAAGTTTCATGAGATTCACTTCAACTCTGATTTTTGATTGACAACCCATGTCCACATTCCTTAAGAGCTAAGTGTTACTCTTCACTACCCCACAGTATCATTACTCATTTAAACAAGTCACACTTTTAATTAAAAATCCTGAAGAAACAAAGGAGAACTTATTCTACCTTATCCAAGCAACAAAATGTGTTCATCTCATCCAATCTCACGGATTTGAATACCAGCCATTTGCTCTTCCAATTCTATAAGCCTAGCCCAGACCTTTTCCCTGAAGTCCAGACTCTTAGATTTATCTGCTTACTCAGTATCTCTACTTAGAGTCATCACAAGACTCAAAGTGTCCAAAACTGAGCTTCTGATATCCATCCCCATGGCACTACCCCAAACCCACCTACTTCTCTTACAGTTCTTCCTTCCTCAACAATCAATGATGGGGGCAAATTTGCCGTTGCTCAGTAGAAACCTTGGAGTCAACTTTGATGACTTTTACTCTCATATAACACTTAGTTGGAAATATGACCACTTCACACTATCCTCGCTGCTATCAGTTTAGCTTGCACAGATTATTACGTTAGCTTTCTAACTTGCTCCCCTCTCCCACCCTTGCCCTTGTTAATCTGCTCTCAGCAGAGCTGTCAGAGTGATCTGTTAAAATGTTTCATCATCACCTTCTCAAATCCTTGCTATTGGAGGAGTAAAATTCACTGATTTAACTGTGACTTTAAAGGCCCTACATGGTCTGGCTTCTCATTAAATTTCTGATTTTATTTCTTGCCTCTCTCATATTCCTCAAGCAGGCGAGATAATTCCCTCCTTTGCACCTGCTATTCTCTATGCCTGAATTTATCTTCCCCGAGACACCCACATGGCTCACTCCTCCACTTCCTTTGGGTCTTTACTCAAAAGTCACATTATTGATGAGTGCCGAATGCCTCCCTGCCCTCCCCATCACCTAAAATTATATTCTCCCAAATCACACTTACACATATTCATTTCCTATCCCTCTTAATTGGTTTATATTTTTCTCATTAGCACTTACACTATTCAACATATTATCCATTTAAGTAAAGTTACCAATTTATCCATTTACCCCACTGGAATGTAGAATACAGAACTTTTTTACTAGTTCTGTTCACTTCTAGAAACCCAGCCTGACACATAGGAGGGGCTCAATATTTATTGCTAACACCAGAGAATGGATGAGAACATACTGTATGAATATAATTTTATTTGATAATGGAGAAAACACAAAGTCATGTAAGAAGCATTTCTTATCCATACGTATTTTAAATCTAATGAGGAAAAAATGCATATATCATAAATTAAGTAAATTCTAAGTGTGAAAAATACAGATAATAATATATAAGGTTTTCTAAAATTAGAAAAGGTCAGGAAAGGTTTTTGAGGCTTAAGGGAGTCTTAAATGGTGGTCTGGGTTTAGATTTAAGAAAAGTGCTTGAGAATAGAATCCTAAGTTGTTTGGATATTAGAGAATCAAAGTTCTTAGGGAAGGAAAAAGCAAGATGTGTTCAGTCAAGACCTCACAGGCCTGGCTGGCTCCACTGGGAGATTTCTGGTATCAAATAAGGTTTAATATGGGGAGATATGGTTAGGATGGGGGATTGAGATGAGTTTGCAAAAGGCCTTGGCTATTAAAGAATTACAATTTATCCCAACAACATTGGAAACCCATTACTTAAATGGTTTTCACCTTTCCTGGATCTCAGATACTTTTGAAAATCTGATCAGTGCTATGAAACTTCAACCCAGACAAAATACATGTCCATATCTTTAAATAGAATTTACGTAGAATTTTAGGACATTTGGGTCTGTCCATGGACTCCTGCTTAAGAACTTATGCTCTGCAAGAGAAGACATTTCAAGAATGGGCTTAACTGCTATTTATCAAAGTCATAATTTAAAATAAAGGTACAGAGCTTTGTAGGAGAAAAGCAAGATGGCGGAGTAGGAGGACGCTTGTAGCTCACCCTCTCCCACAAATACACCAAGACTCACATCTACAGACCCACTCAGCCAACCAGAGCACCTGCCAAACTCCAACAGAACATCGCCCTCTTCGAAAGACAAAGATGCCAAAAATCTGGTAGGAGAAAAGGAAAAAAGAAAGAAGAAAAAGCAAAACAGTGCGGGACCAATCCCGCGGGGAGGGAGCGGCAAAGGAGGACTGGCGCTCGTTTGCTGGGTCTCCCCTCTCCAACGGAGAGGCCAGTGAGATGGAAGGGGAGCCTCCCAGGCTCAGATCTGCCCCAAGCACCCCTTGACCGACAGAACTGAGTAAAACGGTCACAAAGGGTCCCCACAACACCCAGCCCGAGATGCGAGCTGGCAGCTGGGGCTGGGACAGGCCCCCGGGGCTGGGACAGGCCGCCCGAGCCGGGCGGAGGACTGGGCCGGCTACATTGACACAGTCCCGGGGACTGCAGGGTGCTGCAAGCCGTGGCTTGGAGGGGATACAGAGCAGAACAACCTCGGTCCCCCATAAATTGTGAAAAAAGCAAAGCAACACGGCTGGCGTGCCCTGGGGGGATGGGCACCGCAGCCTTTTTCTCCTCAGACCCACGGCGCCATTACTGGCACTTCTCGTGAGAATAGAGGCAGGGCGCAGCCACAGCCACCACCTCCCCCTGTGCACAGCACCCGGGCGGGGGCGGGGCTGAGCCCTGAATCCGCACCCGGAGGCTCCGCAACGTCCTAGGCAGGACTGAGACTTGTTTACAGCCCGAGGCAGATAGGGTCTTTCTGCCCCGGTACCTCAGAGAACTTGCGCCACCAAGACAAACAAGGAGCTTAGATTTGACATGAAGCAGGGGCGGGGCCATTCTGCAGTCTTCCCCGAGCCCACCTTCGGAGCGTCAACCCACGTCAGAGCGGGCAGCTGCACAGAGCAGAGAAGCAAACGGCTCCGGGAGAGGGTGGGTGGCCACCCGCCTTCCTGGCAGTAATGCAGCACCTGACCACGGTGCTGGGAACCATAAGGCTCTCAGCTGATTTCTCTACACAAACACTACAGGCCAGAAGGGAGTGGCAAGATATATTCAAAGTCCTGAATGAAAAAAAAGATGCAGTCTAGGATACTCTATCCAGCAAGGCTATCCTTTAGAATAGAAGGAGAGATAAAGAACTTCACAGACAAGCAAAGGCTAAAAGAGTTTAGCAACACTAAACCCATGCTAAAAGAAATATTCACAGGTCTATTCTAAATAGAAAAGGAGCAGGATGCTACAAAAATGAGAAACTCATAAATGGAAAGGAGATAACTACCATGCATTACAAAAAGAATAAACACAAAACTGTAAAAGAAGACATCTAAATCATTAAGAGTGGAAGAGGGAAGCAAGGAAAGCCACTGTGGAAAACAGTATGGAGATTCCTCAAAAGACTAGGAATAGACTTACCATATGACCCAGGAATCCCACTCCTGGACATATATCCATAAGGAACCCTACTTCAAAATGACACCTGCACCCCAATGTTAATAGCAGCACTATTTACAATAGCCAAGACATGGAAGCAGCCTAGATGTCCATCAACAGATGACTGAATAAAGAAGTGGTATATTTATATGATGGAATACTATTCAGCCACAAAAACTGAAAACATAACGCCATTTGCAGCAACATGGATGTTCCTGGAGAATGTCATTCAAAGTGAAGTAAGCCAGAAAGAGAAAGAAAAATACCGTATAAGATCGCTTATATGAGGAATCTAAAAACAAACAAACAAACAAAACATAAATACAAAACAGAAACAGACTCATAGACATAGAATACAAACTTGTGGTTGCCAAGGGAGTGGGGTGTGGGAAGGGACAGACTGGGATTTTAAAATGCAGAATAGATAAACAAGATTATACTGTATAGCACAGGGAAATATATACAAGATCTTGTGGTAGCTCATAGCGAAAAAAAAAATGTGACAATGAATATATACATGTTCATGAATGACTGAAAAATTGTGCTCTACACTGGAATTTGACACAACATTGTAAAATAACTACTACTCAATTTTAAAAATGTAAAAAAAATTAAAAATAAAATAAAGGTACAATTTCATTTCTCCTTTAATTCTCATTTCCTATCCTGTTTCATCCACCAGAATTTTGTACACTTCTCAGGAAAGTACTCCAAGGTAACCAAAACAATGAACAATCTTTTAGAACCTAAAATATGTATAAATTGGGAGCTGTCTCTAGTAGTGGAAAGACTATCAGAAATAAAAATTAAATTCTAGACTATGTGGGGCAAATGGTAACTTCACTATGCAACGTCTGCCTCATCTTCATTTCTCCATCTCTCAGCAATGGAAGTGAACGAGAATATAGATGAGAGAGTATGGGAAACTAGTTTTCTCACCTACAGTACTGTAAACAAGGTTAAATGAGTATGATTAAAAAAATAGAACTGCTTCCACATTCCAGCCCTTCTCCCTTCATGCCCTTCCCCTTCACTTAAGCCAGTAACTAATCACCTGGGTGAGGAGTTATCTGAGTTATGTAATCTATTTGAGCTTCGGCGTTTTCATTTTTAAAAGAAGGAACTGTACTAAATGACCTTTGAGGTCTTTTCTATCATGAAAATCAATCTAATTAAATGTTTTAAATAATTAAAATTAATCAATTAACATTTAAAATAACTATGATTTTCAAATGCATAAAGAATTGTAAAACCAACCAACTGTAGAGGAAAGCCACATACCTTTTCCATGCTAAACCAGACCATAACTCATAAATAAGAACATGCAACCAAGATCACCAGTCTTTTGAGGAAACCATCGTGCTGAATGAGACAACATAACCTAGTAGACAAGCATAAGCAGAATCCTCCAAAAATTCATATTCTGGCTCTACTACATATTAGCTGTGAAAGGATTTCAATTGAAAATGGAACCAGAGGATATAAAATGGAGAATTTCACACAGATGTCCTCTCAAGAATGGAACTTAAGAACTGAGAGATTTTCTGTAACACCTGTTTTACAGAAGATCAAGCCTTATCTTGTAATCAGTGAATGTCCACTATGAATCTCTCCCCATCTTCAAGCCAATGAACTTACTGCTTACACTGTGGCTGGACTGTCCCTTGTTTGTGCTCCTGCCCCAAACCCTCAACGGACTCAGCTGTAACTTGCCACAGTGTGCATTTCCTGAATTGCAGTTTCTCTGTTATTCCCAAATAAATTCAATTTCTGGTAAGCTGAGCTCCCCTCAGTTTATCTCTTTATTTAGTTTGACAAGGCCAAACGGTCTTAGGTAAATCACAGAAGCTCTCTGTGCCTCAATTTCTCAATTTGTGAAACAGAGACAATGATAGTATCTATGTCATGAGAAACAGGTGGGATATTTCACTTAGTGCCTACAAAACAATAATTGCTTAAAAGCATTAACTACTATTACTTTGTTCTAAGGTTAGTTATATTTCAATTTATAGATTCAAGCCAAGGACACCTATACTTACAGAATAGATATAAATGTTACAAGCACTGTTGACACAAGAATAATTATCTAATAACAGAATGGAAGATGGAGAGGAGAAAAGAGGAGGAACTGTAAGGGTGATAATTTCCTCATCCTTCATTTCAGGTAGTCAACAGATCTCATCTATGCTTGATGAAAAAAGGTATATACCACTGTCATTTAAAGCCATCCAGGCAATAATTATAAGAATAAAGCAATTATAATATAGTAATCAAATCAGGAAATAGATGGGAATGAGAGGTAATTTTTGTGGGTTTCATATTAAAGAATAAATCCACATGTCAGAAATGAATTAATCAAGAAATAAATATATGTAATTTTGAAAACCATCAGAAGGAATAAAAGAAGTTGCTGACACTGACTACTTCTAGGAAGCAAAGTGTGATAGGTAAGGCTGGGGTCACGAAGACACGTTTTGTTTCTTTTGGTCCTTTGCCTCCCTCTCTAATGTGTAACAGTTTTTTTAAATCCATGTGCTGTGTTACTTCCATGGTAATAAATTAAAAGAAATTAGGAAGAAAATTTAATTGCAACTTTATACTCACTGCAACTTATTTGCATATTTTGAGCACATTTCTAACCAATTATCATTTGATTTTCCCACAAGAGTAGAATCTGGCTTCCTTTTAACTGCACTGTAGTAGACTTGTGTTTTAATATAATACTTTTAATTTCCTACATATTGAGATAAAATTTAGCTTTAAAGAGATATAAAGCCACTAAAAGCCTAACCTTTGACAAGGCTCTTTGTCAATTCCTATGCTCTTTATCAAGTTCATGCCTTTGCTACATAGCTTAGTCACTCCATTTTTGAAATCAGGACACCTAATGACATTCCTAAGGGTACCAATGACAATCACCCTAGAACAGAAACCTCAACCAGTTTTTTTTTTCCTTTAGATAAACAAATGAACATCTGTCAGAGACAAATAGAAGAGGGAGATGATTCATGAAAGAGCATTATCAACTGTGAGAAATCTTTTGAAAAGTAACATGTTATGTATAAATAGGTTACTGATGATTCATTCAATATGACAGAAGAATACATAAATGGAGATATTTTGAGAGACAAAGAGTAGGTCAGGGAAAGATATGATAGGGCAACCGGGATTTGTTTACTGTATTACTTACAAATATATTCAAAAATCGTGAAACAGAATATTAACAAACATAGTCTGTGACCATGCTTGCAGGATTGAAATCTTTCACTTGAAAAGAAAATGTTAACGAGCCAACAAGGACCGCATAACCTGATCCGCAATATTTCTGTTCATCTGCAAATGTGTACATGAATAGTAAGATCAGTATGTTCCAGCCCTTACTGTGAAGCATGTGGTTGCATAAATGAACACTGACTTATAATGCAGAATGAACGTCTCTATCCCTTCTCATCTGGCTGTGTTCAAGCTGTGGAATATTTTCCTTCACGTCACACTTAGGACAAACAACGTATTAACATTGCTTAATATGTCGATTGAGTATGAGCCCGCTTCCTTTTGAAAATCATGCTGCTGAGTCATTCACCTGGAAACTCAGTCTGGATGGGGTTAATTAAACCCAGCTTGAGCAAGACACCTGACAAAGACACTTATTTAGAAAGCCTCCGTTTGCTCTCAGATTGGTAAACCATGAAGAAAATTTAGATTCTGGACTTTTCTAGAAGCAAGACTGGCAGAGGAAAATGGTAGACTAGACTTGTCAGGAAAAGAAAGATCAAAGTGAGAAAAGATAAGCTGCATTGAAAACCAGAGAAGATGCAGTCCAGGGGCATTTCAAACACAGTTAATAAGGCAATGTATTTGACCCTGGGGATTGGGCTGAGTTAAAAAAGATGAGTAAGAGGAAAACTAAAGTAAATATTCCTTAGAGTAAATGAATTATACATATAATATATTCTTTAGATATTTATATATTATATATGTATTTACTGTGTAATTTTGATTTGTCTTTAACTGTTATCAATTCATCTACTGAGCTTCTTTATACAAGAAAAAGCAAACAAATATTTTGTTATCTAAGAAAATAGTGTGAACATAGTTAAGGACATTTAGTTCTCTATATCACACGGAGTTCCTTTTATAAAGATCGACAGAACAACTCTCTCTCACGCTTTATAGAAATTGCTTTGCTGTTCCAGTGATTGCTTTCTTTTGCTACTCTGAGCACTGAGTCAGAATTAATTGTGGTCTGCTCTTTGCCTTCGTTGCTAAGATGCTCAGAAATTCTTTTAATCCTGAAATACTAGAAAAAAAAAAAACCACAAGGCCTCATAGTATTTGCTATCCAAGTGTAGATCTGACAAGAGAAATGTTTCTTTTTCACATTATTAATCTGATGATGGTAATTAATTTTACTACGGCCACTCACATAAGATCTGGAACCATTTTGAATGCTATAGTTTAGGCTAATACTAACACTTTGTACAGAAAGACTGAATTTTTAGCAAAGTTAGAATATACCCGTGATTATCTGGCAGAGTCTCAATTTCAAAGTTGTTGGTCCCCTCCCCCCACCATAACCACATTCATGCTGCAGTAGTTTTAATATTTCAACAACTAAGTGATATATAAAAAATAGGATACTCTTATTCAGTGCATTCCATTGGATGGTTAGAGCAATATGGTCAACATAAATAACACGTTGCATAGAGGGAAATGATCTGGAACCATACTGGAGAAAAAAAAAAAAAACAGTCTCTAAGTCAGTATTTACAAAAATCATTCAATGTCTCAGTAGTCTCCTTACCTGTGACTATGGATGAGAGCGTTCAAAGCCAGGCCATCAGACCAGCTGGTGGTGAAGTTAATGACATTAACCTGTGGATAATTACGAGTTGATTGTCGGACCCAGCTCAGGAGTATCTTTTCACTGTTGGTTTGTTGCAACCCAGCCATGATATTTTTCATTACATTTTTTACCTATGTGTGGAAAGAACATGTTAAAAGAAAATGCATGAATGAGAACCAGACAAACTGAAGTTTGAATGTCCTAAGATTCAGTCATAAATAATGGGAGCTTTAGGGTCAATCAGTAATGAGAAATAATAGAATCTATGAAGGCTGTGTCCATGCTAATTAGTTAGGAGTCTATTCTGATTGGTTGGTGTCTGTGATATACCATTTACTGAATATGTTTAATATCACTCCTGGATTCTTCCATGTTAAACTATCAATTTTGTGTTTTTAGAATTGCTTATCTGCTAACTTTTAATGGATATGCTAGATAAGATCTGTCAGCCTTGTGAACCAATGACAAGATACATTAGTAGTTTGGGGTTTAGTAGCACTGTGGCTAAAAGAAGAATCTTGCTTTTTTTTTTTTTTAATCTAGGCTCAAATTTTGCCTTTGCTATTAAAAACTGTGTTAATGGGCAACTTCACCTTTTTTAGTCCTCTGTTTTCTTAACTATACACACAAGGTCGTTGTGAAAATCGAAGGACAAACTACATATAGGAAGATAAAACCCCAAGTTTGCACTATAACTCACAATAATGCCAATTATGTTTACTGACTTAAATTTAAAAAAAAAAAGAATATAGAAATGAGTTTTCCTATTTAAAATAAAAACAAAAAGTCAGGGGGAGGCTATAGCTCAAGTGGTAGAGCACATGCTTAGCATGCATGAGGTCCTGGGTTCAATCCCCAGTACCTCTTCTAAAATAAATAAATAAATGAACCTAATTACCTCCCTCGCCTACCAAAAAAAAAAAAAATTAAAAACAAAAAATCAACAAAAGAAAGGAAAAGATCCTTTCTTCTCTAAAACCCATAGATGTGTCACCTTGTTTTTTTGTCTATTTTTATTCAGTCTGGTTTAATCCATTATGACTTTTTTCATGGTAAGAGGTTCACATGCAAGAGAAAAACAAAGGTTACCAATGCCCTAAACGTGTAGAACTCTGGCTCACTTACAAGGCCTCCTGGATCACAAGAAGTGCCATGTAAGAAACTGCTTTTATATTAAAAAAAAACAACTATAAAGTTACAAAATATCATTGAAGATACATACACAGCATAGGTCCTTAAGGGAACACAGAAGGCACACTTCACCTCTCCAGAGAGACCTGCTCTGGTATCTAGAAGCACATTGCCCTGAGCAGCCCAAGGACCACTGGACTGCTGGTGGGTCCCCAGGGGTAAGAAAAGGTTTGGCTAGGCCTGCCGGCTACCCTGGATACTGTCAGTGTTATTTGCTTGTTTGGTACCCTTGATCTTCTGGGTCTGGTAAGCTGGTCTACGAGCTTTTCTTTAAAACAGTCTTAAAATAGTCATGTCACCCAAAGAAGAGGTGGTCTCCAAGAGTGAGTCAGTGACAGGCATCCAGACCCACTCACTCCTAGATGATGGGGCAGAGGTCAGTTTTCTCCCCGCCTCAAGAATGCAGAAGGAACTGGTGCTCCTTGAACGAAAGAATCTTGGAAGGATCATTTTCGACAAAGTGCCTGGCATGAACAGGGGCACCAAAATGCAGACAAAAACCTGGCAGGTTGGGCCTGTGCTGACTTCTGTCTTACTTGTACTGCCTGTAGCAAAATGCTTCCTGTGAGCGGGTAACAAGGCTCCATCCGCGTTGTTCCTTTGTGCTAATTTTTGGCAGAGAGGTTAAAGGGCTTCAGGTCTATAAGTCAGAGATGGGGAGACAGGGCGGAACATTTCAGAAGCCCACACATGCAGAGTGCTTAGATAGTGCTAAGCCAAGTGGTAACGTCTTGTGGGCTGGGCTCGGGAACATCACCTCAGGGCTGTGAGGAGGCCCGCTCCCGTCAGCAACTCCCGCCGCTGCTCTGAGAAATCACAGTCTCCCTCCCCGACACCCAGGGTTCCCCAGCGACCGCCCCACCTCCCGGAGTCACAGTCGGAATTCCCTACTTTCGCCTTGTCGGCTGTGGAATCTTCCCCGCGGTCTCTTTGAGAAATTCGAACGTGTTGTTAAAATTCAGGTAGAAGTCAAATGCAAACAGCACTGTGGCAAAGAAACCAAACACCTGGCTGCTTTGGAAGTCCCTCGGAGTATTCGGTGACAGCTGTGACAGAGATGGCGAAGGAGACAAGGGAGGCTGTGACACTACGTAGGAAGTCCATGAGGGACCAGCACACGCCTCGCCACTTGCTCAGCAGCTTGGTATCAGCAGAGAGGAAGTCGAGGGTCAGGAGAAACCCCAGAAGGCCGCTGCTGAGGACGCCACTTAGGCAGCAAAGGTCACGGGCGAGAGACCCAACTCCGCCAGCAGGAGGCCGTCTTGGGGCGAGCAGAGGAGGGTGCACAGCCAGGTAAGGCAGCACCGGACCAGGAGGGGCCGCTGGACTTGGCGTCTGGGTCGCGAACCAGGTTCGTTCGTGGTGGCGTTGCCACACCCCACCCCCATGCCCGGAAAGGAGGCGGAAACAGAAACTGCGGAAGGAGGAAAAGGCCTGGCGCGGCTTTGTTTTTATGAGTTGGTTTCTGGACATCTGATTCTCTCCTATGCTGTGTGCAGGTGCAAATACCATTCAGCAAGGCTGTAATACTTCCAAGTGTCATTCTTCTAACTAATCTGACGCAGAAATCCATTCTAAACGGTTTTTCTAGGTTTCAGGAATGCAGCTGACACCTCATTATAGAACAAACCGTCTACATACTCTACTAAAGAAATAATTACAAGGCTACTCCTTTAATATGTCAGGCCCCTTATCACCTACTTAAAGTAAGGGTATCAGTAAATGTGATTAGTTTTGACCACCAAGGGCTTCCCTTTCAGGAACTATAAGGTCCACAAACTACCAACACTGGGTCAGATGATGAATACCATTGTGTATTCTAAATATGACATTTTATTTCGCTTTTTCATCCATGTAGATGTTAACAAATGCCTTTGGGGAAAATACATATTATAACATCTCCAATGTTACTCCTCTCCTTTTATGAAAGATTCAATGGAAATTTTAAGATAATCTATTAAATCTAACTTTAAAATACTTGAAAAGCATTTGAGATGATGTTTGGTAAATGTGGTAATGATTTGAAGATGTGGTATCTTTGCATATATTTGTCACCATCCCTTGATAGCTAAATCTATTATTTAGAGGTGGATTATCCAGTTTTCTTAATTCCTTCCTGACCTGCTTATTTAGTCAGTTACTCAGTGAGTAAATAGGTCAAATAGTTATGTAAGATATGTAATTTTTCTCATCATATTCTAAAGTTACAAAATACACAGCCTCCATGTACAGAGATTGCAAGACGTTTACTATGTGTCCTGTGCTGAACCAGGATTGGAATCAGCAGATTCTGGCTCAGTGGTGGTGATGGATTTGCACTGATCAGCCAACCCTCCCATGATGAATGGGATTCATTTGTGAAATGCTTGGCCAGACTGCCCTCTATGTGCATAATGTTAAAGGACAACACGGTATTCAATCCAAAACTCCTTTAGCATCATTGTGTCACTAATTCAGCTTATCAGCCTCAGCCTCATCGCTGTTGCTTCTACTAGGGTGCAAACGTTTCTGAGAAAAATAATAATAATAATAAAGGGCAATGTGAGATAAGCAGTTCTTCTTTTCCTACAGAAAAGGATTTCCTACAGATTAAGGATCAGCCCTCAGTGAGACACTGAGCTGCTTCTAAGGTGAATCTTTAAGCAGAAATGTTCCCTATCCTCAGGGCTTACTGTACCTGAGACAAAGAATCAATTTAAACAAATCTGTATATGCATACAGCTATACGTCTATTTTTGAAAGGAAAAAAAATGAAACGTCTTTGAGCAGTGATTTCAAAAATGACTAGGAGTTAATGGGACAAAGAAGAGGTGATGGACATGGAGCCGCACCGCCAAGATTCTCCTTTAAGAAAGGGCTTGTTTCTCCAGCTGTTATCAGGCAGACCTCAGCCTTGAGTCCCCACGGGAACTGCTTGAATTGCAGAGGCATGAAACCTAAGGTCACACCTTCCTAGGGCAGCCCACCTAGTAACTGATGAAGGGAATGTTGTTAAGACTCAACCATTTCAGCCCCACTCAGGACAACTCTGGAGGTTCATTCTTGCTCCCAGTTCCCCATGGGGTTGAATAAAGCTCTTGTGGCTGTGCATCAATTAACATCCTGCCTACTAAACTCAAAGTCTGGTTCCCAGAATCTATCCTGTGACTAAAAGGAGTTACAGCAGAGGGGTAGGAGTGAAGACAGGTAGGAACAGTCTCCTACAAGGAAAGGATGGAAGTGAGTAAAAGGCCTGCAGAAAACCAGATCAAAACCTGTCTTGCACAGAAGGTACTAGGCAGGCAGGAGGTTACAGTAAGAGCTTTCAGCAGCACAAAATCCATCTTCCTCTTGTCTGCTGTGAACATAATAAATAATATAAACATTCCAGTGTGAAGTAGCCCTGGATAGGAGTATTTCTTTTGAGTTAGCTAGCAAAGGTGGGGGCCTGACCTCTGAGAGCACACCACTGTTAGCAGGATATGTTTTTATCTCCAGCTGGTTCCCAGAACCTAGCTGACCCCCCTAAAAAGGATGATCTGCACTTTAAAAGGAAGAAGAAAAAGATGCCTAACACACATTGTCTACTTCACAATTTTGCTCCAAGGTGCTTACTCCTCAGAACAGGCATTATTTTTCAGGCTAACAATTTCATCTGAGTGGAAACTGGAAAAACAATGACAGGGGAAATAGGGTTGGCATTCCTGAGTTTTTGCAAGTTCAAAGAGAAGGCCTCCAGAGTATGTGACTCTGAAACAGGAGTCACATCTTTCCATCTCTCCATGTCATTCTTAATCTGATAAATCTGGAAAGGATATTAGGTTGGTCACAGTGTCCTTTAATCTTTGCTGAGATTCAAGAGTTTCTTTGACTATTAAATAGGAAAGCAAATATGCACTCTTGGTGAAAATGTCTTTGGGATTGATTCACGGAGTATTGACCACGAGAAACTTTTAAAAAGTGGTTGAGTAGTTTTAGGAGAAAAGGGAGGTATGATGGAAGAGAGATAAGATAAGGAGGCAGAGGCTGGGGAGAGTCTATATCCTTGCAATCACAAGGATATGGTGATTCAAGGACAGAGATGGAAAACAGAAGACTGTAAAAGAAGTCTCAGACCAGGAAAGACTGCAAAAGCATTCCTTCTGGTATTCCTGTTGTGAAAGCCCTTCCACGTGCTAATAATAAAACATAAACAGGGTCACAAACAGATGAAGAAAATATCAGACAGGGTGGTTTTGAACCTCTATCTGGCAGTGAGTTGAGAGGGAGTTGGAAAGGGTTTTGAGGAGTAAGAAAGGGTGAGATCATATAAGAGATAGTTTGGATGATAAATACAATTAAAATAGACTTTGGGGGCTCTGAGCATGCCTAAGACCTCCCTCTGGCTTTGTCATGACCACCATCTGCACAACTCAAAGTGTCTTCTGCAAGCTGGAGTTTCTCCATGAACCATTTGTTACCAGGCTCTCAGATAAATACAGCTGATACTCCATTAGAAACTTCTGTAGCAATTTTACAGAGTCCTATATATGTCTGTTGTGTTTAATGATAAAAAAGAGGCTTGGGTTTTGTATGTCTTTTTATTTCATTTTTATAATGCTTCAGTTTTATTGTAATTTACATACACTGGAAAAGGGGGAAAAAACTTACTTCCTCAAGATAGTGTGAGAAGTACTGAGCAACAGAAGGAAACCAGTTGGCCTTGCTGGGGTGGGGAAGGGGGTGGGCTGTGTTGCCTTGCTGGTTCTGTTTGATACCATGACCATATGAAAAAGGCCCAGAATTAGGAATCTTATGAGCTATTCTCTGTTGTCTGCTGCTACGGCTTTTCTCTCTCTTCCAGTGTTGCTGTGAAATAGGACTGAGCCAGTTCAGAGTGTTTAGAATAAAAGGATATGGGAGTCAACTGGGAGAACAATATGGGTACTGAGTTGAATAGGTATACCCCGGTCTACATGCTGTCTGACTCTTCAAGTCAATTCTACTAAAGGAAGTAGTGATACCTGCTACAATAGGGATGGACCTCAAAGATTATGTTCTGTGAAAGAAGCCAGATATAAAAGAATATATATTATATGATTGCACTGGTACGAAATGTCCAAAAAGGCAGACATAAAGAGACAGAAAATAGATTAATGGTTACCTAGGGTTGGGGGTGGAAGAAGGGAGTGATGGTAAATGGACATGAGATTTATTTTTAGGGTGGTAGGAATGTGCTAAAATTAGATTGTTGTGATGATTGTACAACTCTGTAATTATCCTAAAATATTTGACAGATTGCAGTGAGGGAGAGGGGGTACTGTTTCTTCCTCAAAATAATTTGAGAAGCACTGGGTAACAGAAATAAACCAGTTTGGTATACTTTGAATTTTACACACAGAACGGGTAAATTTACTACATATAAATTACACCTCAAAAAAAAAAGCTGTTTTATTAAAAAAAAAAAAGTAATCTCTGCTAATAAAAAGAGCAGACATCTCAATTATCCTCCAAATTCTTAAAATATGACTGGAAAATTCTAAGCAACCAACATTCTTGGTATGGTATACCTCTAATGAAAATGGTGCACCGTCCTGAAGGCTTTATGTATATTCTCTTATTTAATTCTGACAGGAAATATACATGTTCATTTTTTTTTTATTTTTGATAGTAAGGGAATTATGGCCCAGAAAGGGATGGCATCATACCTAATGTCACTAAGATGGTAAATAAAGAAGTGAAAATTTAAGCCCATGTTGCTCTGACTAAAAAATATATATATATTCTTCATTAACCAAATGACCTGTGATCTGTTTTACAGAGGTCTGATAAAATACAGGCATTCAGAAGACTCTATGCTGAGCTGGTTCAGAAAAAAATGTAATTTCCAAATCAGATTATGAAGTGAGTTCGTGTGTATAACACATAAACAGATCATCATATCCCAATCATTTTTTACTGGCATTAGTTTACACTGAGAATACACAAGATTCACAAACTCTTATTCATTTGAAAGTGATTAACAGGAAAAACACCTATCTTTTTACAAAACTATGTACTTACTTTTAGGTGAGTTACAGAAGACATGTATTTGTAAAAAAATATTTTTATTAACCTATTGATAAGATTTGTCTTTTTTTGCTTCTCATCCGTACCCAGTGAAATAAAATTTCGAAAAATATTCCTGTAAATGTGCTAGAACCTGTTTTATAATCTGCTGATACTTCCCACTGCAGATGACACACTGTTTCCTGATTTCAATGGCAGCACTATGGAGATGGGCTTTGTATTGTTAGAGATACACATGTTTGTTTTGCAGGTCAAGGGTAAAAATGAAAGAAAGGATCCACAACATGTTACCTCCCCCGCTCATCCCCTAAAAAATTCATCAGAATGCTTACCTGCCAGTGGAGGATTATATTCCAAATCAAACCAAGAGTCAGTTTATGATTTCCATCTACTATGTCAGTGCTTCCAATATTCACTAAATCAACCTGTTAAAGATAAAGTGGGAAACGTGTGAAGGAAGGAGACAAAAGGTCTATTTGGAAGGAAAACAAAATGCAAAGGTAATTGCATTTAGCTGTTTTCAGAGCCTAAGCAGCATTCCAGCTTTTTCCAAATAATCTAAAAATGAGACAAATTGCATTTGTAACTACACTTTCTGTAACAAACAAGTGTCCCCAAACACGTTTACAAAGAGATAGGAAATCAATGTACTTTTAGTATATAAATAAATTACTGCAGATTAAAGAGTCTGATCAGAGTATCTCCAAATAAAATATGTAACAATGACAACTCATAAAGGATACCTACAATTAAGAAGTGCTTCCTAATACATAATTGGAATGTGAAAAAAAGGGGGGGGATTTTATCATTCCTTTTATGCTCAGAGGACTGCTGTCATAATTAGGGGTGACTGCATTTGACTAAAATGTCCTTGCTTTAGAAATACATATTAAAACACTACCAAGCAATGGAGCTAATGGCCAGCTCTCTTTTCTCTACCTCGGAGTGGGTTTGGGAACTAAAATCTGGCAGTTTTATTTTTTCAAGATAGATCTTGTCTCCTGTCATTCATGCTCCTAACATTTTTAGGTGGAGTCAGGTAACACATAACATGAGACAAATGAGCACATGAAAAGATGTTCAACATTACTGGTCATTAGGGAAATTCAAATTATAACCATGAAGAGCTAGCACTACACACTTACCATAATGGCAAAAATAAAAAATAGTGACAATATCAAATGCTGATGAGGACATGGAGGGCAATTGGGTCACTCATCTCATGCTTTGCTGGTGGAATTTTAAAATGCACAGCCCAAACATTTTGGCAGTTTCTTACAAAAGTGAACATGTGTTTACCATACCACCGAGCAATTGGGCTCTTAGGCATTTATTTGAAAACAATGAAAAGTCATGTTTATATAAAACTCTAAGTAAAAGTGTTCATACCAACTTTATTTGTAACAGCCAAGAACTGGGAACAACACAAATGCCATTCAAGGGTGAATGATTAAACATATTAGCACATCCATACCATGGACTACTACTCTGCAATGAAAAGGAACCAGCTATTGATACACACAGCAACTTGAGTGAATCTCACGGGAATTATGCCAAGTGAAAAAAACTAAGCCAATCTCCAAGGGTTACATACAGTATGATTCTATTTATATAACAGTTTTGAAAAGATAAAATTACAGAAATGGAGAACATAGTAGCAGTTGCCAGAGGTTAGGAATTGGGATGGGTTAGGTAGGGTAGGTGGCTGTGGTCATAAAAGGGCAGGACAAGGGACGCTTGTGGTGATGGATCTGTTCTGCATCCGGACCCTGATGGTAGATACATAAATGTACCCATGTGATAATGTATGGAACTAAAAACACATGCATACACAAATGCACACACATGAGTACAAGTAAAACTGGAGAAATATAAATACTATTGGTGGATTGTATCAATGTCGATGTCCACAGTAATACCATACGGTAATTTTAATGTATGTTACCATTGGGGCATAGCTGGGTTAAGGGTACACAGGATCTCTCTGTATTATTGTTTACAACTACCTGTGAATTTACAATGATCTCAAAATAGAAAAGTTAACTAAAAAAAAAAGAACATCCAGGGATACTTTAAAAAGAGAAAACATCAAAATGAAGCAAATAGGCAACTTCTGATTAAGGTCTATACAATGAGGGTGAAACTGTCAGAGCGAGAGTTGAGGGCTGAGAATTAATTCAGGTTTCTCTCCCCATTTACTATCCTAGGCTCACTGCTCCCTTTGGTTGAATTTTCTTTTAGCTGCCTCCAGTATTTTGCCATTTTGTCTTGTCCTGAGGGCACTGACCTGAGAGTTTCCCATTCATCCCCCTCTAGATAGCTTCACTAAACATCCGAGATTCATTCTGGTTAAACCTTTCATTCTTTCAGGTTCTAAACCCTTCCTGGACTAAGTCTCACTTGGACCTGTGTTTCCCTCTTGTTTCTTCCTCCAGTAAAATGGGTTCACCATTTTCTTTTTCAATGCTAAAATATATACTCCATCATTCATCTTAATTTTCTACATTTTATTAATTATAACTTTTAAAAATATGAAACTATCTGGGGAATCCAGGTGAAAAAAATAAAAAGGCTACTCTTCAGTTTAATTGTCAAATCACTCTCAATTACTCCACACATAAACTTATTTGTGGGTTCAGTGGATAATTTAATACTTAAATTTATTTTTGTCTCCCAACTATATACACATTATTGGTGGAATGCCTTAAAACAAATAAATGAGACAGAAAAAAAAATGTAGACTAACTGAAATAAAGATAAACAATCTAGATACAAGTCCATAGTTTAATTCTGCACATAATTTATAGTAGAGGGTATTGCTGAGCTATCAATCGATTAGATGTGAGGATAGGACTATATGGACTTTACAGAGAAATCAGCCTCAAGTAAATGGACAGCATGTAAATGGACATTTAAGTAAGGATCTATTAAGGAGTAGATGGGCAGAAGTCCTGAAAGCTGGTTAACATGAAAGACCTCGACTTTCCTGGGTATAGGAAAATCAAGGTGATACTGTCCTTGTAAGGTATTACATGTCTTCTTATTTCTACAATGCAGATGCTTTTCATTGGACAACTGAATTTTAGTAGAACCCCATGGAAATTGTTCCTACTTCAGTGCTGAGGTTAATTTAATATCAATATTTCAAATTACTGGTCATTCACATAGATTTGTCCTATACATGCAAACAGTAATTTGCCATGACACTTTCATTTTAATTATACAAAGTAGAATACAGTAAGTTTCTAGAATTTAGATCCCAGGGGAGATTAGTAACTCATGAGCAAGAAAGCACCTTCATCTACATTTCATTGGAGGATTCCTCATGTGGCAGCAGAAGTAGGAACTCCTCCATGTGAAAAGGCGTTATACATTTATGAACTGATTTACTGATTCATTCATTCAACAAAGACATTTTGGCTATATGTCAGGCACTGATGTACTTAGGATACAAAAGGGAAAAATATTCCTGTTTTCTGGAACTTAGAGTAAGAGTGATAGTCAGATCATGCCTTTCTGAAGATTCAATTATTTAAATGGAGACTATGTGATTTTTAAGAAATAGATATACTCAGGGAATCACTGCTGGTAGTTAAGTTTACACTTGCCGTAGGGACAATCCTGGGGAGATTTAGAGCAAGCAGCGGGCACTTAGATAGATACCAGCAATCCCTATTCACTCTTGTTCTCTGTGTGAGCAGGGAGTTGGTCCCTCCATTTCCTTATCCCCATAAAATTCCTTTTACAATCCAATCTCTATTATGTCAGGTACTGTGCTCAAGCCTGATAAAGTAGACTAAGCTAGAACCCCTAATGGCAAAAAGCTTAGAAGCATATAGCAGGTCACATAATAAAAACTAATTAAAATTAGGTAAGATCCAGAAAATCTAATTCTAGGTATATATCCAAAATAACTGAAAGCAAGGACTCGAACAGATATTTAAACACCAATGTTTAGAGCAGCATTATTCACAACAGCCAAAAGGTGGAAACTATTCAAATGTCCATTGACAGATGAATGGATTAACAAGACAGAATATTTTTCAGCCTTAAAAAGGAAGGAAATTCTGATACATGCTAGAACATGGATGAACCTTGAAAACCTTAAGTGAGTAGAATTAGCCAGCCACAGAATGAAAAACTATTATATGATTCCACTTATATGAGATACCTAGAAGAGTCAAGAACATAGAATAGAGGTGACCAGGGGCTAAGGGAGAGGGGATTAGGGAGTTTTTTTAATGGGTAAGAGTTTCACTTTGGGATGATGAAAACGTTCTGGAGATGGATAATGGTGATGGTTGCATACCAATGGGAATGTACACAATGCCACTAAATTGTACACTTAAAAATGGTAATTTGTATGTTATGTCTATTTTACCACAATAAAAGTAAATAATAAAGAGAAGCCATTGGAACACACACACAGAAACCGTAGACAATACCTAAAGGAAGGTGCATGGATATAGTCCAATAAAACTTATTTATAACCACTGGAAGAAATTAGGTAGGCAACTATGTCTCATGGGGGCCAAGCAGAGAAAAAGAAATGATTGTGACAGCATGAGCAAAAGAAAGAGGAGATGTTCAGTGTTGACTAAATCTATAAAGAAGGAATATAAAGACTGGAACACAGAAAGGGATGGGGGAGTGGGGAGGCATACTAAAAAGAAGAGCCCATGTAAAGATAGAAGAACCAGGGTAAAGGTTATCACCTAGTCGGGAATTAGAAGTGTTGTACTCAGGGACAATGTGGCATGGGTGAAGTTGTTAAACCATCTGGGGCAGGATTATGAAGAGTCTTTAAAACTCAAGGAATGCAAGGAACTGATTAGTAGGGACAGCATAGGGCACTATGATGCAGAAAAACAATAATACTAGAGAAGTTGAACAGATCTTGGCTAATTCTTAAGGGCACTGAGCAGAAAGTAGTGAAGATTAATTATAAATGTCTCTTAAACTGATACAAGGAAGCTTAAATTTTGTCAAGGACAACAAACCTTTTCACAATTATCAACTCTAAGAAATGTGCATTTTATAATAACATACTGCATCCTTAATCACAACTTTACAAGTGATGCAGTGATAAACATTTAGCCATTTGTCAATCTTTGATGAACAGTAAGAGCATAGTATTAAGTCTTAATTTTTATGAAGATATTCTGCAGACAGTTACAATCATGCAATCCAATTTATGTAACTCTCTGTTGATCTGCAATTATATCTTGTTAGTATACGTTTTTATTGTCAGTGTTACTCACTATGCCATTCTATCCAATAGGCCAGTTTTGTTGGTGGTCCTTACAACAGGGAATAATGAGCAAAAAACATGGATTTAAGTGGTGTTTCACTCATATATTCTCTATAGTGTGTGCCTTAGAGGGTAACTCTTATCATACTGCAACTAGTACCAATCATCATTCCTTTCTAAAGGTCCATACTTGATCAAGTCATGTTGTCATAGGTGGGTATTTTGTCATCTTGTAGTTGGGTTGTAAGAAATATAACTATCCCCACTTCTGAGTGATAAATTATATGCTAATCTTTGTACTGTTTTCTATGTGTGTGTGTATGTATGCATGTATGTGTGTATATAATCTCATTTTGTTCTTTTTAGAAATATTTTACTTCTTTATACATAAGACCACACATATATATTATTTTACACAAATGTGTGAGATCTTATACATGCCTCTCTATTTTTCTTTAGATAAGTTTTTTCATTTTGCTTGCCCCACTTTCTTCCTGACTTCTTTCCTAATCTAACCTAAAAAACTCCTTTCATATTTTTCTCCCTATCATATGATCATTGTATGTGTGAGTATACATGTGTGATATCATGTAGACACAAATTTATGAGGTTTTATAGTTTACAGAAAATGGCATATTATTGAAATTCAATTGACTACTACTTTTACCAAACAATAATCCCTTTTAGTCATTCATTTTAATGGCTGTATAATGTTTCATAGTTTGGCTGTATCAGAGTATTCAGCCAGTCCCCTGTTCGTAGACGTTCATTTCCAAGGTTGTGATAATGGTTTTGTTTAGATTTGCCACTTTATACAATCCTGGAATGGACATCTTGTATTTACATCCTCAGAGACTGATGCTTCTATTGTTAAAATAGCTATTCCCAGAAATGTATCTATTAGATCAAAAGGTAAATATATTTTTAATTTTAGTAGGTGCTTCTTTGTAAAAGGTTTTAGCATTTAATGTTTTAACCAACATTATATAAGAGCAGGCTCTTCCCTTACCAGAAATGGATGTTTCTGTTTTTAAATTTTGCCTGTCTGATGAGTATAAAGATATTGCACTGTTCATTTATTTCCGTGATTCCAAGTGCATTTAAAATATATTTTTCTATGGATGATGATTACAGTGTCATCTGTGAATTGTCTGTTAATATGCTTTGTCATTTTTCTATAGGGTAGTTTTCTTCTCTTTCTTAATTTTAAGAGTTCTTTGTAACTAACAGCTAACATTTACTGAGTATTTACCACATGCAAGATATGGTTATAATCAATTTCAGAGAGTTCAACACAATAGATTTTCATCATTTATATTCAAAAGTAAAATTGTCTTCTACACTTATTATTTAATTTTATGTTTATAGATTGCTAGTACTAAGGTTATTCTGACATCACAAAAGAAATTGCAGAGTTTTATCCTTTTTATATGCTCTGGATGAAATACCTTAAAATATAGAAATTATTTATTCCTTAAGGACTCTGTCAAATTCATATGTGAAGAATCCTGGCCTATTTTTCAATGGTAGACCTCTAGTAAAGTATCAATGTTTTCTGAAGTAATTAGTCTAGTTTAATTTTCTGCTAGTCTTATGTCAATTTTAGTAATTTGCAGTGTACTAAGAAATCATCCATGTCCTGGATTTTTCAAAATTAATATTACAGAATTGCTTGTAGTATTCTCTTAAGTTTCCTCTGCATCTGTGGTTACACATCCTTTCTCATTACTTATCTTGTTTATTTGCCATTCTCTTATTTTCTCTCGATTAGAAGAGGTTTATCTACTTTGTTGAGCTATTCAAAGAGCTAGCTTTTGAATGTATTCAACCTATTTTTTTTCAGTTTCCTATATGGAATTCACTTTTCACTGTTGTTTTTGTCTTTATAATCTTTTAAGGTGTATACTTATTCTTTTATTTCTACCTTTAAAAAAAATTAAGGCCATAAAGTTCTTTCTGAATAGAGCTTTTACTCTACCGACATCATCATCACAGTAAAAGCATGAGACAGTTACTAGTTTATGCACGTTTTACCAAGAGGGAAACAGACTATCAAAGATACACAAAGCTTCGACAAGGTCAGATGTTAAAACAAGTTTGGACATGAGAGATAATTCATTAATTAAATCTAGAGAATTCTCCACAAAGTGCCTTAATCTGTCTCCAAATTAATAAATATTGCATACCACCATGTAGACAAGGAATATTATTTGTTTTGGTTACAGTTTGTCTCCATACATCTCTTCTTCAAACTACCAAAAAATATAAAAAATAATACTATAAAAAATAATACTAATTAATAATCACTAAGACTCTAGAAGAGGGATACTTCGTCGTGCTTGAAAAGTATTGTTCATGGTCTTTATATCACTACTGAATGCCTCATATTGACAGTCTAGCCAATTTTAACTCTGAATTATCATATGTTTTGTATTGTTAATAATGCCCCATTTCTTACCATGCAGCTATGAGTAATATTGTTTTTTAAAATAATTAACTAGCTATTTTCAAATAATCATCACCATGTTTCACAATTGCTTCTCTGTTTTCTTTTACATATTTTCCCAAATACACACTCTGGAATTATATCTTTCAAGGATTATCAATCTAGTTTCTAAATAACTATGAAAAGGAAAAATAAAAATTAAAATATGTTAACATCTGTGTTAAATGAATAATTATATGTATGTCTAGTAAGCAAAACAAAAAACATTTACATGACATATATGTTAATAAATAGATTCACTGTGTGTGTATCAGTGTTGTGACAAGCACTAGGTGGCAGGAAATTCAATACTGAGGTCACTAAGGATACCCAAAGTTATGTTTTCCTGTCTTCCAGAATGAAAGCATCTGACACCCAATGAATAGGTGTGAAAATTGATATTGTGTGTGAAAATTAAATAGCATGCATTGAATTTTTACAGAAACAAGTTCACCTCCACATGAAGATTGGCTTTAGGAGTTTCTGAAAACAGGACTAAGACATTACTCAAAAAGTAACAGTAGGTTCTGGCTCAGAATTTTGCAATGTTATTTGTGGAAGATGTTGTATTAAACATAATTCTGGAAGATAAAAAATTCTCACCATTTGCCTTGATATAATGGAATCTTATTGTGGCTCCAGTAGAATATTTAAATGTGAACTCTTAGGAAAACATCCCTTGAGTCAAGATGAGCACGCTATTAAAAGAAAAAAAAAATGCACCTAGGAAACCTAAGGAATTAGTTTTTGGAATACAGCAGTCTATTGTTATCCATTTTATAGTAGTGAGAACACGAATTGAAGGGAATTCCTATTCCGTTCCCACACTAGTATTTAGACTTAAATATCTGGTTTTGTACAAAAATTTATATTTAATAATTCTATGATGCATATACAAGTATTTCAGACAGCACTGTTACTTCCTGGTGTTCTATTTCCTAAATTAGTTTGCTAATCACTGGGCATGACGAGCAATTTTCTTCCATTGCTTATTTGAGAGAATGTTTGTTTCATCCCAGGTTTTGTTTTATCCCCAGTTCCTTCAAGGTGTGGATGCAATCCAGCATTGTCAATAATATTTTCCACAAGCTAAATTTAGATATCCCATGGTGGTTATAGTGAATATATACATAATGAGGAACATTTGACATAAAAAATAATTGCAATAACCAAGTCAAATAATGAAAATGGAACTTCTTAGGGTAGAACAGAAGGCAAAAGAGAAGAAAAAAATATAAATAAAAGCCAAGGAATAATATTCCTGTGATATCTCTGACAAAGTTCTAAGGAGTAAATCTCTTACATTTTTTCATGCTTTTTAAAGTTTTGATGGTGGAAGGGAGATGGATAAACTTTTCCAATTTTAGTTTGTAAATAATTTAAGCATTTGCATTTCTAACACAGATGTTGTAGAAAGTTATATCTCATTCAATAAGGGAACTATTGCCTTTCCAATAAATTATATCTGCCACTTCTTGCCTCTTTTGGGGGGTGGTGGTAACTAGGTTTATTTATTTTGTTTTTAGAGGAGGTACTGGGAGTTGAACCCAGGACCTAATGCATGCTGAGCATGAGCTCTACCATTTGAGCTATACTCTCCCCACTTCTTGTCTCTTAAACAACCAATGAGAAGGATATTTCATAGCTACAGGTACTAATGAAAACACATCTTGTACCATTTAGCCAATTGATACTAGGTTAGGGGTAGGAGGTTCCTCACAAGTTTCAAAGAATGTGGTTCTTCCAGATCACTTCAGATTTCAAGATTTACCCTAAGGAGGGGTCATTTTTGTTCCTTAATATGCAGAATACAGTCTGAGCATTTATTTTAATTAGGCATGGGGTAAGGGATAAGGGTAAGCCGTCTTTGTACTTATCAGTCTTGGTATGTGAGTTTAACTGAAAAATGCTGCAAATTCAATCTTATAAAATAATTTCACATAGAGTAAGATTATGAAAGGAACCATGAAATATCACCTTTAAAAGTCTGGGTGGATTTCCTTAACCAGAATCTTAAACAGTAACTAACATTCAGGGGAAAACCATGCATTGGAATTTATCATATAAACATCCCTCTTGATACTCAGACCTCATGAAGATATTCCTACATTCTATAAATTTGGTCCTTTCAGATCAATACATTTCTTTCTCATTAACTGTTTATAACTGAGAACTTTCTCCCAACATTCTAGACAAATAGGATTTGCTTTTTAAATGTGTTAAGAGCCTTTTATAAAACATCTGCCATCATGTAGTGAAGCTAAATAAACTTCTCCACATTGAAGAGAAATTCCTCAAGTATTTATATAATCCTTCCAAAAATAATGCATTCAAAAGATCAAAAATGCAGGAAAAGCAAAGAAGTTTCACTGCCCTGCAGCATGTGCTTTTATACTGTGTTCAAGATTTATATAAAATTTTAAGACTTATGGGCATAAACTATACCTTTTTCTTCCAGTGAAAGATACATGTATTGAATCTCTTATTAACTGATGAATGGTTCAATATAGACAACATAAAGAGTGGGCTGCATTGGCCACTGTGGTCTTGGCTCTCCATGAGCAGGTTTCCTTTCTTCCCTCCCATATCTCTGTATTCCAAAGATTACTTTTTATTTTATGCAATAGAAATTTGCATTGGAAAATACATTCCAAAAGCATATTTTGACCTATAATACATCCTAATATTTAGTTCTGGAAACTCATTATAAAGATACTATCCCTACCTTCAATGACTAAGCTTTACATATTTAGTCATTCATTGAATATTTTTCACCATCCACCATATGCCACCTATTAAGTGTTGAGGACAGAGACAGACTAAAGAATGGACTGTTTTATCAAATGGCTTAAAGACTAGTGAAATAAGTCAAAACGTCTCTATTTTGAATGTGTTTATGATAATCATACATCAGAAGATAATTCTTAACTGAGCTGTGGTTTTGTTTGTTTATACACTGCCTCTATGACGACAAAGATTTGAAGCAGTTAATTTTAAAAATCTCATAATGTTAATTAAACATAAACATTAAAGTGGTGAAGGAAAATTAAAACAAGTATAGCAAAACAGAAATTTCTGTGCAGGTACTCTTATTGAACATAAGATGCAGAACTAAACATTTTTGGCAAAGTAGCTCTTTAAACTAAACACAATTTTCTAGATGGGAGTATTATATACTAGAGGGCATCATCTATAAAACTGTCTTCAAAAATAATTTCACAACATAGAGTAAGGTAAAAGATGTATACACTTTCAATATAATATTATTTAACTTGAATTTTCACAAATATTATGTATCTTATACCTGGCAATACAGAGTGCCACTTTAATGACAAGAACCCTATATATCTACAGCTTTCCAGTCTTGAGGCATGTATACTGATTTCAAGGAAAAAAAAAAAACTTAGCAATAGCAACAACAAAAAATTTTAAGATAAGAGCATTTATTATAATGAGAAAAAATCAATTATAATTTGTAGCTATATTATATTATCCCGAAAGATCACCATGTGTACAAATCATAGTAAATGGTTACTTCAATTTTAAGTTGAATAGGCAAGGAAAAACATACTATTTTTCCCTTGATGCAAGAAATGAACAGGGTGGGGAGATAACTCACCTCATGAATTTATTTTCAAAGATAACTAGCTTTATTTTAAGAGGAATAATTTCACATTACATTAGAATGTAAATTTAAAGATTATATAATATGCTTGTGTATATTTTTATGTTCCACAGAAGAATATTTTGAAATATGTACAACTATTTCTATTAGTACATATCACAGACGACAACGTGGAACCTTGGAATCATTTGACAAAGATCCTGTAGTTAGTGAATGACAGAGTTAAATGGATATACGTCTTGAGGATCCTTAGAATGAACATATATAAGATGCAGACATTACAGGCCTACTGTGAGGACTCAGAATTTAATATAAGAAATAATATTTTACTGTAAATTAAAAATTTGTAATTTATATCTGAGCACTGGATTTTATGACTAATAAATGGAAGCAGTCTATATTCGGTCAAAGATATTATGTTCTGACATACCCCAAAATATATATTATATGGCTATTTAAGTTTCTGAATACTTAAAGGACACATAAAATACTAGTTTTAAAGAACACTTTAGAATCCTCTTTATCTAAGATCATATGCCAGGAAGAGTGAATACTGTATCATTTTTCAGATCAGTGACATTTGACAACCATTCAATCTAATTCAGTGATAGTTTACAATGATGTGATTAATTGAATATTTGAACATAACTGACATTTAAATTTTTACCCTAGGCTTTTTAAGTACTCACTTTGGATTTGTGGTGTAATAATGTACAACAATGATCTTTTTTTGTGCTATCACACATTGTACATTTGACGTTACTTGGGGAAATTTTGCCACTTTGTCATAGACGATGAGAGTAGTGTACTGAACATAATTATGAGATCTACAACTATGTCAGCTAATATTAAATCATATTAAATCAGTAAAGTGCCGGTATATGCCCAGGGTATAATTCAACACTGTATTTTTTGTCAGATTCTTTAAAATAATGGTGGAGTGCATTCTATGACTTCAAAAAAGCACTGGGATTCATAAAGTATACATATGGAAACCTTGGCGTGGAAGAAGAGGAAACAAATAGATCAGCAAATGAATGGAAGACAGGTATCATAACCCATCTGAAGGACAGTTTAAAACATCACAATCAAATCTCTCTACCTGATTTTTAATGGCTAAATTCCTTTACCAGTGAAAAAAACTAATCATTATTCAACTTCACATAAAATGATTAAAATTCAAATTTGTATTAGAGGAAATTCACTGACTGGAGATAAGTTACATCTAAGGGGGAAAAAAATCTATCAGTAAAGAAGCTTAAATGACCCACTAAATATTTCTTTTCATTTGAGAGAAGATGGGGTTAAAGACCTATAGAACTGAATTCAGAATGTCTGGTGAAGGAGACTACCCATAAACAAGAGTGGAGAAGGGCAAAGGAATGATAGAATGGCAGTGTGAGAGATGTTTCCATGTTATCTGAGATTTGTTCTATCTTCAACAAGTTACAAATAAACGGAAGCTGTGAATACGTTTTTATTTTGAGCTGGTGTTTAGACAAGCATAACCATTTGGCAGCATCATCCCCTATTTCACAAAATTTTGTACTTTCTTTTGTTTGCTTTTTTAAACCACAGCCAACTTTATTACAAATGAGCTTTGCTCTCAGCAAATATTGTGATAAAAATTTCACTGCACTTAGAAGTACTTTCTTCTCAATAAGTGGTTGTCAAAAATAAATTATTGATAGCAAGGATAACTTCATGCTAAAAATGCTACCACAGAGAATCCAAATCAGAACATAAACGTGGTATCAGAGCTCTACAAAGCTAAGTTGTAAGTGACATTAGACAGAGGATAGAAAGTTAGAAGTCAGGACATAGAAAAGAAAAGAAACTGAGGCACAGGGTCAAACTGAGTTGCTAGTTTAGAACTAGGGAATATGCTAAAACTAGTCATTTATGGCAGAGGGGGAGACCCTAGGGAGGAGGAGGAGAAGACAAAATGAATGACCTAAGAAGATCGTAAAACAACTCCAAAGTGTCCTTTCAAAAGGAAGCTTCTAACACGCTTTAACAAAAAGGGAGGGCTAATTTTTTTTTCAGGTCATTTTTAAAATTAGGTTTGTGAATAATGTGCAGAATTGGGAGCCACCTCATAATTTTCTATTAGCAATTACCAATTTCTTACAACTTTGAATAAACTTACCACTAGTTCCTTGGACTCAGAAGCCTTTGTGAAAGGTTTGCTGGTTTTGTTTCATGATTGCTCAAGTTCTTTTGGTTATTGATTAAAGTACTCTATATTCAACTGTGTTCATGTTTGTAATTTATGATTTTAAATAGAATATAATTGAATTTATTTGATTTTTATTATCAATACAGAGTTCTGTGTAGGTTCCACTTTTAGTTTCCATATCTCTTGTTATCTATTTTAAATATTTTCTATGTTTAAACTGCATATATTTGTTTTATTTCCCTATTTTTTCCAATTAAATTTATGAGATTAGTCTATTTTTTTATTTTATTACAAAGAACTAAGCTCTTAAATTTGTCTAGTGTGTCTTCTTTCTAACTAACTTATTTCTTCATTTATCTTTTATTTCCTATTTTCCTTAGAACATTTTTTTTCTTTTTGTAACATTTCTAGTTCAAAGGTTGAATTAATTTATCTTTTTTTTTTTTTTTTTTTAATGAAGATGAAAGCAAAGACAAAATTGAACCTCTGGGTAAAACCAAGGCCATTTGTCATGGGTTTTCTCATGGACTGCTTTATCTTACACAAATGTAGATTTGTACTCTTGGTTTCTTACATACATTTTAAATTAAATTGATTTTTCAATTGTTTATTTCTCGTGCTATATTATTATTATCAAAGATTATGCACTTCAAAAGTTCTTTTTATGTGTTTAATGGTATTTTTACTGCATTGTAGTATATTATCCTTTTTTTATTTGTACATATGCCAGGTATATTTTTTATATATTTATCTTTTCCTATGCCTTTAGTTAAGTCCTATAGCAGGGCAGAAGTTAAAGATACCTCTTAGCCTGTCTTCCTTTTCTGACTCTGGTGTTCCCCAGAAGCATAGGAAGGACCGTGACGTCAGTTGGTTCCAAAATCAGCCAGAAACCACCTCCACTCCCTGTCAGCAAATGGGGGAGATGGTATGGCCTCAAAAGTGAATGGCATCCACATGCATCTAGTAAGGTTGGGCCATAGCTGACATTAGGGCTCTCAATGTAGAGATTCTCAAGTCCTCTTTCGACCAGAAAAAAATAAAAATAAAAATAGAGAAAGAGCTAAAATGCTGGGTTTTCTCTGTTTTTTTCCCCCTCCCACATTCTTCACTCTTCCTTTGTTTGAGATGACTCATCTAGTATGAGATGACTCCACCATCTGGGATTTCTTACCCTCTGGCTTCTGGTTGGGTTCAACCAATGCATACCATTGGCAGAACATTAAACATAAAGAGAATTAGATGAAGAGGCTAAAGTATCAATCTTCTCCCAACTCCCCCAACAGGCCATGATATGAGAGTAACTGTATTCTTTAGGAACATATGGTTGCAGGTGCTGTCCAGTGGACCTACTCCTAAAGTTAGAGCTTTCACTGGTTTAAGGTAAACAGCTTTTTTGTCTTTTTAGGTTTAGAAGTAGTAAAGGCTAAACTCATGCTAGTCCCTGAATGCTTCACCATTGTTGGTTCCTTTAATCCTGGCCACATTTCTGTATATATTCCTTTTATTACAGTCTATTCAACTTTGTCTTTGCATAGGCTTTCCGATTAATTCCAGGACTGTTAATGATACACGTGGCTTCATGAGATGACTTGGGCTTGGATGGTGACTATATCACTGTATAATTCAATTGGCTAAAAACGAACAGCCTTTTTCTGCCTATAAAAGGCACCACATGAGTCTACTGATCTCTGGACATGCCCGTGAGAAAGTGAAGATTATTCCTAATAATGACAAAGTTAGAATTTTCTGAATGCCAGTTTGGGAGCTCAGATTTGGATTTGCTTCATTTAGATGAAATTATAAACTATTGTTTCTCTATTACACTTTTTCCCACACTCAGTCTTTCTCACCTACTGAGTCCTGTTTCTAAATGCTTCTAAAACCTCAAGGTTTTTTATCCCACTGCCTGGACCATTTTCTTATAGATAATCCCAAGGCTCACTCCTTTACTTCCTTCCAGTCTTTACCAATATGACAAGCTAACCAAAGGTCTTCCCACATATCCTATTCTGTTAATCTCTTCTTTATTCATGTATCTATCACATGTTATCTAAACATTCATATATATATATATATATATAATGCCCTCTGATATGAGATTCTGAACTCCATGACATAAAGGATTGTGTTTGTTCTGATCACTGACTGCAGTGTTTGTATAATCTAGAATACAACCTGACATATAGTAGACACTCAATAAATAATTCACTGAATGCAAATTTACTAACATTATTCTGTTTTAGGTATGATTACTCAAAATCTCCAATCAATGCTTCTTATACTTCATTCTAATTTGAGAATTCGTGATTTTTAAAAGGAAATTTGAAATAGTTCTATTTACTATTTTACTTAATATTGCTGATTTATTTATATCCCACCCCAGGTTCATTTATATTCATCTGACATAGAGCATCCAAGTCCATTTTTAGGAAAAAATCCTGCTCTAGAGCATTCCCTGATTTAACTGTTTATTCTTTACGGTAAAAATCAGAGACAAACATGTACCTTCGAATATTTTCCATTTCTTTTGTACCTTTATTACAAAACAATGGAGAAATATAAAATGATAATACATTTACTTTAGAGCATTTGTATTCTGTGTCTTTTGGCCTAGGGCTAACTCAGGTAAAGGTTATTTCAACTCTAGGTTTTGGTTTATACTGAAAAATGTTTTACTTGAGATTCTGTCCTTTAACACAGAGACCTCAGTTATATGCCATTCCCTGTTAGGGTCCTGGCTCAAATAGCACCTTCGTGAAATTTGCTCTTGAAGGGGCTCTTTGTCCAATTTAACCCCATTTTGAGGTCTTTCCCTGCTAAAACATTGGAAGATTCTCAAGATTTTCTATCTCAGTAAGAAATACAACCTTCTAAGGAAAGATCTATAAATTAAATTAATCACATTCTAACTTTGTATATTCATTTATCACATTTTATTAAACCATTTCATGATAAAATACAGGGTCTATGGGTCTATGGTCATATTGATGAATATAGCCATAATTTGGAGTTTGGGAGGTTGTAACATCAGGTTTCCTTTCCCTTCATATATGCCTCTTTTTAAACTTTAAGAAATGTTATAGCCTACATACAGAAAAATATACTTAAGTGTACAGCTTGATAAATTTTCTCAAAGCAAATGCACCTGTGTGACAACCACCAGGTCAAAACATGGAATATCTTCAAAACGTCCAAAGATCCCGTCCTGCACTAAAATCTAACCACTCTTTTGACTTTTAAACCTATGGAAATACTTCACCTATTTTTGAAATTTTTAATTAAAAAAGAGTATAGCAAATGGTGTTGGGAAAACTGGACAACTGCATGTAAATCAATGAAGTTAGAATACTCCCTCACACCATACACAAACATAAACTCAAAATGACTTAAAGACTTAAACATATGACAAGACAATATAAACCTCTTAGAAGAAAACATAGGCAAAACATTTCTGACATAGATTCCAGCAATGTTCTCCTAGGACAATCTATGCAAGGAATAGGAATGAAAGCAAAAATAAACAAATGGGACCTAATTAAACTTGTAAGCTTTTGCACAGCAAAGGAAACCACAAGCAAAACAAAAAGACAACCTACAGAATGAGAGAAAATATTTGCAAATAATGAGACTGACAAGGGCTTAATTGCAGAATATATAAACAGCTCATACAATTTAATAAAAAAAAAAAAATCAAAAAATGGGCAGACCTAAACAAGCAATTCTCCAATGAAAACATACAAATGTCCAATAGGCACAAGAAAAGATGCTCAATATCACTAATTATCAGAGAAATGCAAATCAGAACTACAATGAGGTATCACCTCACACCAGTCAGAATGACCATCATTCAAAAGTCCACAAACAATAAATGCTGGAGAGGGTATGGAGAAAAAGGAACCCTCCTACACTGTTGGTGGGAATATAATTTGGTGCAGCCATTATGGAAAACAGTATGGAGATTCCGCAAAAGATTAAAAATAGACTTACCATATGATCCAACAATCCTACTCATGGGCATGTATTCAGAGCAAACCTTAATTCAAAAAGATACATGTACCCCAATGTTCACAGAAGCACTATTTACAATAACCAAGACATGGAAACAACTTAAATGTCCATTGAAAGATGAATGGATAAAGAAGCTGTGGTATATTTATATAATGGAATACTACTCAGCCATAAAAAAGAATGAAATAATGCCATTTGCAGCAACATGGATGGATCTGGAGAATGTCATTCTAAGTGAAATAAGCCAGAAAGAGAAAGAAAAATACTATATGATATCATTCATATGTGGAATCTAAAAAAAAAAGACAAACTTATTTACAAAACAGAAACAGACTCACAGACATAGAAAACAGACTTATGGTTACCAGGGAGGGAAGTGGGTGGGAAGGGATAAATTGGGAGTTCAAGATTTGCAGATACTAACTACTATATATAAAATAGATAAACAACAAGTTTATACTGTATAGCAAAGGGAACTATACTCAATATCTTGTAATAACTTATGATTAAAAAGAATATGAAAATGAATATATATATGTTCTTATATGACTGAAGTATTGTGCTGTACACAAGAAATGACACAACATTGTAAACTGACTGTACTTCGATAAAAATGTATTTTTTAAAAAAGGTTATAAGAAAAAATACAGTAGGTATACTTTCATGTGTCACTTCTTTTCCTCAGATCTCCTTCAGGAACTTGATCTATCTTGTGTACTATGTGTAGCTATCATTTGTTCACTTTCATTCTAATTTTGGCTATTACAAATGAAGCTGCTATGAACATTCTTTCATATAAATAGAAGAATATTATAGATATAGATATAGATATAGATATAGATATAGATATATAGGCAAACATAGAAATATATTTCTGTTATAAGCCAAGGAATGAAATTATTGGGTCATAAGAACTGTGTATTTTCATCACATTTAGTATATAATGCCAAACTATTTACAATGGTTGTCTGAATTACATTTCCACCAGTTAGTTGTGAGAGTTCAGATTATTCCATACCCTCATCTACACTTGACATCATGAGTCTAATTTTAGCCTTTTTTGTGAGTATGTACTGATAACTCATTGCAATTTTCATTTCCCCAATTACTGCTGAGGTTAAACATATTTTCTTATTATTCTTGAACTTCTAAACATCCTCTTTTGTGAAATTTTTCTTCAAGTTTGTTGCCCATATTTTTATTGGATTTTTTTCTCATTTTGTAAAACAAAATTTAAAAAATAAACTACAAGATGAACAAGTTTATACTGTACAGCACAGGGAACTATATTAGAATATCTTGTAGTAAGTTATGGCTAAAAAGAATATGAAAATGAATATATGTTCCTATATGACTGAAGTATTGTGCTATACACCAGAAATTGACACATTGTAAACTGACTGTACTTCAATAAAAATATATTAAAAAAAGCAATCAACTACATAATAAGAGAGTAAAAAATAAGTACATACCATGATTTCCATTATAGAAAATTGGAAATAATATACTATAAAATTAATTTTAATTTTAATTGGGCAATAATAATTTTCTTAGTTAATATTTTATTATGAATAAAGGTAGTATTTATAAAGGAAAAAATAAACTACAGAAGAAAATAGCAGGAGAAACTTGATATACTCAATAGTGTAAGTGTCAGTTCTTCCCAAATTGATCTACAGATTTAACTCAATATTGATCATATTCAAAAGAAGATTTATGTGGAAAGTAAAAAGATGACTGTAAAATGAACACAGAAATACAAAGGGCCAATATAGCCAAGAAAATACTGAATAAGAAAAAAGTGGGAGAAACCAGTGCACCAGATAAGAAGTTATATTATAAAACTGCAGTATTCCACATGGCATGGTATTCATGCACGTGTAGACAAATAGAACAATGGAAGTGAATTGAAGTCTAGAAATAAAACTACGTATGTATTGAAAAATTTTTATGATACAGTACTGGAGAGCAATGGGCAAGCAACATTCTTTTCAATAAGTGGTGTTGTGATTTTGATTCTAAGTGAAAAAAAAACTGAATCAACCCATTCCTCATACCATATACAATAATCAATATAGATCCAACTTCAAATGGTAAAATAATAAAACTTACATGGATAACTAAAAACATGTTATACCATAATGGCTTTTGGCAGGCAAATATTTCTTAAACAAGACATAAAATTATTTACGGTGAAAGTTTATAAAAATGAACTACATCAAAATGAAGAACTTCTTTTTCTCAAAGATAAAGTGAGTTAAAAATTTAATCCACAGAGAAGTAAAATATATTTGCAATAAATACAACTAAGGACTCAAAATCCAGAAAATAAAAACAACTCATAATTTTTATGAAGTCCAAGTTAATTTTTTTCTGGGTTTGAATCATGTCTTTGGTTTCACATCTAAGAGGTATCTGGTTATTCCCAAAGGCACAGAGATTTTCTTTTATGGCTTTTCTATTTTATTGTCAGGATGTCTTCTGGTCCTATGTTGAAAATTGTGCAATTAACAATTATAATATGTACAGAGAAACCCACAAATTCGTAATTTATAATCAGTATGTGAAAAAAAGAAACTCTTATCAAAAAATAAAATCTATAGCTACCCTAATCCACTACTTTAGAGGTGATCCAAGAGCCTGTGTTTTAAGATGACATTTTCTTAGTGGGAACATATCAACTAGTTCATACAGACTGAATCTAATTATTCTTTGAATTTTCTGCTGTTTTCCTTGTTCTTATACTTTGTAATGGAACATGAGGAATTGATATTTAAAAAGATATTTTCTTTGTGTAAGTTTCCAATATTGTTAAAACGTTTTCTTAATTTATATGATACTGGTCTGTAGGACTAATAATAAGCCAAGCATTCCATAGGCTATCTTATTCTGCTGCAGAAAATTTGAAAATATAGTTAATCACATCAGGAAAATAATAAAAATACATGCTTGTGAAAATTTTTATAGGTTAAATATGGCCATAATCTTTCATAAAATTGACCAATTGCTACATAGCCTTCACTTCCATTTCCAGAGTGATGTCCTCTCCCTGCCAGATGAACTGAGCAATATTTGGGGGAGTATACATCATTACTGATCTATCACTAATTATGGTTATTTTAAGAGCATGTGATCAATTATTTGAATTTATCCTTGAAAGAGAGATGTAATGCAATTAGGAAGCTACTAAAAGTGCCTGGTAAATGTACTGCACAATTAGAAAGATTGTAGGAAGTTAATAAGAAAGGAGGGCTGCCTCCAATGTCATGATAGAGGGGAGGAATCTCAAAGTCACTCTAAGGAGACAAGAACTCCTTTAATCTACACAGTTGTTGAGGTTATGAATGTAGACTTCTTCAAATACCACACATATATTTCCTTCTAGTTAAACTAAATTAAACTTAGGAAGAGAAAAAATATTTACAGATCTTACGCTGAGTTGAAATAGTGATTTTTCTGGGTAACTTTCATACTTGGATGTGTTGTCTAATAAATGTTGCCTTAATTCAAACTATATCCTCACCATATGTGAACATATTTTATGCATAAAAAATAATAATCAGCCTAGTAGAAGCCATTTTTTGCACGAAACACTGCCGTAAGGAACTGAGTTCACCACAGGACTTAATCTGTCTACCAAACAGAAGTCAAGTGAAATCTGAAAACAACACAAAGCAGCCAATAAGGGCTGGGTCACGCCTTTCCCTGCTCCCCGTGGCTGCATGCATTTACTTCCTGAATCACATTAGCCACAAGCAGACGCACAGGAAGTAGAACACATGCTCTGATAATAACTTCTTTGATTTACAAGAGAACTTGAGATGGTCTCTCTGTATTTGGGGCCAAAGCCCTCACTCAAACATTAAGCATGCTGTCTCATGGTATCTAGATTCTGCCCAGGGCACTACTTACATTATTTTTCTGCAAGACCTGCAGTGCCTTGTTGACATTGTTCAGGGCATGAACTCTTGTGGATCCTTTTTCTTTTGGCTGAAAACAAAATGAAACAGTGTTGACTGCCCAGCAGAGAGAAGGACAATCTACCAGAAATGAAACAATTTATACATTTCACTTCTAAATTCAAATCTTTGAAATGAGCCCAGGCTGGGAGGCATTAATATAAAGAATTTAAGTGCTTTGGGTTAATTGTCCTTGTCATAAGAGTTTCTTAGCACGAATCAACTATTCCTCAAGAAAAAAAGATAGCTTTTTTTTAACGAAAGCAAGTTTGGTTACGATCTCTCCTTCATTCTACAGCCCAGTTGCATGATCACCAAGAGGAACATCAGCCTGCATAAGGACATGTGTGAGTTAATTCCCACACTTTTAAGAAAAGTTCAAGAGATTCGAGCCTAGCAAAATTCTACAGTGCCAAATAGTCTTAAAGGAAAGTATTTCTGTCAATATTACCTTAATTGTCTTAGTCACTAAAGCTCAAAACCTCAATCATCATTCTCTAACCCTCATTCTCAATCCCCAAAGTCTTATCTTGTTCTGTAATTTTTAAATTAACATTTGCATAGCATATTACAATATATGGATTAACTCATTCAGTTGTGGAGTTTTATAAATTCTACCATTATGATACATGCCATATTTACTCCTAAATGAGATGTGCCCTCCTAGAAAAATTTTAAGTGCATAATACAATACTGTTAACCATAGACACAATGCTGTAGACCAGATCTCCGGAATTTTTCATCTTGCATGACTGAAACTTTACACTTATTGAACAGCAACTCTTCATTTTCCATATCTCATGTTAAGTGTTCTTAAATCCTAAGAGTTCTCATCACAAGGAGAATATATTTTTCCAATTTCTGTAATTTTGCACCTATATGAGATGATGGATGTTCACTAAACTTATTGTGATAATCATTTCATGATGTAAGTCAAATCATTATGCTCTACACCTTAAACCTGTACAGCACTGTAAGTCAATTATATCTCAGTAAAACTGAAAAGAGAAAAAAGAAAAAAGACTGAAAAAATAAATGAAATTCAACTTGAAAGGTCATTATGTATAAAAGCCTTATAAAAAGGCATTCAATAACAAAGATACCAAATAATAGGAAATAATATTTGTTAAATAACAAATTATATTACTGAAAATTTCACCTTCTTGTTCTGCATATGATAGAAGATGCAAAAACAAAAATAATACTGCAAGATTACTTTATTTAGGAATAGGTCCTCTATTGCTACTTAAATCAGTAATTAGTAAATTAGTGAATTTTACTGGATCTCATAAAACTACACATGGTTTGCTTCTGGCCCAAAATCCTTCTGAGGTTAATGTGAACTTTCTTTTAAATACTGTAAGTCACATACCAGTTTTTGCCCTGTCAGGCCTTCAAGAAGGTCTAGGAGGCATCTACCATCCTGCAGGTCACTGAAGAGGTTTTCTATGTGCTGTTTCCCAAACTGAAATTAGAAATACACCCAATTAAATAAAGCACGCTTCCAGTGATCCATTTCCACAATTATACCCTTTAAAATTTAAAGCTATATTTAAGAATATTTAATGCATCTAATTCTTAATCTACCAAGGGCGATTAATGAAAAGAGATCCTCCAAGTAAAACACAAAAACCAATATATCATCATTAGGTCAAATCTACTTAAATACGTATTTTTTAATTGAAGTACAGTCAATTACAATGTGTCTATCTCTGGTATATAGCACAGTATCCCCGTCATGCAGAAATACAGATATATATATACATATACAGACATATATTTGTTTTCATTTTTTTTTCCATTAAAGGTTATTACAAGATATTGAAATAGTTCCCTGTGCTATACAGAAGAAACTTTTAAAAAATCTATTTTTATATATAGCGGCTAACATTTATAAATCTCAAACTCCCAAATTTTTCCCCTCCTACCTCCTTTCCCCAGTAACCATAAGACTGTTTACTAAGTCTGCGTCTGTTTCTATTCTGTAGATGAGATAATAGTGTCCCTTTTTTTTTTTCAACAAGAGTGGGACATCTGAAGCCTAATTGATCTAATTAACTCAAATTTTTGAATGCTGATTCTATGAAGGAGAGAAAAAAATGTAAATTATCAGGCATTTGGGCCCCGTGGAGGGAGAAGCAAAGACACAAAGAAACAAAGACCACAAACAATTGGCCTTCGGTGGGTACGTAAGACATAATCATGTTGTGTACTTGGAAATATACACAGTCACAGAGTGCTCACCATCCTTCACCCACAGAACATGCTTTTCTCCACAAAGACATTTTGCATTGGGTTATTTTGCATGCTGCCTCATTCTTGTATCAAAGGGCTCAAATTTTAGAAAGATATGATTTAAATTAAGTTGAACAAGGCTGGTGAAAGTTTTTCATCTCTGTCTCGCTTCTTTACTTGGAAATTATATTGAAGAAAAATAATAGATACTAATAATATCTAACATTTTTGGAGTAACTATTCATGAGAAAAACTCCACTAAGTAAGGTGATCTTGTGATTTTTGTGTCATTTCTGTGAGGTCTGTGATAATATACTCATCTTACAGATGAGACAAAGAGGTTGAACATGTGGCCCTTTGTTACAAAACTGGAAGATGAGGAAGCCAAGATTTTGGCCCAGATCTGTCTAACTCCTCGGACTCATGTTCTTTCTATTTTATCATGCTGCTTCCTTGGCCTTTTCTTCCTTCCACTTGATTATCTTTCAAACATTTTATTTCTTCTGTCATGCCTCCAAATATTTTCTTTTTCTGGTTTAAAACCTCCACTCCAGTCATATGAAATCATACACAACTCTTTCACCACCCCAGTTATCAAGAAAGCTCTATTTTATCAATGACAGATGTTTATTGAACACCAATAAACCTGGGCGAGGTGCTAGAGCATACACTAATAAATCAGAGGGACGTGACCCTGGCCCTTGTGGAACTCTGAGTCGAGCAGGGAAAACAAATATTCCTAAAAGGTGATACTACTTAGAAGCAGTAAAAGGAACCCAGTGCCCATAGTCTAGGGATCAGGATACTTTCCTCGAAATGTCAGGTGATGGGTCTAACATTAGCCTTCGGGTACTGGGCATCCATTCCTTCGATCACACACAAACTTCAAATTTTACAGAGGTCAAGAAAATCAAGAAAAGCGCTGGTTTTCAGCAAAAGATACTTCTGAAGCTTCCAAGATTTAAGACAGAGGATTCAGGCTCTCCTGCAGGCCTGTAGGCGAGGTAGCCATGTCCATGACAAGTCCTGTCAGAGCCTAAGTGTTTCACTTAATGAGAACACTGACCACTGCAAGAAATCCACCAGTCCTTCTACATCCAGCTTTGGGAATTGAGCCACATATGTGTTTTGACAAAGATAACTACAAGTCATTCTTTTGAAATTCTACTCAAATTGTGTGGATGGAAAATTACAGGGGAAAAAGAAAACACAAAACACTAAGATACTGGAATTTTTAAAAAGCACTTTTACAACACATAATGTTCAAGTAAATCTTAAAGCAACAGTGTCATTTTCATGAAACATTAAGGAAAGCTTTCTATTAAGAAGTAAAGAAAACAACTGCATGCTTTGCAGTAATTTTGTCAAGAACCTCATATACAACCTGGAATAATTTGGCATTTTGAGGGTAATATTAAGATTTCATTTTCAAACTGGATGGCGGTCTACAATGCCTTGAAAATGCTAAAGTGTTTTTTGTTTTCAGGAGCAAATTTTACAGATACATTTGAGAAGTGTGTGGTTTCTAAACTTATGGACAAAAAGAATATTGTACAGTGAAATGTGTCAAATTTTGAAGAAAATAAAATGTAGTTAGTTGACGGAAATATCTGTTCTTATTAAAAATATATATCTAGATAGATAGACAGATAGACAGACAGACAGACAGATGAACAATAAAGTCTGTCAAACCAGGAAGGATGTGAGTGGCAAAATGTTCATTCAAGACGAAGGGCAGGGACTTTGAAACGAGTAAGTATTGAGGCACAGAATAAAGCACGAACTTCAAAGCCATAAGGATCATCTAGCATCCAAGATATGAAGACTAGAAAGCTTATACTTTTGAGCAAGGAGTCTAGACAAAAGTTGACAAGGCAAACAGACTCTTGTTTGATTAAAATTTCTATACATAGACCAGGGTATTCTATAGTTCTCCCTTTTAAACTGGAATCAAACAAAATAAAGTGGGAGTGAAGGATTGTAGGCTAATCAGAGGTCTCCAGGCACATCTAGTTGGGTCACCTAAAGAGCAACGAGGTGACAGAGAAAAAGACAGTTCATATATAACTTTCAAACTCATACAACCAATGATAAATTAAACTATCACAACTGAAATCCAATTTCTATTTGTTATATCCACCCCAATCTCTAATAGAGGGCTTCTCAGAATGTCCCACTAAAGCATCTTTCCAGCACATGAGACTGAATTTATTTACTGTAAGTCTGGCAGTATAAAGTACACACTGACTACAAGGTTCAAAAGTTCTATGAAAGCATATGTTTTATGTGAAGAGTTCATGGAGATTTTGTCTTCCTCTCTTAACACATTTTTAACTTAAAAGTAATTTCAAGCACTTTGACTGAAATTTCCCCTCCTAAGGTCTAATTAAAGTGATGCTCAATGAAATGTACAATATTTAGCCTGTAACTTCATTGATTTTCAGGAGTTTAGTCTTTCTAGAGTATGAATACCCCACGGAAAGCAAAACATCTCTTTTCTTTCCTAGATTCAACTTCTCATTCCATAGCATTATAGGTATGACATAGCAAAAATAGCACATATTTCTGAGGCAAAAATAGCTGATTTTTGAACCCAAGTCTCTTATTCACTAGCTGCACTGTCTTGGGCAAGTCTGTTTTCTCTTAGTTTGGTACTCCTGTAAGAGTGAAAGTCAAGGAGGGAAGATGTCCCTCAACATGCAATTACTAATACAACTAAATGTTGATAGCACAGGGGAAACACTCAGAGGCTTCAAGCTCTTTATCTTTGTTTGTTTGTTTGTTCTTTTGGTTACTTTTAATTAAATCTTCTTTTGTTTTCTTCCCTTTTCATCTTCTCTGAAAGACATCTATCATGTCTTTTCATTGCAAGTGACATTTACATCATGAAAACAGTAATATTTCCTTTAAAAATTCCCTATCTTTAATGGCTTTCTTTTCAAGTGCCTGAAAATTATTTTATAAAACACATAAAACATTAAATGTTCTTTGGGGCATTAGACCCTGTGACTGTCTTCAATCCCTTTCATGACTAAGAGTTTCTTTGAAAAGTGAAAATTTTGGTATTACTTAGCAGTTTTCTACATTTACTTACATATTGTCTTCTTCGCTAACCAAAATATCAAGACAAAAGGATCATAAAATGAGACAACAATCCTTCCAGATCACTGTATGGATGACATAAAGAAATTTTGTATTTATATTAATTTCATTGTATCTTTATACAGTGTTTGGAAAGAGACTCACACAGGTTGATTGCTAAGTGGCATAAACAAAGTGAAAGAAGTCAAAGTGAAAAAAAATTGAGAAAGGGACAGAAATTAATTTGAAAGTATTTAAAGAGATTCTGACTCTTCAGAGTTGTGTCAATCTTTTAACCTGAAAATACAAAGAGATCAATACAATGTTCCAATAAAAGGTAAAGAGCACAGGAGTAATTTAGCATGGCCTCCTGGTTACAGAAAGGTCAGCCTCCAACTATCTGTGTTCCTGAGAAAGCCGAGATACTTCTCTGTGATTCCAAATCTTTAGATATCAGAAACACCAAGAGCAACAGAAACACCAAAAAGGAGGGCAACACTGATTCGAAACTTACTGATAAATCCTGCTGACCAGCTCCCAAAAAAATAATGCAACCCACTGTAGGATAAATAGGCAGCTTTCACAGGTGATTGTTTTCTTAAGGGTGAGTTGTAAAAAACTATTTTATAAGATAATTTTATTGAGGTATAATATACATACAGGAGAGTACACATATCTTAAATGTCAGTTCAGTGAATCTTTACAAACTGAACACATTTATATTATCATCACCCACATAGAGAAAAAGAATATGCCAGCATCCTCAGAGCTTTTTCACACCCTATTCTGTGTACTAGCCCTTTCAAGGAAGACTACTCTATTGACTTTTAGTGCCATAGATTAGTTTTGCCTTGAAAAGAGTCTCTTAAAAACAGGAGAACAATGCTGGTTTAGTATTTCATTTTAGGAAACTAACAGTTGAAAGGCATAAGGTTTAGGCACAGAGAACTTGGAAGGAAAAAAAAAAAGTTGCACTAACGAAGTATGTTTTACAAAGCACAGGAAAGTAGTGTAATACTGTGAGTGAGAATCTTCTCTCTGCACCCAGAAAGCCTTGGTTCAAATCCAAGCTCTGCCATATTTCAGCAGTGTGTTATGAGCAAATAACTTAATCTCACTGTGTCTAACCTTTTATTATCTGTAAGACAGGAATGTACCATTACCTAATGTGTGGTGATGCTGTGAAGTTTAAATGCACTTAGAACAGTGCTTCGTTCTAAGAGACATTCAATAAATGTTAGCTGTCATGAATTTATTCCAAATTATTTAAGACTAATAATCCATATTTTCCCAAATTTTCCTTGTGATTTTCACCTCAAAGTCACAGAAGAGATCATCTCCAAAGTATTAGTATGGGGATAAAATGGGTTAATAAATATAAGGTGTGCAGCATGTTTATTGGCATAGGAAATGCTCCACAAGCCCTAATTACATTCCTCCCATCCTCCTCCTTGTTAAATGGCATCACCTGGAGATAGAGAGAAGGACTCTCCTTTGAGGGTGCCAGGATCCTAGCAGGACTGGGATAACTTGAGGAGGGTTTAATACAGGGCAATTTCCAAAGATGAGAGCAGAGTATAAAGAAACCATCAGAACTGGTCACAGACAACTGCAAGTATCACTCCTAGACTCACAGGAGTAAAGAGAAAGAGAGTGGTTACTGGTTCTTGAATGAAGAGAGAGCTGAGAAGGTCACCTGACAGGAGCTTTGCTATTTGGGTGATGAATGCAGCCATCCCGCAGTGAATAAATGACCTATTTCTTTCCTCCCTCTCCCTGAGCTCCTGTAAATGCTCCCAAGATCTGAAACCAACTGGAAGCCAGAGGGCAAGGGAGTCTGCTGATATCATCCACAGAGGTCAGACTCCCAGGGAAGAGAAAGATGGAGAGTGGACCCTGAGGGACAAACCAAAGACATTCAACCCCCCAGACAGGGAAAACAATTCCTTTGATCCACCAGATCAATGTCAAGGATGCCCATGTCAGAAAATCAATGAAGGACCAAATGATCCTCCCCAAGCCTTCGATATTATTTCTGTCTCTGGTAATGTTTCTTCAAAGATCCAAATGTATCACTGGGACATTTCTTTAAGAGGTTTCAAAGTACTGGAGTGTTTAGTGGGCTTTCACAGATGAAAATTAACATATATTATTCATTACTGCTCAGCATCAAATACTTTTAGACTTCTACATACCAGAAACCACACTAAAATCTGGGCTACAAAGATAATTTTTTTAAAAAATCCAAGTCATTCCTTGAAGCTAAGAAGTGCTCAAGAGCTAAGTTAGATAATATAATAGTTTTACCTTCTCTCCAGATAGAAAATGTTATTTGGCACTAACTCTTTATAAAACATTATCACTAGGACCCAATGTGTATGTTACACCGTTAAGTACACAAGAAAAGATTCAACCAGATTGTACATTAGAACTTTCAACAGCAGTCACAACAATAGTTAATGGAAATCAAGTCATTATCTGTAAACGGCCTATTATAAACCCCAAAGTAAAGTGTGCTTAACCAAAAGTCAGTATAGTTTGCTGTCTGTTCAGGTCTATCTTTAATATGCTTTGTAATAAAACTGAATTCTTAACCTAGGCCTATGTTTTCTTATCTGTAAATTAGAGAGATCACTAAAATTCAATTACCAGTTATCCTGAAACAAAAAGATCAGTAAAATTTTAAGTAATTTGTGTCTTATATTTCTAGATATAACCTTAATATAATTCACAAATAGTTATTTTAAAATATGTGGAAACCTTACAAATCATGATTATAGTTTATTTTCTTATAACACCTTTAAATAATCCCTGTAAATTTAAAATTCTGAATCTTAAATTCAATTTTTCTATTGAATCACATAGATTAAGATTTAAGCTTGAGACAGCCAGTGAAGGAAATGGTGGTTGGTCATATTCTGTCCCAGTAGTGGCTTTTGTAACAGAAAAAGTATAGTATAAGGTTTGCAAGATGAAGCACTTCATTTCAAAGGATCTAAATAACACTCTGATTCCTCGAAAAGAAAAAAAAAAAAACACCACTGTAACACAATGGGCATTCACTAAGAAATGCAACTATTAGTACTTAGCTTCAGGCAAATGCAGAGGGAGAGAGAGCTATTCAGGCTTGTTCACATACAGTAGAATGAGACTGTATGGCCAAAGAGCATTTAAAGATGCCTTCAATTAATAAATATAAATGTCATAAATAAAATTAGCATTCTTATAATTTCTCAACTAAGCAGCAGTGCAGTTGTGTGTGAATAATTCTGTGACAAGACATTAGCCTCTTCCTAATTATTCCCTGCCTCCACCTATTAGAAAGTCAGCCTTGGACTATACATTTTCTCTTCTTCCATGCTTATGAGGTGGGTCAGCCAATAAGCAGTGCCAAATCAAGGGAACAGGAAATATACAGAAAGGACAAAAGTTACATAGGATGGAATATTTAAATAAGAGCTCCTGTCCCCACTATACCTCTTTCTTTCCAATAAGTTGAACTATATGAATTTCTTAATTCTCTAGTCAAATATGATAGAAAATCGGCAATTTGATATAATTCAACTTCACATATTCTGTAGTGACATGAGTAATAAACATTCAGTGCTTAGTTTATGTCAGCCACAGTTCTGTGCAATGTACATGGGTTATTCTAATTAATACTCATACCAATCAACTAAAACCATTCCCATTTTACAGATGACAAAACTGAGACACAGAGAACATACATAACAGCAAATAAGTGGTAGCTATGAATCCAAACCTAGGCAGTCTATTTCCAGATTCCTTAACCATTCTCTACTTTGTAACTGCTGTTTGAGCTGGGCTTCTTTGACCATAATGCCATTTAAGGTCACTGTTAAGATATGTTTCATTGTGTATTTTCATAATGTCTTTCAATAAACTAAGAATAATTTAACTAATTTATTCTTTTTCCTTCCCCTGAGGTTTCTGAAGGCTAGACACAGTTATATAGCCCACGACCAAAATTGCTTCTGATTTTAGGTTGAATTAGTAACTGAAGGGAAGTATCTGTGATAATTCTACATATGTTCATAAGGAAAATTCTTCAGTGTCTTTAATTTCTATTGTTATATCACTCTTGGGGGGGGGGGCCTGGGGGTGTTTATTAACTCCTTCAGAAGTCCAGTATGCCAGGCAGTATGTTCCTCAATAAATCTAGTAAATACCGCTCTAGAGACCAGAACAAATTTTTAATATGCAGACTTCACTCTAAGGTATATGGAAAATCTGGCTTTTTAATGTTAATGGAATTAAAGTACAAAAGCAATTCCCTACACTAAAAGCTTAGAAGGCTATAAATCAATATATAATAAATATAATTCTTAAAATTACTGAGGATTAAATAATAGTAAATAGAAGGAAAACTACTTGTGCATTTAGTGCAGTTATTTCTTGAGAGATCCACTCAAACATGCCAATTACCTATTGAAAGTCTTCCATGTGAGATTCATGCAGTTACATCATAAAGAACATAGCATCTGGGGTCAAACAAGCCTCCATTTAATTGCAGTTCTAACTTTTCCCAACTGTGTGAAGTTGGATAAATGATTTAGTAATCTGCTTAGTTTCCTCATGTGTCAAAGGAGGGAGAGTAGTTAAATTATCCAATTAAATGTAACAGTTATCATTTAACTGTTTTATTGTGCCGGTACTAGAAATACTTTGGAAGATGAAAGATAAGAAAGATATTGCCATTGTTTTTCAGCTTTAGTCACAATCTAGGAAGATGCATGCATTTGAGCAAATATAACTATAGCACTGTATTATAATCTTGTCAATAGTGGTGCTGTAAGTGTGGTGCCAACACAAAAAAGAGAAACGTCATCTCCACATCAGAGGATAAGAGAAGCAGAAATCCTAGAACTGAATTTACAAGTAGATGTGGAAAGAGGACAAGGATGCCAAGAAGGGGGACATTTCAGATGCCAAAGATCAGATAAATCAAATTATATTAATCCATGATAAATCAGGTGTCAGAACAGAGGGTACATGGAGGGATGGGAGATGATAGGATTTGAGATGTATGAGAGACCACAGCAGAGGTTACTTGGTGTGCCAACCCAAAGGAGGTTGGGCAAATATCTAATGGCCTCCTGTTTTCATTCTTTTGAACAGGTATCTAATTTAAAGTGTTTATCATATTTTCACATTAATATTTAAGCTGATGTTTTAAGGTAGTTAGTATTGTTTAGGAAAAACAATATTGGCACTGTTTAGAGGCTAATTTTGGAGTCTTAGTAATTCAAGAGCACTATTCTTGTGTGGAAATATTACTTGACAAGAGAGTCATGTTGTTTAGGACCAACTGCTTTATATTATAAATATGAGCTCCTTAAAATTCTATGCAGTTATCTACTTTTCCATTGGAACTTGTTTCTTCAGGAGCAGAGGTCACCATCTATGGTAGATTAACCACAAAACTGGGCCAAATATTTCATCTTTTCCTGAATCCATGCCCTTTGCAATGGAACTTTTGCAGCTCCTTTCATGAAGAGGTGGTTTCTATTTCTCTACCTCTGGAATCTAGGCTGGCCATTGCCTTGAGTTGGCCAATAGAATGCAGTGGAAATGATGGTGTTCTACTTCCAAATGTAGGCCTCACAAAGGTTTGAACACTTTTGCTCACTTGTTCATGCCTCTCCCTTCATCACTAAGAACATGCCTGAGCCACAGAACTGCAAGGCGAGACATGTGATGCAGAACCAAGTTACCCCAGTAGTCCTAGATAAGGTCACCCCAGACTAGCTGACAACCAGACACATGAGAGCGCTCAGCCAAGATCAGCAAAGTCACCTGGTCAACCTACAGCTGACTAGAGACACATGAATCCCAGCAGAGAGCTGAAGAACTGCCTGGCTGATCTGAAGATCCAAAAGAAAAATAAATAGTAGTTGTTTTAACCTACTGAGTTTCAAGCTAGCTTCTTACACAGCAATACCTGATACATGTTCATATATGAAAGTTTATTTCTATACAGGAGAAAGAAGTCTGGAAAATTAAATTGTATTGTAAAAATAAATAAAATATGAAATATTTTTTAAAAAGCCTTTGAAACTTCTGTGAAGAAAAACTTCAAGCTAGAAAACATTTCACTCCTGAAATTGAATATAGGCAAAAAAGTCACTGTCTATACAGATTTGACTCAATGAATTATCTGGAAAAGAGCAATCAATACACTCTACAGAGCCCCACCAATTCCATTTTGAAAAAAAAAAAGTTTAACAAAGCTCTCTTGTTTAAATTCTCAGCTTCATGGAACAATTAAAACAATACAACAGTGCCCATCTTAAAAGGATATATAATGCCACCTTTAATAAAATGTGTTTTTTTAACTCTTATGTGGTAGTTATACATTGCAAATACAACAAAGATATTTCTTGCTCAATATGTTCATCTGAAGTTCACTTGAGTCTTATGAGAAGTTAAAAAAAAGGAAGACTTTTGTTCTCCCATTTGCTAGATTTTTTTACTCTGTTGTCACTTTAGATAAAAATTACTGTTTATCTAATTTTCTTCATTATAAGCTCTAATTTCAAGTGGTTTATCATTCAGACATTTTCAAAACAAAAATAGTGAATCAAAAAGAATTTTCTGTGAATTAAACTGTCACCTTCCATTAGTGTTTCTAGAATAATACGTTTTTAAATAAATTAAGCTGAATAACAGCCAAAGGGAAGTAGCTAGGTCTGACACTTTCTCTTCCCAAAGTGCACGAGAAAAATTTGAAACTGTTTTTTAAATTAATTAGAAAATCTTAATAGACATCTGTTTATTTAAAACATGGGGGAAAAAAACTTTAATATCTCTTTAAATAGAATTTTTTACAAGGACTTTTCTATTACATGACTTAACTATAAAAGGTGCCTAATTCAGTAATGCATCTTTAACAACATCAAACATTTGCTAATTATAAAACACTGTTGAGCAAAATGTTGTATTTTATAAATACAACAACTTTCCAAAAATAGTAGCAAGCAAAAAAGAAACAAATTATCTTGGCTTAAATATATAATAATTACTAGATTTTTTTCCCTTCATTTTTTTGTTTTTTTTTTTTTCTCACTTCTTTTGTGGTGGGGGAAGGAGGTAATTAGCTTTATTTATTCATTTTTAGAGGAGGTACTGGAGATTGACCCCAGGACCTCGTGCATGCTAAGCATGGGCTCTACCACTTGAGATACACCTTCCCCTCCTTAGATTTTTTATAAAGAATACCAAATACGTATACATTTTTTACAAGGTTGATGCTCACTCACCTGGTTGAATGATCTTACTTAGTCTCTTAAATTTAATTATTAGTGGGAATGCATTAGCAATCTTTTGTTTAACTTAGACTACAAGATCTGAGATGGAGGTTTAAACATAAAATAAAATTTTAAATGGAAAAATATTTATTTTAATTGTTTGGTTTTAAAAATGACTTCTGATTTTAAAATAAGTAAGTGTACCTTGTGAAAAAAAATGATATAGAAAAACATATTACAGGGAAATAAAAGTTATAATCTCATCACTCAACTAGTGTCAACATAGTGGTGTATTTTTGCAGACTTTTTCTATTCACATATAAGCATATTTTTTTTCAAACTTAAATTATCTTTATTGTCTTTCTCTTCCTCTTTGTCTTTGTCTTCCTCTTTTCAATCTCCTCCTTAACTCTCTGTACCCCTCCTTCATCAATCCGAGTGCCATTTTTTAGTGTGTCTTAACTAAACTGAAATGTTCTAAGGATTTTATGAACAGTGTCAACTTTATTCTGTTTGATCTTAGAAGGAATTTGTGATGAGGTTACTAAGATTCAGAAGTTTTAAGTAAATTCACCAAGGTGTTTAAGCTCAGTTTCAAATCCATTCCCTCAAAATCTGAAGGCTATAGCTTCATCCCTACCTCACATTCCTATTTTTTGTTTACTGACTTTATTGAACCTCCTATGATAAATGTTTCCTTGCATAATTAAACAAAATCTATAAAAATTTATTTTGAAAAAAGAGGTATCATGGTGAAGCCTGCATTCTTATTCCATTAAAAAATAGATCCTTGCATTGGCATCCCCCCACTATGTTCCCGTTAAGAGTCCATAGTCATGTTTATCTTAGACTGTATTATGAGGACCAGAAGTTAAAACATGCCCGTGTCTAAGATGAAAAGATGATTCTTCAAATCTAGGCAATTTGAGAGTTTTCAAATCATGAGAATTATCTTGACTTTCTCATTTAAGGGAATATACTCAGCATGGTATGACTGTTTTGAGTACAAGGATCTAGAAGCTAATTTATCAAAAGCCTACTCTTTGATATTTATGTTCATCAACCTTCGATAATTCTATCACTTTCCTATTGTATACCTAATATAACTGTATGGGCAATCCATGAGGAAACAGATCAACAGGAACTGATTCATGAATGCATGTGTGGAAAAAATACTGAATACTAAACATTTTTACCTGCTGTAGTTCACAAAACAGGCATCATCTTGTATAATAACACTTCAGTTACTAACAACTTTCTCATAACCCAATCTTAACAGCTCCTTAGAGGCACTTAAAAATATACATGTTCATTAAAATGGTCTTCACCTTCCTTAATGTAGTCTTTGGTGATGAAAATCAATTTGACCACAAATTAATCTTTAAAAACCAATTGGGCTTAATATGGGGAAAACAGCCATGGTAAAGTGCTACAATCTTCCTGTATTTTTATGCATGATCCACCATAAATTAAAGAAGAATTATAACAATTCTAAACTTTTAAGAATAAACGCCTGTTCAACTGATACATAACAGACAATACAAGGCAAAAATAATCAAAACAAAATAATGCAGAAATATAACTTACATATCTTTACAAAATGTAATGGCAGTAATAAATGGCACCAACTTGTCAACAGCTAACATGCACATCTGGGATGAAACTGTCATAACAGTACCTGGCATCACGTTGAATAAAACTGCTGGTTGGAACCAGAATCTAATCAATAATGAAGTACAGCCCTAATGTTTTTTGTTTGTTTGCTTGCTTGCTTGGCCAGTGTTTTGAAGATTCTTCATACCATATCCTATCATTTTTAAAATGCCTTTTCCTTGATTCCTTGCTGTAAGCTTCAATTCCAGCTTTGGGTAGAACCACACTCCTCCAGGCTGTGATCTTTCTTTCATATATTTTTCCATATATTTATTCCTTTCTATCTTGTTCCGTTGTTCCTTTCACCCTCACCATTAGTCCACCTCCTAAGTCTCCTCACTGTCTTCTGAAACCCTAAAGTATTTTGAACAGTTGCCTTTATGCCCTCAGCCTCAGTTACCCCACCACAAGCTCTTCTTACTTAGAATTTAATCTTCATTTTCATTTACCTGCAATCATAACAAGTTAAAGGCTTGCCTCTCTTTTCCCCTTGCTATGGTTTAAATTTTTATGTGCCACCCAAATTCACATGTTGAAATCCTAATATCCATTAGGAGGTGGGGCCTTTGCAAGGTACTTAAGTCATGAGGGTAAGCCCTCATAAATGAGATTAGTTCCCTTATGAAAGAGGCCCCACAGAGCTCCCTAGCTCCTTCCACCATGTGAGGATACGACTGTGAGAAAAACAGATTTGTTGTTTATAAAGTCACTCAATCTCTAGTATTTTTTATAGCAGCCTGGAGAGAATAAGGCATTCCTCATGTCTAAGATCATGTGGCAGGTTAACATTTTGACATATTATTAGCTGGTGGTTTCCCCCAATTCTTGGAATCTATACATGTGTACTTCCCCAAGTATAAGTTCGTTACCATGAAAATGCAAAGAAAAAGACACTAAAGTTTCTATGTAACATCTGAAATCTATGGCAAAGATCAAAATTGTGCATTGCAAAATCCTCAGTATATTAAGTACAATGACATATTATCCATCCCATAAATGAGTTGGGAAAACTGAATGATGATGTAGAATCAAGTGTGCCTCATTCCAAAGGAGATAAAGTTTAACAGCTGGAAAAGGACACGACTGAAATGAATTATGGTGAGTAAGACAAATAGGCATTATTGTGAGTTTCTGAGAAGGGACTGCATCATCCCACTCTCACTCTGAGATCAAGTCCCAAAAACCCTAGATATGTAGGGGAGATCCCAGATCTGCGAAAACCTGTGCCTGGCTTGTTAGGATATAGACTGGGAGATTGGAGAGTCCTCCCCTCCATCTCTATAGCACCAGTGCAGTAGAAAAGGCAACAGATGAGTCAGGCGTCAAAGCAGGTGAGATTAAAGGGATTCCCTGGGGCACTTGAGGTATCCCTAAATTGCTATGAAAGGGATGCAGAAAAGAACGTGATAGCTGAGGGCTTGACGGGACCTCAGTCATCTCTGGCGGTGATTTGAGCATAGAAGCCAACAGGCAAAAACAGACAGCATGAATTAACTTTATCAGCAGAAGACTCCAAGTGAGGATGCCTATGGTCCTGTGATCCCTGATAACTTGATGTGACATGAGCCCCTTGAAACTTACAGGTTGACATGCCATCATGACCAACGTGCTATTGATCATAATATTTAATGCATTTACCTCATAGCTCTTTGATCTGCTAAGTTCCAATGGCTTTGATCATTGCTTTGCATCCATACACACATTCAGTTCATACCTCCTCACCCACCTTGAATTATTCTACCTCATGGGTTATAGTGAATTACTCCTTCTAATCACAGTCTGCTATTCTTGAACCTTCTCTCCCCATTTTAAAATTCAACAAATATTTACTGAGTATCTACAATATGACATGACATGAACATTGGGTGGATAATGACTCAGTTTCTACATTTTTGGAGCTTACTATCTCCCAAGGGAGATAAACAAGAAACAAGTAAATAGGTAAGTGTAAGATTACACATTATAAGGTTTCAGATGCTAAGACAACAATAGAGTTATCAGAAAGAGAATTACAGGTTCAAGCTACATAGATAAGAAATTCTTTCTGAGAAGGTGACATTCAAGGTAAGATCTGAAAGATGAGATAGGGACAGACCCTTGAAGAAGGGAGGTGAAAATATAATTACAGATGGGGGGACAGCATGCACAGGGGGAAATAGGGAGAGTGACACTAAAAGAAGTTAGTAGCCAAAGAGGGATAAGGGGTAAGTCATAGTATAGATGATATTCTACATGCAATGGAAAGGCTTTGAACGGGTTTTAAGTAGAGGAGGGCTATGATTTAATTTGCATTTTATAAAGATCTCTCTGGAAAGATATGGAAGAGGGCAAGAGAGGCCATAGGGAGACTCCAGTGTCTCAACTTACTATTCCTTTTACACTCAATTTGCCTTAGTAGTAGTTATGACCTCATCATCAGTCCAGTCTCTTTCACTCCCTCAACTCTTCATCTTACTCGCCTTATCAATTATCAGCCTTGATTTCATTCAGTCTTCCATTCTTTTAGTTTCCTTTTCGAGTTCTGTATGATTACTGAAGTGCTTATATAACTCTGTCCTCTGGGTCCTCAGGACACATGCCATTCCATCATGGACTCCCTCCTGCTTCCTTCCAATTACCTGGGAATGAGTACCCCTCCTCCTTTTAAAAACTGATCCATAAATGTGGGCTCTTGAGATTACTGGTTACCAGCCTTTCTGTGATTTTGATTCATTTTCTTTCCTCCTCATTTAGATATAGATATAAACATCTGTATCTATATCTATATCTATATCTATATATATCTGGCAGTATGCTTTAGTAGGAAAGAACCAGCTTCCAAAACTAGGCATTCATGACTCAGGCCTCTGTTTCTCAGACTTCAGTAGGTGTCAGAACCACCTGGATGAGCCTGTTAAAAATACAGGTTGCCAGATGATTCTGATGCAAGTGCAACAAAGATGATGTTTTGAGAATCTCTGTTCTAGGCTAAGCTCTTCCACTGACTATGTAACCTTGAGTACACTAAGGCACCCATCAGAGCATTCATTCCTTCTTTGAAAACACAGTGGGTTACACTGGTTATTCTCTAAGGACATTCCCTGTACTCACATTCTCCTATTCTGTGTCTAGTGTCTAAAGAAGGCTAGGAGAAAAGATGCAAATACAATAAAAATGTAAAAGCTAAGAATAGCTACTACAAATTAGCAAACACTTATCCTAGGGCTTTCCAAAAGTAGAGACAGAAATGGAATCGTAATAGGTTGTATAGCTGCCATCAAATAAAAGGAAAAGATTAAACTCTGAGAGGTTCTCAGCCTGAGCTCCACAGGGACAAGGGAAGGAGGTTCATGATTTCATGGGGTCCCTGAAATTTAGATAGAAAAAAATTACATCTTTATTTTCTGTAGTATCTAAAATAAATCTACCATTTTCTTTCTTTATGATTTTAGGCAATTAAGCACGATTAACAGTACATGAGTTTTTATCACAAACAACAGAGATTTTTTTTTTTAATATCACATAACACCTGTTACAAATACCTCTCTACCCAGCTTATACTCATCACTGTTTGGAAATGACGATGGCCATTCAATTCTCTTCTACATCTTGTTAATCAGCGTATTTAATAAATCACATCTATTAGTATGCCACAAATGTATTCCATGTTTTGATAATTGTACTTCAGTACAATTGGTTTTCTTTACAACTTTATGTACTTTCTATTTCATATTTAAAAATATGTAGTAAGTTTTCTCAGAAGGGGGTCCACATGATTCATCAGATGGCTTAAGGGATCAATAACAAAAAAAGGATTTAGAAATCCCCTTGGATTCTCCCTATCTTTGTGAATTTTCCAGCTTTCGTGATGGAGAACTAATAGGCTTTTGTATTAAGGTTGCTAAGGCAGGTTTTATAGGATAACTCTATTCCACGTAATTTTTTTTCAACTTCTTAATATTGCCAGAGAAGTTCTGTCAAACAATTGAAATAAACTACCTACAAAGAGAAGAGCCACTTATTGAATTTATGGATGTAATATAAAATCCTTAAGGTGATACGTTAGTTTATAAATCAAGAACAAGTGTTACCCAAAGCCTTAAAAATGATTGCTTTAAAAATTGCTATGTATATACATATCAAGTGTTGTAATCTAAACTTGAAAGCACAAGAACTTTAATAAGTTTTTTAAAATCCTGTTCTAGAGTCTTTTTTTGGTGATACTGCATAAAGAGTGTTAACTATAGGACTGAGCCAGTCGGCCTGCATGCAAACCTTAGTCTAGATCTGAGGAGGGACGTCAATATGTGAATTTGATACATGAGTCTCTTGGAAGCACCATGATCTTGGAGTCACCAAACTGTACTGATTACCAGTTTACCCATCTGCAAATGGGTATTTCTATCCAGGAATACATACCCTATAAGGTTGTTATGTGGGGTCAGTCATCCACATAAAAGCACTTAGCATAGAGCCTGGTATACAGTAAGTACTCAATAAATGTCAGCTATTATTGTTTTTGTTGCTATTGTTATTATTACATTGTGTTTAGTTGTGATTTGTGCCCTCCCGAACGTTACAATGGATTTGAGGTCCTTGCAATAAAAAGGAAGTACACAGAACCCAAATATAACACATGATGATCATGAAATCAGAAATCAAAAAATAAAAAAGTAAGGAATAGTAAGTCTACATGGCAATCTCCTGGCTGAAAAAAAGCTGTAGGAAACAGGGTCCAGACCAACTTCTGTGTTCTCTGGTATCCTGAAAACAAGGCAAACACAGTGGTATATCATTTTCATAACCTAGGGAAGCATTTTTTAAGGTATGTGCCCTGAAGAATTAGCCTGAGATATCTTTTGCTTAAAAAATTTTGCTCAATTTTTAAATAACTTAGGAAGATGCTGGGTTATGAACAGAATGTTTGTGTCCTCACAAGAGTCATAGGTTGAAATCCGAACCCTCAAAGTGATGGCATTAGAAGATGAGGCCTCTGAAAGGTGATTAGGTCATAAGATTAGAGCCCTCATGAATGGGACTAGTGACCTTACAAAAGAGACTCCCAAAAGATCCCTCAGCCTTCTGCCATGTGAGGACACAGCAAGAAGGTCATCTATGAATCAAGAAATGAGCTCTCACTTGACACCAAATCTGCCTGTGCCCTGACCTTGGACTTCCCAGCATCTAGAACTGTGAGAAATGAATTTCTGTTGTTCATAAGCCACCCAGTATGAAGTATTTCCTTATGGCAGCCTGAACAGAATTAAGATGTGCTGCAAATTCTAGGCCTTCTTTGAGAATCCCTAGTGTAAAGATAGACTTTTAACAAGTATAGTTTGTTAACACAATATTAAAAAACAATGATGAGTATTTCCAAAAAGATGTGACCATGAAAATTTTTTATACAGTACCTGTTAACATCTCAGAGATTTAATCTTTTCATGATGACTTGGGATATATTATTGGTAGAAAGGACAATTATTTATTAGTAAGACAAACTATCAAACTTTTTTTTACTGATCTGACTTATAAAATAAATGTATATATGCCAAAATGGAATTAATATGACAAATGATGTTATCTATGGCAGTTTTTTATAATAAAGACAAAAATATTTGAAGTGCTATAAGGCAAACAAATCAAGAGGAACATAGCCGGAGTCCATTATGATGTTGTAAATAATCAAATATTCCATAGAATAGTTTCTCAATATTAGTTTGCACAGGAAACATACGAGAATGTTATTAAGAGTCCGAATCTAATGGAGTCCAGCTCTGGGGTGGGGCCTGAAATTTGCATTTTTAACAGAATCTCAGGTAATGCTGACCACAGACCACAGTTGGAGTTGCAAGGCTTTAGTCTATTCTTCACTTATAGCAACTTTCGAAAGCCAATTTTCAAACAAATAACAAAGCAATAGAAATTGCTATTGTTACTTAATAGAAAGTATCTTAAGATACTGTTCCAAAAAAGAGCAGGTAGAGGGGAGGGTATATAGCTCAACTGATAGAGTGCCTGCTTAGCATGCATGAGGTTCTGTGTTCAATCCCCAGTACCTCCATGAAAAATAAAAAATTAGTAAATAAACCTAATTACCTCCCCCCCAAACAACAACAACAATAAACAAACAAATACAAAACAGTAAAACTAAAGTTTAAAAAAATCATTTTAAAAAAAGAGCAGGTAAACTCTTTACGTGTCTTTTTCTTAAATCAGCCTTCGGCCATTGCTGAGGGTGGAACATCACAATAGAGTCCATTTTTACAGGGAGCTAAACTAAGATACCTCAGGAAAGTGGTTTTCAGGTGTTTTCTCTTGATACAAAGTTTGGATTTGGAGAAGAGAGAGGACTAAATGGTCAGCATAAGTCTTGAACTCTCTACCATCAGTTGTATACTGCCAAGCTGGATCTTTTTCCTTCCCAAAAACTGCAACTTTGCCATCTCTCCTGGCTTATTTGTGTCAGTTCCTTCCTTTTTCTGCCTCTCACAGCTAGAGTCACTGATACTCCCTCCTCCTGCAAGATACTGGTTTCCTAATACTGAAGGAACTATAATCAGACGAGGAAAATATTCATAGCAGCTGTGATGGACTAGAGATGGCCACAAAATTATCTGACACTTCTTCCATCAAGAGGTAGCATCTAACTGTCCTCCCCTTGAAACTTGGCTGGTTTTAGCAGCTTGCCTGACTAGTAGAATGCAACAAATGTGATGTTAGGGGTCTTCCAAGGTTAGGTCATTAATAGTGGCCTTTCGCTTCTTTCTGGGTTTCCTGGAATACTCCCTCTGGGAGCCCTAAGCTGCGTTGTATGAAAAGTGACAACCCTGAAACCATCAGACTGGAAAAGCCATATATTAGTGCTCTGCTTGACAGTCCCTGCTGAGCTCAGCTTCCAGGCATCTTCACAAAGGCACTATATGTACATGCAAGTGAAGCTGTCTTGAACCCTCCAGAACAGCCATCCAGTAGCTGAATACAACCAACTGGTATCAACTGATATCACAGAATAGAAGAATCAATGGGCTGAACCCTGACAAATTTCTGATCTACAAAATCTTGAGATGAAGTAACTGCTATTTTAAGCCATGAAATTTGGAGTATTCTGTTACATACATAGCAATGGAAAACCAGAAAAGTACTCTAGGATCTCTCTGGAATGAAGACATTGCCCTCAGTCCTCTTGATTGAGACTCTGCTATTTGCTTCTCTTTTATGAATTCTTCTCCTGGTTCTCTAATTTACTGTTGCCTATGCTTGTGCTTGTTGGATTACCTGATCTCCCAGCACTCAATCTCCTTCTGGCCACGCTTGAATTTCCCTAGGCCCTGTCCTGCCTAGTCTGCTCTTCCTCCCTTTCCTCCAGTCTACACTGCTGAAATCTCAGGATGCTTTCAATCTGTTTATAAGAAACTCTCTTCTTCCATGGCATTCTTCTGGGCTCTCTTCCCTTCTTTCCAAGGGAGGTAAATTTTTGGTTATCTCTGCCAGTTTATCTACTTCTAATCTCATTTTAATTCAGTGCCAGACCTAGGTGTAAACACCAAAGGATGACTGAATTGGATGAATGAATAAATGAATTTATAGGTTATGATCTATCACTCCACTGAAATTGTTCTTTTAAAACTACTGAACATAATCGGAAAACCCAATGATCTTTTCTCAGCCCTTATTTAATTTCTATTAATCATCTCCTTCGGTCAATGTAGTCACCGACTTCTTTAAAACCATAGCCCTTTTTGCTGTTTTGGGGATCACAAACTCTTTACAATTTCCTGCTGCTTTCCTGAATATTTATTTGCGGGCTTCTCTTTACCTTCCCATATTTTAAATGTAAACTCAAGATCTGATTTTGGGGGCCTTTTTGTTTCAACTGAGTGCCATAAGCTTTTGCCATCTCATCTGTCCAAATGGCTCAAACTCCATATGAATGACTCCAAATTCATTATCTTCAATTTCTTGCCTGTGTTACTCTCTCAATGACACATCTATCAAATTCACACAGTGATCCCCTCCCTCAGGTCTAGACACATGTTTGAGGAGATTATTAGGAATCTGTCCTTGCACATCCCGTGAACGTATCAAATCCTGTATATCGCAAATATTACTCATCACCTCTCCTTCAAAAACCTGCTCCTCATCCATATTTCCAATCTTAGCCAATGACACCACCATCCTCTAGATTTTTCAGTCATGAAAAATAAGTTATTTTTGACTCATTCTTTCGCATCCTTGAATTGCATCACTGTTAAGCCTTATTGACTCTAGATCCAAAATGTTAAATATAACAAACTCTAAGTGGTCTTCCCACCTCTAATTCACAAACCCTGATTACTACGGAATTCAGCCTATACAATACAACCAGAGTCATATTCCTAAATCCTGATGTAATTACTCCAACCACAGTTGCCTACTGGTTCTTCTTCTGTCATAGCCTGCTGGTGCCATTTTCATGTTCTATCTTTACTGCCCTTCTCCCACAACATCTGTCTTCAAGGCTCTTTTTCAGTGAATTATTTCTCAACGCCCACTTGCCTTACCTCTCCTTCACCACCAACTCCAGAAAAAAATCTTGCTCTTGTCTTTCCTCGGTTATTGTTCATGTCTTTGATTTAGGCATGATCATTAAATGATTAATATTACAGTCAGGGGTGTGTGTGTGTGTGTGTGTGTGTGTGTGTGTGTGATGTGTCTCCACTACATAATGAGCTCTTAGCTGGCAGAAATCAGTTTTCATTTTCACTTTTTAGCCTCTCCTACAACCACCACTGTATATCACACTTAGTGAAAGCTCAATACACATTTGTTGAATTTGAAGCTGATGAACAGTTTGTCAATTTTCAACTACATTTATTTTTTTTGACTGAGTTGTACCATAAGGGAAACTAATTTCTACCCAATGGGACATATTCCAACTACTTAGACTATTACTTTAATGTTTTCATTGAACACAGGCATCTCTGAGTAGCCTCTAGGTAAGTTAAACTTTAAGATAAAAGGTAGTTTCAGTTAAAGTGATTTACAATCAATACCATTGCCAATTAAAATCCAATAATTAAAATAAACATAAATGCCACAAAGATTCAGCTAAAAAAAATACAAGGGGATGCCAGTGGATAATGGTAGTATTTGGTAATCACAGCCTCCTTTTCCCCTCCCAAATTGTTCCGAAGGAGAATCAGTCTAAGGAGATTCTTGCAGTCAGATGTAAGCAGATAAATGTCATTAAAACTACATTCAAGTGAACTACACTTCTGACATCTCTGTTTTGGGAAACTCAAATGGATTAATATGTCTGACTGAGAGGAACTCAAAATTTAAAAGATCCCTTCCCTGAGAGCCCTGTGGTTACCATTTAAAACTCATCAGCACATGTGATTAAATATCCCTTTTGAAAAACTGTTTTGTCATGTAAAAGTGTAAAATTATGAAATACAGTAACATTTAAACAAATAGCATCTCTAATAACATTGTGATTCTGAATCTGTTCTGTTTATATTAGGAATTATTTTTTCTCTTTTAACTGCAGCTATAGTACAATTGAAGATCCTTTAAAATTAATTACTCAAATAATGGCCTCAACTTTGTTGGGGTTAATGTAATCTTATGAAAGTTAACAGTTCAAAGGTTATAGCCAAAAACTGGGTCCTCCATCCATGTCCACTATGATTCCACTAACATTTCTGTGTGCCCATCCCCCAGTTTTTATGGGCTTTGCCTTTCCAAAATCTGCACCTGCATCTCTTTGGATGACTGTCTTCAGGCTTTTAAAGCTGCTTTGTCCAAAAGACCAGAGAACTGGCAGTACTTTGGTGTTTAGGTCACCTCAGGGTAGTCTTAAGCTAATGACTGAGTAGAAAAGGGCTAGGAAAACCCAGCTTCTCTGCTTCAAGTTGGAACAAACTCTGAAGCATGATTTTGGCCCGGAGTATCCCTGTGGGATCAGCCTGAGGCTGGGACTTTGCCTGCAATTGCCCTTTGCATGACTTCTTCCCTATTCTTGTTCTGTTCTTCTTGTTCACTTCCTTGTCCATGGAAACACTTCCTGAATAAACCACTTGCATGTAAATGCTCAACTCTATATGGGCTTCAGGAAAATCCAACCTGAAACAGGCATTCCCCCAATCCTAGTAGTAACAGCATCAGATTTTTATTTGAAAACACTAGATGCACGGTAATAGGGTAAAACACACCAGTGAGTGAGGATGGGAATTTACTAAAGCAACCAGCTTCCTCCCTCTGCTCTCACACTTACAAACAGTCCATTCCCACAAAGAGCAAGTCACCCACTTTCTACTGTTTAGCTCCCAGATACACTACTTTCTCCTCCTTGCCTCCTCTTTCAATTCAATTCTCCACTGTCATTTACTATTCTTTATCTTGAGGATAGTGAAAAAGAATATTTACTGGGGATAAAGAAGCCCTGAATTCTAAGTCATATAGCTGCTGTTTCCTTCCTAAGTGGGCTCAGCATTTCTCCATGGGTTACTACTAGTATTCTGAATGGGATATTTTTGTGCAGGATTGTACTTTACATGGCATGAGATTTAACATACCTCACTGTCCCCACTAGACATACACAGCATTTCCTCACAACCAGTCATTGCGACAACCAAAAGAAAAAAATGCCTACACATATTTCCAAATGCTGCCAGGCAGATAGTATTACCTACCCCACCCCCATCACCAGTAAATAAGTAATAATGTTCTACTTATTGTCCATGATTTGAAGTTACTTCTCCAGTCACCTACATCCTTCTCTAGCCTTGCTTTCATGTATGATGATCAGAGACTGGGGCCATTGTGATATAGAAAGAACACCTGAGAAGAGAACTAAAAGCTTCCAAAATGACATTTTCCCATGTGGTAAGTGTAGTTTATTTTATATGATTGGTCAAAGTGTGTTTAAAAACACAAAAACTAGCATCACTTGTCCATAATTTAAATAAGATACTTAATGAATGTGAGATAATTAAAGTAAGCTAGGGTTCCATTTCATAAGGCATTTGAACTTAATGGTAAATTTAGTAGTAATTCACTCAAAATGATTGAGAAATAAATCTTTTTAATAATAGGATTTAATTATTAGATTTATTGCATTATGCATTTAATAATGCCATGTTAAAAGGATTAAGTGAATCTTTAACTTCAACAAAATGTTTGGGTGCACAACTGTAGCTCTATGGAGATTTTTATTAGTATTGTAATCCATTCAGACAATAAATTACTGAAACAGTATTACAGCATATTATGGCTTCCCTGGAGCAGGATCACAAAACAAACATGAGTATCTCTATTCATTACTTTTGGAAATCTTGAATAAAGTGAGTTATCACACCAATGGTTTGACTGGATGATAGAATCCTATTGACTTTTAAATAATTTAATATCAAAAGTTAATTTTAGTCTCTAATAATGAAAGAAAAGCGGTGGGGCAGAGGCAGGATACATGTGCGATATTTGTACTTTCTATCAGCTCTTGAATCTATTCCTTATGTTATCTATGTGTATCAAGTCTCTTAATGCCTACATATCTCACAGATCTTCTCCCTGTACCTCTGGCAGCCAGAGGGATAACTGAAAATCTGCTACCTTCTTCTTTGTAAAACTGTTAAGAGCAGAGGGGCATTCAGGTAGAAATAATATACGTTAATGCCAATGACTGTGGCTGACTTATCCTGGGCCTGGGGGCAGCTACGGTGATAAAGAACAGCAGGAGAAAGGGTCATCGCTTACATCTGGACATATGACTCTCATCCCAGCTTGTATTTGTAATCCACTAGTTTAACTCTGAGCTTCCTCAAAAGTTAGACCTCTCACCAAATTATTATCTCTTTCTTTGCTTCTTGTTATATGAAGTTCCTGTGTAAAGATCATCATTAATAATCTCCTTTGTTGATACCAGTTAGTAACAACTGATTGGGATTCACTCAACAAATATTTATTGAATTAATGAATGAATAACAGTAAATTTAAAGCGCCTCAAACACATTTTAATTTGCTATAAATTGATGTTTTCTATAGGGAGAAAGAAAATTATGATGTGATGAAGTTTAGTGTTTTCATTTCTCTTTATTTTTGGTAGGCTAATTCCTGATATAAATGAGCTCTTCTTGTTCAACAGGCTAGACAAGAGGTATGGTACCATAAATAGAAAGCTTAACTGGAAACCAAGACCTCTAGTTCCTACTTCCACTTCCTCTACCAAATAGCCATGTCATTTTGTCACTTTCCTCTTAGAAGGTTTCATTTCCACAACTACAGAAAACCAGAAAGAATGTCAAGATGCTCTTGAATACATCCCGACAGCCTTTACCCTTATGTAGGAATTTCTATTCTCTCACGTAAACAGAAGGTAGACTCCTAGGTGACCTCCCCGTCTGCATTTTCCCCGTCCACATTTCACTCTACATACTGTCACTAAATGTATCTTCCCAAGATGCAAAAAATAAATTCAAAAATATTCTATTTTCTACAAACACATTCATCTCAATTGAGCAGCATATTGTCCATCCATATTCTATTCCCAGTCCATCTCTCCTGTTTCTCCTTCAATTGCTTACCAAACCCCCCAAATCTACACTACCATCATAACAAACTACTCACTGATTCCTGACCACAACTGGTTCATGACGTCACACTACCCGACATTTCCCTTATCAGCCAATAGGCTGCAAGCTCCAACAGAACAAAACATGTCTTTTTTCAGCTTAGTATTTTCAGCATCTACCAGAATGTCTGCATAGAGCAGGTGCTGGATAAATGTTTGGAGGGAGGTGGACTTCAATGCTCTGTCATTCCCATGTTGGCATGTAAAATCCTTTTACTTTCAAGGCCAAACTCAATATTAATTCCAACTCCAGCTCATCCCCAGCCAAGCAAAGGTGGTCTCTTCCCCTTTCTGTCCTCATAGCACATTGTACACACTCCTGTGGTAGTACATATTACAGAGGCTTGCGATTATTTTTTTTACATATTGATTTTTCCCATTCAAATGTCATCTCCTTCTAACTCAAGAATGCTAGATAAATGGCATAATCCCAGTCAAATTTGGTTGAGTTAAACAGAGTAATATTCCTTTCAACCCTGAAATCTGATGGTTCTAAGCAATTATTTTCAAAAAATATATAAAGATCTTAAGAGTGAATTACTTATGAATACAAACTGGTATAAAGCTGAAATCATGAAGGAAAATTGGCAAAATATATTAGAATAAGTGCAGCTAGGAATGGTAGATGCCACTGTCAGTCTACTTCTTTGAACTGTATAAGCTAAAAGAGCCTATTAGACACTGAGCATTTACTAAAACTCTTCTTTGAAGCTAGTTCTAAATAATACAACTGAAGCAAAAGGAATTTCAAGCTCACTGGCTTTATCCTGGCTCTAGAACATTTTGAAGTTAACATTCCAAATAGGCCTTAAAGCACTCTGAATCAAACTTTTGTTTTTGTTTTTGTTTTTTGTGGAGAGAACACAGTCACTTTTTCTGTAGTCCATTTATGAACAAGTCACATACTTAATGTTAAGACGATACTATCTTTAAAAGAATTTGATGTTCAATATTTGTACAATTGGTCTTGCGAAAATAATAAATATCCTTTCTCATCACTGAGAACAATTTCAGCATCTGCAGTTAGAAGTGTTAAATATTGCAAAATGTCCCTTCTACAATATCAAAATATTCAATAGTAGGCAGAAATTATTACTTGTTAGGTCATAATTCACATCTCTGAAAAATAGTTCCTCAAGAGGGCAAAGTAATTTTGCAAAGATGAAGGAGCCATAAGGAAAATCACACTTTAATGGAAATAAGAGATGTTTGCATACTGTTTTACCTTAGACCTTGTGCTTGTTCATTTTCTAAGCCTTGAAATTCAGCAAAAATTTTTAATTATTACTAATTATTCAATAATCACCAATTTAGTAATATCCTAATTACTTTCTTTTCCAAATGTCTTGGAAATATTACCTTTTGTGCCAGTTATGTAGTGATTCTTTTTCCCTCCAATTCACATTCACTCACCTTGTTATACTCTGCTTTTTGGTGCTAAGGCTCAGGCTCTGCAAGCCCTATTTCCATTCTGCTGGCTGCTCCCTCTTAGGATCTGACAATAGGGACCACTATAGGGAGACTGCAGGGCTGGAAGGGGGAGAAAGGACTTACTCATTTCTATTTGCTTCCTGAGGACTTACTATTCCTATTAGCAGTGCCCCAGACTTGCTTCTGCATGCCTACAGCAGCACTTGCTTTTAGTAACAGCTGTTGAATCCAGCTTGAATTTTATTTTCCCCCAACACTTCCAGAATCAGGCTCACTGCACCCCTGCCGTAGAAATACCAGCACCAACTGGCTGGCAGAGGTCTGGGACTCAGTCCTATCAGGCCCCTTTTGCTATCTCACAGACACTAGCACCAGCCAATCGATGCCCCCTCCTTGAAGGTCTGAGTCCCAGCTCATTAAAGTCCAAGTTCCCCAACTTCTAAGTGTTAGTAATTCCGATCCTTTTCCTTCGGTTTCTCAGGGCCAGGAGTGACAGCTACTTTTGCAGTTGCCACCTCCGTTCTCTTTTTACTCTTTCAGTTTTCCAATACCTAAATCACAATTCTTTGTTAAAATCTCTTCTGTTAAAATAACTGGAGTAGTTTCTGTCTATTAATTAGACACTGAATCATACACCATTCCAAACCCAAACTTGGGAATATCACAATGGAAACAGAACACTAGTTTTGGATTTGAATACACTGGGTAAAAAGGACTTCTCATATTCTCTTAAATGCCACCTAATATTTCCAGTATTGGTTTCTACTACTTTTGTAATATAAATATATTAATGATTCTATTATTAACACAGAGGTATTTAAGCATCTGGACAGCCGTATGTATAAATATTTTCTCTGTACATGAGACTCAGTTGTCTTAGAATCAAACATTGTTATTCCAATCATAGGCAGTTGAATAGAACCTTGCTCTGTAGCTATTTTTCAAAGCCAGCATGAATAGTAAAAATAAAATACGGTAAAAAATGAGCCTAGAAAATCCCTATATCATCCATATTATATACATGGTTGGATTTTAAATCCTGTACAGTCATGTCTTGCACACTGAAATTTAGGAATCACTGAGCTAAACTTAAAGAACAAAGAAAAAAGAACAAAGAGCAAGTATACACAGCTTTCTTAACATGCAAAGCTTCCTTCCTCTAAGATAAGCTCCAAAGTGTTTTGCTTACCTGCAGAGTTTTCTATATTAACTCTTAAAATTAAACATATCCCATCATAATACTTTTAATAAACAGGATGGTGGAATCTTAAAGCCTCCTGTAATATGAACCTCCCCACACTGTCTCAGTCATACAAATATAAAAAACTGAGGGGATCTGAGCAAATCCAAGAGGATAATTCTGCTTAGAAAGGTGTTATTACATTATACATACCATGCTTGAAACTTGATGTCAAAAATCAATTTTATTCAGTGAATGGCAATTTTATAGCTTATTTATTAAATTTACAATATGTTGAAATCTGAATTTTCTATTACTATCTTTTCTTATTTGGGACACTGGTAATTGCCTCTTTCTTCTGTATTTCTAAAGCATAATGCCTGATGTTAGCTGACACCGTTCCAATAATTTTTACTTTAACTATGGAAATTTCCTTTTAAAAATCACCATTCTAGAGTTAATTTGCTACCAGCTTTTCACAAATTAAATTTGTTGTTAGAAAATGGCCTCCATTGTATCTTAAATTGATACTCTTGAAAAGTTATCCCTTTTCATAATATTTCTAATTTTACTTTTCTGCAGATATAGAGCTCTACAGAGGCACTTGAGAGAAATTCAGCGTACCTAATAAAGAAGGAAATAAAAGAGAAGTACGTAGTTTTTTGGCTGAGGTCTACAATACTCCTGGCCTCCGTTTTTCCTTGACCATTTCATACAAAGTTACTGAAATATGCTATCCCCACTGTCTTCACTATCCCCTACTCCAGGAACAGCCTCGGCCCAAGACAGAAGGAATTTAAAGTTCTCCACTCCTTTATATTTAGAAGTTGAGGCCAAGGTTGAAATTGGTATTGTTCCAGCAGCCCATTGCTTAAACCAGACCCTTGCTCTCGTCTTTACAATCTAGCTTCACTTTTTGTACTCCCACTTCTAAGACTGAGAACCCTGACCTGACTGAAGTCTTTAGAATGAAATCCCACAAAGAGGGCAGAGACGCTGTCTGTCTCATTCACAGCTTTAATCCTAGCACTCTATGGTTCTTCAGTGCCTGGCCACCTCTGCAGAGGTGATTGATGACCAACTGAAATTACAACAGAGTAACTGCAGTTCAAGCATACAGACATGGGAGTGCGGCATCCATTGAGAATCTGGTCTCAGAAATGTCTCTGCACCACTGAGAACCTGAACTTTCTTTGAACTGTATCAGACCCAAGGACACCACCAGCCGTATTCAGAACAACACCTGCCACCTGCCACCTGCCACCTGCTACCTTGCGGTCTCAAGGTCTCCCCTTGTAACTATGCAACCATTTCGAAGTTCAACCAATTTTTACTTAACAAGCACCCTTACTTCTTGCCAGCTCCAATTATAATTCTCAATAAACAATTCATGTAATTAACTGTAACCTTGAGATTTTTGCTTTTATAAGCCTCCCCCATTTTGTAGTCCGATGGAATACAATTCAAGTGCTTCTTGAGTCTATGTCTCCCAGTTTACGGTCCTAACAAGCCCTAAATAAACACCTTTTTATTTCAATCAGGTCTCCGTTTCTGAAATTTTGGTTAACATGATCAACGGCAGTTGTTTCAGTGACTGGAAGAATGAATGAAATTCAACTTGAAACCTTAATTGTAACCAGTGCATCTGTTCCAAAGCCCTTTGTTGCTTCATCATTGCCTTTCAAAGTCTAGAATAAAATCCTAAATTCAATGCCCCTATCTGATTTTCCTATTACCTGCTACTGGAATTCCTGGTGTAGAGTACTTTGACAAATCGCTCCATATTTTGCCCTTGATTTTGTGTTCCCTCACCTGCTAGAGGCTATAATTACCTCCTTCTGAGTTTCTGCCTTAGCAAGTACTTGCCTGCCTAGATTTCCTTCTCTTAGAAACTCCCTCAATCTGCATTTGTATTCTCTAGGTCCTGACCATCCTTTGTCATATGCACCCTGACTATACCAACTTTCATGTGCAAAATCTGGGAGTCAGGAATGAAAGACAGCATTGCATTCTCGGTAATGCACACATGGGAACAGAGACAGGGCTAGGACAAGGTACGAGGTTCTTGATTCAGGACAAATGAAGGGGACAAAGAGAAGTGACTCGGCTGAAGAGACTTTCTTCAGTGGTTGAATCTTTGCAGATACATTATTCAGGGAAGGCAGCAGACCAAATGACAATTCAAGACATGGTCAAGCTGATGATTTTCAATCAGAACAGAAGACAGGAGAGATGTCAAGTGACAGTTGAGTGGCAGGACAATATATAATTAATTAATCAATTTAATAGTAAATAATAAATAAATCAAATAACTAAAGCTACATCAGCAGCTGCCTCTACTGAGTTCTTACTATATGCCAGACACTTTATATACATTATCTCATTTAAAATTTATCAAAGAAAATTCAAGAAGGCAATGATATTTATCAGCAGCCATTTTAAAGATGAACAAGCTAAAGGAAAATCTGAGTAATTTGCCCGAAGTCCTAAAACTGACAGATGATGTTGCCAGAACTTGAACCTGGTCCATGTAGTACCATAGCTTGGTCAATTATCTACTGAGCTGCACTCCATTCTAACAACTCTAAACTCCACCAAAATACCTTTGACACCCATATTTTATATACTTTTTCTCCTCAGTCTATCACTACGGAATACACTAGCTTTAAAACTGCAATAAGACACCATTCTTTTAAGTGACTCAACCTCAAAATTCCAAGTGGTGAAAAGCGTGAAAATGATCATTAAACCCATCAAACGGGTAATGTATCTATCAATACCGGCTTGCACCTTTTCAGAACATTGACTAATTTTACCTCCTGCTGAGGGTCTAGAACAAATTCTTTATGTTGCCCCTAAATTTCAAGTTATCCTTTACTTTTGTAGGACATATTTAACTGTATCTGTACACATGCTTCAGCAACTGCTGTGTTTTAAGAAGTCATAAGCAGAAGGTTAAGAAATATGCTCTTGTGACTTGATTTATAGGGTTCCTTGCCTAGTGCCACTCATATGCATTCATTTACTAAATATTATTTCCTGATAACGATACTAATCTGCTCCGAGTCATGGGGCCATAAAAAGGGAATATCTTCTATGGGTTAAGATGTGCTATTCTCATTAACTGAACAAACTAGAATGAATTTAATCACAGCAGTCAAGGGAAGCTACTGCATCATTCCAAGACAAATTAGAGATATTGCACCCCTGTGGTGTAACCTTTGATTTCAATTAGTGGTTTCAGGCTGCTTCCCATGGCTGGATGCAAAGTATTCAGACTACTAAAGAGGATGGAAGGTAAGTTTATGACTTTGCATCTTGGAACTGCACCAGTGATAACTGCAAAGCCTAAGGCTTTTAAGAGAAACTAGAAAAATCAACAGTCAATCATTATTATTTTCATAAATATTAAACTCCCCAATTGTATATAAAGAAAATACACAAATTACTTTTTCATATGATTCAGTAGATAAACTACTGGTATAACTAATCCTATTATTACCAAAACTCATGCAAACAATATTACAATAAAGCAATTAGACTGCCTTTAAGAATTTATATGAAAGTCAAAATTAACTAAAAACTAAAAAATGTGTTAAATGAAAGAAACCTACAAAAGAAGTGGAAATGTGTTGAGAGTGCTCTATCGAGGAATTGTCAAACAAAAACATAATACTGTCTTTCTGATGCATCGTGAAAATGTGGAAATAAAAATTGAGGGTTTAGTGTGTACCTACTTTTACTTTAACCTAAGCACCTAACCTGCACACCTCGTGGCCTTTCTCTCACTTTTTGAAACAGCCTACACTCTATGCAGTATATATCTCTCTAAATAAATCTACCTTTACTCAAAAAAAAAAAAAAAGAGGGATTACAATAAAATATTCTAATATTTCCTAGAAAAACTTAAATGTCTATGCAATATCCATAACGGTTTCCCTTGAGGAAAACAAATTTTATTTCAGGTAGTATATGATCTCTCTCTCTCTCAGTCTCAGAATCTAGGCACCAAGAAAATATTACTTGCAATAAAACTCAAATTCTTATTGTATGTGTCTTAGTTTGCAATCAGACTGAATGTAATTCAGTGGAAACTCAATGCAAAAAAATAACACAAAAAATACACAAATGACTGTATATCAATACACAGACATAGATGGATATCTATATTACATATAGATATACATTGCCTTGTATATGGATATATTAAATATGTATTACATATCTATATGTAACACACATAACCTATGAATTTAACCCACATGGCAGCCCTCATGCAATATAAAACCTCTTTCTTATTATTACGTGTGTTAGCTCATGATGTCAGCATTATTTTTAAAACATGCTAAGATTATTGTTATCTTCAAATTCTATATCTCTAAAGCAAAATTTTGGTTACACAAAGTAGTTTATAAGACAGAGACATTTACCTGCACTCAATTTTATGTGTCAAAGTACGTACCCTCATATCTCGTTGGCAGGGAGCGTAAACCTGCACAATTTTGCTAAATATTTACATGATACCTGTGAAAGCTCTTTTTTTAAAAAACTTAGTTCATATAATCTAATAATTTCAAGTCCTGGAAGCTGTCCAAAAGAAACACACACAAAAAATGGTATACTGAGTTATTTATTGAGGATGGTAAAAAGAAAAGAAAAATAATCTAAATGTCTAATCTTAGTGGAATTTTTTGGTAAACCATGGCACATCCACGTAATGGGGTATTATGTAAGCATTTAGAGTGAATTTATAATAACATAAATGTGCGTGCACAACAGTAAATTAAAAAGATAAGAAGTTATAAATTTAGCATAATCCAGCTAAATAAACAAATAGGAAAATAAAGAGAGAAAAACCTAATTTCAGATAGAAAGATACCTGACCAAATATGCCAAAATAGCAATGACAGCTTTCCTTGGGAAGTGAGAATATGGCTGATTTTTTGTTTTATATTCTTGTACTTCTCCAACCCAATTTTTTAGTAATAATATGTCTTACTTTATTACTTAAAATTTTATTTAAAATAACCACAAAATTACCAAAAAATTACATTTTGTAATAGAAAGTTAAGAATCCTGGTTGTTTATTGCCTTTCCCTGCTTCCATTTAACTTCTACAGGTCAACAACCCTGCTCCCACATATTCCTAGAATGTAGGTTACATTTTCTCATCCAATGGGCATTAAGAAAATTGCCAACTGAACATAGGTGAACAGATAAGAAATCCAAACATTGCTGGAGAAACTACCTCACCTTTACAACGAGAGATACTGTTTTTAAATAATTCTAAATACTGAACTTTCACATTTTTCCCCAAGCCCATGTAAATGTGATTGGATGTTAAGGAAAATCATCAGTGTTATAGACTGCTATTTTTCACATGTGGTTATTAGCCTTCTTTCCCACCTTCTCATTCAATTCACAAATACAAGTGCTTTATTCATCTTCAAATAACCATTGCAACTAAAAAAAATGTAGAATACATTTTTCAAATTATCACCAAATGCAAATTTATATCTAGCTTAAAAATCAGTATTACTAAATCACTTGTAGCATGCAGTTGTTTAAAAGAATAGCATATTTCAAATATCTAAAGTATCACAATATTAAATGTAGCTCCAAAATTACGCTATTTTGTGGTAACTTACAAGGACTTAAAATCTTAGCTAAGTGCCGGATTCAGATGAAAAACTCAATATAACAAAATAAAGGGAAATATCCCTTCCTGAAAACACAGGTATGTTGGCATTGCATGTATCTGTTTACATTGGTTTCTTCTGATAACTCACCTAGACCAAAATAAACTGCCTGCCAAGTCAACAAGCTATGTAACTACAAGTCACTTGCCAATAATATTTTGAAATTTTACTTTAAAAATCTCACTCATTGTCACACTCCTAGTGAAAAATCTCAGTGCTGGACAATAACCCAAGGAAAATATAATGAGAAAAGTCTTGTGTATTTTCTGTTTACTTTGAATATATTTGTGAAATATCAGAAGTGTTTTCATTTGGTTTGTTGCTTAGTCTCGCACCTACAATTTTCCAATAATTTCTAAGATTAAGGAAAAATACATTCTACACATTAACATCCAATTACTATCTGTATTTCAAGTTTTTTTGTTTGTTTTACTCTTGTTCATGTTACCCCAGAATCTTTTTGCTGTTGTTGTTTTTTCTATTTGGCTAATTGTGGAAATAATCATGTTAAATGACGTAAAATAATTTTAAACCTTCCAATCACTTGGGAGAAATTATTTGGTGAAAATCATTTGTTTCTAACCAAAATTCTCTCTCTCAATTCCCCATCTCCAAACCTGCCTTGATGTTTCAGCTACTTCTATACTGAATCACATGTGAAAAAAAGAGCATTTTTCTTAACAGAAGAAAGCTTAACAATGTAATCAGGCTAGACACTGACCAACCAGCATTTCAATTTCAAACTGAACACAAAGTGTTTTCAAATGGATCTCTTGGGCTCTTGTATATAACTTAACTCAATTTCTGCATTATGGGACAATATTTTGAGATATTAACCAATATTCTCCCTAAAATATTGTTTGTTATACTGAAACCCTGCCTCACTTTCCTTCATTAGACAAAAGGGAGGGTTCCCCAAGCTTGTAACCTGATAGAAATAGGCAACATCCTGATTTTTGACTTTTCAAAATCTGAAGTCCAGGCATTGAAAATATATTTGTAAAATAAAGTGAAACATCTAAGCCCTTTTCCCTGTCTCTGAGTCTAGATAATATTTTCCTGGACTGGATGGAAGAGGTAAGGTGAAGGAGAATCAGGAATGTCAGACGAGGGTCTGTTCCTGAAAGAAATACTGGAAGAAACACAATCATCACACTCACCCTCACCACCACCACCACCACCGCCACCACCAGATACATTTAGGGGAATCCAAGTGCAGAAGTAATCACACTCAGTAGTGCAGCCCACCAGGAATGCAACAGGGCTCCAAAGTTATCCCAGACCTGAGATGGAAGTGTATGCAAGGTATTTGAGCAGATGGGTATGAGACGACCCATAAACTTCAGGAGGACAGAGGGTGCAGTAGAGTAATTTCCCACATGCCTCCAGAGAACACTGGGCTCAGTGGGGCTCTGGAGGACCCAGAATGACAAGGTAGCAGCAACACGTTTCTTGTCTTTACAGAGATATGAAAAAACTCAGGACTTGGAAATGAAAACAAAGTCCCCATGGGACCAACATGCAGAGTATCACATAACCTGTGCCCACCTTCAAATCTTGGCAGTGTATCAGCCCTCCTCCAAAAATTTAAGATGAAACCCCAGAGAAAAGTAGGCATATCAGTCCTTAATTGGCTGATTAAATATGTGGAATCTGGCAGAAAATAGGCTTAGTACATAAAGTAAGTTCAGATACAGAAAAATGCAGTTACTGAGATTCATTGCCACTGCATGCAGGGGCTTACCTGGGGATTTCTAGGAATACCCATCCAGTACCTGAATGCAATGCAAACTGGTAACAAATCACAAACAAGAATTAAAACCAAGTGATTTTGAGACAAAAACCTGTGACCCTGAGAGAGAAACAGTGAGGAGATATGAAGAGGACACACAAAAGTCATAGTGAATTTCTGAAATAATGGTCCAGTGGGAAGAGACTGTTGGAAAGTCCTATGAACTGCTTAAAATGCCCTGGGTAGTTCCCTAGGTCCTGGTAGAGGAAGAAAATGCTAAACCCCTTGTAAGATTTTGGAGACAAATTTGACCTCAGACTCTGAGTTTCTAAAAGGACTGAAACTTTTCTAGATATGCTACAAACATACCTACATTGTCAATTTTGTTTTATATAGTCAATTATCATCTTAAAATTAAAATAATTCTTTAATACTTATGTAAATATAAATGAGTAAGTAGGGGGAGAGGGTATAGCTCAATGGTAGAGCACATGCTTAGCATGCAGGAGGTCCTAGGTTCAATCCCCAGTATTTCTATTTAAAAAAATAGTAACAATAAATAAACATAATTACCTACCCCCCAAAAAAGAAAACAAATGAGTAAGTAAATACACATATACATACATACATACATAAATGGTGCCTAAATTTCCTAGAGCAGGAAGGGGAACTGGCATCAGGTGCAGATATGAAGGCAGGAGAACCCATTATGTGGGAAAAGCACACCCTATATCTGCCCTGATTGTGGTTCCTGGAGCATGGGTGAGAGACTGTGTCTTGGAGGAATAATCTACGTTTTCTACATTTTCAACCTAACTCCAAGAGAAAAACTTTTCAAAGGCCACTGCTGAAGAAAAAAAAAAGTACCAACATCTTTCTTTGGCTTTGATAGTAAAAAGGCTGACGAGTCCCAAATGCTTTGAGGAAATCCAAGGAAATAGAGAATGGTCTTCATAATCTGGAGCTGTGTTGTCCAATTCAGTAGCCAACTGTGGCCACTGAGTGGTTAGTGAGCATTTGAAATGTGGCTAGCATGGCTGAGGAAGTGAAATTTTAATTTTGCTTAGTTTTCATTTTAATTGAAAACAGAAGCAGTGTAAACTATTTTTCCATTAAACAGCATGTATTTCGTAGGCTAGCAGTTGACTTCAACCCATGAAAATCTGGCATCCGAACTTAGATGTGCTGTGAGTGTAAAACACTCATTGGAATCTGAAGACTTAGTACATTCTTATTACAAATGTGAACTGTCTCATTAGTATTTTTTAAATGATTGCACACAAATAATAATGTTTTAGATATACTGAGATAAATAGAATTATTAAATTAATTTTTCTTTGTTTCTTTTTACTTTTTCAAGTGGCTACTGGAAAATCTGAAATTACATATGTAGCTCATGTTACCTTCCTATTAGACAAAGCTGGTCCGGAGTACAGCTCCAAAACATAGCCAGAAAGCAGACTTACATTTCTTCCACATCTGAGTTTTGAGAAAAAAATTAATTTGTGCTCCATACACACTAGTGTGTGTATCAAACACGTAAATAATGAACACCGGAGACTTTTTTCTCATCAAATCCCTCAAATACACAACAGTCAAAAATGAGAGAGATTAGAAAAGAGAGAGAGATGAATGAATCATACAAATTCAGATAGAGTAACAACATCAGAATCACAAGGATTTAAACCTGTATCTTTTGAGAACAGTGTAAGATTCAAAGTAAATTTAAAACTTAATCTAAATTTAATTTAATTTCCTTCTTCTATTTTTTCCCTTTACTAGGTTTCATGGGAACCAGGGGTTACAAGGGAAAAAGTGAAGGCTGGTAAGACAATCTGATAAAGCAACCTAGGGGAAGAAGGAGAAAATCAGGCTTCCCTCTCTGACTCTAGCACTTACTGTCACAACCTTCACAGTCTCTCTGTACCTCTGTTTTCTTATCATTAAAGTTGGAACTAAACCTGCTGGACTCACCAGGCTGTTGTGAAGACAAAATATATGTGTGAGCAGAGGTACCAATCTCTACATCACTATGTGATGTAACCGTCAGCGTGTTTACCATTAATGAATATTTGTAGACAATAGAAAACTATAACAGTTCAGAGCTGGCCAGCAGAAAGCTGTTGTAGTTGCCACCACAGTTTGATTTGAGGTTCCTCAAATCTCTCTTCTCCAGACTAGTAACTAAATTTCCTCTCCTCATACCCGAAACCTTGCTGTCCCTTGAATCAGGTCCTAGTTTTGGGTAGACTGCCTACAGATACCTATGATTAGTATAGCCATGTGACATAGAAATGAAAGTTTCAGAACCCTGATTTATTGGTTATTGAATGTGCTAGTTTACAACTTGGAAAGTATTAAGCACTAGACTTCAAGCAATTTCCTGAACAGCAGAGATTCTCCAATGGTGTGGTCACAGAACACTCAGCTCTAAACTTGATCGAGAGTTTGCACCTGACTTGGCCTCTGGTTACCACTCAGCCCCTCACACTCTGATCTAGTTTCTAGTCTTCTTCCATCAATCTCTAGAACCCACCAAACTCTTAACGGCACTCAAACGCCTCAAGTACTGTTAACAACACTGGACATTAACATCACCCAAGGAGCTTTTAAAAACATACCAACAGGAGTCAGATACATGGACCTGATTCAATTGGTATGGGGTATAAAAACATACCAATGGGAGTCAAATACACAGAAGACCTGATTCATACTGGTATGACCTTGGTCTACGTCAATTCTATTGACGTAGAACAAGGTACCTTTCCAAAGTCGAGCAGGTGATGCTAATTGCAATCAAGGTCGAGAAGGACTAGATCAGATCACTGCTTAGTGTGAGAATGTTCTGTGTTTAGCAGTCCAGTTTCTATGTCCCCTTCCTTTGGTAATATTATACCAAAGATAACTGGGGAAAACTCTCTTCTCCTGCACTCTGTGTGTTTACTGGTGTTGCTCCTAGATTGGGCCTAGACAACCAGTACATCTCATTCCTCTGGACTCAATGACTGTTTAAGAATAAGCATCGAAGACTAAAAACCAACTTAAAAGCATGGGAAGACTCAGCAACTTAATTCTCCCATTGATGATGGTGACTGGCTATCCTTATGAGACACTTTCTTTTGAGAAGTTTATATTAGAATGAAAATCATCTATCCCTAGGGAGTAGAGGTAACAGTAGAAGGAGGAACTGAAAGTAGCTAATTTTTAAGAATGGTAGAACAACACCTAAAATGGTAGATCAACTGCTGCATTGTGTCCACTTCAATGACCCAATTATTCAAGAAATTAGGCTCTGTGATTGCAGTTCTCCAAAGCGGCATTACAGTCTCCTTGATGTTTGGTTATTTGGCTGTTGAGACAGTTTTCTGACCTTCCTTACGTCCCTATACACTCCTAAGCTGATTTTGCCTCTGTTCCTTGTGACATAAACGATCATATTTAGAGCCAGATTACACCACAATTCTGAGCTGTGTCCTCTTGGCTATGTTTGTTTGTTACCATGAGTTCTCGTCCTCAATTTCCTTCCCTACAGAATTAGGAGAATAATATCATCTATGCCCTATGTTTGTGGCTGTGAGTATATGTTTACATGATGTGTGTGACATGTGTAAATTATCTTGTATGGCAAACACCCTTTAGGATATGATGGTGAGCATCTTCCTCCTCAGTTGTCTTTATCATTATTGAAGGCTTTTTAAAAAGCCTTTAGTAGTTGGTACATTTATTGTGGCAAACAGTGGGGTTATTAAGCAAAGGGGTGTTATTGACATTCCTAAACTTTTTCTTGAGCCGTTATCGTAATTATGTTGGAAAAGTGAAATGTACTTGAGAAATTTTTTCCATATCCACAAAAAAGCAGCATATCCACTGAAAATAAATCCTTTGTGTTAATAAATAATCCGCTACTTATCCTACTGTAGTATACTGATTTATTGGTCCAATTTTTCACTCTGAGATAATAAAATTATCTATCTGGCGTATGGTGAGACAAATGATCTCTTTTGGTCAAAGAGATGTTAACAAACATGACAGAAAGCAGGGTCTTGACATTTGAGCTTGCTACCTTATAACCCAGTGAGCCCCCATGAGAAATAATATGCACTAGGTAGCCAGTGCCACTTCAGCTTGGGCCTCAGCATGGGACACATTGAACAAATCCAAACTTAACCTGCAGCTTGAAGCCATGCCCAGCAGACCTGCAAGCTGAAGCAGAGCCTCAAAGTTCAGCCCATCTTAAGTCAACCAGTCTTGTTTGATCGTGAGAATAAATGCTTGTTGGAAGCCACTAAGTCGGTGGAAAGGTTCTTACATAGTGGTATTGTGATAAAAGCTGACAAATACCTCTACCCAGATAAACCTGGTTTTTGATATCATGATTACATGCCTTGCTGTTTTTGTTTTGTTGTTTCTCTGTATGTGTCTTTAACAAAGTCATATACCAACTCTAGAGACAAAACAAGTGTCTCAGTCATCTCAGGCTGACATAACAAAATATCACAGATTGCATGGCTCAAACAATAGAAATTATCTCACAGTTCTAGAGGTTGGAAGTCTGAGGTCAGGGTGCCAGTATGATCAGGTTCTGGTGGGAGCTCTTTTCCTGGCTTATAGAGGGCCACCTTCTTGCTGTGTCATCACATGACAGAGAGGAAGAGAACAAGCTCTCTGGTGTCTCTTCTTATAAGGGCACTGATCCCACCAGGCCAGGGTCCCACCCTCATGACCTCATCTAACCTTAATTCACTCCCAAAGGCACCATCTCCAAATACCTTGAGGGCTAGGGATTCAATATTCAGTCCGTAACAATAAATAAAGGACTACATCATTTATTTTACCCAGTAATATTTTGTTTTGTTTTATGAGTGACATGAAAATGATGATGTAATTTTGTTTAGTTATATAATATCATGACAAAGATTAAGGACTAAACCAGAGCTAATACATTATAGTCCTGCTTCAATTGATCATAACTGTATTGTCCAGGATTATAAAAGGACCGTCGTAGTTGTTGCTAAAAAAAAAAAAAAAAAATCCA